>NC_092872.1:251527507-252727507 GCF_028372415.1 Notamacropus eugenii | reverse complement strand
TTCAGGATGTCTTTGGTCCAATTCCTACCTGTGATCTCTTTTGACAGGGAGACCCTGCCAATCACATACCTGCTCTAGAACTCAGGGCAACTTTCTAAGAGAATAAATTGCAGAATAGGTAATAGTCTTCACTGACCAAGGATTTCCCACACTGGGTAGTTCTTCATATCAGTGAAATCACAAGTCTAGAACAATGACAACCACCCAAAATCCAGCTCCTGAATGTCTACTGTATCTGAGACTATGACAAGCACTATGGAGGGGAGGGGTGAGATATGCAGATGAGTAAGATGGTCTATTCCTGGAGTGCTTTATATATGTCTTTCTGGGCCTCAGTTTCCTCATCTGTCAAATCAAGTTACCAATTTGCCAAGTGCTTATTGTGTGCCAGGTGCTATGCTAAGGGTTGGGAATATCGGTTGTTGTTAAGTTGTGTCCAATTCTTTTTCTTGGCAAAGATACTGGAGAGGTTTGCCATTTCCTTCTCCAGCTGATTAAGGCAACAGAGGTTAAGTGACTTGCCCAGGGTCACACAGCTAGTAAGTGTCTGAGGCTGGATTTGAACTCAGGTCTTCATGACTCCTGGCCCAGCAGTCTTTCCACTGAGCCACCTAGCTTCCTGGTTGGGAATATAAAAACAATAAAAAACAAGACAATCCCTGCTCTCAAAGAGCTTACTTTCTAGTGGGAAAAGATAATCCATTCAAGAAAACTGGAAAGTCAGATTGGGAGAGGGGAGGAGCTATTTGGATGAGAGTGTGGCGGAAAAACAAGTTCTGAGAGTCAGGTGTAGAGCCCAGAGAGGAATGAAAGAGTAATGTGACTGGTCTGGCATTTCCCTTAAACTAGAGATTGGTGGAGGAACTGACTGGCCAGAGGAAGGGCTGAAGAGGCAGAGACATCTGCCAAGTAAGGGTGGAGAAGGAAGTCAGGGAGGTTGGAAGTGGAGCCCATAAAAGAATCTGTAAAATGAGGAATTGGTTTAGATCAGGTGTTATCAATTTGGAGTCCATGAATTCATATATATATATATATGTATAAAATGATGACTATTTTTCAATACAGTTAGTTTTCTTTGTAATCCTATGCATTTAAGAATGTTACTTTGAGAAAGGATCTGCCCAAGGGGTCCATGATACAAACAAAGATAATGAATCCCTAGAGTAGATGGCCTCTGAGGACACTCTCAGCTGTTGGTTCAGGTTTTTATATGCACATCTCTACTTGTTGAAATTTTATTTGTCATTCAAGGCCTAATTCAAAGGTCACCTCCTACATGATATTGTCCTTAGTCTACTTGATCAGGTACAAACTTTGTCTCTCCAAACTCCTCATAAAATCTTGTTCAAACCTCTCTTATGGTGCATACTCAGTTCTAATTTAGGTTGCCTCCTAGCTTACAGACTCTCTGCCCTCCACAGAATGCTCAAATGCTCCAAATGCAAACATGCACTCCTTCCTGGGTTAATCTCACATCTTCCCATAAGGTGGCTGTCGGGGTGGGGGGACTCACCTAAGATTTTGGGTATCTTCCTCACTTTCTCTTGACATTGAGAGGATACAAATGGAAAACCTGGAGGTCTTCTTGTTGTCACATGACCATGAGAAAACGACATGAACCTTTTATTCATACATTTCTGTAGTGCTACTCTTTGGTCCTGCTTCTTCTGGGTGAAACCTCATTTGTTATGTGTTAGAGCCTGTATATGCCTACCATGCACCTTGTCCCTGGGTGATATGCCATTTTGATTCTTCATAGACTATCGTGTTGCGTGACCAAAACGATATGGATGCAAAGAAAAATGGGCCATTGTTAAAGGGGGAAGTTTGGGGCCATTAAAAGAGGTTTGCTCATGGATGCACAGAATCAGAATTTAGAGGTAGAAGGAATTTCACTGGTTGTCTAGACTTACCCATATCTGAAAGGAATCCCCACTCTACTTGAAGATCTTCAAGGAGGGGCTTCTCCATAATTGGTGTTTAATTAGAATATAATTGAATTCTCTTGAGTACAGGGACTATATCATATTCACCTGTGTGTCCCTCTCCATCCATCCCACTGTTCCTTGTAGGTGCCTAATAAAGGTTAGTTGTTATAGAACGGAACACAAGTATACAGAAGCTTCAATATTTCAAGTATCTGTGATGTCTTCCATGTAGATACCTTCTTCCATGTTCATAGATCATGGCCCCAAGTATGATTTAGTAAAGGGCCATTGAGAGTTGCGAAAGCTCAGGTTCATTGCCTTGTAAGTGAACTGGGGAAGGAGTCTCTTCTGCTGAACTAGGCTGGTCCCCAGATGAAAGACACATGGGGGCATCACTGGGTCTGTCACTTTTGACTTGGTACAACTTGCCAAAGCTTGCATTAGGTGGCAGAGTTTTCAAGAACCCAGGGCTACCCCCAGGTCCTAGTGAGGGACCAGAGGAGTCCTTTAGTGGAGGAAATATGCAGCATACAGTATACTGAATCTACCCTAAAAGTATAATAATAAAATATATATAATATATAATAATATCTGATACTTTTATAGTGCTTTCAACTGGTACATCACTTAATAAACATTACCCCCTTGGAGCCCCTTGAGAACTTTCAAATTTTCATTCTCTGAAGTTGAGAATGCATTATTTGGAGCTCTACATTTTGATATGGAAAATCCCATATATGGATGATTTGTCTGAAAGTGAATTCACTATATGCTTTATTTTCTTTTTCTATTTGGCCAAGGATTTACTCAAGCAGACATTTTGAGATATCATGGTGCAGCAGAAAAAGGGATGGATTGAATTGAGAGATGAAGGATCTATTTTTGATTCCTAGTTCTTTCATTCACTACCTGTGTGACATTGAGCAAGTCACATCACTCTGTGGACCTCGGTTTCTTCATCTGTAAAATAAAGGGGTTGGACTAGATGACCTCTGTGATCCCTTATAGATCTAAATCTATGATCCCATGAGGCTATGAACTACATCAAGAGGGAGGTTATTATCTCATTACTATAGTTATTTTATTATATTAAGTAATTATTATAGTTATCTCCATTTACATAAATGAGGAAACTGAGGTTCAGAGGGGAAATTACTTACCCAAGGTCATCCAGCTAGTAAACGTAGGCGGTGGGATTTCAACCCAGACCTTCCTGATATAGTAGATAGAGTATTCAGTGCTCTATCCACTACATATCGCTGCTTCCTCTGTAATAAATGGTGTTTTGTATATTAATTTTTTTCCTTTTCATAAAATAGCCAGCTCTCTGAATATAAGGATCATGTCCTTGTTTGACCCAGCCTGCGTGTCAGCAGAGACACATGCGTGTGCACACATACGCAGAATCCAGATAGCGCTCTGTAAACACCTGTTGAAGGATTTATTTTTGGACCAGAATTCTCTACCCTGTTGTGGTCTATGCATGGCTCTTACTCCAGTCCAGACCTTTGTCCTCCATTGCTCTGAACCTAGGATTTAGGAAATTCAGTAGCCTTTGTTTTGTTCCAAGAGACTATCAGTCAACCTTTTTTCCCTCTTAACTCCTCACCAAACACACCCTTTGCCCAGGAAAAGTCCCTTCCAATGTCCTGAGTCACCTCTGTCCCCAGATCCTCCCAATGTCTTCCTTCTATTGGAAGGTGACAAGGTGAATGTTTTTCAGCATTTCCATTACAGATCATGCTGTCAGCCCCTTGGTAGAGGCCTCCCAGAGGGGACCATCACCATGGCAACTGAACCTAGCTCCTACTTCATTCCCCACCCTCGCCCCATTCCTCCCCCCACCCAAGTCTTTGCTCAAGTAATGAACAGGGTGGGTGAGTAGGTGGGTAGATACAGGAGGGTACCAGCCCTAGGATCTGGTTCTGATCCCTGTTGCTGGGGCAGACAGACCATGCATGAGAAGATATAAGCCTGAATGCAGTGAGGTGCTTAACGAGTCCATAACACTTTATGAATTGTTGGGGGAAAAGGCATTTTAGTACTTGTAAGCGGAATGCCAGCGGATAAAAGCCAGCATCCTTAAAGCCGGTAATCTTTATTTCTCAGGGCAAATTTATCATCTTTCAAGGGCCCCAAGCTAATAAATGTGCACCTGGCTCCTCTAGCCACAATTTGTGTCTTGGAACCTCTTAGTTCTGGTCTGCAGCCCTGATCATGGGGCTTCTAATTTTATTATTATTATTTCTACAGACCTTCCCAGCATGCCTTTTTACAGCCCTCCCCTTGGATTCCATCTTTGGCACTAGAGGAACCCTCTGTGGTGTCTCTCCCTTTCCTCCCTCTTGCCACTCCCTCTTCCATGATCCTGAGTTTGATTTCTTACTAGGATCATAGATTTAGAACTGGAATGGATCATGGGGTCATCTAGCCCAATCCCCTCACTTTACAGACAAAAAAACTAAGATTTTAGATTGGTCATATGCCTTGACCAAGGTCATAAAACCAATAGGTCTAGGGTGATAATATTTGTTTTTGTTTGTGTATCATTATTATTATTTTTTGGAGGCAATCAGGCTTAAGTGACACGCCCCGGGTCACACAGCTGGTAAGTGTCTGAAACCAGATTTGGACTTAAGTCCAAATTCACCTCTAGGGCCAGGGCTCTGTTCACTGGGCCACCTAGTTGCATCTGGGAGATAATATTTGGAAATTACGGAGCACAGTGCCTGGAAAATATTATTTTTATGTTATTATTGTAGAAGTGGAATTTGAACTGAGTCCAGTACGTCACCTGCTAAGCGATGCTGCCTTGATCTGGTGTCTTCCATTCATTGGGCTTCAGCGTCCTCCTCTCCAGAATGAGAGAATTCACCTATATGGCCTCTAATTCCTTTCCAGCTCTGATTTTGTGATCCAATAGTATGTAAACTCCCTCTTCAGCTTCTTTGACAGTACTACCAGATAGTCAAGAAGACCTGGTTTCCAAGTCCCACCTGTGCCGGCTGTGGGACCCTGACCAAGTCACCTTGCAGTGCCCCAGGTGACCCTTAAGGACTATAAATTGGAGAAAAGTAGCTGCTCTGCTTTGGGAGGGAGTTTACTTACTGGGAGGCCCTTTCCCCAATAAAATCACAGGTTTAGTACAAAAACATAAACCAAAATTTAAGATATGAACTCCGCAAACTCTTCATTTTATCTTTGTGTCTTCTGAATTTAGCATGGTGCTTTTAAAAAAATTCTATTTTTATTTATTTTGTTAAATCTTTCCCACTCACATTTAGAACATTTTTAATAGTCATTTTTAAAAACCTTGAGTTCTAAAATTTCTCCCTCTCTCCTCTCTGCCATCCATTGATAAGTCAAGCAATGATACCAATTATAGATGTAGTATGATGTTTTTGGTTAATAAGTGCTTGTTGAATAATTTCTGTTACTACTAATGGACATTTGTTTATACTTTAAAGTTTGCACAGAATTCATTACAGGCATTTAGTTCAACTATTCCTCTGAAAAGTGTTCAGAGACATCATATCATCAGAGAGTGACAACAAGTCGCTAGGACCATTTGCTCGCTGTCAGACAGGACCATGTCTAATTTCTTGTAGAGAGACAGATGACCATTCATCCTATCAACAATCCAAGGGAAGACATTCTAGCAGGCTCATTTTTAATTAGGAGTGATATTTACATAGCTATTTACATATTTACATTGTGTATTTACATATTCACAACTCTGATTCTTCTAGGCAATCTTAAAGTGGTAGAAAGAGGTCCTGGTGTCACCGTCGGCAAGTCGTTTCATGTCTTATTGGAAAGGTTTTACTCTTGGAATGTTTAGTGTCCTGAGATCATCAATTCGAGAAGAACTGTGAGTTGTGTTTCCTCATCCAAGGCAGTTATCTGCCCCAATCCCACCCCTAAAACGTGGTCTAATAATCAAAGGGCCCTAGACAATTGAAAGTCAGAGAGTGTTTTTAAAATGAAATTCCTCAGTTCTACTTGGCTCTTTCCTCCCCTCAGAACTCTGTTCTGATGGAAGGTTTACAAGTGGAAGGATTACAGAGAATAGAGAGGATCACCACTAAAGGAATGAAGCAGAAAAAGCCAGGATGGCATGCCTGCATAGAAAAGAGAACATGATGGAGTAAAGGTGGTGAATGATTCTCTTCCATCTATGGGGCGGCGATACCTGGAAGGAGGGACCACCTAGAAGGAGATGCCTGGAGTGTAGAGAGAGCATTCAATGCCGCACACCATTCAGGGCTGTACCCCATAGAGCTAAAGTTCTCAGAGGCCAATTAGTCTACTTCCCTCATTTTACAAAGGAGGAAACAGAAGCCGGTGGACATGAGATGACTTACCCATGCTAAAAAAGGTAAGAAGTCAGAGACAGGATTTGAACCCTAGCTCTTGGCCTCTGGAGTCAGTGCCACCCTGACTCCTGGAATCAGCTCCAGACCCAGAGTTCCCAATCCTTTCAACAGCTGCACAGTCCTTTCTTCATATACACCAGCAATACCCATGAACTTGCTTCCCTGGTTGTTGCTTCCTTACTTGTTTGGTTTACCACCATCCCTGCCGTCAGGACTATATGAATGTACACCATTGTTACACACACACGCACACACACACACACGCACACATACACACACACACAACCTGTGCAACCTTGGGAAAATAATTGAGGCTCATTTTCTTCATCTGTAAAATGAGAGGGTTACATTAGATAGCCTCTGAGGTCTCTTCTAGCTCTAAATCAGTGATCCCATAATCCCACAACCTGCCCAGGTAATCTGGCATAGAGGTACCTAGAAGGGAAGGAGAAGTATACTTGTTTTGAAAAGGGAAAAAAGTTCTGACAGTATAAATGTTTTCGATATTCTCTACAAGCTTCTCTACAAGCACCCCAGAAATCTCAAGCTATTTCCATAGCCCCTCCTTCAGGTTCCCCTGGCTGAACTCCAATTCCTTCTAGATCCTATTCCCACAGGCAGCCATACCAAAACTTATCCACATCTCAGTTTCTAGCCAAAATATTCATTTAGCAAAGCTGTTAAATCCTTAAGCCTTCTAAAATCCACTTTCCCAAGCTTATGTTTAGGATACAGAAATCCCTACCCTTTCTGAGACCACCCCTACAGGTCCTTCTTTTCTTGTTGGGACTGGTCTTGGGAAAGACTGTGTCCATCACTGGCATCCTAGCAGGGTATTTCTGCTTTCTCCTTTATGTGTTCCAAAATTTTATCAGTTTGGGCTTCAGGTAGATTGCCCCCCTGGCAAGCAGTAAATTGTACCTTCCTCTACAGATGTTGGGAGGAGAACTAGGAACTTGCTTTGCTCCCATCCCAACTGTCCTGTCCACTCAGTTTGGTATGAAAGGATGTTTCTGACCACCACCACCACCACCACCAGGATTTCACACTTGTCTGAGATCTGGCCCTTTCCTTGGAGAGTCATGTGGGAGGACAACCATGGCAACTGGCCCCCAACCATAGACGTATACATAGTCCTCTCTCTTGTTTCTGTTCCTCCATGCTTATCACTAGGACTGTTTCAATGGCTAACTAATCCCTTTTCTGTTTGAAAATCTTGAGGTCTTCTTGATTGCCACCACATTTATGGTCTCTATCCTTTATGTATCTAATGCAGGATGACACTATCCAAGACCCAAACAATATGAACATCTCTTTCCCTTCAACAATGAGAGGTAGCAGCAAAAAACCTTGACCTTGGAGTCAGAAGCCCCACATTGAACTCCCAGCTCTTCTTGCAGTCTGTATGAGTGGGGTAATGATGTGTATATCTTGCAATACTTTCAGGCTGAACCTCTCCCTCTAGAGGAGCAGTTCCTAGAGACTGGAAATTTTAGGAACATTGAATTCTAGAGATACAAGGGGCTTTAGAGTTCTCCCAAGTCAATTCCCTCATTTTACTGATAAGGAAACTGAGACCCAGAAATGTGAAATGTTTTGCCCATGAGGATAATAGCTAGCAAGTAGCAGAACAGGTATTGGAACCCACATTTCCTCTGACTCCAAATTTACTGCTTTACCTGCCACACAACATTGTGCTGCACTTACTATAGATCTTATATGAGGTTTTAGGTATAATATCACAGCAAAAACATACATATATACATATACATATGTATGTACATGTATGTATATATATGTGTATATCTATATCTATATAATATCCTGACATAGATATAATGGTAGTTTTTCCCCTAAATATAAGCAGAGCAGAAGATCAGGCAAAGGATACTAGAAAAGGGGAGACTGGGGTAGGGGTAGGGATCAAAGCAGAGAGAACCTAGGGGTAGCACATATCCCTTGAAGTCCAATGTCATGAGGGCCTTAGAAGTGAGCTTTTCCTCCTGGTGTCATCATCCCATATTGTCCTTGTCACAAGACAGGGATGGAGGAGAATCATTCACTACTTTTACTCCTCCATGACTTCCCTCTGGTCATGTTGTCTTTTCTATCCAGGCATGCCATCCTGGCTTTTCCTGTCTCACTCTTTTGGTGGGAACACTCTATTTTCTGGAAGCCTTCTGTTTGTTCAAGAGGATTTTGAAATAAAGAACAGGGTTCTGAGGGAAGGAAAGGGCCAAGTGGAACTGAGAATTTTCATTTTAAAAACACTCTTTGATTTTTGACTTTTTGTGACCCTTTGATTAGACCTAGGGCCCATGTTTTAGGGGTGGGATTGGGGTAGATAATTGCCTTGGATTGGGAAACACAACTCACAGGTCTTCTAAAGTTGACAGCCTCAGTACATTAAATATTCTAGGAGAAAAACCCCATCCAGACATCACATCTTATAACTAAGGCAATGGAGAAACAGGGGACTTCTGCCTAGCCACCAGGGGAGTTGCTGGACCATGTTTGAAGCACTGAATGGAAGAGATGGGTCTTTGACTGATGGGGGAAGGGGAGGGCTAACAAGAAAGAGCAGGAGAGAAATGTTTTCCTCTTAAAGGGCCCCAGGGATAAATCACAGGTAGCTCAGGGAAACTGATGATTTCCTCCCCATAGGAATTAAAAAGAAATCTTGTTTCTTTGATGGCTATGCAAGGAGGGTTATTTATTCGATATCATTGATCTCCAAGCCTGAGCCTTCTGGTCTTTCCAACTCTCTCCATCTACTTTGTGAGGTCAGTGGGGCCAAACAGGCTCTAAGACTTTTATGAGCAGCTTCTCTTGCCCAATTCCCAGTAGGATGGGATGCTTCTAATGGAACCTCAGATAATGAGTGACTGTCTTGAAATCCCTTAGACTAAATTCCACTCATTCCATAAGCATCTGGCTATCAGAAGGGTATTTACCAATGAGGTGATGGATAGATGCCATATTAAGATTGGTTACCCTTCATTAAACATGTGCTTAATATTTAATTGGTATCTAATTAAAATAATGAATGATGCTATTAAACCCAAGGGGATTACTTTAGTCCTATTAGTTAGACTTTGTTCATATTTTCTCCCCCCACTCACTGCCCCCAAGCCTCTCTAGTCCAAATCCTTTTTTTCTGGCCCTGATTTCAGGGAGGCAGCTTGGGACAGTGGAAAGAACATAGGTGATGGAGCCATACATAGGGCATAGGTTTAAATTCTGTCTCTTATGTGTGACCTCCCTTGGCCTTGGTTTCCTCATTTGAAAAATGAAGGGATTGGACTGCATGGTTTCTGAGGTCTCTCCCAGTTTTAAATCAATGATCCTTTCAGGTCTTAATGTTTCATGCTTGTGCATCAGAAATCATAGCCAGGTCTCTTATGACCATGCAGTAGAGAAGACACCACACTCTGAGACAAAAGTCTGGTGGGTGAGAAGTGGGTTCAAATCCTGATGCAACCTAGTTGGGGAACTGTGAGAAGGTCACCAATCTTTGGTTTTCCCTTCTGTACTATGAGGATAATGATCTTTATACTTCTGCCCTCATAAGGCCATTGTGAAGAAAGTATCTCATCAAATTCAAAGTAACTTAGAAACGGGGGCTACGGCCTTATTGGAATACCTGATCGCACTCAAAGAGTATGTAGAACCCCAGATTTAGAGTTGCTGAGGAATTGTCTTAATTAAAATTTAAAAGGAATCTTGCCTTTAATTGATAAATTCATTTTTTGAAGAAACCCTGTAATAATTAGTGTTGACATAGCAATTTAAGGTTAGCAAAGCACCTTACATATTGTCTTATTAGCTCCTCACAACAACCTTCTGTGAGGTAAGTGCCCTTATTTTCATTTTACAGCTGAGAAAACTGAGACTGAGAAATGTTAAGTGACTTGCCCAGGGTCATATAGTTAATTATTGTCTGAGGCAGAACTCAAAGCCAGCTCTTCCTGATTTCAGGTCCAACAGGGCTATTTGTTACACCACCTGGCTGTCCTATGCAGATAACATTTTGCTAAGTTTTTATTTGGACATACTAGGGTTTCTTGAAATGGGCAGCCCATAGGAACTTGGGTAGGTTTTGCACATAGCTATGTAAACCCATGGTTAGCTCTCTGAGTGACAGCAGGACAGACTCTCGCAAGTACGATGACACATCCCCAACCTGCTGGGAATAAGGGTCGATAATTCAGCACCAGGGACAGCAGAGGCATTCTGTACTTTTGCTCCACTAGTGTGTAGTCAGTCACTCTCCTCCCAGAGATTTTGCCATTCGTGTTTATTTAATGATTCATCTCGGGACCAGAGCAAAATGAAAAGGAATTTCATTCCCAGCAGGGATGGTCTAAAAGTTTGTGCTCATAAATTTGTTTTACAGTGATCTATAAATTGAGTTTTTGCTTTCCGCTCACACTGCTTTCCTGGGCCTCCAACAGATGTGTGGTCACGCAGGGCTCAGGCACATGTTGATTCTCCAGAACAGACATTCTTTAGCTACTGAAATTGTTTGAGTGTGACTCTATATGTGTGTGTGTGTGTGTGTATGTGTGTGTGCATATGTATATTTATGTGTTGGGGGGAGGGGAGACAAGAATTAAAAAAAAGTATAATTAACATTGTGTTGTTGCTTTTGTGACTAAGGTAGCTCTGGAACATTTCTGGTCTTACTCTATCTGATTATAATTTATATATTTTTGCATCTGATTCTAAGAAAAGAGAGAGGAGGAAGGAGAGGATGAGGAACAGGAGGAGAAGGGAGACAAGACTCTAGCATTAGTAATCCATCTTCTGATGTCATCAGAAGATTAGAAAACTCAGAATCAGGACTTTAAACATGGAAGGAACGTTAGAGATAATCTAATCTAATTCAGAGCAGCTGGGGGCACCATAGTGCATAGAGCGCCTAGTCTGGTATTGGGAAGATTCATCTTCCTGAGTTCAAATCCAGCCTCAGACACTTACTAGCTGTATGTCTTTGAGACCTTCTTTTCTAGTCTGTCATTTTAAAGATAAGGAAACAGTTTCAGAGACTCGACCAAGGTTGCACAGATAACAAGGGGCAGAGTTAGGACTCAGACCTAAGTTTCTTCCCTTGAAATCCTTCATCCTTTCCATTAAACCATGATACCTCTCATTTGTCCTTCTAGGGACTCTGTGCTATTTCTCATAGTGCTGATTCAATTACAGGGCCATGGCATGAACAGATCTGCTGTTGCCTCTCTAACAATATTACCTGCTTATCCCCTAATTAATTCTGAGCCTTAGTCTCCTTATCTATGAAATGGGAACAACAATGCCCAAACTAACTCCTCAGGTAATCTTTAAGGAATGTGCTTTGTAAGTTGTAAAACACTTGAAGAAGGCAATCTGTTATTCGTTGTCTTTTCCTCCTCCATCAGTCAGGTAAAGAGGTAGGTCAGATAACTCCTAAGTGTCTATCCTCCCTTGGAGGGAAAGTCACATTTTAAAACTAGAATTTTCAAAGCTGAGAATTTTTGTGGTAGAATTACAGGTAGCATGTTTGCATGAATGCATGCATGGAGGGGTGTGTGTACATGTATGTGTGTATGTGCATGTCTTTTGAATATGCAGAATGCCTGGTAAATAGCAAGCATTTAAATGATTTTTCATTCATTCATTCATTCATTCATTCACTCATATGAGATGGGGGTAACCACAAATCAGACCAAGCTGGCAGCTGTTTAATCTGTCTATGAGTAAAGCTTGTCCCTATTGCTGGCACAGTGGCAGGCCCTTGGCAGGCTTCTATTGGGCTGGGCCTCTTGCCCCAGAGGACAGTTGTTCTATCAGTGCTCATGATGCCCTTGTTGTCAGAATGGAGCTCAGACAGTAGTTCATCTTCAACTTCAATTCCAGGTGGGGCTCTTTGGAAGATGCACAGAGGCAGTGTGGCTCTCAGGGGCCTCTGATGATCTCTCTACCCTAATATATTCTTCTAGCAGCTGAGTTATCACTGCATAAGGAACTGCAGCAATACTTGGCTTTTCATTAAATTGTCACAAGATTCTGGATGGGTGGTTTTTTCCATAGGTAGTGGGGGTAGGGGGTAGCAGCGCTTATTTATTTATTTTTGTATTGCCTGAACTCACTGCCAAATTGCTGCATTTCCAAGGAACGATGGAAAATTTTGACAACAAAACTCTCAAAGCAAAGTATCTGAAAGGAGGGGCTCTGCACAGTAGATCTGATTGTTTTGACTGACTATATCTAACTGTTTCAGATCCCTAGTGAATTGATACAGTTGGACAACTTGTCAATCTGGCCCTAGAATCAAGCAAACCATATGTGTGTTCAGACACCTCCACATTGAGATAAGGTGGCTGGGCAAGATGTCTCCTGTAGAACTTTCAGCCTAGGGCTATATTCAGGCCTGGAACAGGCTCCTAATGAAGCTCACCCAATCTGTGTTCCTAGAGCTCTTCAAATATGACCACAGGACCATAAATCTAAAGCTAGAAGGGACCTTAAATGCCATTTAATCCAACTCCATTCTTTAATAGAGATGGAAATTGAGGTCTAGGAGGTTGCTACTTACCTAATATACCAGAGGTGAGAACCTAAGTCCTCTGACTGCATTGATAATTCCTTTCCCATCATAACATACTGCCTCACTCACTCATTCATTCATTCATTCATTCATTCATTCATTCATTCATTCATCTCTCCATCAGTTCATCCATTCATTCATGTATTGTATTTATTGGATGCTACTATGAGCACAAGAGGCAATATGATGTATATGAGGAATGGTTAGAGTGCGCTGTGGAGTCAAGAAACCTGGGTTCAAATTCTGCCTCTGACACTTATTAGCTGTGTGATCATGAATAAATCACAATGTCTCTGAGCCTCAGGTAATTCTCTAAGTCTCTCTTCTACCATAGAAGGGCTGCTACATGTGCCAGTCCAAAGTCAGAGATCCTTGATGTATTGGTGATGAGTATGGCACCATCCTAGGTGATATGGGGGCTGCAGAGGAAGGATAGCATGTGGGAACACACATGCAACACTTAAGCAACAATGTATGTCAGGAAGTGCCTGAATGGCTATGTAGTGCCCCAGAGGAGTGAGATGCACTGGTCTGAATACATTTAAGGTGGTGCAGTGGACAGAATGTTAGGCCTGAAGTGAGGAAGATTCATTTTTCTGAGTTCAAATCTTGCTTCAGACAATTGCTAAATGTTTGCCTCAGTTTTCTCATTTGCAAAATGAACTGGAGAAAGAAAGGCCAATCAGTATCTTTGCCAAGAAAACCCCAAACAGGGTCACAAAGAGTAGGACACAATTGAACTACAGTAACAATGAACACATCTAGGATACTGTGCACTGTTCTGGGCATTACACGTAAGTAAAGATGTTGATAGACTGAAGTATTTTCAAACTCAAGGTTATGCCGTATGATGATGAGGTAAAATAAGTGGGAGATGCTTAACTTGTATAAGCAAAGGTCCTTTTCAATGCTAAAGCTATGATGTTGGGGTCTATGCTATCTGTGCTTGTAGAATTATTCTAAGAATGAGGACAAGTTCTCTACTTGCTCCTTGGTAGGAAGATTTGTAGTGCTTTTCACCCACTTCTCTGAGACAGCTCATGCTGTGTGGTCAGAGGAAGTAATTCACTAACCTCAGAGCACTCAGCAAACCAAAACGTTAATTTCATGAGCAGTTTAATCAGCAACGCTCTGATTTGTTGGGAATCACTCCAGACAGAGGCTAGACATAATTTCTGACAAGCTATTGATTTGGTGATTAATTTCACCTCGTTTATTAACATTCACCTATCATGCTGGGTTATTTTTGGCATAAGGGGTGTGTGTGTGTGTGTGTGTGTGTGTGTGTGTGTGTGTGTGTGTGTGTGTGTATTTTACACACACTCTATCTTTATAAGAACCAGACATATATTCCTTTTACAGCCTGGCCAAGTGCCAGAGATGACCCTTTTCTCATGATGTTCAGGAGCAGTTAGGCTTTGAGAAAGATACCTACACTCTTTTCCTATCCTTTCCCAGATCTAAGATGAGCTATCAGGGGAGTAGATATTTCACATTTCACAAAAGTGTAGATTCTGTGAATGTGTCTTTATACCCCAGTTAATTAGAAGATTTAGATTTGGAGCTAGAAGGGAAAGCAGCCATCTAGTCTAATACCTTCATTTTATAAATTAGAAAAACTGAGGTCTAGACAAGTGAAATGATTCACCAGGTAGTAAATAGCAGAATTGGGACTCAGATCCAGTTTTATCCTAAGTTTTTTTTTCATTGGGCCATGATATCTCTCATCAATGAACAAATATTTAGAGGACACAGACCATATACCAGGCATTTTGCTAGGTTTGTAACATGGATGACTAAGCTATGCATATGTGCAGGAAGTTCACAGTCTAATTATTTGGGCATATATGTACAGGTTTGTTTGTGAATCTCTATATGGGTTGGCAGGTGAAACCTACAGTAGTTGGCTTTATTTTCATTTGTATAAGGTTCTGTAGTGCATCATGGGAGAAAGTTGACCATCCACTGGGGTCGCCTGACAGCCTTGAGTTAGCCTGTAATCCTTGGTGTCTTCTAATGAGAGTTGGGGTGAGGGAAAGATTACTATACCTGAGTAAAGGGTCAGTGGCTAGTGGTATTTTCCTTATCCTGACTTCTAGTCTTAGTGGTTTTCACATATAGAAATTTTGTCTGAATCAGATTATAAATTCCTTGAGGACTGGGTCATGGTTATTGTTATTATTATTTTGCACTCAGATCCAAAGAATTTCAGAGTTGGAAGGGTTCCTCAAGGGCATAGCCTGCCCTGATCAGAATATCCTTTACACTGAGTGGTCATCCAGTCTTTGCTTAAAGACCTCCAATGAGGGAGGTCACTGCTTCTCAAGGAAGGCCATTCTACTTGGGGACAACTCTATCCTTGTTAGGAAGTTTTCTCTTACATCAAGCCCCAATTTCCTCCTTTGCAACTTCTGCCCATTGTTCTGTCTTCTGCCCTGTGGGACAGAGCAGAACAAAGCTCCTATTTCTACCTAACGGCCCTCCAAATACTTGAGGCCAGCTTTCATGTTCCTTGAGTCTTCTCTTCTATGAGCTAACCAGGCTCTGTTCCTTCAGACAATCCCATATGGCATGATCTCCAGGTCTTCCAGTGTCCTGATCACCCATCCCAGGAAGCTTTCAGCTCACCAGTAAAATGGGGGTGGGAGCAAGTTCTCTTCTACATCTAGTACTCTGTCATCCTCACAATGCCCAGTGTCCTGCTAACACATAGTAGATACTCACTAAATTTGTATTGAAAGAATTAATGACTAGAGTCCACTTTTTCACTTGAGGCAGAATTGAATTATAGAATTTAGAAGTATTCTAGTAGTCAATAAGATTCTTCCTCCTAAAGTTGCTCTGTGCTCTGGGGGTGATTGTTGTTCAATTGTGTCTGAGTCTTCATGACTCCATCTGGAGTTTTCTTGGCAAAGATATTAGAGTGGTTTGCCATTTCCTTCTGCAGCTCACTTTACAGATGAGGAACTTAGGCAAACAGGGTCAAATGACTTGCCCAAAGTAACACTGCTAGTAAGTGTCTGACCCCAGATTTGTTTTTGGGAAGATGAGTCTTCTTGACTTCAGGCCTAGTACTCTATCCACCACTCAGTTGCCTAAATTACATGGCGATAATTAACTGTGATCAATGGAATAGTTTCCAGAAGAAAAACCCCGCATGATATAGCACTTCTATAATAGGAAAAAGGATAGTTGCTGACAAGATTAGAAGAGAATTGCATGGATTGCTTCCTGGCTAACATCCAGAGTTGTGTGTTATAAATTCTAACCTGCAGAAAGTATGGGAAAGGCATTGCCCACCAGCAGAGGGCAAGCAGAGGCACTGTGGTATAATGGAAAGAGCATTATCTTTGGAATACAAAAATCAGAGTTTAAGTCCTGGATCTGACATTTATATAGTACTTAATAGCAAGAGCTGGTCTCTCTCTCTCTCTCTCTCTCTCTCTCTCTCTCTCTCTCTCGTTCAAAGTTTAAATGATATCACATTTGAACTTCCCAGAAATCCTGTGAAGTGGGTGCTATTGGCGTTATTGCCCAGTTTTTATAGTTGAGGAAAATATGTGTGTGTGTGTGTGTGTGTGTGTGTGTGAGAGAGAGAGAGAGAGAGAGAGAGAGAGAGAGAGAGAGAGAGAGAGAGAGAGAGAGAGAGAGAGAGAGAGAGAGAGACAGAGAGAGAGAGACAGAGAGAGAGAGAGAGACAGAGAGAGAGAGAACTAAGAAGAGAAACTCAGATTGGCAGAAAAGAGAAAAATGAAGTTGTCCCCTTCCTTCTTTCCTTCCTTCCTTCCTTCCTTCCTTCCTTCCTTCCTTCCTTCCTTCCTTCCTTCCTTCCTTCTTTCCTTCCTTCCTTCTTTCTTTTCATTTATTCATTCTTCCTTCCTTCCTTCCTTCCTTCCTTCCTTCCTTCCTTCCTTCCTTCCTTCCTTCCTTCCTACCTTCCTTTCTTTCTGAAAGTCCAAGAGCTGGACTTGTCAGAAACCAGAACATAAGCTCTGGGGTCAGAGCTAATCCCCTCAGATTTAGTGACTGGGTACGGACAGCATCTATTTTATGACTGGAGTTGAGATCATCTTCTCCCTAGGGTGGGATGAAAGAATGAGTTGTTGATGTTAAATATTTATCCTAATCATTAAAAAATTTTGTTAATTGGATTTTTTTCTGATCTTCTCAATCAGTTTGTCCAAAAGTTTATCAATTTTGTTATACTTTATGAAAAACCACTTTTTAGTTCTATTTATTAGTTCCTTCATCTTTTTTTTTGGAGAGGTGTTCTAATGTATTCATTTCTCCTTTAGTTTTCATTATTTCTCATTTTTGCTTGTTTTGGGTTATTTGTTGTGTTTGCTATTTTAATTGCATACTCAATTTATTATTCCTCTTTTTATATCCATTTTAGGGGGTATATTTTTTTCCTTTGAAGACTACTTTAACTGCATCCCAGAAATTTTATGTTGCCTCATCATCTTTTACATAGTTATTGTTTCATGATTTGTTTTTTGACCCATTTATTTAGGATTTAGTTATAAAGATTCCATTTAGGTTTGTGTCTTTTGCTTGTTCTCTCTGTATTGATTACTATTGTTATTATGTTATGATTTATAAAGGATGTGTTTAGTGTTTCTGCTTTTGCACATTTATTTTTAAGTGTGCCCCAGCAAAAGGTGTATTTTTGTATCAACGTCATGTGGTCCTGAGAAATATATATATATTCTTTAATGTTCTCTTTCAGAAGACTAAATAAGTCTTTTAGTTTCAAATCATTCAGCAGTCTTTTTCCATATCTCATGTTGGTTTCCTGGTTCTCATATTTTTTTGACAGTATCACACCTGGGGACTGATGTAATTCAAGGACTGAGTTGATATTTCTGGCCACCTTGGAATTGTCACCTGATGAACTTTCTTTAAATGAAGACAAGGGCAAACTCTTTGAACTCTTGGACACAATTGACTTGTTGATAGGAAACAAACAAACAAAAAGACAGAAAAATCCACAGAAAAATTCTAGGACACTCAGAGGCTTTCTCAAAGATGCTGGCACTGATTCATTTTTGGATCAATTCCTAGAAAATATTCAGGGAGTAAAGTCTAATTAACCATTGCTGCTCTGATCTTTGTGCTCTGTAGCCTCTCAAATAATAGCTTCCCCCCACCTCCCCCCGACCCTGGCCTCATGGATCAGGTAGGGATGAGAACAGTCATTTTAGGGTCTGTAATAGAGAACCAAAAAGGTAAAAACAGTACATACTCAATCCATGCACCCACTATGGGTTGGTTTGACAGAGGGAGAGCAACAAAGAACATGAGGGAAGTAAAGGGAGAGGGAAATAGAGAGGGAGGGAGAAGGGGATCTTAGGGAGAGAAAAAAGAAGGATATGGGGGAAGGCAAGGGGAGAGAACAGGGACAGAAGTTGAAAAGGGAGGGGGGAGATTGAGAAAAATGCTGAGGGTGTATGAGGACAGTGAATAGAAATATAAATATGCAAAGAGACCAGACTTAGCCTCACTAATTTTAAGAAGAAGGATTTGTTTTTATCTGGGTCACAGGAAGGGATTTGAGGCTGGCTGGTACAAATAATCATAGTGTTTACCAACATGCCCAACTAAAATAGCTCTTCTGGGACGCTGAGGGATTGGAAAGGCCAGAATTTTATAGACACAGAAATCAGATTCTAGACTGCTGGGAACCTAGTTCTGGACCTGGGCTGCTGGTCTGAGGTACAGGTGGGGAAATTTGCAAGAACAAGTGGTAACTGTGGTCAGCAGTACATGGATTAGAGTAGAATACTGTAACATAGGTTAACCACAGCCTCAGAGGACACAGGTTGAAGCAGATGGCTAGTTTCAGGAGTATTCAGTATGAGTAAGGGGGCAAAACTGGAGAGTAGCCAACCAGAGACAAAGGGCTGTTTGGTTCATCTAGGTAGCGGCAATCCAGAACCCTGGACAGCTCCCAAGGTATGGACCCTATCTATGATAAGGCAAAGTATGTATAAAGGTTTTCAGTTTCAGATGCTCAGGCTAATGACATGTCATGCATGTCACGTTTGGTCTTTATGGTATTTAAGGATACTATTGAGTCCCCCAAAGTTTTCTTTCACTCTGTTAGGCAACTAGGTGGCACCATAGAGCATAGAGTGCTGGGCCTACAGTCAGGAAGACCTGAGTTCAAACGTAACCTCAGACACTAACTGTATAATCCTAGGCAAGTTACTTAACCCCACTTTGCCTCAGTTCCTTCAAATATAAAATGAGGATAATAATAGCACCTGCCTCCCAAGGGTTATTATGAGGTTCAACTGAGATAATAATTGTAAAGTACTTTACAAATTATAAGCACTATATAAATGTTATCATTATTATTAGCCAGACAGGTCGGGACATTATGGGGTTCAACTCTGCGCAATTTGAGCCCTAGGGATCTTGTCTTTTCTGCAGGGACTCAGTCCAGGGTTAGGAACCTGGAACAATTAGGACAATTGGTCAAGACCAATTTGCCAACAAGAATTTCCCTAAAAGGCAATTCGCCTCATGGTGCCAGCACAGTATATGAGCTTGACACTGAAGTAACAATGCTTTCTCTTGCAAATGAACTGTTTTTAGACAAGTATCATTTATTGAATTGGTTTTTGGTGAATTGGTTTGGAGACTTTATGGTGACAAAGACAGCTAATAGTGTGATGAAATGGAAAGGGCACTGGTCTACAAGTTGGAAAATCTCTGTTCTGCTGCTAGTTCTTGTCCTTGGTAGCTGTGACCTTGTGACCTTGGGCATGTCACTTCCCTTCTTTAGATCCCAGGTTACTTCTTTGTAAAAGGAGAGGATTGGGTGAGGTGCTCCTCCAATCTCCCCTAATTCCACAAAGACATATATTTAAAGATTTTTATTTTGCATATAAAAGCAAAGTAGAATTAAAAAAAAACCACATATATCAAACCATGAATTTCTATTACATGGAGCTTACTTTATTTTTGAAAAATATATTTTTATTTTGTTAAATATTTTTCCAATTACACAAACAATTTTAACATTTATTTAAAAAAAAAATTTTGAGTTCCAAATTCCTTCTCTCCCTTCCACCCTTCCGCCTGTTACTTTGTGAAATGTTCTCCTGGTTCTACTCACTTTACTTTGCATCAGTTCATGTAAGACTTCCCAGGTTTTTCTGAAACCACCCCACTTTTAATTTTTTATGGCACAATATTATTCCATCACAATCACAGACCTCAACTTGGTTAGCCATTCCCCGATTGATGGGCATTCCCTCAGTTTCCATTTCTTTGTCACCACAAAAAGAACTGCTAGAAATATTTTTGTACAAATAAGTTTTTTTCCATTTAAATTTCTTTTCTTTGCTCTGCAGAGCTAGTAGTGGTATTTCTGGATCAAAGGTACAAAAAGACTACTTAAAAACTTTTTCTTAATAAATTCAACATGTTATTTTCAAAGTTGTTGTCTTTATGTTTCCTTCTGATCTTGCTTCTCCGAATGAAGTGCTTTTTAAGACCTCTTCTAGTGCTAAAATTCCAAGATTTTAACCATGCAAGTAAATCAGAATATCATGGAATTTAGATTGATGGTAACAATCTAGATGTTCATGGAAGATTTCCTTCCTGAAGTGTTTTGAAAATAGAGTAGTTGCTGCCAAGGCTGAATGGTATACCAGTGTACTCAAGGGGCTAATGTGCTCTTAGACTGCATTAACAGTGGGGGAGTATCCAGAAGGAGGGTGGGGGTGTCTGGCTGTTCTGTGCCACGGAGTGTTATGGATTCTTGCTCAGATCTGCATTGGATTGGATATTCTATGAGTTTGCTTATAACACTGAGATTCTATGGTTCTGTACCACATCTGGAGAAGGTTGCTTATTCTTTTTTTCTCTTCAGTACAGATGATAACATCTAGTTGGTGGTGACTGAAGAGTATTTGGGGTGTATTCATGTATGATTATTTCTGTACAAATGTATGCATTTATCTATTACATGAATATATGTGTGAGTACATAAACATGTATGTATACACATCTGGGTACATGCGTATTTGGTATATTGGTGTAAGTATGAGTGTTTGTATGTATTTGTGGCTTTGTGTCTGTTTTTATTCTTGCGTGTTTATGTCCAGTTAAATATGAAGGATTTGTGCAAGGTTCAATAAGGTTAAATGGCTTGCTAAGATCATATAGCTAATAAGTATTGGAGGCAGGATTTGAACCCAGGTTTTCCTTACTCTTATACTTTTTCCAATCTTCTCTACTGCTTCTCTATGTACCCAGACCTGTCAAAAACGTTTTTTATAAGAAGGGAAATTATTCTCCTCTTCTGCCTCTTACTAGATGGGAAAAGGAGGAGACTGTGTCCTGGTAACAAAGTAGCCTCCAAATTCTCTCAGATGCAAACAAATGGAATGGCCATATAGCATCCAACACACTTAGCCTTGGGGAAAAATGCAATTTGACAGTTTCTTCAATAGTGCCTCACAAGGTTAGCATAAGAACAATCCTCATGGAAGGAGCTGGAGCAAAAAGAACCTGCTTTAATGAAGATATTGGGATGTTTGGAAATCATCATATCAACTAGCGGTCTGTAAATGGATGCTTCCAAAGTTATTGAAAATTTATAGTTCTTCTAAGAAGAATCTGCCCTTGTATTTTTATTTATATTTTTAATTTATGGGACAAACCAATACTTCTCTCACCCTGCCCCACCTCCCTACCCTGCTCTGAGCCACCCAGATATCACAAATTGTGAATATGATGATACTTCATTTATAGCCCTCAAGGGGCTTAGGGTAGGGCCCTATATTCATTATAAGCTTTTGTATCAATAAACCAACTTGACTCCTGATCCTATGAGCTGGGGTGTGAAGTTTTTCTCCTCTTCCTTGCCTTTCCAGAACCTGACTCCTCAGGGGAAACATCTCTGCCTTTATGAGTCCTACCCATCTTTTAAGTGATACATCACATCCTCCTTCCTCTATGATACCCTCCTTGATTTCTCCAGGCCATATCAATTTCTCCTATTTCTGAGCCTTTATAGCTTGTGTTCCTGAACCACAATTGTGTTTCTGAATTAATAGGAATGTCCAGATCCACATGTGTATCCAGCTACCCAGTAGCTCCCTGTTGTACTCTGTATGAGCACACATCTTGGAGTACTGGAGTATCTGACACTTTGGGGTGTCAGATTTTAGATGGTATGTTGACAAGCTGAAGCTTGTTGAAAGTTGGAAACACAGGACTGTAGATGTAGAGCTTGGAAGTAACTGCAGAGATCATGGAGTGCAGGGGTTCTTAACTTGTGTGTCTATGAACTTGTTTTAAAAATATATTTTTGAGAACTGTATTTCAAGACAGTTGGGTTACTTTGCAGTCCTCTATATTTTATCTTATGCATTTAAAAACATGTTTCTCCAAAAGGGTGCAAAGGCATCACTAGATTACAGAGGAGTCCACAACACACAAGAAGGTTAAGAAATACCTGGTCTAGTCATATCCTTTCATTTTATAGATGCAAAAACTGAAGCCCATAGTGGTTAAATCACTCACCGGAGGTCACACAGGAAAGAAGTGAAAGAACTGGGATTAAAACCCAGGTTTTCTCAAAATCCATCACTCTTTGGAGGGGCAACATCAGGAATGGTCAAAGAAAATGGAGATATTTAACCTGGAGTAAAGAATACCCCAGAGACATGATCACTTGCATGAGAAAGGGGGATAAGGCTTGTTTTGCTCTGCTCCAGAAGTCAGAACCAGTGGGCAAAAGTTAGAGGGAGACGCAAGTTTCAGCACAGCTTAAGAAGGGACATCATTCATTCTGTCAGTCAGAAAAAGACTGTCACAATACTCTGAACTGCCTGTCGCTGACAGTATTCAAGAGGGACTAGATGATGTTCTTCCGGGGATATTGTAGATGAGTGCCTAGGAAGGAAGTTGAATGGGATGATTTGTTAATTCCCTTATTCCTCTGAGGTGAGGTGATTTTGTGATGAAATCATCTATCTTGTTTCTTATGCTCTTTTCTCTTTCTCTGATATGTATCAGCTTTTCCCCACCTAGATAAATTCCTGGAGAATAGGGTCTGGATCTTCTCCTCCTGTTTCTCCTACAGTGCCTGGCACAGAATCAGTAGGTTCTCAACAAATACTTATTGACAAATATACTTTCTGATATCTACTTCTCAGCATTCTGGGCTGCGTGATCCTGTGCTAAATGGGACTGTGATTTACTTTGCCACCTTCTGTCTGACAGTTAAAATGGGTCTTAGGATTCACGGACTGCAGTTGTGGGAGATAAGAACTGGATGCCTAGTTCTTACCTACATATGAAGGAGGAGAATGATGTCAGGGAAGAATTGGTCCCATCATACATATCAGACCTGGATTCCCAGTCATGTTTAGGAACATTAAGAATCCATTTTCGGAAGGTGAAATGTAATTGTGAAGTGAAAAATACTGTCAAGGCATTTGTCTAATTTCTCCAAATGCTTTCTTTGGGTCATGCATAATATGCCCAGAAAATTGCCTGGGCTGTCTCGCCTGAGCATCCTTTTTCCATGTTAATTTTTTTCCCCTCCAGGGATCAGATACTGGTGTGTTTATTGTAGGGTTGTTTGAGGTTCAGGGCTGAAGACTAACTCAGAGAAAATTGGAACAAAGCTGTCTCTGTCTCTTTCTGCCACTCTGACTTTGTTGAAATTTTCTTTGCTAGGACAAGTACTGGACCTGTGACTTAATTTATATAGAGAACTCTTGAATCAGGATTTTCTTTGAAGTAATAATTGTGAGAGCTGATAATTCTATAGTACTTTCAGGCTTGCAGTTCTTTTACACATATTATCTTCTTTCAATCTCATAACAACTTTGGGAGGTGGGTGCTATTTTTATCTTCATTTTACAAAAAAAGAAACTGAGGCTGGAATAGGTCAAGTGACTTGTTCAGATCAGAGAACTAATAAGTGTCTAAGACTGGATTTGAATTCAGATCTTTTGGAATCCAAATCCAACATACTAGTCATCATACTATCTACCTCACCTTTATTTCTTAATATATCTTCTTCCCAATCCAGTGGACTATTCCTTGTAACAAAGATTAAAAAGTGGAAAGAGGGAAAAACCAGGTTAGCAAAACTCACCAAAACATCATCCCCTACTCCAAAGAAGAGAGGGAGGTACATTTTCTCAGCTCTTCTCCTTCTTGATTACAAACAATTGCATAGCATTCGATTTTTTTTGTTCTTTCCACTTGTATTGCAACCAATCTTTCTAGGCTGATTTTCCATATGCCTATCCATATGATATTCCTCATGCACTCTAAACTCTAGTCAAAAAGATCTAATTGCTGTTTCCCATCCATGATATTCTATTTGCCATCTTTGTGTCTTGCCACAGGTTGTCCCCAACACCTGAGATACTCTCCCTTCTCATCTCCACCTCTTGAAAAATCCCTTATTTCCTTCAACTCAAGAGCTGTCTCCAATAGGAGGTCTTTTCCCATTCCATCAGATATTAATGTTCTGCCCCCACTCTCATTTACTTCTGTATTTTGGATCCATTAATCTGTGTACATGTGGCTTCCCCCCATTAGGGTGATGAGAATGAGGATTTTATTTGTGGGGGGAGGAAAGCACATCTCTGATTTCCATGATCTAGGGTACTCACAAATGAGGAAACTCTTCCTACCAATGCATGATGGGGCACCTGCAATGCAGCTTAGAGATTTAGCATGTTGCCTGGGGGCACTGAGGAGAAAAGTGACTCCTTCAGAGTCACATGGTCAGCATGTATTCTAGGTGGGACTGGAAATCTGATGGCTTAGAAGCCAATTAAGAAATTCCTGCTCAATTGTGTTGCATTGCGAATTCATCACAGCATCTCTTTCACTATTTCTTCCCAGTCTATTGAAGGTCAATGTCTAGTCTCCTATTTTTTTCCTCCCCCCTTCCCATCCAAGAGCTACCTGGGCTTGTTCTTCTTGTCCTACCCTCCATCCAAATTCTATCTAAGCTTATTCTGCCTTATTATCCACATAGGCCTGGTTTTCCCACATTGTTACCCCCCTTTCCACTCAGTGCCTGCTAATTCACTCCCCTCCCCCTTGTGTGTGGGTGTGTGCTTGTGGATATGTGTGACTAGGAATGAAACGGGGCAGTTTGGGGTGTCTCCATTTACACCTCAGAGCTTTAAATCTTTGAAAGGAAGTGTGGCCCGGAGTGAGAAGTCACCCCTGACATTTGTAAGGCAGAACATTTCACTCCATTAATTTTCACTTCATGGGTTTCAAGTGCCAAGGCACATTATGCACCAAGCATCACCTGTCATAGGATTTAGCAAGCATCTAGCCTCTCTCATTTGACAGAGAGGGAAACTGAGGCCTAGAGAGAATAAATGAGTACTCTGAGTCACAAGAGTATTGATTTCCAGCTGGAAGGGATCTTAGAGATCATGTAGTCCAACCCCTGAATTTTAAAATGAGGGAGGGACAGTGAGGTGGTGCAGTGCATAGAGCACCTGCCCTGGAGGGGTGCCCAGGAAGACCCGAGTTCAATTGAAGCCTCAGAAACTTACTAGCTGTGTGACCCTGGGCAAGTCACTTGACCCTTGATTGCTTCTAAAAAAATAAAGATGAGGGAATTAAGGCCCAAATCAGAGAAGTTAAAGCGGGGGAAGGGAACAAGCATTTATTAAGCACCTATTTTACAAATATTATTTCCCCACTTTACAGTTGAGGAAACAAAGGCAGACAGAGGTCAAGTGGTTTGCCCAGGGTAGCACAGTTCAGTAAATGTCTGAGGCTAGGTTCAAACTCCAGTCTTGTTGACTCTGGACTCAGCACTCTAGTCACTGAAGTCACCTAACTGCCTCACCTACAGAATTTTGCACATGACAGAACCATAAGGGACATCAGAGACATCTATTCAGCTACCTAGCTCATCAATTAGGAAGCTAAGGCTCAGGGAGGATGGATGGCTTGCCTAGAATCTCACTGGTGGTGGGCATCAGAGGTGAGATTCAAACACAGGTCATCTGCCTCCTTCCACCATATCATGATGGAAAGAAGTGAAGTGATTTGTCTAAGGTCATACACATCATAAACAGCAAAGCTAGTCATTAGTAAAGTTAGAGGTCATTGCCATATAGGGGCAATGCGGCTAGAGCAAGAGACCTCAAGTAAGCAAGACCCGAGTTCAAATCCATCTTAGAGTTTTGCCAGCTTCTGTGGTCCTTAGTGTCATATGACATCTCAGAGCCTCAGTTTCCTCATCTGTAAAATGCAGAAAATAAACCTACCTCATAGATTTTTTGCTGTTACATTCTACTAAAATATAAGCTCCTTGAGGCCAGGACATGTTGCAGTTAGAACAATGACTGATATAACATTAAGCAGTTAATAAATTATTTTTGAATGATTGAAAACATCAACTAAGAGTATATAGCTACTGAGCTTCACAAACCTTAAAGGGTTATTAAAAATGTCCATTGGGATTATTCCTCATGTGGGTCCCATTGGTCCAGTCACATACCAAGGGTGCAGATTTTGTCTACTCACCTCAAAGAGACTCCTATGAGGGGGAGATGGGAGAGAGAAGCCTTCTGCCCCAGGAGAGGTCCTGTCTGGTTGGACTTTTGAAGTCTTAAGGTGATGGGCTTTAGAAACAAGAAAAATAACAGAGCTCAATGTGGGTGTCCACTATGCCAAGTTGTGTCGGCTCCGGTGAGGGGGAGTTAGTTGCATCCTAGCTTACCCCAGGCAAGTCTCCCTTTAAATTTCATTCATCCATTCAGAAATACTCACTGAGTGCCTACTATGTGCAAAGTTCTGTAGGTGAGGCAGTTAGATGGCTTCAGTGGTTAGAGTGCTGAGTCTGGAGTCAGGAAGATGAGTTGGAATCTAGCCTCAGGCATACATTTGACTGTGTAATCATGGGCAAGCCACTTGATCACTGTCTGCCTCAGTTTCCTCAGCTGGAAAATGGGGATAATAATATCTAACATTCAAGGTTATTATGAGGGTCAAATGAGATAATTGTTGCAAAGCATTTAGCAAGGTGCTTGGCATATAGTAGGTGGTTATTAAATGCTTATTTCCCTCCCTTCCTCCCTTTCTGATACTTAAAGTGTCTCTTAATCTTAAGGATTCAAGGACTGAATGATGAGTTGAGTGACCTGGGGTGTGGAGGTAGTCCTGCTAATTCAGTAGCATAGTGACTGATACTGGGAATCCAGAGGCAAGTCTAGACTATGGGCAAGTCCTTTGAATCCGGAGGTTCTTAAGCTGTGAATTTAAAAAAAATAATAACTGTATTTCAATCTAATTGGTTTTGTTTGTAGTACTATATATTTTATTTCATACATTTAAAAACATGATTCTTCAAAGGATCTATAGGTTTCATGAGATAGTCAAAGGGATTTATTGACACAAAAAGGTTAAGAAGCTCTGCTTTAGTCTCTAACTACCTCAGTTTCCAAATCTGTCAAATGGGGATAATTATATCTGCTCTGACCAGCTCTCATGGGAGCTGTGAGGATGTGGATCCAAGTAAGAAAATGCAAGGAAAAGTGCTTTGAGGTGGATAATGAGCCCTATGCTAGTGAGGGAAGGTTTGATGCTTTTTCTGTGACACTGCTCCAGTCACATCCATCTCAAAGTCAACGAGTGTTGGGATTTGGGACATGTGTGTCAAGCTGAAAGCACTGGGTTGAGAACTGTGCTGAGCTTTGTAGAAAGGGCCCGGGGTGCATTTGTCATCTTTATTCAGTTAGGAGACAACGTGAGGGGAAGATAGTGCTGGTGGCTGCAGTCTGGCTCTCTGGATGGGTGGGTGGCCCATGAAGGGTACAAGGTGATGCTGAGGTGGCAGAAGTAGTTGGGGCTGCCATCTCCCTTGTGTCCTGAGGGAAGTGGGAGTCAGGAGAGCCTAGGATCCCAAGGACAGATATGGAATTTACATTAAAGTCTCTTGGGTGCCCTGCAGAGTCATAAAAACCAGGAAGGGCAGAGTGGGTGAGAAGGAGCAAGGAGGGATGTATTTGGTACCTGCTTGGGCATATAGGGGATTGAATCAGAATAGTGAATGAACCAGAAGTTATTCCATAAGCAGAAGGAATCAAAGATATTTAGTAGGAGGAAGGGAAGGCTCAGGGGAGGCATGATAGCTGTCTTCAAGTTTGAAAGGCTTTCCTCTGGAAGACTGATGTTTTATTCGGCCTTGGAGGGAAGCAATAGGCAGAAACTGTAGAGGTAGATTTCAATTTGATAGAGGGGGAAAAATCAAGTGGAGCTTCCCCAAAATGAAATGTGCTAGCTCCATCATCACAGAGTTCCCTGGATGAAGCAAGTTCCCCAAACATTACAGAAATCCAAGTAGAGCCTTTGATGAGTAGGCTTTTACAGAGCCTCAAGTGTGAGTTGGACACTAAGGTCCCCTCACTAAGGGGACACTGAGATCCAGCTGTAAATGTCTAGGGATACAAAGTACTTTGTAAATCACAAAACACTATAAATGCTGCATAAGTATGAGAAGATGAGATTGCATCCCCACCCTTTCATTCACATGAACAAACCAATCATTTTATCCCCTTGCACAATAGTCCAAAGCATGGTACAGTGGAATGATCATTGGCCCTAGAGTTGAAGGTCCTGAGTTCGAGTTCTACTTCTGGTTATTACTCTCTGTGTGATTTTAGTCATTAATATCCTTGGGCATCATTTTCTTTATTTGCAAAACTAGATGACTTCTGAGGTGCTTTCCTTCTCTAGAGCTATGATCTATAACAGGTGTTTTCAACCTTTATTTGTGACATGGACCCCTTTGGCAGTGTGGTGGACATTATGGACCCTTCAGAATAAAGGTTCTTTAAAGTTAATTGAAGGAAATGTTAAATTTCATTTAGAGGTTAGTGAAAATGAGGTTGTATTTTTTCCCATCCACCTTCACAGATCCCTTGAAAGCTATCCACAGACCCTTCAGAGAGGGGTGTGTTCTATGGACACCAAGTTAAGAATTCCTGATCTATAAGAACATTAGCAGCTAGTGGTTTATCTTAGGATCACTTCTATCAGGACTCCATTGGACAAAGAAATGAGAAGCACAAAGTAATCATAATTATTAGGCTGAGGTTAATGCTGTGGTGCCTGGAAGCTGACTCTTCAGGTAAATTCTGAACTCAGCCCTAACCTGAGCCCTACTCAAGGCCCTGACAGCTGTTCTGATGCCAGAACCAACCCTAACTGGGCAGACCTGATGAATGGGACTTGTTAGGATAAAATAATGACAATATAATAGAAACACTGACATGGGCGGCTCCCCTCCACTTGTATATTACTTGGAACTTGTGAAATTGCTCATTGGATCATCCTATTTTAAGCAGAATTTTCTGTTATTTGTAATTAATCCCATCCATTGTGACTGGTCCATGGCTCCTGTCTCCCATGTCCAGAGAGATGGTGCTTACATCCTGTTGTGGGTGACGAGCAATTGACTATTGATTACCCTTGTAATGTATTAAACAATGGGGGGTGTGTTGCAGTGGTGGTTGGGGAGTAATTCATTCCATGGCATTTTTATGAAAATACAATAACAGGTTCTATTTCCGTCTATAGTAATTCCAGGATAAGGATGAGAGCTATAAAGTTGCAGCGACAGTAATGTTTTCTTATTATTTCTGGCCAGAGACCTAGCTAGCAATTTTGGCACCTAGGTCAATTAAGTTGCTTGTGGTGGAGGGAGACAGAGCACAGGATTCTGAGAGGTTGATGCAGAAATGGGCTCTCAGATAACTCTCTTTGGGGAAGAAACAGGATATCTGGTATTTTTCTGCTCTAATGAGGAATTCTTACTAAGTATGTGCTAAACTCAGTTGTTTCTGTGCTGCAGAAAGAGAGGAAGAGCTTTCAGCACCTTGGACAAAACCTCAGTCACCTTACTTATAACTCTGGTTGAAGTAGAGGCAGGTCTGGAGATGAAGGTGTCTGTTCTGACCAGGTTCTTCATCTTGGTGTGAGACAGAGTGGCTCTTCACTGGACATTCCCAAGTCTTGTCTTTTAAGGGAATGGACCTTGGAAGTTTGATCAAGGTGAGGCCATATCTGCTACCAGTCTCTGTGGGATATGATTTGGTGGATGTGAGTAGGGAGTTTTTTCTTGATCAGATTGGGAAATCTCTAGGCAACCATACTTTTATATTGGCCTTTTTATATTGGCCATAGATGCATCCTATCCATGGTTAGGAGACCACTATACTCTATGTAGTGGTGCCATATTTGGAATATCATGTTCAGTCTTGGGCACCACATTTTAGGACAGACATTGATGAATGGTGTCCAGATGAGAATGGATAGAATTGGGAGGAGACTGGAGACCATTTCATCGAAGGATTATTTAAAATCCTATTATTTAAAGAAAGTTTATTTAAAGTCTTGGGTTGAGGTGGGAATGGGCATGATGGTAGAATGATCATCTTCAAGGATCCAAAGGTCTGTCATATGGAGATGATTTCAGATGTCTTCCTGGTCCCCAAAGGGTAGAACTAGCAGTGGTACGTAAGAGTAACAGAGAAGGGTTGAAGCCTGATGGAAGGAAAATCTTCCTGTCAATTAAAGCTGCCCCAAAGTAGAATGGACTGCCTTAAGAGGTTATGAGTATCATGCCAACCCATCAATTAACAAATATTTTTAAGTCATCAGACCCCATGCTAGGCATAGAGGATTTGAGTGCCAAGAATGAAACAATCTCTTCTTGCAAGGATCTTGAGTTGAGTTTAGATGCCCCCTTTTGCAGATGTGATAGGAAAGATTCCTATTTCAAGTGGCAGTGAGACCTCTGAGGTCCCTTCCAAGTCTGAGAATATCATTCTATGATACAAGGGGTCAGGGTCCTGCCTAGAACTGAGCTTCACTGACTGTGGGACCCGATATTCAAGGTGGCCATTCGAGGAACTGGTGCTTACAGGGAGCCAGAGGTTTTGTTTCTCTGACATGTAGGCACAATAAGGCATCAGTTTTATTTCCTGACCTGAGCCTTCAGACCCATGTGCTTCTGGATCATCTCTGGAGAGGGAGCCAAAGCAGTCAGGAGTCTGCATAGCATACAGGACCTGGTGTGGTGAGTACCCTTAATGGCTCTGCAGAGAAAAGGAAAGGCACCTGGGTGTAGTTGCCTGGATGAAATGGGACCTTTGATATAGCATGTATCAGTTCTGGGTGCCAGTTTCTCCATCTGTAAAATGAAACTTTTGTTTGAGCTTCCAGAGAATATGAGATAATTTCCAATGATACCCAAAAGGAGGCAGTGTGATTTAATAGCAAGCACACTGGCTTGGAAATCAGAAGACTTGCATTTGAATCCTCACCCTTGTGCCTATGAGCAGAGGGTAAGTCACTTTATTGCACTGATCCTCAGTCTTCTCATCTGTAAAATGGGAATAATAACATGGGTGCCATCTATGTCTCTGGATCACCTCCGTGCACTCTGTGGTCCAGTCATGTTGGCCTTCTAGCTGTTCCTCACGTACAATTCTCCATCTCTCATCTCCGAGCTTTTGCACAAACTGTGCACTATACCTGGGATGCCTTGCCTCTTTGGCTCTGCCTCTTCAAATCCCTCATTTCCTTCAAAGTTCAGGGGAATCATCATTTCTACATGAAGTCTCTCCTGATGATCACTCTCCCCATGAAAGTGTCATCCTCAGCAGTTGATAATATTGTTTATTATGCATTTATTTTGAACATTTATGTATATGATGTTTATGATATGAGGTTATGTCCCTTGAGGACAGGGGCTGTTTCAAATTCCTCTTTCTATCCTTGGTGCCCAGGTCAGGGCCTGGCATATAGTAGGTACTTAATATGTACTTGATGAGTGATTGATATCTACTTTACATGAGAGGCAATGTGGTAAAAGGAACAGAATATCACAGCTAGACTTGGAAAGATTTAGATTCAAGTCTCACCTGATACTTGTTAGCTGTGTAACCACTGGCATGTCATCGACTCTCTCTGAGCCTCTGGAGAGGCATCTTGTGATTTGCGATGGCTGGGGGAATTCTCATATTGATGAAATAACAGGCCCTTGAGGTATCGCTAGTCCTTGACACATCAACATGGCTGACTCCCAGGGCCCATGTGAAGAAGGGACTTTGCAGCCCCTGAGTGCTAAAGAAATGTGAGTTATTACAAGCTATCACTTACAGTCATTAGGCACAAATGAGGATCGATATTTTAATTATCATTACTGCTATTCCAAGGACAGATTAGGATAAATCCCAGAGCTTTGGCTAGGCATACAAGGAGCCCTCCCCAGGGCCCCATGCCACCAAATGCAAAAATTCTGGTGTGGGGGAAGGGTAGATATAATTCCATAGCCAGATCCACATTAAAATTTTTCAGAGCCCTCTTCCTGAAACATAGTTTTTTTCCCCCCATGTTTTTCAATGGAGGAGGCCATGTTCACAGTCAATTACATTTGATTTGTATCAAAATTCTCTTGTGCAGGAAGCTTGGTGCTCCGACCAATTTCCATTTTCCTTTTGCTATGACACCCAATTAGGACTCTTTCTCTCCATGCTTATAAAGGTCAATAAAGGATTGCCTCACTATGTGGGTGGGCGACAGTGGAGAGATGGAAACATAGGGCTAGAGATCTAGACTTGGAAGGGACTTCAGAGGCCAATTACTCCAATCCCTTTATTTTACAGTTAAGAAAACTGAGGCCCAAGGAAACTAAGTGTCTTACCAGTGGTAGAATAAGTAGTAAAAGTCAGGGTGATATTTGAACCCAGGTTCTTTGTCTCCAGAGCTAGCTTATACTCTTTCTACTTGACCAGGCTGCATCTAATATTATGCCCAGCATCTTGTATTTACCATCCCTGTAAACAGCCAGCTCCTCAAGTAGGTATTTGGGACAGATTCCTATTATAGAACAGATTTCTTTGATCACATAGCTCCTATTCCCCTGGGGGCCACTTGGTTGCTCAATTACGTTTCTGAGTTTGTCGGTGATGTGGCATCACTTCATCCTTTGGGCCATTGTCTCTGGGAAAATGAACAGAAGGTCTGGGAATAGGAAGGTACAGCAGTAATCTCAGAGCCAGCCTTTGGAAGCAAGTTTGGTGTGTGCAGGGGAATAGGTCCAACTTTTTAGGCAGAGTAGATGGTTGTCTACTACAGCAGAATGCTTGGCATGTAGTAGGCACTTATAGATAGTTACTAGATGCATGTTGGGCAGCTAGGTGGCATAGTGGATAGAGCACTGGGTTTGGAATCAGGAAGATTTATCTGACTTTAGCCTTCCTAGCTATATGACCCTGGGCAGGTCACTTAACCCTCTTTGCCTCAGTTTCCTCATCTGTAAAATGAGCTGGAGAAGGAATGACAAACCACTCCAGTATCTCTGCCAAGAAAACCCCAGATGGGATCACAAAGAGTTGGACACAACTGAAAAATGACTCCACAACAACAAATTCTTGTTGACTAATTGGGGTGGAATATTAGGGATACCAAGGAAACCCTTAGCTTCTCTCTCCTCACCAACCTCCACTGTTTATGGAGGTTTAAAATACCTCAATGATTTTTTTAACTATAGCTCTAGATCAGGCAATATGCAAATGACCTCAGAGGAGAGAATGTGTTGACAAACTTATTCACACTAAGGTGTAAATGACTCATTCTTTCTGGAGAATAAGGTTCAAGTGAGTTGGAGTTGGGGTAGGGGTGAGATGGAAAGGATGAGAGGCCAGGAAGGTCCTTGGTACCCTAAGGTGAGTGAAGTAGCAAAAAAAGGGAACTGGAAGATAAATTTTGGAAAGCTATGAATTTTTCCAAGGGCAGGTAGACCCTGAAGGGAATAGTCTATATTAGTCTTTTTCCTATTTGGGGAAGTCAAAAGTAATTTAAATATCCCCCAGCTGGTCTGACATAGATTTATAATATGGCAAAGCCTGAATGAGAGGAGGGTATGGTCACGAGGGCCTGGATTTTTACCATATTTATTCTTTGCGAATCAGTCCTATGGATGTTGCTCTTCCTGACTCTGGGCTCCCTCCTAGTCTGGCTCTATTGGAGTCTGGGAGATGCTGGCAGAAACGCTCCCAGTGCAAGAAGGAAGAAGGCTAAAAAAAAAAAAAAAGAGAGAGAGAGAGAGATGAGGACCAAGAAAAGACCCTTTGAGGTAACAGTTCAGGGATCATGGGTATCCTTGCAGAGAGTGCCCTCTTAGATGCCTGCTCAGTTCTTATCTAGCTTGAAATCCTATGATTTGTATGCATGTGATGCTTATTAAAATACAAATCTCAGTCTTTCTCAGTAATAGGGAAAGGATATTCAGGACCTGTGTAGATGGGAATCTGCAGGTGTGGGCAGGTAAATGATATTACCTGCATGGGAAAGGAGAGACAGACCAAGAGTGAAAATGGGTGCAGTCAACATTGAGACTTGGGCGGTGTTGAGACAATACGGACAGACCCATACGGTTTGGGAGGAACCAGGGGTCTAAACATGAGTACCCAAGGAAACAAGCCTTTATTTAAGTACCTACTCTGTGTAAGGTACTGAGCTAAGTGTTTTACAAATATCTCATTTAATCCTCATGATATGCCTGAGAGGTAGGTTCTATTATTTATTCTCATTTTACAGTTGAGGAAACAGAGGCAGGAAGAGATGAAGGGATTTGCCCAGGATCATACAACTAGTATGAGCTGAATTTGAACTCAGATCTTCAGTTGCTAGAGGGCTATTAGTCCAAACATTGTCACATGGGGACATGAGCCCCAAGGAGGAGGATGTGAGTTCAAGGACAAAGCAGGATTCAAGGAAGCTGGGGCTGGAGCACCAAAGCTCCAACATGGGGGAGACCATCATGATGCAGTGGGAAAAGGATTGGAATTGGAGCTAGTTTGGTCACTTATTACCTATGTGACCAAAACAAGCCTCCTCACCAATCTGAGCCTCAGTTTCCTTACCTGAAAGTTGAGGGGATTGCATTAGATATCCTCCCAGTTTCCTCCCAGTTCTATGTATGAGTCTATATATCAGATGCTTAATAGATACTTGACAGATTGACTCCAAATCTACTTTCCATTATACCACACTACCTTATAGGAGGATGCTTTGTAAATAAAGTCCTATAGGATATTGCTATTTCTATTGGATGACTGACCTTAGGCAATCAACAGCCCCATCTCCAGCACCCCCAAAGCACTGGTTATTTATTAGCCAAAGTGGCTGATGGGAAGGAGACACATTAGCAGGAAGGAGGAGACAGAAAGTACAGGTTTGGAGGGAGGAGGGAGGAAGATAAGCCCTGTCATTAGAAAAGAAAGATAAAGCAGGAAAAACAGAAAAGTAATTTTAGTGCATTAGACAAAAGCCGGGAAAGAGTTTACAGATCATTTAGTTTATGGATGGTGATAGGTTCGTCGTTAGATTAGCGGGAAGAAAGTGAGCACAAGCAGAAGGGAATTGATTTGTGAGATTACGAAGGGGAAAATTGTTTGCAAGAAACACAGGGTTTTCATTGTAATAGCATCTAGTTTAGTAGAAACAACAAACCACTGACAGTCCCAGCTGTCCATCAGCAAATGAGCAACTCCTGATGCCCACATTTGGAGGCACAGCCCCTTGGATGGTCCTCATTATCCTCATGGCCACAGGAAAGAGAGAGATAGTGAGAAACCTTGGAATCTCAGAACCTTCAGAGCCACAGGTGATTCCTTTTCCTTCCCATCCTCTCCATGAAAATCAGATTTTCTTAGGACACTGTTTGGAGAGATCTCCTCTGCCCTTATCCAATTCTCTCTTACATGTGTCTTGCTTGTTTGTATTACATGTAATATCTCTAACCATGAAAGGCAGCTTGGTGATGGAGATAGAGAGCTGGTCTAAAAGTCAGGAAGACCCGAGTTCAAATCCTGCCCCTGACATCCTCTGAGTAGGTGATCCTGAGCAAACTATTTAACCTTTCAGTGATCTGAGCAAGTCTCAAAGACTCTCAGTCTACGAGTAGGTGCTGATCTGCATCGGTAAATCATTTTCTCTGCAGGATTCCCTTTACCTATAAAATCACTGGTGTATTCCTCCTTCCCTCCTCCCAAATATTATGCCAGGTGGGCATAAGTTACTCAGGCAACCTGGTGGCAGAGCTGAGCTTGGAGTCGGGAAGACCTCAGACTGCTCCTAGGAGTATGACCTGGGCAAATTCCTCTAACCTCTCTAAGCCTCAGATAAAAGCAACATTAGCACTTACTCCATAGGGTTGGTGTGAAGATCGGTCATTCATTCATAATAAACAATTATTAGGTGCCCACTATGTGCCAGGCACTGTTAAGCACTGGAAATACCAAGAAAGTAAAAGACAGTCCCTGCTCTCAAGGAGCTCACAGGCTAATGGGAGAGATGATATGCAAACAACTCTGTATAGTCAAGCTATAGACAGGATAAATTTAAAATAATCAACAGAGGGAAGGCACTAGAATGAAGAGGGATGAGGAAAGGCTTCTTGTAGAAGGTGGACATTAGCTGGAACTTGAGGAGGCAAAGATGAGAAGGGATTGCTGCATGAAGATGAACAGGGGATAACTTGATAACACCCAACTTCTATGAAGATGATTTTGGCATTTGTGGGTAGGGTGGGTTAGGGAAGGGAGAGATTGGAAGCAGAGAGATCAGCAAGGAATGCATAGCAATAGAAGACTTGCATGAACTGATGCAGAGTGAAGTGAACACAGGCAGCTAGGTGGCCTAGGGGAGGAAGCTCTGGATCTGGAGTTAGGAAGATGAGTTCAAATCTTGCCCAAGAAACCTACTGGCTACGTGATCCTGGGCAGGTCACTTAACGTGCTCCAGTTTCTTCATTTGTAAAATGAGGATGATAATAATAGCATCTTTTTCCAAGGCTGTTATGAGGATAAAATAAGATAATATTTGTAAAGTGCACTGCAAATCCCCAAGTGCTATGCAAATGCTAGCTGTGAGAACACAGAACAATTTATATAATAACAGCAGCATTATAAAGACAAACAGCTTAAAAAGACAACTTTGGTCAACACAGGTATCATGATTCTAGAAGGATGAAAATGAAACATGCTACTCACATCCTGACAGAGGTGACAGACTCATGACGAAGAATGAGGCATGCATTTTTGGCCATGGACAACGTGAGAGAATGTTTTGCTTGACTATGCATATTTGTTAGAAGGTTGTTTATTTCTTAAAGATGGGAGTGGGGAGGGTGGAAGAAAAAAATAAATGTTGTTTAATTGAAAAATAAAATGGACCCCATAGTTTAGGTGAGGGGAGATGAGGGCTATACTAGTATGGTGGCCACATGAACACAGAAGAGATAGATGCCAGGGATGCTGAGGAAATAGAAATCTCAGACCTGTCTACTGATGGATTAGATGTGAGGAGCAGGGGAAGAAAGAATTAAAGATGACCCAAGCTTCCCATCTGGGAGACTGGAGGCATAGTGGGGCCTCCTATAGTAATGGAGAAGTAGAAAGGAGGTTGTAGTTTAGATGATAACGATTCGGTATTAGATGTTAGTGATAATGTGTTCTGCTTTGAACAAGTTGTGTTTGAGATGGCTATGGCACATTCTAGGCATTTTTAGGTGTAGGTGAAATTAAATGGTCTCAGAAGTCCCTTCTGACTTATAAACTTGGTGATTCTCTGAAATGCTTTAGAGACTATACACACACACACACACACACACACGCACATGCACATATACATATATATATATAGAGAGAAACTTAAAATATACATACATATATGCTTGAAATATAGAGCCCTCTATGCTATAAATGCTTTTGTTACTGCTTTGTATCCTTAGCTGTCAGCTCAATACCTTGCACGTAGAATGAACTTCAGTGTTTGTTGAATTAGATTGGATTCAGTTTTCCATACCTCCCCAGTTCAAGGACCCTGGACATTGAATCCTAGGGACAGGATTTGAGATTGAGCCAGGACTTTATACGAGCCATTCCTGAAGCCTGGGAAGTCCAATGAAAAGCTGTAATGCTTTTGGTATGGAAGAATTTTTTGATTAGATGCGTGCAGTGTCTCATGAAACCCACAGATTAGCTGTGCAATTAGGTAGTGATGGGGAATTCATACTAGCTAATGCCACAGTTTCATTAGGGTGGGGGAGCACAGTCATATAGCTGCATCTAATGTTTCTTTTTCCCAGGTAGAATGACAGGGTCCAGGGAAGGGAAACTCATAGGTCTGTAGAATCAATATCAGTCACCCAACAAGTATTTACTGAGGATGACTGCCTGCCTATCCTTAGGCTACATGTTGAAAAACACAACAAAATATTTTTTCACTTAGGCTGTTGTTGATGTTTTTGTCTTTTATGCGCTGATTTTGACTTCTCTGGAAGCCAACATAGTTCTCTATCTCTCCAACTCCCTGTTGTAGAAGAGTACTGATGGGCAAAGTCCAAAGCAAAGGATCAGGGAGTTGAGTTGAAAGGGACCTAAGAGGTCACCGAATCTAAATTTCATTTTAAAGAGGAGCAAACCAAGTCCCAGAGAGGTAATTTATTTGCCCAAGGCCATGTGATTAATAAGTGGTAGTACGTGGAACTCAGGCAGTCTGGCTTTAAACACAGAGCTCATTCCAAGTCACTGTTTTCTCTCTTCCACTAAACTATTTTTTTCTTTTTCTTCTGATAAGCATTGTCTTGGACAGCTAGATGGTAGCATGATAGTCCTGGAGTCAGGAAGACTCATCTTCCTAACTTCAAAGATATCTCAGTGGTTATGGAACGGAGAAGATGGTTTTCATAGGAAAATTGTGGGGATGGAAAGTGTAAGGAGAAATAGCACAAGTTTAGTTTTGGACACTTTGAACTTGAGGTGCTGAGAGGACATCCAGGTAGAACTCTCTAGCAGGCAATTGGTGATGAGGAACTGGAATTGAGGAGAGAGGTTAGAGCTGAGACATATTGATTTGGGATCCATTTATACAGGGGTGATAATCAAAGCTATGGAAGAAGGCTCAGGACAGAGCCTTGTACTTAGAGCAGTAGGAGAAGAACCACAAAGGAACCCAAGAAGGATTGGTCAGAGAGACAGGAGGAGATCAAGGAGAAACGATGCCATGGAAGTCAAGGGAAAAGAAAGAACCTAGAAAAAAGGGATGGTCAACAGGGTTGTGCAAGGAAAAAGAGGATGAGGACAGAGAAATAAGCATTAGATATGGAATTTGAAGCCCCAGGGGGAGTGTTAGGTAGAAATATTGTGTTGTGTGGTTTGTCCTTCGTTCTCAAAGAGGACCATAACATTAGGGATATGACGATATGACTTACAATTGACTTTGATTTAGGTGAGGGAGGGCTGTGAAGTCACCAGCCTCATTCTGTCCTCCTGAGCTATCTGGGTCTAGTGGCCAGATATAGATCAAGTTGCCTGGACATGGCTCAGGATGCAGTGGGAGGCCTTGGCCCTTTCAAGCTAAGGTCTTTTCAGATTCTCACTTTGGTGAGGCAACACCCATTCATTGAATAGGCCTCTTTAAGAAGTGAGTCAAGGGATGGCTCCTTTAATAAAAAAAAAATCAAACTGGGAGGGGAAGACCTCTAGGCTTGCAGGCCAAAAGATAAACAGTTGCTATTTACAGATGGTTAGAAATACAAGATTAGGACTGGGGAGACAAGTTGAGGCTAGTGATAGAGATTTTGGAGTTGCCCTCATAGAGGTGACATTTGGAATCTTTCAAATAGATGAGGTTGCTAAGTTAGAGAGCATAGGGAGAAAAGAGAGGAGGGCCAAAGACGGAACTTTGAGGAATGTTTTTCTACAGACAGAGGAGAAAGAGGAGTGAGTAAAGTAGATAGAGAAGGGACAGTTGGAAAGGTACTCTAAAAGGAAAAGCAAGGAGACTAACTAGGGGAGATGCTCAATGGTGTCATATGCTGTCAAGGAGATTAAGTAACAGCCATTGGTAGGGGACCATTAGGACATCATTATTGACCCTGGTCAAAGCAATTTGAGTATAATGTACATAAAATTGTAGAATTAGAAATGGAAGAGATGCTAGAGGTCATTTAGTCCAACTCTCTTATCTTACAAATGAGGAAGCAGGCTTAGAGAAATTAAGTGACTTGCCTGAAGTCATGTAGATTAGTAAATGGCAGTGCCAGAATTGAAACATAGGTCCCTCTAACTCAAAAATGCAATTGTTCTTCCCCCATATCATCCTGGGGGGCGGGAGGGGGAAGCCAGGTTATAGAAAGCTGAGGTGTAAGTAAGTAGATGTAGTGAATGTAGATGATTCTTTTTGAAAGGAAGTGTAAAACCACTATAGTTTCTAGAACTTTAGAAATGAAATGAAGACAAAAAATAGACCGGTAGCTCAAGGGGATGTATTCTCCAAAGAAGGGCTTTATTTTTAGGCTATAGAATTAGACATAGTGGTAGAGAAATGAGTCTGAAAAGAGAGACTGAAGATATCAGTAGTGAGAGGGGGTGGTTGATGGAGCAAGGTCTGAAAAGAAACAGGTGGGCATGAGTTAAAGGCAGAAATGGAAGAGTTAGTTTGGTAAGGAGAGAACTCACTTCTTGCTTTAAAGAAGGAGGAGAGGATTTTATGGTTGAGCTATTTATTTTTGCAAAAATTCAGTTGACTGGGTACCCCAAATTATCACCAATCAACTGAAAAGGACTCTACTCAATACCCTTATGAATATGTATATGCAATTTGTGTCTTCATTAATCCATTCAACCAATAAACTTTTGTTGACTGCTTCCTGGCATCAAAGTCCTGTGCTAGATTATAGGGATGACCTCAATTTCCATATCTGGAAATGGGGATAAAAGGGCTTCTGCAGCATGTGTAAATATTGGAGTTAGGGATTGCTGCCAGATCCTTGAAGGGGAGCTTTCTGACCCTTTTCTAGCTGGACTTCCTCTCCATCAGTCTCTCTACAACCTCAGGAGACTTAGACAACCTCTGAAGTCCCTTCCAACTCAGATTTCTTGTGTGCCATTCTGTGTTGAAATGTCCATTGTAAAGTGCATTCTGGCAACATTAAGGCCTAAAGAAGAAGCCACCTGTAGCCTGATGTAAGGCTTGGGGGAGTTTTCCATTGACTCGTTGATAGAAAACATCCTTATTGAAGAAAAGTGCTAATTAGCAAACCAGAAATGAAACAAAAGCAATTGTTTCTCGCTTGCTAACTAATGAAGGGAATTCCAATACTTCAGAGGAGAGTGGGGGCTCTTATTAGCTACAGCCGAGATAGAAACAGAATTGGACAGAATTTCAGCAGTCGCAGCTTGCTTTTCCTCTCCTGATCATTTTTCACTGTTATTACCGAAACATGATTTTTTCTGGACCTCTTGTTTGAAAAGCACACAGCTGCTCTGAAATCATCTTGTTTAAGGAGAGTTTTGTTCATCCTCACTTAACAATTGCCAAATGGTTTCTGAACTTTTGAAAAGAGTGCTGTTCAGCAGCAGCAAAAAAATAATCTGGTGCATTTCATCTGAAAAGGATTTTGCCTGAATTGTAAGTACAAATTGTGAAGGTAAAGTTCTGGGGAGGTATAGCTATGGCTTTTGTCTATGCTGCACAAGTATTCCTGATCTGCAGTCCCCAAGATAATAGCATAAATTAAGTAATAAAAAAAGCATTTAGTAATTACCCACAGTGTGCCTGGCACTGTGCTAATCAGTGGAGATATGAAGACAGAAGACAGTTTGTCTGAGGTTCTGGGTCTCCACAGTACCCCTAGACATTGCCAGTCCAATCTCTCCATTAAAAAGTTGGGCTCTGCCCCTGGAACCTTCAGCTTGGGCCTCTTCTTGTTGATTTCTAAGCCTCCAGATGACACCCCAGACATCTCTAAGCACACCAGGATATCGCCATCCCAACCCTCCCCCTTTGCTGACCTATTTATTTGTTCTCTTTCCCCATTAGAATCAAAGTTTGTTGAGGGTAGGCACTGGTTGGCATATTTTTACTTGCATCTCTAGCATCCAGTCAAGTGAATGGCACAGAATAAGCAATTAGAAATGTTTTGTTCATCAGGGGAGATGTCCATATACAGGTGTAGTGGAGAGAGTATGCAGCCTGCAGTCAGCATCATCATCCTCAGTTCTAGTCTGACCTCAGACACTTCCTACTTGTGTGACCCTGGACAATCACTTAACCTTGTTTGCCTCAGTTTCTTCATCTGTAAAATTAGCTGAAAAAGAAAATGCCAAACCACTCCAGTATCTTTGCCAAGAAAAACCCAAATGGAGTCATAAAGAGTTGGATGCAACTGAAAAATGACAGGACAACAAATAAATGAACACATATATTTTATACGTGTATATATATACATATATGTGTACATATCCAAAATATATGTGTGCATATATACACACATATAAAGACACATACATATCTATCTATCATCTATCTATCTATCTATCTATCTATCTATCTATCTATCTATATATATATATATAGTTCTCAGTGCAAATAATTGGAGATGACGCTTGTGTTGAGCTTTGAGGGAAACCTGGAAGTCTGAGAAGCAAATCTGAGGTACAAGTGAATTCCAGGCAGAGAGAGAGACTGTGCAAAACTGAGAAGAGAGATCGCTCTTGAGTTTAAGGACTCTTAGAGAAAGAGGGAGAGAGGCCATGGGGAAGGACCCTGCAGTTTGGTTTTGGAGAGATTTGGGTTGAAATCTTGCCTCCGACACTCACCAGCTGTGTGACCCTGGGTAAATTGTTCAATTTTTCTGATACTGAGGTTCCCCATCTGTAAAGTGGGGACAATAGTGTCTGTATTTTCACCCTCCCAAGGTGTTGTGCTGATCAAATGAGAGACTACATATTAATTTAAAGAAGGAAAACCAGGAGAGAGAAATGTGGAGAAAATTAAGTGTGGGTAGAAGAAAAATGGGGAGATGTACCAAGCCCTCTAGAAATGTCAGCCATTATTAAGGAGCTTTTTGAGCATTTAAAAAAATTTTTAACTTATGGAATAAAACAAATATTTCCATAAGAAAGTACAATAAAAAAGATGATTGTACATGAAACTGCAAGTCTGCTGTGCAAAAATTGCTATTTCTTTCAAATATACAACAAAATCATCATGGAAATTTCCTTTTTTTTTTTCCTTTTTTTCTCCTCCCTCCCCCTCCCCCACCATGGCTACCACTAGACCTGGTAACAGGAACATTTTCTTTTGTCTAGCCTACAGTGTTTATGCTTAAGCCTTGCCCCACTTCTTTTGTCTTCACTAGAGATTCCAGGTAGTCCACTGACCCTCTATGTCAAACAAATATGGGCTCCCCCTCATCCTTGTCCTTCTTCATCCCAACTTTACTCCACTTACTAACCTGCCTTTGTTGGTTCTGTGCTTGAAGGTGACATTTTTCTGTCCTTTGTTGGTATGTCCTGAACAGAGTGCCTGGGAGAACTCTGTCCTTTCCCTGGGTAGGGCCTGGCATAGTGTGGGGAAGGTGGCTTGGGGTCACAGCTGGGGCTCAGTGCCTGGGCCTAGTAGTGCTGGATGTAATCTAAGGGAAGAAAGAATCTCTCTTCTCTTTTTTTCCTGGCCTAGACTTTGTTCCACAGGCTGCAAATTCCCTCTCCCTTCTATGTGGCATTGTGGTCTTTCTGCCCTGACTCATCTCTGTCACCTCAGCTGATTAGTGTCCCCCTGCCTGTGACCTCAGGTGTGGGAAACCCACCAGGTGCCCATGAGCAGGACCATCCCTCTCCCTGTGAAATACCTGAACAGCTCTGCTCCCTGAGCATGGGGTCCCAGTGACAGAGGTTCATCTAACCATATGCCAAGTCCTGGCTAAATCTCTTGCAAGACCACCATCTACTCCCTCCTCTCCCCTGCTATGGCTGGAAGATCATTGCACCCTTAGTTCTCTGGTGACATCTCTAGTAGTGAATTTGGCAGGGAAATCGGAAACCATATTTACATTTTCACCAACTTTTAAATGAAATTAAGCATTTCCTTCAATGATTCCAAGACCTGATTCTGAGACGGGGCCCACAGTCTTCCCCAGCCTGCCACAGGGGTGTAGAACACACAAAAAGGTTAAGAACTCCCAAACCTCTGCACAATGACTCATAGAAAATACTAGATTCTCATGATAGTATTTTAGAACTGTAAAAGCATCTTCTATGGTTCAAGCCTTTCATTTTATAGCAGAGAACACTGAGGCCAGAGGACAAGTGACTTGGTCATGGTCACACAGTGAGTGAGTAGCAGGATGAATCTTTGAACTCAGGTCCTCTGAATCCAATAAGCCTCATTCATTTCCTAGGACGGCTCACTGCTTAATGATCCTGTTGCCTTTACTGGTTTTGTCACAGCCTATATTTCTGGCTGGTTCTGGGAGTATTTCCATGAAAACTTTTTGGGTGTCATGGACTCTTTTGGAAATCTGAGGAAGCTTATAGACCCTTTCTCAGAACAATGCTTTTAAATGGATAAAATAGGATTAAAAGGAAAATCAAATTATATTGTGATAGTTATCAGAATATTAAAATAAAGCAAGTTTATATGTGTGTGTGTGTTCATCCTTCATTGCCAAAGAAGACCATGTCATCAGAAAAATAATGACATGACTTTCACTTGACTTGGTTTTGAGTGAGAGAGGGCTGTGCAGGTCACCAGCCTCACTTCTCCTCCACAGCCATCTGAATCCAGTGACCAGATATTCATCAGGATGAACTGGAGATAACCCAGGATGAGGCAATTAGGGTTAAGTGACTTGCCCAAGGTCACACAGCTAGTGAGTGTTGTGTGGGTGAGACCACCGACTCAAATAAAAATTAGAGACTTCTCAAGGTAGAAGCAAAGCAGCAAGATTTTATCACGATCTCGTGAGAAAGGGCTTCTCCTCTCTGATAAGTAATCGTTAGAGTGAGGCAATTACAGAAGGCAAAAATAGAGATTATATAGCCCTAATGCAGATCCCACCCCCCTGCTGGCCTTTTACTCCCATTGGCTGGGAGGCAGGCTCACAGTCTACCCTGTGAGTAGGGGTCAAGGTAGCAGTGGAATAACCAATAGACATTATGTTGATGTGGCAACCCAAGGGGGGTAGTTTAAGTTGCATATTCCCAAAAGTCACATGATTTCTGGGAAACTGAAACTTAGGCCTAACCATCTACTAAAACCCTTTTGTTAAGCACTGAGAAGTCTTCACTAACTTCATTCCATTCACTGTGAAGTGTCTGAGGTGAGATTTGAACTCAGGTCCTCCTGACTCCTGCACTGGTGCTCTATCCACTCCACCACCTAGCTGCCCCCAAAGCAAGTTTATAGACACCAGGTAAAGAACCTCTCCCTGCTACAGATCAAGCACTAGCTCTAAACATTTTCCCTTGCACAGGAGTCTTGGGGTTTGTAAATCACCAGTGGAATCACTTGCAGTGGGGGAGGCCAGATAAGGTGTTTGTCAGTGGATGACTTAGGACCTGTTCCCAGGTTGGGGAGGAAAAAAAACAATCATGAACCTCTCTGGAGATCGCCACTCCCCAGAGCTAGACTCACCTGTCCTGGACCCTCAGAAGCCACACGAGATTGAAAGGCTCCCCCAGCTCAAAATCTGATGGGGGTGCTGGCCAAAGTTCCAAAGTCGGTCTGGGACAATTTCTCCTATAAACATCTCTGGTATCCTTTGGGACTCTCTTTGGAGAGATTACTGACTAGGGAGATCCAAGAAAGCTGTCTCCCTTTGTCTTGACCTAAGAAGAGCTTTCAAGATGGATTGTGGAGAAATTTATCATCTTCACCTTTCCATACCCTCTGCTGTCTGTGACTGGCGAGATCCGGGCTCAGAGATAAGAGGCTATTACTGAGCAGACAGCCTGGCCTCAGCATAACTGGCCAAGTTGTAAATTTCTTTTGGCTTTGGCTTTTTGGAAACTCCAAAAATAAATATGGGGATATTTCACGGTTCTGCAGTCGCCACAGAGGGCACAGGGATCTTTTGGGTAAAGTTACTGAAGGGCACCAGGTATCTGTGAAAGTGTGGGGAATCTGCTTCCTGCTTCTAGAATGTTTACATTTCCAGCATCCTTTTGAGTTGGAAATGGAAGGCAGAGGCCCTATTTTCTCTAAGAAATTGTAGCCAGACTCTCTTTCTCTGTCTCTCTCTGTCTCTGTCTGTCTGTCTCTCTGTCTACCTGTCTCTCTCTCTCACTCTCTCTCCATCTCTCTCTTTCTCTGTCTCTTCTCTCTCCTTCCCTCCCTCCTACCAGCAGGTAGGCAGCTGGAGCCCCGGGGCCCCTTAGGGCTTTGGATGTGGGTGGAGCGATTCTGAGCCCTTTGGGAAGAGACCTCCTCTGGTTTCTCTACTTAGCAGAAATACTCATAATAATAGCTGACGTTTATCTCAGACTTAATATATGTTATTTCCTTTTTTCTCAAGACAATCTTGTTGGGAAGGCCTGAAACTATTATTATTATCTCTGAGTGAGGCAACTATGGGGGGGGTAGGAGAGGGAGGGAGGGAAGGTGAGAGAGAGAGAGAGAGAGAGAGAGAGAGAGAGAGAGAGAGAGAGAGAGAGAGAGAGAGAGAGAGAGAGAACCTGTGACTTGCCTGTGGTCACATACCCCCTATCAGAGGTGAGATTTGAACCCAGATCTCTCCTGCCTCCAGGTCTAGCACTCAAACATTTATGAGTACCTCTGATATGTCAGGCACCCGAATGCAAAGACAGAACTCAGAACTGACACCATCTCTGCTCTCAGGGAGCTGTGGCCGAGGATGCTGAATTTAGAACCATGAAAGCCTGACTTCAAATCCAGCCTCATACATTTAGTAGCTGTAGGATCCTAGGCTAGTCCCTTCATGTCAGTCAGCTTGAATTTCCTTATGCATAAAGCGTGAATCACAGCACCAGATTTAACAGGTTGTTTTGAGAATGAAATAAGGTAATATATGTAAGCAGTTTGTAAACCTTACAATGCTATGTTATTAGTAAAATTTATTATTATTAATGTATCTTACTGGATAGATGACTTCTATATGGTGCCTTAAAACTCTTTACATGTATTATCTCATTTCACCTAAGGCAAGTATGTAGTTTATTTTATCACCATCATATTGATAAACAGAGTAGTTTGATCAGCTTGGCTAGGGTCACACAGTGTTTGAGGTTTGGGATTTCACATATTCTCTCTCTCTCTCTCTCTCTCTCTCTCTCTCTCTCTCTCTCTCTCTCTCTCTCTCTCTCTCTCTCTCCCTCCCTCGGCCTATTTGGAAATGCTCACATTAATAGGTATTTGTTAAGTTCTGAATACCCTCCCCAAAATCATGCTTTAAAAATCACCCCAACCCCCCCTTCTTCCCTCAGATGTGAAACAGTGACAGGCACCTTCCTTGGATCTGAAGGAATTGAGATCCTACCTCAGACACTCCCTAGGGGTGTGACTCTGGACAAGTCACTGAAACTCAGCTAGCCTCAATTTCTTCATCTGTAAAATGGCCGTCATAGCAGCACCAACTTCATAAGGTTATGGGGGGGGGGATTAAATATGATAACATATGCAAAACCTTAAAGCACTCTAGAAAATCTCTTCTTCTACCTCATTCTACTACTGGGGAATTATGGGTCAAACAAGAATTGTGAGGGGACTGGAGATGATGACACAGGAAGATTAGTTGCATATGGTAAAGGAACTGGGGATGTTTGCAGATGCAGGGGAACAGGAGAATTGAAGGCAAAGACATGAAAGGCCATCAGTGGAAGAGTCTTGTTTGGCTTGGCCTGGAAGGAGAGGACTGGAAGCAACAGGTGGAAATAACAAAGAGGCAAAATTTGGCTTGATGTTAAATAAAACATCTTCCCAGTGAGAGCTGCTGAGTAACACATGCACCTAGATATGTGTGTGTGTGTATATATATGTATATATACATGTATACATACACATATATATAGATGTAGATATCTATAAAGATTATACATATATGCATATATTTACAATGACACAACTTGCATTCAAAAAGGTATATGATAAACGCATATTAATTTCAAAGCTGTCCTGTTTGTCAGTGTCTCCTTTTGAGTTTCCTCCTGCTCTCTAAAAACAAACAAACAAAACCCCCAAACCACACCAAAATCACCTCTGCTAGAGTGAGTGGCAATGAATTCAGGATGCAGAGGCAGGATCGTACATTTTTGGACATGGCCAATGGGGGAATGTGTTTTGCTCACTATGCCTACTTGTTACAACCTATTTTTTTTCCTTTTCCAATGAGGGTGAGTAGGTGGGAGGAAGAAACAAAAATATGCTTGTTAATTGAAAAAAAAATTAATGTAAAACATGCTTTCTTGGCCATCTTTTAATTCAATGATTTAAATGCATGAAATGCCAACCTCTGGGCCTTGATCTCCTTGTTAGTTGTAGGGTGCTCTTCTCTGAAGATTGGAGATTCTGAGCAATACCCCCTTGAAGGCCCCATTTGGAATCCCTTCGCTCCTGATTTTGCTTTGAAGTGTCAGAGCTCTGTTGTATCAGGTGGTCTCCCTGGGAGCTTTCCATGGTCGGGTCTCCTGTTCATAACCAGAATGAATCTGGGTTGGCTCAGAGATATCAATAGCAGGGGGGTAGCTCGAAAGCCTTAGAGCCTGTCTGCCTCAAGGTGGGGATTCTCAGCTAAAGGTGTATCTTTCTAGTCACTGTGCTCTGGTCTGGATGCCACTGATGTGTGTGCAAGAGAACATCAATCATTTTCCCAGGGGATCATGGTTTGGGGAGAGGGAACAAGATCTGTGAATCACATGGTTATAAATCAAGGACTTTCTGAGTTTTATGCAATCATAAAGCCAGGATCAATTCTAGGCCGTCAGACTCTATCACCTGCTATCATTTAAAAGTAAATAAATAACTGCTGATAGGCCATGCCATGTAGCCAGCATGGGCGGGTCCTTCTCTGTTTGCTCCCTAAAAATGCAGACTGTCTCTGGCTGCCAGCAATTTTCTTTACATTCCCTAACTGGGGAATTGGCTGCTCTGGGAAGGAGGGAGTTCTTCATGACTGCAATCTCCAAGCACCAGCTCCAAACAGGGAGAATTTGTGGACAAAGTCCACGCTTGGAATGTTTTCTCTCTCCATCTCTGTCTCCTGGCTTCCCTGGATCCCCTCAAGTCTCAGTTAAAACCCTACATTCTGCAGGAGGACTGTCCTCATCCTTCTCAATACCAGGGCCTTCCCTCTGCTGATTCCTTCCGTTATCCATCGACATATTGTTTGCACATGACTTCTTCCTGCCCCATTAGACTGTAAAGTCCTTGAAAGCAGGGACCAATTTTAACCTTTTTTTGTGTACCCATGCCCTCACCCTGAACTTGGGAAGTCTATTTTTTTTCAAACCCAGTGTAAGACCCAGTTATCCCTATCACATTTCATCTTATTAGAGTTAGCCTTTTGTGCCTACCTGTGAAGTTTTCAATGACTGTTCTTTCCCCTGAGATGTTAGCTGTTCCTTCTAACTTCATGTCATCCAGAAATCTAATAGCCATTCCTTGAAGCCTTCATAAAAGGCATTGCTTCTCTGCACACAATACTCTGCAGACAAGCCCTCCCTTATTGTGTCCCTGACCATGTTCTCCTTTGCACTGGTGTCAGGGCCTGACCTAAGTTCTTCACTTCATCTGTAGTACGCATCAAGGAAATCCTTCTATGTTAGGGCCTCTCCTTCACAGAAGGAGAGATGGGGTGGCTATCAGGGTGAGGAAGGGATTGGTTAGTATTATACTGCCATGAAAAAAATTGTCTCAGATGGAGCCTTTGGGTATGGTACAATAGAAGAAAGTTCGATTTGGAGTTAGAAGGCATGGGTTCAGATCCTGGCTCTGGCACACTTGCTTTCTATGTGACCTTGGATAAATCTCTTAATTTGTCTGGGTTCTTCAACTATAAACTGAGGGAGACTCAGTGTCCTCCAAGGTTCTTCCCAGCTGTACTCTAAGACCCTTTTTAGCTGGTACTCTTTTTCCTGACTTATTTCCTTAGAACAGGCCTCCATGACTTATGTTTGCTGTTAGGAACTTCACGATCCCTTCCTAGCCCTCAACTGTCTTCACCCAGTGAATTCTGTCTGCACCCAGAAGAGCAGAGTCAGAACTGGAACTGTTGGGTGTGACTTTGACCTGGGGTCCCACCATGGGGAACATGCTGGTTGGCCTCATTTGTCTAGGCTGGACCCTTGTATTGCACATGGGATAATTCTGTTCTTCTGCCTGGGCCTGGACTGGGCTGCCACAGGGTTTTTCCATCATGGTGTTCTTCTCCTGGGGTCTCTCTTCCATACTAGGCATGGGGATGGGCAACTTCTCTTCATGAATGGCTCCCCTCCATGGTAGACTGTCTTCTGCATTACCACTCCCATTAGACACTATCTTCTGTGCCACCTCCTCCTGGCCTAGCCTCAAATAAAAGCAAAACGTTCTCTTTATTCTCTCCGGAACCAATTGGGACCATGAGAATTCCTGAGGTTAATTGCTCCTAATCACCTGCTCTGCTAGTCCTATCCCCTTTGGGGATGGGGATTCTGCAGAAAGAATGGAAGTGAAGTCTTTATAAGCATTTTGAGCAGATTGATTTTAAGCAGAGGGTGAAATACATATCCTTGGTCTCATGAGAGACTGAACAAGTTTCCTCTCTGATCACTTGGCTTGTAAACCTCTGCCTATAGGGTAAGCCATTTATCTCCATCTTGCTGTGTCTTCTCAGCCTTGTTAGATGGGGGTGTGGAACAAGCCAATGGGAAGATGGAGAGGAGTGTACTTGGTTTGTGCAACTGATGTAATTTAAAGGGCAGAGCATATTTTGAAAAGAAAATTTAGAAGGCGTCTGGACAAGGAATAGGAAGGTAAGAGAGACATTCTGAAGTATCCTCTGGCTAACCTAGGTCTGAAGAGTTTGAGTATCATTGCTTGCTATTTCAAGGCCTCTTCCAGCCTATGGCTAACACCAGAGGAATCACAGCCACTCAAGGGATTAAAGGGCATGACCTGGGAAGAATGATTGACTACACTTAATATTCCTATCTTGGAGAAGGCTATGGGGATGTAATGGTCTATAAAAGCTCAAAGTAATCATCTAACAGAAGGGGGAGGAATTATTGGAGATGGGAAAGGACAGTATAATGAGAAGTAATGGTGTGAGACTAAAAAGGGAAAATTTGTTAGGTCTTTAAAAGGTCAACAGTAGTGAGGTCAATTAGCGTGAGAATAACTTGCCAGCATAGGATGCTGGCGAAAACATCAGACAAAGGCCATGGAGCTAGTGGGGGGTGGGGGCTGTGGTGGGGATGTCTCCATGACAGGGTGGAGGACATTTCTTCAGGAAAGCTTGATTGTTTAGGAGGCCATCCACCACTCACCCCTCTCCCCAACCTCATCCAATTGTAGCAGAATTCAACATCTGGGCCTGTTTTTGTCCCAAGCAGAAGACATGGAGACTTCATTTAGAATTTGCTGTACGTCTCATTCACCTTTGGGACTGGAATCTGAAAACCCTGGAGAACGTGCTGTGTTAACTTATTAAACCTTCCATAGCCCACTGTAGGCTTTAATTAAGCAAGGAAGAGAACAGTTTCCTAGAGATTAGCTTGCCTGAAAGCCCTCCAAGGTTTTCTTTTCCTCAAGTTCCCAAGGCCCATGACCATCCCCAACCTGCCTTGTTGTCAGTGGGAGGTCCCCCATTTGCTATTCCTCTGACAAAGCAATGCTCCATTCTCCTTGCCCTAGCCTTGTCATCATCCCTGACTCCTGGCTCTCCATCGGCCCACATCAATTGCCAAATCTTTCCATTCCTGTCTTTACAATGTCCCTCACATTTACTCTTTCTCTCCACCCCCACAGCTATGGCCTAAATTCAGGCTCTCGTCAACTCTCACCTAGAATACTACAGTGGATTCCAAGTTAGTCTTTGTCCTGCATTTTTCTCCATTTGTTTCAGCACCTACTGTGTGCCTGTCTTAATGTTAGTTCCTGGAGAGATATAAACAAACAATAATAAAAATAAAACATTCCTTAACCTCAAAGAGCTGACATTCTACTCTTCCATGAGGTCCCTAGGGGTCCATAATGACTAATTCTAGAGCAGGGACATATGGTTAAACAGATAAGGTCTTAAGTGTGTTCAGCTGTTATGATTCCCAGAGAAAGAGGAAGCAGGAAGACCCAAAGGAAAGAAACACTGATTGCTGCCCATACTGGTAAGGTTCATAGATATTTGATTGCTTTTGACAACTGGATATATTGAAATGGGGATCTAGGAAGAGAAAGAGAGAAACTTTAGTGGAGGGGATTTGGTTTTTTTATTTTTTAGGGCAGTATTTTCTAATACTGAAAGTTTCCAAACTTTGGATCTTGGGAAGGAAGGAAGGAAGGAAGGAAGGAAGAAATAAAACAAATTTGGGATGTCTTTAAGAATAGGCTAGAAATACTGACCACTCAGTATCTGTGTTACACTGGAAAAATCTTTTCCTCTGGAAGCAGACAATGTGGGTTCAAATCCTACCCCTAATGCTCAAGATCTGTGTGATGTTGGGTAGGTCGGAGTCTCTCTTTGTCCTCTGTAAAGTGAGAAAGTTAGACTAAGTGGCCTAGGAGTCCTTCTGGCCCCAAATCTCCAATTGTTCTGCAGTGGCTGTAGGCCAATGGTTGCCAGCCTTTCTGCATATGAGGAGCCCTTTGTGAGGTTAAAAAAAGTCTCAGTCCCACAAAGAGATAATATTTGTGTACACTGATTGGGAAAATACATAATGATAAAATGCTCCTATGAATTCAGCTCTGCTTTTAAATGAGTGTGTATTTTATTCATTACAATAGCACCTCCATGTACTTGAAAAATGGTGATAATCTATGTGTGAGGCATATTATTTATTTAGTCTACAGAAGGAATGTTTGCTTATTTATTATCGTTAGTCATGTGGCATGTTTTGTTGCAGCTAAATAAAGACCAAGTCGACAAAGCTTGGTGAGTGTACGGATTCCCAGACCTTATATTGGGTAATTATTTTGAGCCTCCCCTCCCCCATTCCCTAACTTGGGGAATACTTGAATTAGGTGAAGTCCGGGGCATTGACTAATTGACCCCTAACAAAGTCCTTGTGGTCTTGGGTTCTTTGGATTTTGCTCTTTGGTAAAAGGGCAGTTAGGGATGGTACCAAAGGGCTGTGGTGCTCAGGTCCACCTTTTCTGGCAGAAAAGAATTTAAGCTTTCCAGGGCACAGTTTGAAAGTCAGGTCAAAGTAGGCCTAGGTACTGATTCAGGAGGTAGGTGCAGATTTAGCTAAAGGGTAAGTAAAGTCCGAAAGGGTCATCTGGATCAATTCAGTGGCCAGGCTCAGGTCATTAGTGTGAACAGGTCAGCTGCACTGGAAATCTGCAAGTCAATCTCATACATTGGAAAGAATGTACTTGGATTCAGGAGAGACCCACATTTGACCTTCTGTGCTATTTCTATGGACAAATCACTCAATTTCCTTGAACCTCAGTTTCATCATCTATAAAATGGGCATAAAAGAGCATCTATCTTATAGCCTTAATGTGAGGCGCTAGTGAAATAATGTATCTAAAGCACTTCAGAAAACATATCACTCTATAAATGTCATTAATTAATAAATTTAATTGGGATCAGTTCAGAGAATAATGAACTTGCAATGCAGGTATATCACTAAATCTCTTGGAAAGGTTCCAGGTTTCAAACTGACCTTTTTCTGCCCTCCCCCACCCCCACATCCCCTGGTTCTGCTGCTAGAACTCCTGCCCTTCAACTACCACAGGCTACATGGACACAGTATCAGAGGGAGAGCCCATGTTGGAAGTATCCGTCATGCAAGGGAAAGCCCAAGTGGAGGACCACAGAGGCCTTGCCTCATGATCCTGGGTCATGACACCTGTTGCCAGTATGTAAGAAGGGGAAGAAGCAATTCCACTATCAAGGACACAACAATTAGTGATAAGCCAGCTGAGGGGTTAACTACTTTGGGCAGTGTGGCTTCATGGAAAGGGCATGGGATCTGGAGTCAGATGATTTGGGTTCAAATCCTGATTCCGCTACTTACTGCCTATATGACTTTGGGCAAATTATTCAGCTTCTCTTGGCCTCAGTTTCCTCATATGTAAAATGAGGGTGTTGGACAAGATTGTCTTTAAGGTCTCAATTAGCTCTGCTTATATGATGCTATAAGCATACATATACAGACAGAATGTGAGAAATAGTGATATGGTGTGTACCTATGGGTGTGAAGAGGGAAAAAGAAAGTATATGTGAGATCATGTGGGTGTATGTATGAGAAACACTGAGATGGTGTATGTGAGAAAGGAGGAAGGGAGAAAGTGGGGGGTGTGTGTGTGTTAGGGAGAGAAAACAGCTCTGGAGGAAAAAGAATGAGGTAGTGTGTATTTGTGAGGGGAAGGGAGAGAGTTTTGTTAATATGAGGGAGATTGATTGGAAATCGCGAGAGAGAGACAGAGAGAGAGACAGAGAGAGAGAGAGAGAGACAGAGAGAGAGAGAGAGAGAGAGAGACAGACAGAGAGAGAGACAGAGAGAGAGAGAAAGAGAGAGAGACAGAGAGAGAGAGAAAGAGAGAGAGAGAGAGAGAGAGAGAGAGAGAGAGAGAGAGAGAGAGAGAGAGAGAAGAGGGGAGAGAGAAGAAAGAGAGTGTGTTAGAGTTTCAGGGACAAGATTTGATTTTCCAGAACTGTAATGAGGCTACCATCTTGACATCAAAGGAGGAGGGAGCTTGGATGTGTAAAGAAATTTCTCTGAGAACCTTGTGGGGAGGGACCAAGGCAAGGACTCCCTTGGTCTCTCCATAGCCAGTGGGTATTGTGTGATAACTTCCCTGAGAAAGACTGACCCATTGAGGCCTTCCGGAGAGATGCCTGCCTCAGGTTCTCATGAAAGGAGTTGAAGTTTTGTGGAGTAGATTCTGGAAGGTTTATGACCAAACCATGGTTGGGTCAGCCAGCCAGAGAGCCAGACTGAGCTGATATCAAGGACTAGTCTTGACAGGAGGTTTTCAGGTCGGGGATGGGGGCAGTCAGGTAAGAACAAAGGCCTATATTTCTGTGGTTGGCATGTAGGACCAGCATGAACACATCAGAAGCTTTATAACTTGTAAAGCAGGTCCTTTTGGACTCATGCTTCAAGGTCCCAGCTCACAGTTAAGCAGGGGGAAGAGACACTCAGATATCACTCTAATGCTTGGTTAGAGCATCGGAAAAATATAAAACAAGGTGCTTTGTAAGATCTGATGAGAAATATCGTTGAGTGTGTGTGTGTGTGTGTGTGTGTGTGTGTGTGTGTGTGTGTGTGTGTGTGTGTGTGTGTGTGTGTGTAGGGGTATAAACAGGGAACACTTCCTGGGGGAGGTAGCATCTGAGTTGGGTTTTAGAGGATGTGTAGCGACTTCGTAGTTAAAGATAGGGGGGAGAGGGCACTCTAGGCATAGGGGACAGCCTCCACAAAGTCATGGGGGCTGGAAAATGCAGCATGCATTTAGGCTACTAGTCCATTTTGGCTAAAACTTAGAGCAGCCTGAGATAAGGCTGTCTGATTCTTACCTAGTGATTTCCCATCTATCCATTAAGGTCCACCAGATCCAGCATGAAGCCTTTTATGCTTCCCATCCTCTCCACGTTGGTCATAACCATCCCTGTAGGCCTTACGTAGCACCTGTTTTATGCCTCTCTAAAACACTCTCCATGTAATAATATACACATATAACACACATATATTATAGTTAATACTGTGTAGATTTTATCCTCCTACTAGACTGTAGGGACCATGAAGCCAGAGGCTATGTCAACCAATGTTGTAGGGTTCTGGCAGATTATAGAATGCCTTGGTTGCCAGGAAAAATAGTTTGAACTTTACTTGCTAAGGCATGTAAGAAGAAAGTAAAGACTTTGGTGCAGTGACCCAATCAGATCTATGCACCATGCAGCCTTCTGTGATTCCTGCCTTATTTCTTGGATTCTTAACCTTTTCTTTTCCCATTGACCCCCATGGATCCCTTTGGCAATCTGGTGTAGTCAATGGAACACTTCACACAATAATTTTTTTAAGTGCATCAATTAGTACACATGGGATCATAAAGGAAACTGATTATATTGGAATAGATGTAACATGTGTATTATGTATGCTATATTGCATATAACATATATACATCACATTATTTATAGTATATGTATCTATACCTGTCTATAGACTATATATAATATAGCTTATAGCATACCTATATGCTATGTTATAATATATGGATTATACGTAAAAATAAAATACATGGATATTATAAATATAGATTATGTTTCTATATATATATCAATATATAGTATATAATATATAGAGAGTTATGAAAATATTTTTAAAAACCAGTTTCCTGGTTGTTAGGTTAAGCACACTAAAGTCTATTTTCTTTGTAGTAAATGCTTTTTAAAATGTGTGCAGCTTTTGGGAAACAGGGAAAAAAACCTTCATTCTACTCCTCCAGGGGACTTGGCCTTAGGAGAGCCAGACAAAATAGAAGGGAACCATTAATGAGTTCTGTTGAGTTCAGCCCCAGGCAATGTGGAACAGGAGAAAGAGCAAGGTAAGGCCCCGGGTAATGGGGAGGCAGTGTAAATTCTTTCCCCCATATTCCCAATGAGGCTCTTGTTCAAAGTATTGCAGCTAGGAGGTATCTGTGTGGTCCAAGAGTGTTAAACAGGTGAATAGAAGAGATGTAGTGACTGTATATCAAAGTTGACATGGGGATTTCCTTTAGTGGCAGCTGGTGGGGTGGAGGAAATTTCCCTGAATTAATCTGGATGGTAGAGAATTTTGAGCATGGAGTGGACTGACCAGGGGACTAGTGAGTTTTGGGGAGCTGACCAGTGGGGAGGAATCAGTGGCTTCCCATCCCAGACCCCTGCCTGTTGTTGTAGAGGTGCCAAGGCTGGTCCAGCCAGATGGGGCATTCCCTGAATGTGTTCCTACAAATTCGAATGATTCTAATGTTTTGGTACTTGCCTATCGCCCTTCCTTTGCTTAAACTGCTCCCTCTACCTAGAATTCCCTTTCTGACATCTCCTCCTATTGAAATCCTACCTACATGGTCCAGACCTAACACAACTCCCCAGGAAGCTTTCCCTGATTCCCCCAACCTGAAAGGGTTTCTCTCTCCTCTGAGTTTTCCTAGACTGTTGTCTGCCATTCCTTTATACAACAACATTTGTCTTGGACTGTAATCAACAGAGTCTTTCCCCTTCTACTGTAAGGTACTTGGAACAAGGCTTATGCCTTATTTCATCTTCACAGTACCTAGCATATACCCAAATGTCTGTTAAATGAATGGATTAGACATTTTCAAAATTTTTTTGTTTAATATGAGATTTGGGAGAACCTCGATTCAAATTCAGGTGCTGCCACTTTTTTTTTTACTTATGTGACACTGGCAAATCACTTCCCCTGTAAAGACCTCAGCTTCCCCCTCTGTAAACTGAGGTGGTTGGATTACATGATCTCTTAGGTCCTTTCCAGAGCCTGGTCAGTACTGTGTAACTGGGAGTCTAAATAGCATCCATTCTCCTTTAAAGAGTTATCTGAGGAGCTAGAGAGATCCACCACCAGGGCATGCTCTAGGGAAGAATGATACTGTATAATTTTATATCTTGTTTTATGCTATAGTTGTGCTCTTAGCTACAGTCCATTAGCACAACAGGAATTAAAATGACTCGAAATGAGGGGTGTCAGTAACTGAGTTAGATGGATGAAGCCAATTCATTTCAGGTTCCCCCTCTCCACTTGTGACCTTAAACAGGAAGTCAATAATGCCCCTTAGCAGAAATGGACTATGCTCCTGTGGTAGGAGCAGAGCTTTCTGGAAAAGATTTATTTCTAGGCCCCGACAGTGTTTTGCTGGAGTCTCTGCCCCCAATAAAGCCAAAAATTGGTTTGGGAATATGACATAGATGCACAAGAATCAACAACAGATTAATTCCAAGGCAGCTGGTGAGACTGAGATTGTGGGATACAAGGTGTAGCTCTAAGTCTTACAGGTATGTCAGGCTGAGGCATGGCAAGCCTGGTGGATTTGGAGTCCAAGGACCTGGATTTGAATCATAACCTGGTCACTCACTGCTCATATGACTAAATCAATCTCCCTGTGCCACAGTTTGCTCATTAGTGAAATAGGGTTAATGATCAACACACATTTATTAAGCACCTGCCATTTGCCAGACACTTGAGATTTATTAATCACCTACTATGAGCCAAGTGTTTTAGAGACAGAGACAAAGACCCCTGCCCTTGTGGACCTTATATTATATGAGGAGGGGGGATAATTATTGTGGTAAGTGTTGCAGGGCTGTTTTGAAGCTCGAGGGCTACAATGTTTGTAAAATACTTTGTAAGCCTTGACGTACTATTCAGACATCCCATAATTCCTCATTGATTGACCTGAGTTCAACTCCTGAATAACAACAGCTAATGTGCTATTAATGCAGTACAGGGTGACTAGGTGGAGCCACAGTGGATAGTGTGCTGGGCCTGGAGTCAGGAAGACTCATCTTCTTGAGTTTAAATTCAGCCTCAGTCACTTCTAGACGTGTGACCCTGTATAAATCACTTCACCTTGTTTACTTCAGTTTCCTCACCTGTAAAATGAACTGGAGAAGGAAATGGCAAACCACTCCAGTATCTTTGCCAAGAAAGGCCCAGTTGGGTTTACAAAGAGTTGGATGTGACTGAAAAATGAATGAACAGCAACATTTAGGTAGCATTTTAAGGTTTGCAAAGCATTTTTCATATGTGATCTCATCTGATAACCCAGTGAGATAGGCACTATTATCATCACCATTTTACAGAGGAAGAAATTGAGTCTGAGAGAAGTTACAAGACTTGCTCAGGGTCACATGGCTAATAAGTAAGTGTCTGAGGCAGGATCTGAATTCATGTCTTCTTAACTTCATATTTCTGCCTTTAATCTCTCTGGACCTCAGTTCCCTAACCTATAAAAAGAGAGGATTAGACTCTATGGCCTCTAGCTCTAAATCTAAGATCCAACAATTAAATGGTTTTGGAAGAGAGAAGGACATATACCCCCACAGACACCTGAGAAGCCTTTTTTGTGGGGATGGGGGTGGGGGAGATCCAGTGTACTAACGTCACTGCTTTTCTATCTTTTCTTTGGAGATGGTCTAAGGCAAGCATGGAGGATGTCTGCTCTGGCCTCCATCTTCCATCAGGGAGCTGGATCCTCTATACCCAGGTGATAAGAGATAGAGACAGGGTTGGTGTTAGGAGTTTCACCCTTGAGAATCCAGTAATCCCAGAATCCTAACCTTCATCTGCAAACTATTAGTTAAGTGGATTTTGTGAGGAGAAAGGCACCTCAGCTTTTGGTAGTGCATGATTCAGAGATGATTAGCCCTGGGGTTCACGCACGGATACCTCCCAATAGCTGGTATTAACATCTGATTCCGCACTTGTCTCGCAGCAGGGTTCAGTAGGGCTTAGCCAACATGAACTGTTTATGTCTCCTTTTTGGAAGCAGGGAGGAAGGAAGCAGGCTTATTATTTTTCTTCAGTCAAATGATCCCCAAATTGTTTGATCAAGAGTATGATCAATGAATGATTTCATTTGCACCTGGGACTCCCAGTGTGAGAACTCTCTCTACCAATGCAGATCATGCCCAGTCTTTGACTTAGTAGCTAAGTCCTAGGGAGTTGTCCAGTTATTAAGTGTCAGAGGTGGCCTATGACTTGGATTCTAACCTGGATTTTTTAAAAACCTTTCTTAAGGGTGTGGACTTTGTCTTCTAGGAAAAGTAAGCCTAGGGCTTACAAATAACAATAATAAAACAATAGCTAGCATTTATATAGTATCTAATATGTGCTGGCTACAGTTGTAAGCACTTTGCAAATATTGTCTCATTTGATCCATATAGTAACTCTGTCAGTCAATTGTTTTAGTCATGTCTGACTATCGGTGACTCCATCTGGGGTTTTCTTGGCAAATATACTAAAGTGGTTTGTCGTTACCTTCTCTAGCTTATTTACAGATGAGGAAACTGAAGCAATCTGGGTGAAGTGACTTGTCTAGGGTCACACAGCTAGCCAGTATCTGAGGCCAGATTTGAACTCATGAAGATAGATCTTCCTGATTCTAAGCCCAGTGCTCTATCCAACAAGCCACCTAGCTTTAACAACTCTGGGAGGTATAATTATGCGCTGTAATTAGTCCCATTTTATAATTGAGGAGACTGTGGCAAACCAAGGTTAAATGACTTGCCCAAGATCACACAGTTACTGTCTAAGAGTGGATTTGAACTCAGGTCCTTTTGATTTCAGACTCATGCAGTATCCACTTCACCAACTAGCTGCCTTGCTGGCTCTAAGATCAGCGCTCTCTGTCTCCTGTACCCTGCTCCCTCCATATTTTTCAAATAAACCATTTTGGTTTTCCTGTGATTTCATCAACATAGGGAAGTCCCATCATGGAAACTTCCTACCAATGCAGATTGGCAATTCATCTGTAATCCACAATCTTAGAGAGTAGTCTGGGGAGGCTGGAAGGATAAGTGATTTATTTATGTTCACTAATAAACATTTATCAAATGCCTGTTATATTCCAGGTACTATGCTAAGCATGGTTATGAGCTTATGTATGGTTGCACAGTTTCAAGAGGCAGGGCTTGAACTCAGATGCCAACTCTAAGGCTATCCCTCTATCCATGATGCCATGCTGCCCCCTTTGGCCGCATCTTTATTTGCCTTGATGAAGTGTAGACATAATGATGGTCCCACCAATGGACAGAAGGCAGAATTCTTCCCCTACCAACCACTGAAACTCAGAGGCCCCCTGTAGCTAGTATAATATTATTTTATCTATCTGCATTTTGGGCTAATCAAGCTGCTGTTTGTCCATCATTCTCAAGGGGGACCATGACACCTGGAAGGTGATGCCGACTTGCAAGTGAATTGAATTTAAGTGAGGGAGAGCTGTGCAAAGTCACCAACCTCACTTTCTCCTCCAGAGCCATCTGGTCCAATGGCCAGATATAGATCAGGACAACTGGAGATGGACCTGGTTAGAAGTTATCTATTTAGCATGGCAGGTGATAGACCTACTCTTAAAAGATAACTGTGATATTGTTCACTGCCTAATCCTTGCTCACATCATTCAAAGTGTCCCCACGTATTCCTCTCTGAAGGCTGGATCTTATTCTTGAGTAAATCCATTTGGTGCCCCAGGAAAACACAGTAAAACCCAGTTTTGCTGAAAGTGGAGGTGCCAAGCATGCCCTGATCCAGGACTGTTTCTGCTGCATTTTGTGAGAGACGTAATATTCATGATAATAATAACAATAAAAGAAAAGTCTTTAACATATAAATGACTCTGCAGAGATGCAAAATGATCAAGCCCAATGACACTTCCTTTATGCTCAGAATCCCAAGGTGGTTTTCTTGGCTGTGGGAAAGACTCAGCTCTGGTTTAATCAGTGGAAGATGAGGGGGAGTGAGATGGTGCCTGAGTGGTAGCTGGGGACCCCTGGGAGCAGCCTCATCTATGTGAGTTCAGGGAAAGGCCTCTGGGGCATCAGCAAAGGGCATTGATAGCCAGGTGACTGGGCCTCAATCCAGTGGCAGCCTAAGGGAATATGTGACTTGGAACTCCCTCCTGGCCTCCTCAGTCACATGTGTAGCCAATGAGAAATCGGAAGGCTAAAAGGAAAATCAAGGTCAACCTTGAAGGGGAAAAAAGAACTCTGGAGTTAATCTGTTTTTTTTTGGGGGGGGGGGATGGAGTACAGATAGACTTGTAATTACTTCCTTTAGGTAGTCCCTGGTGTGAAAAATCCCTCCACCTAAGCCAATCCCAGGTTTAGATGATTGTTTTTGGGAAAAAGAGAAATTAATTTGCCCGTAGTCACAGAGTTGTCATGTTGGAGCTTAGACTTGAACCCAGGCCTTTCTGATTCAAAGGCTGGCTTTCTCTTATATCATACCACCTCCCAAACAGATTAAAGACTATAGGCAAATTTGAAGTCATAGTGGTCTTAAATTCATTGCCTTTTGAATGGGGCTTCATTATGCTCATTTCCCACTTGTCTGCTTGACAGCAGTCTCATCCAATCGTTCATAGAGTTGGAAAGAACCTTATAAGATCCTCTAATCTGTGCTCCCAGATTGAATCTCTTCCAGAGAGGACAATAGAATGTTGAAAACCAGGGATTCAAATCCTGCTGCTGATTCTTTTTACCTCATTTCTTTGTCCCTTCATCTGTAACATGAGGCTGCTAGTACTGATAGCAGGGACATGGGGAAGCCCATGTGAGCTACTTTAGTCTTTGTGAACCTCAAAGCTGGACATCAAGGCTTACTATTCTAATGATGAGAATTACAAATGAGGCAACTGAAATGCAGAGAGTGAAAGTGACTCATCCTAGGTCATGCAGGTTGCCTAGAAAGAGTCCATTTCATTTGGATGGCTACTTGATGCTGGAGAGCACTGGATTTGGATTCAAGGGACTTGGATTCCAGGCCCAGCTTTGTTCCTTATTGGGGAAAGTTGCCTCGTCTTCTTTGGCCTCAGTTTATTCTCCTGTAAAGGGAGGATATTGAATGAAATAATCTCTGAACTCTACATTTTCTGATCCACAGACTCACAGCAACTGAATGATTTTGCTGGCTTCCATTCAAACTGAATTGGGAGCATTTAAGAACCTTCACCCAACAGTCAGCCCCCACTGCTGCTGTGGCTTTTGTTCAGGCAGAATAGCAAAATGAGATTGTTCCAGTCCAGGTGCACATTGGTCTCCAAATGCCGGGTCAGGATTCACTGAGATTGAGTCAATGAGGCAAATGGAGAAAATAGCCTCTTTTTCTAGATAAAGCAGTGAGGCCTCATAATGCATTGATGAGCACAGCTCCCCAGGTCTTGTTGTACTCTATGGGGGCACATGCAGGTCAGCGGTGATAGCAACTTGGATAGCAGTGAAGTATTCATCAGGACCAAAGGGGCTTCATCTTGTCATCCAAGGTGAGCTAAGGCCAATTTTACCAATTAGTGAAGCTGGTAAGATTCCGTTGTATTATTTGAAATGTATGGCTACCTGTCTCTGAAAGATGGTCTCATCGTATTGCTACCCATATTCTTATTCTGCGCCTCCATGTTATGTAGCCATAACTATGGGTTACTCACATAGGTGGAATTGATCACTTTTCATTTGTCCTTGTCAGCCCTTTAGGGCTCAAGGTCTGAGGACAACATGTAGCACCCACTACCAAGATGCCACTTTTCTATTCGCATTCCTGTCTTCTCCATCCAAGTTACTGGATGTATGGCATGGAGAAGGAATAATCTGAGACCTCCTAGGCTGCCTCCCATATTAACCTCTTCTTTCCCAGGTATGCCATGGTCTGACATTTTTCTTTTTGTCAATATAAAAACAATTGGGGGTATCTTATGGAGAAAGTGAGAAGGCCAAGAGGGAACTAGGAATGCTCTGGAAGGGCATAGTTGTGGGACTCTGGGCTGGTTATTCAACCTCTCAATCTCAGTTTTCTCATCTATAAAATGGGGATAATAATAATAATAGCACCTACCTCTCTGGCTTGTTGGAAGGATCCAATGAGATAATATATGTACCATGCTGTGCAAATTTAAAAGTACTATAGAGGGTGTCCCAAAAGTCTTCATGTAGCTATCAAAGCTTAAAGCCAGACTAAGACTTTTGGAAAATCCTCTATAAATGTTAGTTGCTATAATTATAGTTTAAGCCATACCTAAGCAAAGAATCCTCTCTGCAACAGTATTGACAGTCATCTAGCTTTTGCCCAAAGACCTAAAATGAAAAGAAATCTACTTCATCCAGAGTTAATCCATTTCTCTCACTTAAAAAAAATTAAAATTAAAATCTTAAAAAATTCTTTTTCATGTAACAAAATTCTACCTCTCCCTCCCACTTCCCCCTTCCCCACCACTTTAAAAGTTAAGAACTAAAACCCTTGTAACAAGTATTCACAGTCAAGTGAAACAAATTTTCTCATGGGCCATATCTAATATACAAACATATACATATACACACATATGTATCTGCCAGGCCTAGAGGCCTGCGTGGGCTACCCGAGTCTTTCTTACCTCACCTCCGAGGTCTTCGGTTGGCCAAAACCGGATGCACATATGAGAGAAAGGACGTTCCAGAGTCGAACAAGGGTTGAGCTTTATTTCAGGGTCTAGTTACAAGTGCAGGGGGGTCTTCCTTAGGAGGAAGAGGGGGAGATTTCCTAAGGAGGCTAAGCTTAAGGGATTGGAAGTAGAAGTACAAGCGGGGAGAGAGGGGGAGGGGAGAGAGGAAAGAAGAGGAGCGGAGCCTACTGTCCTCTTGGCTCCACACGTGCTAAGAGAGCTTTCAGGCTTCCTCAATCCTACTTAACCTTCAGCCTCACAGTTTGCATCTCAATACCGTGCTGTTAGGTAACTAGGTGTGCTCCAATCTGGGACAATCTCGAGGGCAGGGAGACTCCACCCATCACGTATCTCCCGGGGAGAGGCGGAAATACCCGAGCTAGCTCGGTTCACCTCGATCCCCTGCCGTTTCCTGGGGGGGTCTCGTGAGAGCTCTAAGATTTAGAAGCTCCCACCTTTACCCGCCCGACACTGTCCACACGGAATTGATCTTCCAATCCCAACATGTATATATAATGTCTTAGCCTGTAGCCAGAGTCCATCACCCTTCTGTCAGGAGGTGAGCAGAATGTTTTATCCTGAGCATTCTGGAATGTGAGTTGGATGTTGATGTGGGTTCTTAATTTTTCCTTTCCTTTTTAATATATAAATATATATGTATATATAATATGCTGTCTAAATTCTCACGGCTAATATGTACCAATTGGAGAAACTCCTGCTTAGCCAGGAGATGGAAGAGTTGTTTTTAGGTATTTAAAAGACCATTCTATAGAGGACAAAAAGTAGGTACGTTCCTGCCTGACTCCAGAGGACATAACCAGGGACAGTGGGTGGAAATTGCAATGAAGCAAAGGCAGAAGCAGCCCACAGGATCAGATCTAGCACTAAAATAAGACACCACAGTGGCCTTGGAGGCATGATGGTGGAGGCCTGTGCCTGTGGAGGAACACGCCATGTGCCTTTCGCTCTTGACAAGAGTGGGGCTCTGTTGCCCACAAAACACAAACTTTCCAAGAGGAGTCAATATTAATTCAGAAACAAAGTACAGTATTATTTGCTTCTTTCCCCCTGGAATTGAGCTATACCATTCAGATGAAATTCTGCAACACAAATGAAATTTTTATATTGCTTGTATGCTGTGGGTTTATGTTGAAATTCATTTTCTCCAACATACAATACATCTCGGCTGCTATTAAGCCTGACAAACTCTAGGAATTGAGCTTGCAGATGAACAGACACACAATTCCACGCAGTTTTGAGGGGGATGATGGATTCACTTGGCTCTTCCAGTGCTGTTTCTATTAAGTATATATGGTGGGATGGGGGCTTCTGTTGCCCCTCCTCTTGCTGTCTGAGTTTGTGGTCTACACCATCTGATTCCCCCTGCCTAGAGTGAAAAATACAAGCTGAGGAAGAGGTTGGATGACTGCAGAACAGTTAGTAATTACAGATTCAGTGTTCAGAGTTCAGAATGGGAGCCCATACCTGAATGAAAATCTATTTGCAGACATCCCTGAGAAGTAGTCATCCAGCCTCTTATCGAAGGGCTTCAAGGAGAGAGGAACCCACTACCTCCCTAGACAATTCATTCCACTTTTAGACAATTCTAATGGTTGCACATATTTTCCTGATATCAAGTCTAAATTTGCTTTTTTAGCTACTTTCCCCTATTGTGCCTGGTTTTGTCCTTTGGGGCCAAGCAGAATTTATCTACTCCATCTTCCATGTTTTAGTCCTTTAGATACTGGAAGACAGCTGTCACTCTCCCTCTCAGGATTGTCTTCTCTGGGATAAACATTTTTAGTTCATTCAACTGGTTCTCATGTGACATGAGGCCCTTCATCCTTCTGTTAACAGAGGCAGGGATGATTTCCTTATCAGTCTATCCCAGATTCAATAGAGGTATTTGACCTGGGCCTAGGAACAGAGGACCTGGGTTCTGATCTCATCTCTGATAATTACCATCTGTGCAACCTTGCCTAAATCACTTAACCTACTTGAGCCTCAGTTTCCTCAACTGCCAAATGATGGAGTTGCACTGAAACTTCATAGGTCTCTCACAACTAAATCCATGAGCCTGTGATTATGCTTGGACTTCAAGGACCTTCTGCTGGTCTATTTCTGAATTGGTTGGAAGCTTTACCTTCAACTAAGATCATTTTATAAGATCCTTGTGGGAAGGGATTATCTTTTGCCTCTTTTTTAAAATCTCTACTTAGCTCAGAGCCTAGCACGTAGTAGGCACTTAATAAGTGTTTATTGATTGATTTATTCTCAAAGTCCCAGTGGACTTGGGTACCTGTTGCTCATGTATCACAATCTCAGAGGACCAAACTCCAAAGTGGCTTCCATGGTCTTAGTTTCTAGGTCGTTCTGAGGTGTTAGGTCAAATATCGGTTGACTCTTTCCGGTGATGTTCTGAATAATTTGGCCTGTAATATATAGGACAGACTTCTGGCCTAGAGAGGTATGAGCAGTTGCCTTCTGCCATGTTGGTCCCAATCCTTGTGACCTAGTCTCATGATCTGGCTTTATTGATGGTAACCTGTGGTGTAGCATAGAGGGTGTGAAACATGATACTTTGGTCTGAGCTACTGTTTGTTCGTTACAGGACAAGTTTTTGACTGGACTGTGTTGTGAAGACAGAGGTTTCCCGTGAGGGCACTGATACCTCCACCACTCTGTGGTTATTAATATTAAAGAGGAGGCAATGGTGAAAAGCAGAAAGGACATTGGATTTGGAACCAGACAACCTTGGCTCTGGTCTAGGCTCTGATGCTAACTAATTTTGTGACGTTGGGTAAATCACTTCTCTTTTCTATCCTTCAGTTTTCACATTTAGCAAATGAGAGTCATGCTAGATCTCAAAGGTCTCTTAACACTTTACTTGTATGACAGTGAGTATCTTATCCTTGTCTGTGTAGCTTTTCTGTCTTTGGGCATGGATAGGCACCAGAACTATGACCAAGAGTGGTCCCCTGAGTTAAAAACAGTTGAGTGAGGCAAGGGGTGGACAATGACAGCCTGATGTAGGTATAATTGTTCTGGGATAATCATCCCTCAAAAAATTGTAATTCTTGTCTGTTTGAGAGTCAGGAGGGAAACCAAGCTCTTCAGAGGTGTCACAGTGATGGAAACTTGGGGGTGGTAGTCTGGGAATGATTGCAGGATGATTGTGATTCAAGGTACAAGACTGGAAGTTTCCATTGGGAGGAACACCCTGCCCTACCCCCCCCCCCCCGCCCCCCCCATGTCTGGACCCTTGGGTAAAACCCCATTTTCTTCACATTCCTCTGATGGGCACTATTATACTTCAGAAGGGTCCTTCCAGGTGGTAATGGAGAGAGGCATAGAATAAGAGTGGAATTTATAACACTCCAGAGAGAACTAGCCACATTCAAAATTACTTTGTTTGCAATCTCCTTCCCCTTTCTTCAGCTTCCTTCCCTTTCTTGGCCTCCCACTGACTGTGTCCCTGATATGATTTATTCAACTCAGCAAGCATTTATACAATGCTCCAGCACAGGGATGGACTCACAGTAGGTGCTTAATAAATGATTGATTGACCATTATCTATGTCCTCAGCTCTGTGAGAGAAATAAGAGAAAAAGCCCCAATCTCTTCTTTTGAGAAGTTCAGATTCTGGCTGATGAGATGAAGTTCATATGCACTAGACATAGGAATATAGGTTTTTCGAGTTCAAAGGGGTCATGGAGTCCAATCTTATTGGTTTGGATTTGGAAAGGAAATAAGAGATAAAGGTTATACTGGTAGCAAGTGGTAGAACTTAAGCTTGTATAGTAGAGAGTACTGGATTTGGGATCAGAGGATTGAGGCTCAAATGTGGCCCTGCTACTTCTTACCTAGGTGGCTGGGTGGTGCAGATAGAGCTCTCAACTTTGAATCAAGAAGACCCAAGTTTAAACCCTTCCTTAAACACTGACTAGCCATGTCTGGACAAGTCATTTAATTTTTCTTAGACTTAGTTTCCTGTTTTATAAAATGAAAATCATAATAGCACCCACCTCCCAGGATTAATAGGCCTCACATGGAGCCCATTAAGGGAAGCTTGCTTAGGGAAGGTTTGCTTTCTTGAAGGCTTTCACACCTTTTGGTAATTAGGCACTGAAGCACATGGGTTGTAATGCCTTCTGACTATATAGTCTGAGGTTAGCATTTTGCTTCCAGGCTCACTCATCGGAAGAAGGTTCATGTGATTTGGCCAGATGAGACTCTGGGTAGCCATTAAGGAGCCTCTGGCTTTGAAAACCCAGATGTTGGTGCTTCTCTCTCATAACTATGCATGTATGTAATGGTCTGACATTTGGATCTGTCTATTGATCTGTGTTGTGTGTATTGCTTATGGTCAAGTAGAAGCCCTGTCTGTTGGTCTTTATGCTATTTTCTCTGTTTGTAATTTCTGCTTGTAATTTCTGTTTGTATTTTCTCTGAAGTTCAGTGTGCTGACTTTTCCTCTGAACTAAGTGAATGATATATGTATTTGATTAAAGTGACTGTTGACCCCTTTAAAGTTGCTTTCCTTTAAGAAAAGCAGATCTAAGAACCTATGCTAGCAGAACCTACTGGGTATGCTAGGGTGCTTGCCGTTACAAACCTATGGACTCCTCAGAATACTGTTTTTAAATGTTTTGGTTTATAAGTGAAACCAATTAAATTGAAATATAGTATCACAACATTTTCCTAAGTTTATGGATGCTAGGTTAAGAACCTCTGATTCATGATATATAGGAAATCCAAAGATGAAGGCTAGAGAGAGGTCTTCCAGAGGAAAATGCTGAAGAACAGCAGACTAATGAGTCATTTTTCATTTTGGCAGAGTTTCTCCATCTTGTGATTCATGAGAGTAGTGGGCTGCCTCAGGGTATTGTGACTTTGGCCTCAACTTAAGGAGGGTCAGTGTGCTACCATGGACAGAACACTGGATTTGGAGATGGAGAGCATCAGTTTGAGTCCCACCTGTGTGACCTTGACTTAGCCTCTCTGGGCCTGAGGCTCCTTCTCTATAAAATGAATGGATTTAACTGTATGACTTTTGAAATCCTTTCTATCTCTCAATCTATATGGCTCACCAGGGGCAGTTCTTCCTCCCTAGAGGAGATGGTAAATTATAGATAGTTCTATTTCTTATTAGTTGTCAGTCAATAATGATGCTGCTGATGCTAGGAATCATCTCTTGTGTTTCTTAATACTGTTAATAATTAATAGGGCTTAATACTTCTAAGATCGTTCACATTTGTTATCCTCATGGGTTCTAAGTTTCTTATTAGGAATTGTATTGAAAATCATTAGAAGACTCTGATTCACCCTAAAAAAGTAAACATTATTCAACAGTTCTCTCTACTGTCATTGCCCCAAAGCTTCTGGTCACATGGCAGGTAGCATTTGCAAATGGGTCCCTCACCCCTCACATAGTCCAAGTTAAATGCACTCAGAGAATATGTCAGTCCCTCCCTGAATTTTAATAATATATAATCTGGAAAGCCTGGTTTCCAGCACTGGTTTTCAGCCAAACAACAATCAACAAGCATTTATAGGCACTGGGGCTCAGTCCCTGCCCATGAGGAGCTTGCATTTAAAAGGGGAGGCATCATGCACAAAAGGGAGGAAGACATTCTGCCTCATGGAGAAGATGAATCTTGAAAGAAACTAGGAATTTCAAGAGGCAGAGGTAAGGAGGGAGTGAATTCCAGGCCTGGCCATCAGTCAATGCAAAAGCAAGGTGGCAAAAGATATAGCGTGTGTTAGTAAGAAAGCCATTTTGGTTGGACCATAGAGTGAAGGAGGAGATTAATATGTAGTAAATCTGGAAAGGCAAGTTGAGGCAAGGTTGCAAATAATTTAATCTTTTAAATATATATTTAATTGAATATATTTACATATGTCTTTATATATTTTCTATACACATACATTGCAGGTGGATAGAATGCTGGACCTGAAGTAAGGAAGGCTCATCTTCAAGAGTTCAATTCCAGCCTCAGACACTGACTGGCTATGTGACACCAAGCAAACCACTTAACCCTGTTTACCTCAGTTTCTTCATCTGTAAAATGATCTGGAGAAGGAAATGGCAAAGCCACTTTACTATCTTTGCCCAAAAAACCCTAAATGGGGTCTTGAAGAATCAGACACAACTGAAATGACTAAACAACAATAATAGATATTGTATAGTATATTACATATACTAGTGTATGTATATATATATATATGTATACATAGTCTTTATGCATTTATGTACATAGATTCCCTGCTCTTAAGAGACTTTTGTCATAAGATAAGACAAATATGTAAAATAACTATAATACGAGTTGCAAAATAGGCTTATAGGGAAGATATAGAGTAGCATGAGAAATCTGAGATCACTTATCACTTGCGAGAATTATGGGGTCACAGTAATGGAGGGAAGTTTTCAGCTCTTGCCTGAAAAATGCCCTTTGTACAGCATCACTCACTAAATATTTTTAAGTGTCTACTATGTGTCAGATATCAAACACTAGGAATACAAATGCAAAAAAACCCAAACAAACCATGTTCCTGCCCTCATGCAGCTTACAATCTGATGGGGAAAAATCACACGAAAGGAAGCTGAAAAGGAGATATGTGGGAGGTGGAAAAAGGGACTTGGATGTGTGGGGGGGCATGATGGAGGAGTCCAAAAGAGTGCACCAGAGTGGTCATCTACCTCTTGTTGAAGATTTTCATGAAATGGAGTGGGAAATAAGTATCTTTCAAGGTGTCCCATTTCTCTTTGAGCAGCTCTCATTGTTTGAAAGATTTTCCCTTTCCTAAGAGCTTTGGAAATTAGTGGAGGCACTCCAGAAGAAGTAACCTTAAAGGAAACATTCAAACAGTTGTTGAGTGTGTGTGTGTGTGTGTGTGTGTGTGTGTGTATGTGTGTGCGCACTTGCGTGTGCATTTCAGGCCTGGGGGCAGCATGCTCAGAGCTCCAAAGGTAGGACAGAGCTCAATGAAACACTTTAGTTGGAACATACAGTGTCTGAAGAGGATGGACTGAATGATTTATCTCAGATAGCCAGGAGGCTAGAAATTTAGGTAGATGCAGAATTATAGAGGAGAACAAATGCTAAGCTAAGGAGTGTGTGTTTTCTTCAGTAGAAATGACTCTCATTTTTTTGGTGAGCTGACATCTACAAAGTGACCTTCTAAATAGGTAGTATTAAAGATTATCCCCATTTTTCAGATGAGCAAATATAGGATTAGAAGGGCAAAATTACCCAACTAGGAAGCATCAGAGCAAAGACTGAAGCTCAGGTGGTCTGAAGTCATTTTCTTTTCATCAAACTACATTGCTACGTTGCTTTCCAAGAGGGAATAGGGAGCTACTGAAAGGTTTTGAGGAATGATGGAACATGAGAACACTTGTATATGAGGAGGATGACTGGCAGTTGCATGAATGTTGTACTGGAGAAAGGAGAGAATAGAGGAGGGAGACTTGCTAGACATCTGTCACTGTAGTCCTGGTGAGAGGGAATTTAGGGGCTTAACTAAGATTGTTTCTGGACCAACTAAGCCAAACCAGGGATTCCCAGAAACATGAAAATTAGGGAGGTAGACATTAAAAAAATAGGAATGATCAAGAAGAATTTATATTCATAGTTTTCCTTATCCTCTTCTTCTCTTGTAATTTTTCCCTTTGTCAAGGCTTCTATATCGGTATTCTAAGGGGATGACAACCTGGCTTTATTGGTTAAGGATTACAGATAGCTTCTCTCTGGAGTTTCTCCCTGCATTTTTAGCACATTGTCTGAGATAAACCATCCAGTCCATCCTGTTGTGGTTACTGACAAGGGATGATGTCAGGGATCCTTGGTATCACTGTAATCAAGGACTGAAGACTTGTTATTTCCATCCAAGTTCTGTGTCCTTATCCTTTTCCCAGATTATTCATGGATTCCTTTAAGTGAGTATCAGAGAGTTTACAAATGCAGCCTCACCTACTTGGTTCAAAGTCAAATCCAACCAAGGATAGCTCCTCACTTCCCATCTCCTGGAATTGCTTTATAGAGGGGTGCTGGGGCCCAGGACTTATATCCCCTTGCACTGATTAGAGCCACAGGCAAGGTCTCTGACTATATCCAGTCTTAGACAGTGGCAGCATGCTATAGTGGACTGAGCATTGGATCTAGACATAGAAAGAACTTGCTTCAAATCTGACCTTTGACACTGAGCATGCTTGATCTTGACAAGTCACTTAGTTTCAGAAGTCTCAGTTTTCCTACCTATAAGATGAGGAGAGCAATAGAAGCTCTATTTGCACACAGTTGTCCAGAAGCCCCGCAATGTGCAATTTGCACATACTAAAACACTACATGAGTCCCAGTTACTTTTAAAACCTGCTCCCTGTGGACATAATGATAGGCTGACCAGAATGGGCCATGCTCAGAGACCACCCTCCCCAAATCACACTCTAAGCACAGATTTGGTTCTGAGTATCTGGCTAAGTCATGAACATCTTCTTGGTTAAGACTCAATAATCCATAGTCTTTTTTCCCATTATCTTTCTTGCTCTCCCATCTTACATCCATTTCTTATTGTTATTTCTCTCACATCTTATTTAGTAACTAATTTATTCTCAATAACATTGTTTGTGCTTAAATGTGGGAGCTCTTAACCCAAACAACTGACCAATTGATGCTTATCTACATTAAAGAAAAGGTGGGAGGGGGCAGAGAAAAAGCAAATTTTTTTAAGGAAAATTTTTTCAATGAAACAAAATTCACCTTCTTTCCTTCTCACCTCCCTGTACCCCCACTGAAAATTAAGAAAGCCTTTGTAACAAATATGTACAGTCAAGCAGAATCAATTTCTGCATTGATCATGTCTAAAAAAAATCTATGTATCAATCTGTACTGACTCTATCAGCTCTTTGTCAGGAGGGAGGTAGCATGGTTCATCATGAATACTCTAAAATCATGATTGGGCATTTCATCGATCAGTTCTGAAGTCTGCCAAAGTTGTTTATTTTCCCAATATTATTATTGTTGTATAAATTATACTTCAGATTCTTTTCAATTCACTACGTCAGTTTATACAAGTCTTCTTGGTTTTCTCTGAAACTGTCCCGGTTATTTCTCATGTTTCAGTAGTTTTCAGAAATTGTAACTTGTTCAGCAAGAAATAGCATTTTTTCAAACTATGGGCCTGTGAGTTTGATTTTGAATCCTGGATAAACTCCAAGAGGGTTGTTGAAGGGATGGTCTGAACATTTAGAAAGAGAACCAGTAATCATCAAGAGCCAACATGGCTTCATCATAGTTTGTTTATTCCAGACTTACTCTATTTCCTTTTTTGACAGGCAAATTAGGTTGATAGTAAAGGGGGCCGTTTCACAGATATGATATAGCAGGGGTTTAGCCAGGCAGTTGATAAAGGCTGTTGTGTCCTCCTGACAAGACAGAGAGATAGAGCTATGTGACAGTACAGCCAGGTGCTTTGAAAACTGGTTGGATGACCTCAGCTGAAGGGTAGGGATTAATGGATAGCTGTTAGCCTGTAGGAAGGTTTTTAACGAAGTGTTCCACTAGAGTGGATAGTCAGGATGTTGGATGATGGAACTGGATTCTAAAAAGATTTTGGCAAACTAATGTCCTTAAACTAATAAGATAAAATTTACAGGGATGTAAATAAGCCCATTTTCCCAATGCTCTTTGGGCCACCACATTCAATATTCATATATTTTTGGACATCGTGGTGTTTCATGACTTTGTGCCATATTGAATCATTTGGAGAGTACTGAGGGAGAGTACTGATTGGAGAGTTAAAATGATAGACTTCGATGGCAGCAATTAGCTTGTGATCATTGAAAGCATTGCACAAATGGGATCCAGCCCAATCTCCTCCTACTGAGCTCTGGGCCCAGTTCATTGTTTATCTACAGTGCCCATCCAAGGCATATGTACTAATAGACTAACTCAATGGGCTGCTCATCCAGCTGGATATCATAATTCTAGGCAGTATTCAGACTTTATCCAATTTTTTTTCCTGTGTGGATTGTTGGCTGTCTTATCTGATAGTCCAGGGGTCTTACTGCAGTGGTCCTATTGTGTTCAGAACCTCAATGTAACAGGTATAGTGTCATCTAGACACACAACCATGTGGAGAAACTCACCACATATGCAGAGAACTTCTATTTGGACTTTGTGCATGATATCCATCACGACACTGGTGAGCACCTTTGATAAAAGTGTTTTGTGCTCTCCTTGTGTCTGATAATCAGAGCATTATTCAGCAACCTCCATGACTACAACTATCATTGAATCTTATATACTCTTAACGAATGATGTAGAGACCCCTGGAAGAAAGAGACCCTCTGGATTCTACTTTGCTCCACTGAATCACAAACTTTTTCATAATCAGCAAACAACAATAATGCGGGATCAAATATTCTTTATGCTTGACCAGTTTTAGGACTGTGAGGATGTGATCTGCTGTAGAAAAGTATCTATAAAGACCTGCTTCCCTTCTCCTTGTGTGGAGATATCTTACAAAGATTTTATCAAGAAGACGAAATAGTCAGATGGTTGAGTAATTGCCACCATCTTCTTGAATGCCTATTGTGTGTGTGTGTGTGTGTGTGTGTGTGTGTGTGTGTGTGGTAATAATACCATGTATAGTATTTTTTTCCTATCTGCCTTTGACATGCCTCAATGCCTGAGTGCCTCTAAAATTATATCTCTTTGAGCATGAATTTCTTTTTCTATGTATTTGGTCAGGTCCAGTTACTTTCTGACTTAATCTTAGGTTCTTTTTTTTTTTTTTAATGTCCTCACACAGCAAGTTGGGTAGCAGAGGATAATTATGATGATTTCACTGGCACTGATGACAATGGATTGCTATAGAAAGCTGGCAAATCTGTTCTCTTGTCATGTCTGCTGGCTGTCCTCTTTCTAGTTTGGTATGTAAGAAGAAGAAATCACATTCATTTGTACTCTAAATTTTGCAAGGGATTTTCCTCCCTAATGAACAAATATTTTTATCCCCATTTTAAAAGAGGAAACTAAGACTTTGAGATTATGTGATTCACCTAGAGTCCCATAGCAAATGAGCATCTGAGGCAGGATTTGAACCCAGGTCTTCTGGTTTGAAGTTCAACACTCTTTCTAGTAGGTTACATAGCCTTTTAATGACTTTGGGAGGTCTGGTTGAGCTGAGTTTCATGAAAGTTTTCTGAGGTCTGCAGAATGAAGTAATGTTTTGTTCTTTTCCTTGCTACTGTCTGACTTTAAAGAGTGAATTTCTTTCTTATATTTGTCCATTAGTCAGAGAACCTTAGAAAGAAATCAGCCAATAAGGCACAATGAAAAGAGCATTGGATTTGAAATTTGGAGTACCTGCCTGTAGAACCTTTGGCCTCAAGTTGTTTGATTTCCAGCAACATCAATTTCCTCATCTGCAAAAGTCAGCGGATTGAGCTAGGTGAGCTCAAAAGTTCTTTTGCCATTCTCAGTCCTGTGATCTTCTGAATCTTGAGTGCATCAGCATACTCTAATGTTTTGTAAGGTCTTGGCATTAGGAATGCTTTTAAGCCAAGATCAAATTCACAAACCTTTCACTGAAGAATTAATTACATGTAGCCAAGTATCTTGAATTTTTTCAGCAAATTTTAACATACCTAAGATGCAAGACTTTCATGGTTGAATGAGAGAGAGGGCATAGCCAATAAAATTCAATACTTTCCCAAATGGAATCTACTTCTGGTGTGACTCCAGAGACTCTAAAAATCTTTGCAGGACCTGACTCTAGACTTATGATGGTTTGATTCATTCATCAGCCCCTAGATCCCACTGCCCTGAAGCTGGTGCACATTTCTTGGAAGTAACAAGTTCCTGGGGAAAGAGGTAGATTCCACCCTTTCATGTCACAATCCCATTCTTGTGTAGCCAGTCAGGATTCAATTAGAGGTCCTAAATACTGGATTGATTTGTTAATCTGAATATTTTGAGAAAACTTGGGGGACCTTAAAGATTTCTCCATCTTTAGAGACCCTTAAAGGCCAAGGATCAATCCTTACAATGGATAGAGATAGAAAAATTGAGGGATTCTAGGGTCTCTGCTAGTCACATTGGTCTCTTACCTTGAAAATCAGACCCCTTAGAATTTTGGCAATAGGCTGTATTTTTCCAAGGGCTATAGCTTTCTGAAGTCCTCTGATTCAATTAGTCTGTGACTAAGAACCTCCTCTATGATCAGCTAGAAAAGTTATGTGATCCTTCCTTAAAGATCTCTGGGAAAGGAGAACCCTTCCTGGGACATTTCATTTGGCTTTGCCCAAGTCTGATTGTCAGGAAATTTTCACTTAGGTGAAACCTACCCATTGCTCCTATTTTTTTCCCTATAAAACTGGTCTGATTTTCATATCATACAGTAGAAAGACAACTAACTTCTAGATCAGAGAATCCAGATTGGAATCCTGTCTCTGATAATTATCACCTCTGGGACCTTGGGAAAGTTGATTAACCCCTCTGGGCCTCAGTTTCCTCATCTATAAACTAAAGGGGTTGAACTCCGTGTGCTCTGGGGTCCTTCCTATCTCTGGATCTATGACCTTGAAATACTTGAAAGAAGCCATGACACCCCTCCTAGTTCTTGTTTTCCCCAACTCCTCCAGCTGATCCTCAGACAGCAGAGTCTCAGCCTTCTTGCCACCCTCCTCTTCAGAAGGCCTGGCACACGGCAGCCCATCGAGGAGACATGTCACCACCTACTCAGCACATGTTGTTTCTGGAAGGCTGGGGCTCAGCTTGCTGTGGCCTCCTTGCTGTGTGACAGTCTGCTTTAGAAGGGGAGCATGGAGACATGCTGGAGCATCTGCTCTAGAGCTAGACTGAGGACTGCAGGGCATGGGGTCTCCTCCTGCTGTTAGTACATTGGGACCTGCTGAGTGGCCTTTCCCTGGGTGGCACTGGAGGTCTGGCTTCTTGGGGATGCTGTCTTTCTCCCTAGAATCTGAGTGAGATGCAGAGAACATCTGGGGAGGAGGTCTGCTGAGATATAAGGGGGACTGGCTGCTTGTCTGTGATTTATGAGAGGCCCTGGGAGGGGGCTCCACACAGAGCCACTAGAAGGTCACACTGACAATTAAAACCTCATTTGCAATTCGGAAGGGCTCACTTCTTCCGGCCTGCCAATCTCACTGAAAGGATAATCTGATTTATAAGAAACTCAGCAGTCATTCATTACTTCCCCCAAGAGATCCCAAATGGTTGACAAAACTACCCCAAATGCCAGGGCCACTGCTACTCTCATCTTTTCTTGCTCAGTTTTTGCCTGCTAGAGGCCTTCTAGGACCTTGGTTTCCTCATAAATTAATGCACACAAATGGGCATGGGCTTTTTTTTTTCTTTTGGATCTACTATGTTGGTATAGGGAGCCTTAGTGAGGAAATTCCCTCTACCAATGCAGGTCAGCACATCTTCTGAAAATTTCAGTCTTGGGGAGTTTCCTGCAACACTGAGAATTGCCTAGGGTCATAGCATAGAATGGGCAGGGAGGCCTTGAAGAGGACCAATGACATCACAAGGGCAATGTCTCTACTTGGGCATGAGTTGGATTTAAGTGAGGCAGAATTGTGCAAAGTCATCAGCCTCACTCTCTCCTCTAGAGTCATTGGAGTTCAGTTGCAGGACAAAAGTCAGGACTGGTGATGGTCCAGCTCCAAGAGGCCTACTCTTTATACTATACCAGTCTGCAGATCATGGCATGTGGTTATTGAAATGTACATAAGAATGCGTATAGTACATTTAATATATGCCATGTAATCCATTTAAAGGTAGACAAGTTATTTTCCTACATTATCTTATTTAAGAGAATTAATCGTTTGGGAAGTGTACCATGCTGGGTCATACTTCTGATCCTCAAAGAGTTCTCAGTTAATAATAATATTGTCAGCTCCCTTTTCTATTAATAGGGTGCTGCAGAGTATGCAAACTCTATCCACAATAGCCTTATGAGGGAGGTGGAAGTATATTCACTGTATAGATGAGGAAACTGAGGCTATGGTCATATAGTTTTCTGTCGTTTGTCCTTTGTACTTGGAGAGAACCAGAATGATATCATGATGTCATTAAGTATCAGAGACAGAACTTGAAGCAAGGTCTCTTGCTTCCAAGTGATGCCTCTACTTTGATACTTCACCATATCTGTCACTGTTGGCAGGAGATTTCCTTCTCTAGCTGTCTATCATATCTGTACTTCAGGAGGTGGGCCTCTGGAGCTACTGTGGCCAAAAATCTTAATCACCCTATTTTCAGCCTTCTGACAATGAACCCCCTGTCTTCACTTGGTCAGACTGGTCCTCAGACAAGAAACAAAGAGGGGGTGGCTGGGTTCATGCTTGAAGGCTTCCTCACTGGAGCATTCTGTCCCTGGGATCAGACTTGAACAGCCTCTATCTCATGGGCAGCCCTGAGGAGGACTTTAGTGATGGAAGGTCTACACCTGAGTAGGTATCTTATAAATTAGAAAGGAACAAGTGCATAAAAGAGGTACAGAGTGCTTTGAGATCAGATGAAGCCCAGGGAGACAGGGAAGAGAAGAAGAGTGCGTCACCTGCTCAGAGGGCTCAGAGCATTGGCCTGACTCATTCTCCATTCCGTTTTGTATAGGTCAGTGCTGGTTTCCAGTGCTTTGGAGGGTGGGCAAGGGTATTTCAAGGATTAGAATAGTTGTGAAAGCTGATGATGGTTGGGGAGTTGACCCTGACTGATTGGATACAGAGCCTGGGATCTCAGCCTCAGACCAGGATGGGCTGGGAAGGCCAACTTGTCCAATCTCTATGTGGTGAGAATCCCCCTCAGGTGCAGGGAATCTATCCCTTCCTCAGGTAGCTGATTCCACCATGGGACCATACTAATTATTGGAAAGTTTTCCTTTGCATTAGACTAAATCTGCCTCTGCACCCTTTGCTTTTAATTCAGCTCTTTGGGGTTTAGTATAACCTGGACATGACTAATAAACGTGGTGCTAAATGTTTAACAACTGGCTCTCTAAAAATTCATGACATTTTAAAATACTATCTATATTTTAATAATAATGTTTAATAATATTTTAATTTAATAATTTTTAATTTTATAACAATCTTAATTTAATAATTCAATAATTATTTAATTTTTAAAATTTAATAATAATCAATATTAATTTAATAATTTTACAATTTTAACAATAAATTAATTATTTAATTTAACAATCTTTTCTGCATTGCTTTCTTTGTAAAAATTAACAAAATAATAAACTAAGCACTGATTTGTAGCACTGACTAATTTCTGAGATGCAAATTTTCATGCTAAAACTTTAACAACCAGCTCTCATGAGCCCATAAGAGCTTGCTCTAGTACCCTTTGATCATAATTGAGCATTAATATAGCCTTTGAAAGTTGGCAAACACTTTACATAAATTAGCTCGCAACAATTCTCTGACGTGGATACTGTCAGAATTCTCATGCTGACTTCATAGGTAAAGAAATTGAGGTTGAGAGGGGTTAAGTGACTTGCCCAAGGTCACATTGATAGGAAATGTCGTAATTGGGAGTTGAATCCAATTCTCTTGATTGGCTTAAGTGTTTTCCACCTATCTCAGCTCATACCTTGGTGATTCTTGGATATGTTATATAGTGTGGGAATTTTTGTAACTGTTGTTGAGTTGTTTCAGTTGTGTCTAACTCACTATGACCCTGCTTAGAATTTTCTTGGCAGAAATACTGGAGTGGTTTGCCATTTCCTTCTCCAGCTCATTTTACAGATGAGGAAATTGAGGCAAACACAATTAAGTGATTTGCCTAGAGTCACAAAGATAATAAGTATCTGAGGCCAGAGTTGAACTCAGGAAGAGGAGTCTTCCTGACTCCAGATCTGGTGATCTATATCCACTGTGCCACCTAGCTGCCCCAAGTTTGAAGATGGTGACTGCCATTTACATAGTCTAGAGGTGACTCAATGTGGAGCCTGATACAGAGTATATGTAATACATCAGTAACCAGATAGGGAGCATAATTGTGTATATATACACAATATCACTTTAGAGCTAGAAAGATGATCCAGTGCAACTCTCTCATCCTACAAAGGAGGAAACTGAGGCTAAGTGATTTGTTCAAGACTACCCAGTGAATTAATGGAGAAGTTATGTCCCAAGCCTGGGGCTCAACATCTTGTGTTTTTGCTCCCTGCCTCTGAGAAGGCAGTCTCTGTAGGATCTCTGGGAAAGCCTGGGTGGGAGTGTGTGACATAGGACCCTCCCCACTTCTGAGCTTCACTGCAGTAATTATCAAGAAGGCTCAGATAGTCACTGGAGAAGCAAACAGTGGAAAAACCACTGTGAACTATAGCTCTACTTTGGTCAGATGGACCTGTAATTCCATTGTAATGAAATGAAGAATCTCTTTCTACTTTTTTCTACTGATGCAAATCATCACCTTCTCTACAACAGACAATCTTAAGAGAGTTGCCAAGCATGAGGAAAAGATAGGTGACTTGCCTAGTGTCACATGGTCAGGATGTATAGGGGTAGTGCTTGAACCTAGGTCTTTCTGACTCTGAGACTGATTATCTCCATTACGCCAGGACTATCTCTCATGGCTGGAGAATTGTGGGAAACAGGGCTCTTGTATTCTGGGAGAATGAGAGGGTGTGCTGAAGCAAGCTCACCTCCACTTCCATGCCCAGTGAGGAAGTCAGTCTCATGGTGTGATGGGACGAGTGTGGGAGTGAGGAGACCTGGGTTCTATAGTCATATATTAGGTTCTCAGGTAGTTAATAGTTATGTGACTTTGGGCAAGTCATCTGTATAGCCGTGGGACCTTGAGAAAGTCTCTTTGCCTTGTCAGCCTCAGTTTCTTCCTGTGTAAAATTAGAGACTTAGATTAGATAACACTATTGGCCCTTCTTAGCTCTCACATTCTTTACAATGGAAGCCTGAACATGCCTTCTTTAATTAAGCCTAATCCTGTATAACCAAATCCATCCAGTTTTAATTGTATCTGAGTCTCTCAGGGTCTGATCTCAGAGTGGTGGTGAGCTGGTGAGTGAGTGTGTGTGTGTGTATGTGTGTGTAGCTAGCAGAAGGTACATGGGGTTTTGCCTCAGGGTATCGGCCTGGACAGGGGTAGAGCACATTTCACCATGGTGCTGAGAGTTGGGGAACATGAGTTCACTTTCTAACTCTGTCTCCCTGACCAAGTGACATGACCACTCTGGGTTTCAGTTCCCTCAGCTATAAAAAGAGGACATTAGACTCTGTAGCCTTTCCTAGCTCCCAGTCTGAGATGAACACCTGATCTCTGTCCCTGAGGTGGAGTTGCCATTCCCAGGGTTGGGATCCTGCTCTCCTGGCCTTCCCCCTCCAGTCCCCAATGGAATTTGGACCAGACTACCCCTTTTCTTGGTCTTGTTTTACCTCCAATGGAAGGATCCCAATTCCCTCTTCCTTCATCTTTTCTTGGTTTGTGGGCCAGGTTTCACTGCCAGTTTCTGATTTCCACCTGGGGAAATGTTTTGTCTGAGAATAGTTTCTTACCCTCCAAATTGAGAAACTTTTAAAAAAATGCCGAATGAAGCAGCTTATGATTTTTTAAGATGGAGAGCTTCTGTGTTTCATTTGGCTGGAAAGTCATCGAATGTTTAATCCTTAAGCACCATCCATTTCAACAGCTCCTGCTTTTAATGTATTTCATGTTTTGTTTTATTTACCACTGACTTTGGAAGCAGTCAGCACCTTCTCCCTCCAGTCCTCACCCCAAGGAGACTATGCAGGCTGAGGGATGAGATGCATGTACCTCTCTCCTAACAGGGAATGATGGAGCTGGCTTGATGCAGGCTGCTGCTTTCTCTTTCTTCTAAAAGACTGAATTTATAGTATCCTCTGTTGGGGAATTTATCCTTCAAATCCCAATGTGAGGCAGAGCCTGATTAGGAGGAAACAGTGTTCAACTGAGAAAGGAGTTAGACAGTTGTAATGGAAGATGCAATTCAGTCATCAGACAGAAGGGGTGTGTGTGTGTGTGTGTGTGTGTGTGTGTGTGTGTGTGTATGTGTGTATGTGTATGTGCGTGTGTGTGCATGTATGTGTGTGTGTGTGTGTGCGCACGCGCACGTGTGCGTATGCGTGAGTGTCTGTGGGTATGCCAGCCATATATCCACACCTGGGTCTACGGCTGTTTAGTTTCCAGTGGTTAGAGCAAAGAGCTAATCAAGGCCAGGTCACAGGGCTAATTTCTATGCAGGTCAGGTAACTGCGCTCTGTCCTGTCTCCCTCCCTGAATGCTTATGAGAATCAAATGAGATAATTTATGTAAAGTGCTTTGTAAACTGTAAAACACTATACACATGTCAACCATTGTTATGAGGGCTCTCAGACAAAGTTTACAGGAGCTGTCTGACATAATAGATAGAGATCTGACCTCCAAATTAAAAAGCTTTACTTTCCTGTCTCTGACACATACTGTCTGTGTGACCCTCCGCTGTTCATGGTGCCCCACAGAGTTCGGAGTGTGTAAATTGCAGATCATTTGTTGATCTGCATTGATAAAGAGTTTCTTCCCTACTAATTCCATGTTCCAGTGAAGTCACAGGTTTGGACCGCCCCCCCCCCCAAAAGACATCTGTTATTATTAGAGACTTCAAAGTTGTGCCACCTATCAGTCCAAGGAACCAGAGAATTTTCACCTGAAGAAGAGAAGTATTCTGGGGCTTCTGATGATAGTTTTTGAGCAGTTAAAAGGCTCTCATGTAGAAAAAAAAGGTTAGACTTATTCTGCTTGGTCCCCAAGGGCAGAACTGGGGAGCACTTGGATGTTGTGGAGAATCAGAGTAGGACTTGAGCTCAGGAAAAGTGTTCGAAGAATGAGAGTATCCCTAAGTGAAAGGGGCTGCCACTCACTAGAGGTATCCAAGCAAAGGCTGGACAAGGATTGTTGGTGATGTTAGAGAGAGAATTTTTAATCAGGGACAGTTTGGACAATGTGGTCTCTGAGGATGCTTTTACTGTTGAGATTCTATGATTCTATTATTACCAAGTACATGAATTCTTCTGAAGCTTCATTGTTTTGCTAAGGTCACCCTGGGCTCACAAAGGCTCTGTCCATGGTGCATAAGTACAGACAGGATGGATTGAGCTGGAAGGGCTTCAAGTACGTGCCTGGCAACAGACCATGTATCTATCTGTCATATGAGGGTGAGCATGGCACAGTGTGAAGACTGGTCAGGACTACCTACCAGGAGATGATAAATTTTTTTTTCAGTCATCACAACTAAATAAAGCAGTCAATTAAGGCATAAAAGAGTTACAACTTGAGTCAATGGAAGGACTGTAATGGTACTGATCAAATCATCCCACCTTGATGTCTTATTTTTCCATGGCCATTCATTGATTCCTAACCTAGGTAACCTGTATCCAAAACCTGTGCACTTGTTCATAAGAAAATCAACCATGTGAGAATATGGATGGTTTTGTACAGCTCATCCCCACTCCTGAAAATGCACCCCAGAGCATGTGGTCTGTTACTGGTGTCTCAGAAGTCTGCCTGTGTCATTGGGATCCTTAGGCTGTTGAGCCAGGAAGATCTCTCCTAGGACCAGAAAAAGCTCTGAGCCTTTCCTTTGGTGTGGAGGAGTACCATCTTTCCAAGGAGAATTGAATTATGGTCTCAATTTCTGCTCCCCATGTGACCTTGGAAAAATGAGTTCACCTCTTTGAACCTCAGTTTCCCTTTGTATAAAATGACAAAAAAAATGGCAATATTCATTCTCAGGGCTGCTGTAATGCAAATTGCTTGTAAACTGTGTAGTGTGTTACATAAAAGTAAGCTAACCTAGTCTGCCATGTCTTCATGTAGTATGCCAGGGGTCCCCAACTTTTGAGCATGAAAACCTCCGTTTTAAATCAACAATTACTCATTAGTTACATACTACATGTCAGACACTATGTTACATACTAGATATATGAAGGTAGCATCATCAACAGCAAAGACAAGTGCCTCGTTTGAATGTCAAAAAATTCACATTGAGTTCCGCTGATTGAGTAAGTTCATGATGGCAAGAAGCCACTATAGATTCAGAAAATCTGAATTTGAAAGATAGTGATACCCATATGTGTCAGGCATAGGATTTATGCAGTCTGCAGAAGGCACGTTTGCTTATGTATTACACTGAGTCATTCTGTATATTTTGTTGGAACCAAATAAAGATCAGAATGATGCTTAGGGGTATGTATGGATTCCAGGATTTCTTGCAATAACTCCTTGATATTCTCCCTGCCCTCTCAGTCCCAGGGGGTCTTGTCTCACTCTTTGGAAACCTTTGCATGGTTTTACGATCCTGGGCATGTGAAACAAAATGGAAAGACTATTGGACTTCAGAGAGGTAGAAGACTTGGGTTTGAGCACCAGTTCTGCTATTAACTAGTGATATGACCATAGGCACTTAATATGTCTCAGCCTCAGTGTTCTCATCTGTCAAATGATAATAAAAATTCCTACCCTATCCATCTTGGAGTGATGTTGTCAAAAACAAGACATGCATGTGTGAAGGCACTTTGTAAGCTGTCAAATATAAAACATACAAATATAAAATAGTACTGTCATCATCTTACTGAAGGTCTCTGATGTGCCAGCTAATTTATAATAGTCAGGATTGAGGTCTCCTGATGACGTTGAATATTTTCGTGAACCTGGAATCTTTCACTCTGCTAAAAGTCATATTTACTCTACCATCTTGGGAACTATTGCTGCCTTTGTGATTATAAGAGTCAGCTAGTCTGTGGATGGGAGCTTGTCATTAAGGGAAGAAAAAGGGAGATATTTCTGTGATCTGACTCCTTCCTTTCATATCTTGCCTGCAGAACCTGACACTGAGCCTTGTATACAGTAGTTACTTAATAATTTTTTTAATGGAAAGGAATTGAGTTAATTCTTAAGGATAATGACAGGGACCATATCACTAAAGTTCTGTGGAAATCTCCATTTTTCAATCAATTAACCAGCAAGCATATATAGCATCTACTATGTGCCATGCACTATGCTAGGTGCTGGGGATAAAAGACAAACAATGAAACTTCTCCTTCTTCAAGGATCTTGAATTCTATTGGAAGAGGCTACATGGAAGGCACCCATTCTATTAATCCCGTACTTTCTTGCTTCTAAATATTAGTGGATGACTTCTTGATGGTAAGGACTTAACTGTTCATCATGCCTTAGTAAATATTGAATGAATACATAAAACTCTGAGTATGACTTTGAGTCGTGAATTCATATCACGAGACATTGACAAGTTCTTCATATCATACAATGACAAAATCTAAGGGTTGGAAGGGAGCCCAGAAGTTACCTAGAAGAACAGTTAAGTCACTAAACCTGGGCCATAATGTCCTCTGTAATACCCCAGGCAAACAATGATCCAGCCTTTGCTTGAAGTCTCCTAGACTGTCAAAGAGATCCATGATCCAGGAATAGTTTAAGAACCTGTTATCTAATGGTAGCACTTTTGGGTGGACTGGATGAAGGAGAGACTGTGGATGGGAGTCTACTTATCAGTCTTTAGAAAGAGAGCGAATCTAGTCCAATCTTCTCACCTTCTGGAGGAAGAAACAGGTCCAGAGAGGAAAAAAAATCCTCTTCTCAGGCCCTCACAGCCAACAAGGAACAGAAATGGGATTGAAACCCAGGTCCTTTGACTCAAGGTCAAGTCTTTTCACTTAATTGCAGTGTAGACCAGACAGAATTTAGAATGCCCTGATTTAGAGTCAAGGCAGTAGGAGTATAGAGAATGGGATGGATTTGGAGGACATTCTGACAAATCAATGGGATTGGATAATTGAGAAGAAATGAGGTTGGAAGTCAACTACAGCTCAGCTTTTAAGCCAAGGCAACTGAAAAAAAAAAATGATGGTGTTCTTAATAGAAATAGGGAAATCACGTGGGGGTCCTTTTGTCTGGGAAGGGAGCTGATGAGTATGTAACAACCGCAGTAGCCGGCGACAGTGGTGGCAGTATCTCTTAATACAAAAGAAGCAAGCTAGAACTCGATTGAATCACTCTCTATAAACTGAGTATATTTAGCGTTCCTCCAAAGTAGTCTTTAATTATGAAAAAATATAAACACAGCACACTGCTCTCATCTAGATGTGGTTAAACCCTTCAGACACTGAGATTTAAGATCCTGCTAAGCGCTTTCCCATTAGGCAAAAATATTGACTTTTCAGTTTACATCTCACTGGTTCTGCATCTTTGTAAAATGCTTTATGGAGAGACTGTCATGGCTATGATGTGAGAAGTGAACGGCAGCAGAGACAAGTGGGGTGGCTGAGGGGACGTTAGCTGCTGCTGCTGCCACCATTTAGGCCCCTTACAGCCTGCCCAAGGTCCTGTGAGTTTGGGAGGAGGTATACACAGCAGGAGAGAAAGTGGCCACTGTAATCCAAAGAACATTGATTTCTACCAAGTGCCGGGCAGTATGCCAGGCCCTGGAGACACAGAGATGAAAACAGTAGCCCCTGTTCTTCAGGAACATGCATCCCACAGGGGGTACATTGTATGTGTACAGATAAATATATACAAAAGTGACACCAGATGATTTTAAGAAGACAATTACACTTGGTTGAGTGCTGTATCAGGCAAGGTCGATAATCCCTGGCTCCCAGAGATCATTGCTCTCTGCCGCTTGCTTCATAACCCAACTTTCAAAATACCTCATTGACCAATGTAAGTTTCACAAATTTTCTTTTGTCTCATGGTAGTGTGGCATAAACAGACTCCTTAGCAGGGAGCCAGGATGGTGTGAAGGACACATAAGGGTTTCCTTGCTTATTTGGGGGCTGCTGAATATAACCTGGGACTCCACACACTTCTGTGCATGTCCACATGAGCACTGACAAAACTTTCTGATCTGGGAGAAACATCAGTGTGATTTGGAAGGCACATTAATCCTTTCAGGCCACAAATTACCAAAAAGTAACTGGAGAGAATGAGGGACACAAGAACCCCAACATCCTTTTTCTTGGTACTGGGTTAGATTTGGTTTTGTATTCAAGAAAAAGGACATTAACAGGAACAGTTCATCCAGAACAGGGTGAAGGGACTGCAGATTATATCTCAAGAGAACTGGTTGAAACAACAGGTAATGTTTAGCCTAGAAAAGAAAAGGCTTAGATTGGACATGATTGTTGTCATAGAAGAAGGATTAAACTTACTTTTCTTAGAACTCAGAGCAATGGCCAGAAGGGGGAGAGAGGCCATTGAAGGCTCTGTGAAAAGAATGGGGAAAAACAAGCTCAGAATAGGTAGAGTTGTCCATGAGTGGAAAGGGCAGGCTTTGGTGATAATAGCTCTCCCCTTCTCTGGAGGTGGAATGACTGACTGCTTGTCAGGGGCCTTCTGTTCAGGTACAGGTTGTCCAGAGGTCCCTACTAGCTTTGCTGTTTTTGGTTTGTAGAGTCATAGAATTACTGCTCAGTCATCACTTAGTAAATGCCTTTTAGGTACCAAGCAGTGGGCTTAATAGTGGGTATACCATGACAAAAATTACATAGTCCCTTTTCTCCCAGAGATTGATTCTATTTGGGGAAGATAACATAGGTATTAATGAAATATATGTTATAAGGTGATTTAGGGTCTGGAAAGGACCATCATGACGTAGTCTCCTTCAGTGCACTGCCTAGAGGCAGATAAGATCTTGTTATTATGTATTTTATATATGTGATAACAGCGTTGCAGAAAGATTGAGTGCCCAAAATCACAGAGCTGGTTAGTGGAGGAAGATGGGGACCAGAACTTAGATCTTCCTCCTTTCCCTGTGATCCTCCATTGTACCACACTACCTGTAGAAGCTAATATCCTAGGAGGCTTTTCTGGATACTCTTTTCCATGGCACAGTCCTTGTAAGAATCTAATTTTTGATTTTGATATTTTATGATTAGTACTACTTTCTGTGTTTGTGTTACATGCATTTGTATGTGTGCTTATATGTATCTGGTTATATACATGTGGTTGTTGTATGGAGTAAGAGAAACATACCTGTTTTATAGGCTCTATAAGAGAATGACTTTATTTTTTAACCCAAAGGAAGGAAAAATGGGAGACACGACTATTTAGAATTCTGGATGGTATTTTAATATGCTTGCAGGGAGTGGTTAGTATGAACCCCGTATTTTAGAGTGAAGAGAATGCTGATCATGGAGTTAGGAATCCTAGGATTGAACCCAATCTCTGATATTTGTCCATCTGACCATGGGCATAGAGTCACTTCAACTCTTTGGTACTCAGCTTCCTCACCTCTAATATGAAGAAGTCAGAGCAGATGGTCTCACAAGGCCCTTTCAGCTCTATGTCCACAATCCCATGTTGTACAGCTATGAATGGACTGTCGCTGGTGATGGTATAGTGAGTACCTACACCAGTGAAGTCACTGCTCCTTACTATAGTAATATCAGGTTATGTTTCTACAGTACTCAGACGACTGCAAAGCATTTTCCTTCCAAATTCATGTGGAGTATACAGTGACAATATTATTAACCTCATGTCTTTTAAGAAAGATGGGCCTATGATTTCATTGATACTGGGGGCTTCCACAGAGAATGCCTTTCTGCCAGTGCTGATCTGCTTGTTTTCAATAACTTCTCTTAGCTGTAGAGTTATCTTAGACCTAAGAGTTGTATTAGATCTTAGACCTTGGGGAACTGAGAAGTAAGTCATTGGGTCACATATCCAATACGTGGTAGAGGCAATCTTTGAACCCATATCTCTCCAACTCTAAGGGCTGTTATCTTACAACTTACTGACTTACCTTACTAATGAAATAACATATGAAGCAAAGCTTGATGTTCTCTCCATACTTTAACTGCTGTCATCATCATCATCACCATCATCATCATCACTACCAATCAATAAATCAGAGACTACCATCTTGTAGATCAATAAAACTGATTCTTGATGAAATTAATTTGCCGTGTCATGATCAGAGTGCTACCAAGTGTGTGAAGGAGGATTCTGACTCCTTGACTCCAGGTACTCTCTCTACTCTGCTAAAATTGAGGCAAGTCAACAAGCATTTATTAGATACCTACTATGTGCCAGGCAAGTGCCCAGGACACACAATATAATAAGGAAAAAGGACCTTCTATATGATTGTTTATATATATTCCATTTTATGCCATAAAAATGAACTAAGCAGTATCCTGTACTAGGCACTGTATTATGCCCTGAAGATACAAAGACAAAAATGTAATGGTCCCTATCCTCTACGAGTTTATGTTCCATTGTGGGGAAATGACATTTATGCAGAATAAAATTCTAAGTAATATTCACTCACTCATTCTTTCATTTCTTCCTACAATAAATATTAACATGGGCTTCCTCTGTGAAAGACCCCAAGCTAGATGCTGTAGGGGAAAGAAAACAAATCTATAACTAAGGCTAGAATTATCAGCAGGTGCTTAGTATGGTTTTTTTTTCCCCAATACTATAGACACCTTGACCTGTCCAGTAGTGCTAAGCCGACTGACTTTGTAGGAGAATGCCTTTGGACATTCTGCTGTCTCTGTATTTTAAATCTGTGTGGGCCCATTGGCATTTGTGCATGGGTGAGTCTTTAACATCTGAGAAATGGTGGCAAGGTATCCTTTGTTCTCTGTTCTGAGTTATTTTGGAGCCCTCAGGGATAAGTAGAGACTTCTAGAAGTCAGGATCAGATCTAGGCTAATTGTGAGGAAGACAGGGGTGGACTCCTGGCAAGATGCCTGTGGAGGCAAGATCTTCAGTTTTCATGTTGGCCTTCCCTGGTACTCCAGGTTTCATCTGTTGCTCCCAGAATGCTCTCTGTGACCACTCCTGAGGAGCTCTTAATGATGGGGAGGTGGGAGGGGGAATGAGTGCAGGGATAGAACCTCTCTGTGAACTTATTCCCAAGAAGCCAGGTCCAAAGAGGGCCCCAGATTGCCGCTATTCACACTCAATCAGGCCTTCTATTAGCTTGTCAAGAGAATTTGTCTTCCTGGAGGTCTGAGGCAATCTTATTCAGTGGGGAGTCCAGGCAGTAATCACTCCATTTCCAAGGATCAGGAAGAAACGTTAGTTTTGGCAGCTTTTGCTTTGTTTCAAGGTTTCCCTCTTCAGTCTAAAAATACACTCTACAAGAGAGGCTGATGGGATTGAAAGGGTTTCTGTGTTCAACTTGAGGTCATAAAAGGTGTGCCTAGTCCTGTGAAGGGGGTGTGCTCTGATTAAGAAAGGAGGAGGGGGTCCTTGTCTCTCCCCTTCAGAAGGCAAAGGCCAATTAGAGTTAAAAGACTTGTAAATGTAGTCAAGGGCTAGATTCAATTAAATTCAACTGACTAAGTAACTGTGTATGGAGCTTAGCTGAAATTGGGGGATATGAAGAGTAGATTCTAGAAGAGGGTCTCTATTCTCAAAATATAACATATCATTATGTTTGGTACCAAGTGAACACACATAGATGGGCATGATATGCATGATGGATAATGAGCAGATTAGAATGGTTGGAATTGAGTAGAACCTGAAGGGGAGGGAGTAATGGGAGATGTGCTTGGAAGAGTATATTTGAAATAGACTCTAGAGGAGACCTTGGATGCCAGGTTAAGGTGTTTCCTTCCTTCCTTCCTTCCTTCCTTCCTTCCTTCCTTCCTTCCTTCCTTCCTTCCTTCCTTCCTTCCTTCCTTCCTTCCTTCCTTCCTTCCTTCCTTCCTTCCTATTTTTAATAGTCACTTAGGAGCAATTAGAGGTTTTTTATATAGGGGGAATGACTTGTTTTTCAATTTAAGAAACATTAAGTTAAAAATTTCTTTTTGCTGTTAGCATTTGCAGCATACTTACTTCCTTTTAACACCTCTTCCTCTCTCCTCCCCCATATTAAACCCTCCCTTGAGGCAAGGAAAGACATTTAAGCAAAATCAACACATATAGCCACCTTTTCCAATAGCAGTCCAGCATTCCTTGTTCTTAGTCCTTGAGAGGAGAGAGTTGTGTTTCATCATCGTTCTTTGGGCCTCAGATTGCTCATTACATTCAATTAATCAATAAACATTTATTAAGTGCTTACTATGAGCCAGGCACTGTGCTAAGAGCTGGAGATACAAAAAGAATCAAAAGACATCCCTTCCCTCAAGGAATGTACAATCTTATGGACCAATCAGAGTTCTAATACTTTTGAGTGTTATTTTCATGTATATTGTTGCAGTCCCTGCAAATAGTGTTCTCATTCTGCTGGCTTCATAAAACTTTTATAATTTTTTTGACTCTTCATTTTCATTATTTCTTATTTTCCTTCTTATATCACGGTTCATTCAGCCAACTCCCTAACAGACAGTTATTAAGTACTAGCTCAGTTCAAGGCCTCAGGCTCATCCCTGACTCCTTGCTTTTGCTTATGACATTCTCTCTCCCTCCTGGGATGCTCTTTTCTTGGTATATTACAGACCCTTTAGGTCCTGCTCAGATTTTGCCCCTTCAGAACATTCTGTAGAATGATACATGATAAATAAAGCTCAAGGAGCTTTTCTTGTTACTTGATCTCTTAAAGGTGTCAGCTCCTCAGGGAAAAGGGAGTTGGCATCATAGAGCCAGGAGGGTGAACCAAGGCTCCTGGCCAAGGCATTTCATTGCTCTGGACCTCAGGTTCCTAACCCATAAAACATGGGGGCTAAACAAGATCATAGAATCATGATTTTGTTCAACTTTAAATCTTTGATCTAATGTTTACAAATCAAACTCTCCAGACAGGCCTGTCCCTGAAGGCTTCCAGGGACAGGATGTTGGTTCCTAATGAGCCATAATCTCAATTGTTTTTTTATCATCTTTAGAATAATAGAATAAGGGCCAGGTACTACGTCAGGAGAGGGAAGTGGATTTGGAGTCAGGAAGCAGAGTTTCAAGTCCTAACTCTGACATGATCTATCAGTTTGACCAGTGGCCTTTCTGAGCTGCCTTAGTTTCTTCATCTATAAAATAGGGGCAATAAAACTTGGATTATCTATTTTGAAAGGTTGTTGGGCACTCTATTTTTATACACCCAAACCCAGCCAGCTATGTTTTTAAACCCCTAAGTTCTCTAGAGGATAATTATTTCCTTTCTCTCCTTCTTGCTTTTGATCAGTCCCTTCCCAGTCCTCTTGCCCATGGTTGATCTCAGTTCTTTTGACATTTTTTCTCTATCTCCATCATGCCTAGTTGTGTTCTCTGTATGTAGGCTATCTCCAGACTCCTTGCTTTTACATACAGCATCCTCCACTTCCTGAAATGCTGTTCCAAAGTTTTTTCATAAATTTGTCAAAACCCATCCCTCCTGGTTACTCCAGCCTAGGTCCATTTCTCCTTTCTCTGAACTCCAACAAGACTTTTCTCTTTCCTGCTTATCTGTGTCTTCCTTCTCTAGCTAGAATGAGAGGTTCTTGAGTGCTGGAATTCTCTGTCTCCCCTAATGTGCCTAGGACAGAGTCAGGCCAGGGGCCCAGCCCATACTTTATGAGTCATAGGGGTGGGATGAGGGTAAGAGAACTTAGAACCTGAGGATGACTGAAATATGAGAGTTAGTTGGGTTCCCTTTGGCCTTCACGTCTTGGCAGCCAATGGCACCTGGATCCAGGCCTGGATGAAGGAAGGAGACATGCCAAATCTCCCCTTCCAGACACCTTGCAAGACCTCAAGTCCTTCACCTTAGGACTCAAGGAACTCCAAAACAACTCTGGGCACTCAGCTGTAGGCAACAGAAAAAAAATTCCATGACAAGCAAGCCCCAAAGGTTAATTACTTTTCATTTTTCATCCTTATATATTTGTTTCATATGTTTCTCTGCTGCAGTGCCTGGGGATGCCCAATTAATCTTTCCTTTTTGCTAGGAGATAACTATTATGGCATGTCTGACTGTTTCATATAAAGGTGTGAACAAGTTCTGTACCAGGCAAAAATACCAAGAAGATAGGCAAGGAGAAAACCCCTCCTCTGATGCCTCCTTCTCAACTGTGAAGGAAGAGCCATACAGTGGGACTGGGAAGGACTTCCCTCCTTTACCTACTGAGTCACATGGCTTCTGTTCATTCATTGATAATGGAATGACCCCTTGCATTTGCCAGGTCAGAGGGATTTACCTCTGTGATTGTGTTCGGTCCTTTCAACAAGCCTGGGAAGTAGTCTGTTATTGACTCCCATTTTACAAGTGAGGTAACTGAGGTTTAAATGATTGGCTTAAGGTCCTGTGGCCAGTATGGGGGCAAAGCTGGGAACAGAACAAAGGTTCCAGGTTCTCAGAGTTGGGAGGGACCTTGATGTCCAACTGAGTCCAAACTGTGCCTGAGGAAGGATCTCTTCTATTGTATTCCATAGCAAGTCATCCCCTGGAATATAACAGAAGCCCCTCAGTGATGGTGAGCTCACCATCTGGCACAATGGTTACTGTTTTTTGAAGAGTTTTATTAAGAAACAAATGAAATTAAGAAATATAAAGCTTTGTGAACCTTAAAACATTTATCATGCTAGCTATTATTATTATCATTAATTGAGTAACTAGATAGTGCCGTGGATAGAATGCTGGGCCTGAAGTCAGGAAGAGTCATCTTTATGAGTTCAAATTTGGCCTCAGATGTTACTACTTGTGTGACCCTAGGCAAGTCACTTACCCTGCTTGCCTCAGTTTCCTCATCTGTAAAATGAGAAGGAAATGATAAACCGCTCCAGTATCTTTGTCAAGAAAATGCCAAATGGGGTCATGAAGAGTCAGACAATGACTGAAAAATGACTGAACATCAACAAAAATTATTATTATTAATTATTATCATTTTATTAAGAAGCTCCTCTTAAAATAGAGAAGAATTTCTTTGCTCCTTTCCATTTGCACACAAAATCTCAGTTTAGGGTTCTTTTCACCACCAGGAATTCTTAGCCTGTTTTGTGTCATGGGTCCCTTTGGCAGTGTCTGGTAAAGTCTACCCTTCTCAGGATAATATTTTCAAACACATAAAATAAAATACATAGAATTACAAGAGAAAACCAATTATATTGGAATAGTTATATATCTATTTTTATAAGTTCATGGACCTTGACCCCCCCTCCCCCCATCCAGGTTAAGAAATCTTTTTGTACTAGATCATGGTGCTGCTTAGTCTTAGATTAGATAGAGGTCTTTATATCATTCAATGGAGAGAGGGCTGGGTCTGGAGTCAGGAAGACCTGAGTTCAAATCCCAACTCATAGACTTACTCGCTATATGAGCTATTTAACCTTTTTTCAGCTTCTCAATTTGTAAAATAGAAGTGTTGGATTTGATGGACTTAGATTCCTTTTAGTCCTGAGGTTGTGATTCTGAAGAGTGAGTATTTATTACTTAAATAACAGTAACACATTTTGCAAGGGCATTGAAATTTTCCAAAGGCTTTCTAATTTTATTTTATTTTCTCACATCTCAGGCAGATCGATAAGACAAAGTTCATCATCCTTATTTTTCAGATTATTCCTATTTTACAAATGACGGCCCAGAAAGGTTAGGGGGACTGTCTGTGGTCACATGGCCACTGTGCAATGCAAACTTAAAAAAATTTTGTCAGTTCAATCCAACAAACATTATTAAGCACTGGTTATATGTCAGGCATTGTGCTAGACACTATGACAAAAATAAAAACAGCACCTACCCTCAAACAGACAAGGGAACATGTGTGTACATGTGTTATGCCAGTGCTATAGAATTAGAAGCAAAGAGAGTTTGTAGGTCAGACACAGACAGTTGCACATCCTTTGTCAGAGGCTGGGTTTCACCTGCCCTCTGGTTCTGCTGGGATTCCACTTCAGGCACTTGACAGCTCCCAAGCAGCTGATTTGCAGGAGGGACTGGGGGATGAAAGTGAGTCATTGGTTGATTGGAGTCAGCAGGCTCCCAGTAGGTCGTCTGACTAATGACAGCCAAGAGGCCCTTCCCCAGGCCTTGTTCCAGCCATTCCCTGGACTCCTGCAGACCATCCCCTGCTAAGCTCTCCCCATGCGTAGCCCATCAAATCCCATCCCCAATCAGCAAAGGGAGCCAAGGTGCCATATTCCTCTTGGCCCCAGCTCCATGAAGGCCTTGTTGAAGTGCCCCATACAGAGTAACCCATTCTGCAGACATCCTCAGGGGTGAGCTTAAGAGCTCCCATCGTCCCTCCCCATGCTACTGACTTCTCAGCAAGTCTGACTGTCAAATCAGGTCAACACTCGTCCTCCTCTTAAGAGGGAGATCTGTCATTAAGATAATAACTGTAATCTCAGAGACATTTCACATTTGTTCAATGTTTCTTTCATTCATTCAACAACCATTTATTGGACACTGTTATGTGCCAGACTCTATGCTAGACTCTGAGGATTTAAAGGGGAAAACAAAGAATTCCTGTCCTCCAGGAGCTTATATTTTACTGGGGGAGAACAACATGAATCTAGGTAAGTAAATACAAAATATGTATACACACATACATATATACAGTACATATGTACACACATACATTTATACACCTGTATAACATATGTATATATGTGCATGCATGAATACATGTGTGTACATATGCACATACATATATGATCTCTATCTCTATCTATCTGATGGTGAAGGGGGCTGGGGGAGGATTAGGAAAAGCCTTGTGCATAAAGTGGGGCTTGAGCTGAGCACATATGTAAACAGGAGCTCAAACACAAATTTCCAGAAGGAGGGCATCCTGAGAGTGGGGGGACAACCTGTGTTGGGGTAAGGAAACAGGAGATGGTGTATCATGTACTCGTTGGCCAAATGATTGATTGTATGAAAGGGAAGACAATGGAATAAGCCTGGAAAGTCAGGTTGGAGCCCAACTGAGCAAGGCCTTAAATCTAAGCCAGGCTTAGCTTAGGGGTAATAGGGAAACACTGAAGCTTCTTGGGGAGGAGAGTTACATGATCATGCTTCACAAAAAACCTCACAGAAATCACTTGAGTAGGCAAAGGTTGGTAGCACTATATTCATTTGACAGGTAGAGAAACTGGGGTTCAGAAAGTTGAGAAGGATTATCTAACATCACAGGCTAGTAAGTGACAAAATTAGCAGGAAAGCCTGTGGAGAAATGGAGGGAATATTGTGAAATTTGGGAAATATTTTTTGAGTTGAGACATTGTAGATTGTTTAATACATGCTGCTTCTGTCATGGGATGCTGGGTTGTAGAATTAGATAGGAACTTTGGGATAATCTAATGCAATCCTCTCTTTTTAACAAACAAGGAAACTGAAGATCACAAGGGAGAAGCTATTTGCCAAAGACTTCTTTACTATTAAGCAGGATTTAAGTTGAATTCCAGAACTGCTGCCCAATCCCACACTGCCTCTGATTAAGATGGGCTCATCTACAGCTACCAAGGCAGGAATTCTGAGTCTGTGTGAAACCAGAGCCAAGGGTCAACAAAGTATTCAGATGGCCTATTGAGTGGATGGAGGGGATGAATGAAATTGAGGAGCCAGACGCTGGATGGACAAAGCCAACTTCTTGGATGGGTGACATTTATTCCTCTAGAGTCAGTTCCTATAGTTAACTCCAGAAAAAGACATTGATCTCCTCCTTTCCATTGCATCATGGTAGAGGAAATTGAACTGTTTTGGATTCTGATGATCTAGATCTAGTCATCACTCTTATAGCCTGTATAACTGGCCTCAGTTTCTTCATCTGTAAAATGAGAGGATCAGCTTAGAAGATTTTTCTAAGAGTCTTTCAAGATATCCTTTTATCATCCAAGATATATTTGTATTTTGCCAGGCCTAGAGGCCTGAGGGCTACCCGAGTCTTACCTTACCTGTCCCAGGTCTTCAGTTGGCCAAACCGGATAAACGTATGAGAGAAGAGACTTTCCGGAGTTGAACAAGGGTTAGGCTTTATTCAGGGTCCTGGTTACATGTGCAGGGGGAGCTCTTCCTTAGGAGGGAGAGAGAAATCTCCCAAGGAGGCAAAGATCTTACGGTAAGAGATTGGAAGTCGAAGTGTAAGTGGGGAGAGAGGGGGAGGGGAGAGCGAAGAGAGGAAAAACGGAGCCTTCTGTCCTGTCAGGGCCCCTCCGAGCTAAGAGAGCTTTCAGGTTTTCCTGACCCTAATTAAGCTCTCTGGCCGCATAGTTTGCATCTGAATACTGTGCCTGTTAGATAACAATAGGTGTGCCCAGATCCGGGACAGTCTCGAGGGGGATGCTCCTCCCATCACGTTTCTCACGGGAAGAGGCGGAAATACACGAGATTGCTCGGTCTCACTCCTCGATTCCCTGGTGTTTTATGGGGGGCCTCATGAGAACTCTAAGATTTAGAAGTTCCCACCTTTACCCGCCCGAGACTGTCCACATGGAATTGAGCTTCCATCCCCAGCAGTATTTATCTTCCTGTTTCAAATCTTGGACACCTAATTGTTCCGACTAAGTTTTAGCATTTTGTACTTGTTAAAGTGTTAGATGGAGTCAGGTGACAATGTGGGTTTAAACTCTATCTCAGATATTCACTAACTGTATGACCATGGAAAAGTCACTGAAGTATTCTGATACTCAGTTTCCTCATCTGTAAAATTCAGATAATGCTATATACTGCAGTCTTTTTTTTTAAAGACTGGTCTCCCTATCTCCCTCAGGCTAGTAGTTCTGTGGCCTCTCCCAGGCTTGATCATGGGCATAGGAGCTTTGACCTGTCTGATTCTTACCTGGGCTGGTATCCTCCTCTGTAGGATGATGTCCCCCACCCCCAAATCAAGGGCTCATCATCTTAGTGCTAGACTTATTGCAAACGCCGTAGGTCGCTGTAGCCCAGAACTCCCGAGTTCAAGGGATCCACTCATCTTAGCCTCCCCATGAACAGGGACTTACAGGTCTATGCCACCTTATCTGGCTATGCATTACATAGTAACCTACCTAAAATGAGATAATGTGAACAGAGAATACTTTGCAAACCTTGAAGTACCATATTCATGTCAACTATTTTTTATAATAATAATAATTATAATTACCGCTATTCTTAATCTTATTACTTTTCTTATTACTGGAAGAAATATGAAAGTAAAGATAACTGAAAAACTCTAAATTCAAGGAAGCTAAGCCTGTTTCCCTGGGGTCCCTCTGATGACTTACTTAGGCATTCTTGTCTTTGCCCCATCCCAGCGCTTTCCCCAAATCCCTTCTACTACAGTCTCCTTTTGAAACTTTTCAACCAATGACATTAGTGACGTGGAGTTTGGGATGACTCACAGTCACCTGTTTGGGGTCTCATTTATTCTCAGCTGGTGTGTTTGATGAGAAAAACAATGTGGATCAATAAATAAAGTAGACCGACAGGAGGGTTGGTAGAAAAGGTAAGTTGGGTCCCAAGTATAAATGTCCTTGGAATTCTTAGCCTGTTCTGATTTGATCTTCTCTTGTTACTAGAAACACCCCCAAATTGATCCTTAGGATGCTAGACCCATCAGGTGCTCAGAAACATATCATCCATAAACAAAACCTCCTTAGAATTGCCTTTGTCTGAAATTATTTCTGGGGGGTATGGAATTGGAAAGATTTCTAAATAAACTGAGGATTTCTTTGCAGATGATGGGATTTGGAGGAAACAGGAGACAAGGGAGGAAGGGGATATCCTGAGGTATGGTACCCCCATTGGTAGATAGCTCTTCAGAAGGATAAGAGGGCTTTCATTTCTGTGTTTGGATCTCCTGCCCCTGGCAAAGTATTATACATATGTATGTGTACATATGTATGTGTGCATATATATGTATATGGAGATACCTCCCTTTGATTTCATTAGAGTAGGAGTCTCCCAGTGAGGCATTCTCTCTACTGATACATATTGGCATATGTAATCTTAGAGAGCTTCCTGACACGTAGTAGTAGTAGCAGTAGCAGCAGTAGCAGCAGCAGCAGCAGCAGTAGCAACAGTAATAACTAACATTTTTATAGCACTTACTATGTACTAAACACTAATATGATCTCATTTCATCTTCAGCAACAGCCCTGGGGGAGGGTAGGTGTATTATTATCCTTATTTTACAGATGAGGAAACTGAGGTAAATAGAGGTTAAATGACTTGCTCAGGGTCGTACAGTTAGTAAGTGTCCAAAGCTGAATTTGAACTCAGGTCCTTCTGACTTCAGGCTCAAAGCTCTACCTGCAGTGCTAACTAGTTACCTCAAGTGTCCAGGAGGCACTTAATACATGCTTGTTATAAGGAATTGAATTGAATGGAGTCACTCATAGTATTTAGAGCTGAAAAGCAAACCTCTGACTGTAAATGCAGGACTTTCAGAAGTAGTAAGACTTTCAGAAGGAGAAGGGCTGTGGTTGAGCAAGGGACGCTCTAGGCTGGACCTCCAAGGTCCTTTGGCAAACCTCAGTGGAGGTTATCTTTACCTTCCTTCCCTCTTCCTCATATCTGAGACAACTTTGACAGTGTGATCATATAGAGGAAGTCAAATCCCAGCCTAAGCCTGCCCTGGACCAAGGATATGGAAGCTGTGTGGCCACTCAGGCTGATGTATTAAGTCTCCTTCTTGAGGCAAAGGTCATTGGACAGCTAAGTGCTATGTCCTCCAATCTACATAGACACCAGTGATCCATGACCCAAAGATGAGCCAATCAGGGAGAAATATTCCTTTTACCAGGGCCCATTATAGTCACTTATAGGATCTAGATATGGAGCTGGAAGGGGACCTTAGAGGTCAATGAGTCCAGGCTCCTCCATTAATCAAGAAGGAAGTTGAGTGTTGTACAAATGAGGAAGTTGAGTTAAATGACTTGCCCCGGGGTCACACAGCTAATGTGTGTTTAGAACAGGATTCAAACACAGGCTTTGCAGACACGTCTACATTCTATCAATTGTATCACCAAGCTGCTTTAGTGTCTTCTTTTTCCTTAATGCGCTAAATTCCTCCCATCCAGTAAGTTAACCACCTAAACTCCTCAGTCGTTAAGTCTGCTAAAAAGACCTCCAGTGGCCAAGTCCATAGATAGAAAAATCTACCAGAGTGTTCTATCCCCATTCACCACAGATGGTGGATCCCTAATTGATTGCCTCCAGTGCCTGGGCTGGTGATCTGGAGAAAATAGTTTCTGCTTCTTGTGAGACTCTGGGGCATCAGCCTCAGGTGATCATGAGTCAGCCCCATGTGGCAGGGGTCATCGAAATGAGATAGGAGACAAGTGACACAGGAGATGAAAAGATGAACTTGGAGTCAAGAAGACCTGGGTTTGAAATCTGCCTCTTGTAAGCTGTGTGATCTCTGGTCCAACCCTTAATCTTTTTAAACTTCAACTTACTCATTTGTAAAAGAGGGATGATATTCCACACAGTACTTCCCCTCTAGGGCTATTGTGGGGCTTAAATGGGACAATATGTTGTAATAGGAAGCATTTTGCAAATTTTAAGAGCTTTATTTAAAGAAATCATTATTAGATTTAGAGCTATAAGAAACTTTGGAGATCATCCAGCCTGGTCCTTTCATTTTCTGGATGAGGAAACAGTCGCAGAGAAGGTGGCTGATTTGCCAAGGGTCACTCAGATAAAAAGTTGCACAGGTGAGATTTGAACCCATATCTTCTGATGCCAAACCCAGTGCTCTTTCAGGTGACCTCACTATGACCTAGAGCCCATGAAGTTCTCTGACTTGAGAAACCTAGTTTTACTAAATCCCTCTTTCCCAGTCTCTCACAGACGTTTCTTTCCTTTTCTTTCTTAGCTCCTGTATATGTCTCATCTCCTTGGGAGTTATAGGATGTAGGAATTTTAGCTCTGGGAGAATCCTTAGGAGTCCTCTGGTTCAGCCGCTTCATTTTACAGATGAAGCCTCTGCACAGCTCAGTGACTTGTCCAAGGTCAAACAGCCAAGATTCAAAACCAGGTCTTCTGGTTCCTCCAGGGCCTCCTCTTTCACTGTGGCAAAGGCTGAATCTGGGCCCATCACATGCAGGGAGAAGGGGCTTGGATTACTGTCATTCCAACCTGGCTCAGGAGCACTTTCTGCCCGGAAGGCCCTCTAGGGAGGAACAGACAGGGAGCAGCTGTCAGCCTTGATGAAAGAGCTGGGCCTAGACTTCTTGGGAGCTCCTGTCGCATGCTCCCCAGAGCCGTCTTGCCCAGCTCTTGTGTGCTTTCTCATTTCCTTGCAGCAGCCAGTTTGAGGGAATCTGTTCTGTGCTACTCAGGGAGTTGGCATTAAATGGTGTCCAGGATGCTTGGAAATTCATTCGCTAAGATTGGTTTATTCCCCAGGCAGAGACAGAGTCCTTTGTTCCCATTGTCCCTGGTACTTTCATGGAGATGCTGGATGGGAAGTGTGGTCTGGAGGTCTAAGTGACAGGCCCCAGCCCTTTAGGCACACTTAGACTTTCCCTATGCAGAGAGAGTTTGTAAGCAGTGGAGAGGGTCATCCCTGGGAGAGAAGTGTAGGGAAGGGACAGGAGGGGAATGAAGAAGGAAAGAGAGAAAAGAAAATGATCAGGAAATGAGAGAAGGAAGAAGACAGGGTACAAATGGGAATGGTATGGAGGAGGGAGCCAGAGAGCATGGAGAGGGGCTCAATCAAGATAAAAGTGAGTCAAATGGTGATAAATTAAAGGAACTCCGGATGTTTAGTGTGGAAAAAAGATGGTGAAAGACTATGGTGGTCCTCTTTAGATATTTGAAGGGTTGTCTTATGGAGGAAGGATGAAACTTGTTTTAGTTGAACCCACAGTCTTGATGTCCTGAAAAGACAGCTTTCTAATGGCTTTAATTATCCAAACAGCTGAATGGATTCTCTCAGTGGATAATGAGTTCCTTCTGATTGGAGATGTTCAAGTAAAGGTCATCTGTTAGCATGTTATAGAGAGGATTTTTATTCAGAAATGAGTAGTGTAAGGAAGATCTAAGTTTGATTCCTGTTTTACTTATTAGCTGTGTGATTCAGGACAAATTACTTAATCTTAATCTCTGTGGGCCTCAGTTTCCTCAACTGTAAAATAATGACACTTATTCAAAACTGTTACTATTACTTTGTTGTTATTGTCATTGTTGTTAAATGTTCTAGTCTCAGCAATGGGATTCTGGGAGAAGGAAGGTAGGGAGAAGGAAGGAAGCTGAGTCAAGCAATATATCTTAAACACATACTATTTGTTCAACCCTGCTAGTCACTCTGGGGGAAAACCTTCCACATTCAGCTATCTGTTCATTTCTCCCAACGAGACAGGCTTTGAGTCAGACATAACTGGGATCAAATTCTGGCCCTGTCGTTTATTTGTGATACAACTTAAATCACATCACCACTCTGGGTCTCATTTTCTCATCTATAAAAATGGGGAAAATAATACCTACGTTACCTAATGTACAGGGTTATTGTGAGGAAAGGAGTAACCAATGCTGAAAATGTTAAGAAACTGGAGTTTTTATCATCTTTTGCCATTGAAGAATAGTCTAGCTGGCAAGTCAAGGGTTGTCCATGTGAAGCAATTAGAGTAACATATCAGATAGCGTATGATTAAGTCCCAGATGATGTGGTTCTGAAGATAGACATTATCTGTACTCAGAGAATGGAAAGGTCAATGGAAGCCAGAAGGCCAGCTTTGGCAGGGACCTTAGAACACAATGCTGGAGATGAGGTGGGATCATAGAAAACCGAACTTCAAATGTCAGGGCTGAAAGGGATCTTAGAACAAAGAACAGACTGTTGGAAGCTGAAGAGAATTGTAGAGATATCATTTAGCCCAGAGGGTCTTTGACCTTTCTGTCATGGGCCCCTTGGTGAAGCTCACGAACTTTGTCTCAGAATAATGTTTTTAATGGCATAAAATTAAATAGGATTATACAAGAAACACGTTGCATCAATATAGTTATCTATTTCTCATCTATCTACCCTTCTCTATTTCTCTCTCTCCTTTCATTTATGTATCTTTTTATAAAAGCCCTGGAGTTAACAGATTCGAGCTTAACCTTGAATCTAATCCAGTTCTTTCATTTTATAGACAGGGAAACTAAGGTCCACAGAGAGAAAGTGACTTGTCTAGGCCCACACAAGTAGAAGGAACAGAGCTTTGACCCCATGTCTTCTGTGTCTGGATTTTGTGCAATCCCACTGATTTCTGACTACTGACAAGTTCCCTTTGCTCTCCCCAAAAGCAAAGATATTAAAAAAACCTAATTAACTACTTATTTAACTAAAAATAATTTCTTTGAATTAATTTTTTTAGGCAAAGTCCTGTTTCAATGCCTCATCTTGGTGTGTAGGTGACTGGGCTCTTGAGGGCACACTAGTGAAAGTCATGTCTGGCGGGTCCTGACTAAGCCAGCTCAACTTTGGGAATGGGCCTGGTAGCACCCTTGTGCCTGTCATCTAAGGACCAAAGCTAAGGTCAGAGAGGCTCATGACCAATTTAACTATGAGTGACAAAGTTTTTGTCTCACATCTCTCCAAGACTATCTGCCTGATTAGTTGTTGAAGAGTTGAGATTTGTGTTGGTGGAAAACTTGCCCCCTCTAATACCATTCCAGGTCCTCGAAGTAACTAATTGCTCAAAGTTCATCCCATCCATCTGGTTTCATCTGTTTCAAAATATACCGACTGAAGTATTTTGGTTATGCAGTGGGATGGCAGAATTAAGATTCAAACTCAAGCCTCCTAGTCCAGGACTCTTCAGGTATCAGGGAGTGGGACGTAAAGGCCATTCCAAGCAGTGGGGTGTCAGGGAGCAATAATGAGCAAGGCATGTTCACAGGACAGTGAGATAATTCACCTGATGGGAAGGGAGGCTTCTTTTATTCTTTCATCTGTCCATCTGTCTATCTATCTATCTAAACATAGATATGATATAGATATATATGATATATATGTACCAAGGTATACAGAGCTTTATAGATATCTGTAAATATAGATAACTATATATCTACGCATCTTGATCTGTGTATAGCACATATATCTATATCATTACCATCAACACCATCACCATCATCACTGTCATCATCACCATTTCTCTCTGTCTCTCTGTCTGTCTGTCTATCTATCTCTGTCTCTCTCTTGTTTCCCCAGTAAGACTCTAAACCCTCTTCAATGGCATGGAATCATAGACTTTTAGAACTAAAGAGGCCTTAGACACCAATGAGTCCTGAATTTGGTGTCAGATGACCTGGATCCAAGTCCTGGCTTTCCCATTTACTTCCTATATGGCCTTTAGTAAGTCATTTAGCTTCTCTGGACCTCACTTTCCTTATCCGTAAAATAAAGAGTCTAGACTTGTTGGCCTCTAGGGTTCTACCAGCTTGCAAAAATATAATCTTGTGATCTAGGTTATCTAGTTGTCTCATTTTATAGATGAGAAAACTAAGGCCTGTCCAGAGGTATATCATTTATACATTTTTACATGTCATGAAATGCTATAACTGGTCTTGAAACCAAATTCTGATTCCTAGGTCATTTTCCTTTTCACCACAAACTGATACCTCCTTTTTTTCTCCTGCTATCTGTCCTGCACTGTGCCTAGCTCAGGACTGGACACCTGATGTTTCATAGATAGATGCCCTTTTTTTCAAGGAAGAAGAAAGAATGTGTGACACACCCACAGGAAATGTCACTGAACAGTGCAACGTGAAATGCTGCCTCCTTTGGTCACAGATGAGTAGGACATTTATCCTGCTCATTATTCAAAGTTTTATATATATACCACTTGCCAATAACTCCATGGTAGGATTGAGGAAGACCTGTATAGATGGGTGTGATTTTCATCTTATTTTACATTAAAGTTTTCCTTTGTAAATTGATTCAGACAAAACCTTTACTGATGATGGCTCCCTTTAGGCCTGATTCCCTATCTGCTACTCCGAGTCAGTATGACGTGACTATGGCAAGGGCTTGTTGGTAAATGTCCTCTGAGATCTAGTCTCACAAGGCTACATGAGACACTCTGAATGGTTTACCTCTTTGGTACCAGGCAGGCAGCAAGTGACAACAAAAAAATTGGAGGACTCTAAAATGGATTAATAATTAATAATAATAAAAAACCAATAAGCTTGTATTAAGTGCCTGCCCTGTGACAGAAACTGTGCTATGAAGATAAATAATGAAATAGTCCTTGTCCTCAAGAAGCTTATATTCTATCCAGGGGACCATGATAAAAATAAAAATCCATAGTTATTGAGTACCTTACTAGGCAGTGTGGTACAGTGAGTGGAGTGGTGGACATGAAGTTAGAAAGACTTAATTTCAAAGCTTTCCTCTCATCATTAATAGCTGTGTGACCTTGTGCAAGGAACTTAATGTCTCTGAGCCTCAATTTTCTCATTAAAAAAATGAGGACAGTGAGACTCATGACATAGGGGATAGAGAGACGGCCTTGGAGTCAGCAAGACCTTATGCCAAGTTTCATTCCAACTGTTTGGAGAAGAATAAAAACTAAATCATTGTCTAAGGCTGAACAATGAAATTTTTGGTTTTTGTGTAATGCTCCACCCACCTCACATGATTTAGAGGTTTCAAAGCACTTTTATGTGCTTCAATGCATCAGAAAGGCAACCTGAGGCAGAGTGTTCGGGTAACTTACCCACGTACCAGCACTACTCTTTTGGAAAGAAGGGCTCTTCTCTCCAAGTAGATGAGGTCCTTTTACACACACACACACACACACACACACACACACACACACACACACATATGTAAAAATTTATTTTTAGTTTTCAACATTCATTTCCATAAGTTTAAATTTTCTCCACTTCCCTCCCCTTCCGCCTCCCCAAGCCAGCATACAATCCGATATCAGCTCTACATATACATTCTTATTAAACGTATTTTCACATTAGTCATGTTGTATAGAAGAATTATAACAAATGAGAAGAACCATGAGGAAGAAGAAACAAAACAAAAAAAGAGAGCAAATAGTATGCTTTGATCTGCATTCAGACGCTGTATTTTTTTTTCAGGATGTAGATGGCATTTTCTATTATGACTCTTTTGGAGTTATTCTAGGTCCTTGCATTGCTGAGAAGAGCTAAATCTATCAAGGTCAGTCATCGCATACTGTGTACAATAACTGGTTCTGCTCATTTCACTCAACATCAGTTCATATAAATTTTTCCAGGTTTTTCTGAAATCTGCCTGCTCATCATTTCTTATAGCTCAATAGTATTCCATCACATTCATATACCACTAGCCAATTTGATAGGTGTGATGTGGTACATAAGAATTGTTTTGATTTGCATTTTGAAGAGATCCTTTTCAAAAGACAATTAAGAGAGGTGAGGGGATGGAGGGTCACCTGACGTAATTATTCAGTTTGATATAATGAATTGTCTACCTCATTCATGATCATCTCATCTGGGTTGTTGATAATTTGGTTGTAGGGTTCTAGGAAGGAAGGTCCAAGGCTTTAAATTTTATTCTGTACGCTGCTTTGTTTATGGTAGGTGTCTGCTAAATGCTACTGATTCTTTTGGTGCTGGAGATGGCATGATGATGATGGTGATAGAGATGGTGGTGGTGAAGATGTTAATGATAATAGTGATACTGGTAAAGAAACAGTTTGGTTGTAAATTGAAACCCAGACATCTTTCCCATGTTTTATGATTGTCTGCCCCATAAAATCTATCCATCAATCCATCAATAAGTATTTATTAGCTACCTACTTTGTGTTAATAGGCAGCCATGAGAATTTATTGAGCAGGAGAATGACATGGTCAGCCTTGCTGTTTTGTGTTTGGGGGAGAAATAAGAGCTGCTGACCAGCTCCTCTACTCTTCTGGACTTCCAAAATTTCCCCCAACTCTTAGAGGTGGAAGGAATGTTACCTTTCTCTCTTTTCATAGCCAAGACAGTGTTTGAAAACACTTTCACTCAAGGTTGACAGGCAAAGCAAAAGAAAACAACCTAAAACAAGCTTAGGTGAATTTTTTTAACTTTAACCAGCACCACTTTGTGTTAGTCCCTTGAGTTGTGATCCTCTCCCTCATTCTTTAGTGACCCATTTTAATCCTTCCTTCTTCCCCTGTCCTTTCTAATCATGATTGGCAGAGAAGCTACGGGCACTCACAACCTCTCCCACCAGAAATGGAGAAAAATGGAATCATTAAAATGGAGAATGTCCTATCTCTTCATTCCTTCAAATATCATGGCAGATGTCCAGGTATATTACAGGAAAGAGGGGATTCACAAGAAGATGCAGAGATCCTTATTTGTGTCTAATGGTGTTTGGGGTGGTGTTGAGGATGAAGAGGTTTGCTAAGTGCACTGAGGTTCTCAGCAGAATGGAATCTTACCCAGATATGCTGTCCTAGGTTAGTATGATTCCTTGAGAATGGCCATCGCTGGCTTAACTCAGAATCACTGAAACTAAGCTTCACAACATGTTTAAGTGGGCCCTCTCTACCCCAAGTAAGTTTGGTTGGAAGCTTCAGGATTATGTTTGATTGAGACCAGACATGCTCTGCCTACCCGAAAGCAGAACTACGGCTAATGGACAGTTGGGAGAGTTGAAGACAGGCAGATTTTATTTCAATGTTGGGAAAAATTAGCAGTGAGAACTGTTCAGAAGTTGAATGGGTTACCTTGGTAGATTCCCCTTCACTGAATATTCTCAAACAGATACTGAATGGCTGCTTGCAAAGGAAAGGGATCCTTTGCTGTCAAGGAGAATTGTGTTCAGATCTAGGTTGGATTTTATGAATTCTGAGGGCTTTTGAAATCTGAGATTCTACAGTTCTGTGATCAGAAAGGAATTCATAGAACCTTAGCAAGGAAAGCAAGGCATCTAGGTGGCACAGTGGATAGAATTCTGGGCCTGGAGTCAGGAAGACCTGAATTCAAATCCAGCCTCAGTCACCTACTAGCTATGTGACTCTGAGCAAGTCTCTTAACCTCTGTTTGCCTCAGTTTCCCCAACTGTAAAATGGGGATAAAAAAATAATAATACATACCTCTTATGGTTGTTGTAAACATCAAATGACATAATTAATTATAAAGCACTTAGCACAATGCTGGGCATAAAGTAAGCACTATATTAATATTAACTATAAAGAAGGAGAGCAACCTCCTCCTTGTTTGCCTCAGTTTCCTTAACTATAAAATGGAGATAATAATAATAACACATATTTCTTATAATTGTTGTAAGCATCAAATGAGGTAATTAATTGTAAAATGCTTGACACAGTATATAACACAAAGTAATCACTATATTAATATTAGTTATAAAAATGAAAGCAACTCTCTCCTCATTTACATAAAATGGGGCTAATAATAGCACCCAACACAGCTAGGCAGCACAGTGGATAGAGCACCAGGCCTGAAGTCAGAAAGATCTGAATTCAAATCCAGCCTCAGACACTTACTAGCTGTGTGACCCTGGGCAAGTCACTTCACTCTGTTTGCCTCAGTTTCCTCGTCTGTGAAATGAGCTAGAGAAGGAAATGGCAAACTACTCCAGGATTTTTCTCAAGAAAACCCCAAATGGGATTATGAATTGGACACGACTGAAATGGCTGAATAACCAAAATAGCCTCATCTCCCAGGACTGATGTGAGAATTAAATGAGGTAATTTTTATGAAGCTATTAGCATACTGTCTGGCATATGCTTCAGGTGCTTAATAAATGCTTGTCTCCTTCCTTTTTTAATGCCAATCTAGAAGCCATTAAGTTAAAATAGCAACAAAAATATTGGATTCATCAGAAAATATGGATACAGCTCAAGTACCTATCCTTAGGATCATAGATTTAATGCTTAAAGTGATCCGAGTTTACCTAGTGCAGTTCCTCTTCCCTCTTATAGAAGAAACTAAGGCCCAGAGCAGTTCAGCAGCTTTCCCAAGCACACAGAAATAGTAAATGGCCATGCCAGGATTTATACCCAGGTGCTATTAGTCCAATTCTAGCACACTTGCTAGACTGCTCTATAGGGGACCAGTGTTTGTCTATAGGAGAAGGGGAAGATCCATATAAGTCACAGAAAGGAACATGATTGTTGACTCTTCAGCCATGTGTGGCCCAGTTGCCCAGTTGGACTAGATGAGGGCCTGGATACTTGCTGAATTCAGGTCTCAGCTTATCCCCTTGGCTGGGGCAGGAGGATTGGACATCTTTCATTGCTACTCAGTGACACTTTCTCCTATGGATCCAATCTATGTAGCTGTTGTGTGAAGACGACAGGCTGCCCAGTCTGTGCCCTCCTTCCTTCTTCTTGTACCACCTTCTCCTCAGGTCCTTTAGGAAGATGCATCAGGGACAGTTAATTCTGTGGTCATATCCTTCCCCCAGCTACCAAAGCATCAGCCTGAGAGTAAAGGATGAGATTGGCTCATTTTAGGAGGATGCGGGCTCCCTGGGACAGCCTAGAGATTCTGACTCACTCCTTCTCCTCCTCCCTCCCCATTTTCATTCCCATGGACTTCTATTATGAGTAAAATTGTCTTTACCCACAGCTTTGAATGCATAGCTTTCAAAAGAGCATTGAACAGGCTGGCGTTGGGTTTTTACAAACAAGTGCCAGGGAGATCAATGGGCATGGACAGAAGGTAAATGAGGAGTCATGAATCTTACAATTTCCCCCCAGCCCAGCCTGGATTTTCTCAGTCACCACTAAGCACAGAGCCATTAATTCAGGGAGTAGACCTGTACCAGTTTGTTGCACTCTATAAAATTCCCCTTGAAATGTACTGAATTGTGCCACTCCGGAATTGGAAGCTTGGGAAACGGCTGCTCCCACAATCCCTTGCGCTTTTGTTCCTCTTTTCTGAGGGATGAGAAAATGCCACCTTGAAACACTGCCAGTCCTTCCAGAAATGCCCCAGGTTGGCATACCCTGGGCCTGCGGCCCCTCTCAGGGAGCATGAGGGTAGTTTGCATGTAGCTCAGAGAGAGAAGGGGTCTCTCAATGAATGAGAAAGCTGGGCAGAGAGAAGCTCCTGGCCCTCAAGCCCACTTGACAAAATGGGGGCTGAGGGGCTGAGCCCAAGGCCAGAAGTGAAGCTTGTGGGGAGTTCCAGGGATTTGTTTTGTTTGTGATTTGCTAAATGTCCTTGAACAAGTTTGTAAGGCTTAACTCAGTACTATAAGAAGTGGTCAATAGAGGGGTGGGATTGAACTTGGGAAGACCTGAGTTCAAATTCTGTCTCCCTCACTTAGAATATCCCATTAGAATGCAAGGTTTTTGAGGACAAGGACAGTACTTTTGCCTTTATGAGTTGGACCCCAGCGCTCTCCACAGTACCTGGTATAGAGTTAGCATTTATTTAACAGTTATTGACGGACTGACTGTTTGTAGCTGGGCAAGTCATTCGATCTTCTTGAACCTCACCTGTAAAATGACGATGTAGGACACACTGACCTCTCTGCCTCCATGATCCTAAGACTGTTCCATTAGCCTCTTCCTTCTGTGGCTCCCTGATCCTGGGACTGTCTCTATGGCCTCCCGTCTTCGATAGGCAAACCCACACTGTTCAAATGCCTTGACTGACAAAAGGAGATCTTTTGTTATAGAGTCTGAATCAGTCACATGACATCACGTCCAGCGCCTGCTTTTTCTCACTCCAGGACCATCTCCTTGGGTTACTGGAAATATGTAAGGTTTATTTAGATTAGGACAGCCAACTTCAGGCTTGGATGAGCTGTCCCATCATCCACGAGGGTAACAATTACAGATGATTGCTCTATTTCTGTCTACACCGATGGGAGTCCAATCAGTGTAGGTCTGTGGTCATTTTTTAGGAGAACAAACTTCTTCTGTTCATTTTTTTTGCCTATCCTTCTATCCCCTTCCCTCTTTTCCCTTTTGCCTCCTTCCTCTTCCCTGCCATCTGCTATCTGATTTCTTCCTTCCCTACTACATTTTACTACTACTACATTACAGAAATTCTTTTTGTCCTTTCTCTTTCTACTTCCTTTTTCCTTCCTCTCTTTTCCTTTTCCTTGGATCTATGGTGAATCTAATACTGTGAAGATGACCTTTGTGAAGTGCCCAGGCCTTTCTCTTAGGGCTTTCCCCCCTCTAGAAAAACAGATTTCGACCTGCCCCAAGAGCTTCCTCCTTAGTGGATCTCTGAGTCCTTGTCTCTATGAATGATGCCTCACTTTGGATATGATTGGTCCTTCCTGCTGAGGGCCCACAGTAGGTTAATTATATGCCAGCATGGCTTTGCACTTGGCATTTTTGATTAGCTTTTGCATCTCACTTTCCTGTATGTGTTTGACTCTTGTTTACAGCCGGTTTCAAGGTTGAGAGACCTCCATTCCATCCTAGAAGTAATTCCTGATCTCCTTCCCATTCCCTCTAAATATGATCCCACAGCTCACTGAGCCCTACTTTAACATTATCCCCTTATGTATTGGCAGAGAGGGATGAGTGCCTACAGACATCTGACAATTCCCAGGCTCAGAAGGGATAACCATAGTCCACCAAGACCATCCCTTTCTTTCCAGCAGGAGGACTCTAAAGGATAGCCCAAGAAAGGCAAAGAAGATCAGAAAGGAACCAGGAAATGGGAGGTAGCATAAGTTGGGATCCTTGACAAGGTCGGACCATTGCCATCAAGGAAGAAAGGAAGTTTGTCAGAACTGTGAGCAGTGGGAGATGATAAGAGCAAGAGGAAATGGAATGGAAAAACTGTTGGCTAAGGCAAACCCAGGGAGAAAGCCAAACTGGGAACCTGCCTGGCCTCCAAGTTTATTGTGTGCAGTCGGGGGCAAATATATCATCTGTTGCAGCCCGTCACTGACTGGCGGGACATTCAACCACTTCCTTGGCTTGGGAGGGACAAGGTGGGTGTGCCCAGCTAGGCTCTAAAGCTGACAGCTAATCTAAATCTTGGGAAAGGGAGCTGAATAACAGGGGAGACGGGGAGGGGGGAGGAGGGGAAAGAGGGGGAAGAAGGATTCAACAGAGGCATAGCAAAGAAAGCACCAAACCAGAGAGGGATGCAGAATGCAGAAAAGTAGGAAGGCAGGGACTGGGTCAGAAAGGATGGGTGGGGGGCAACTGGGATTGGAACCAAGAGAAAATGGAGAGTCAAGATCAGAATAGAAGGGGAGAGATTCAAGTGTGAGAATCCTTGATGAACATAGGGAAGTGAGGTAGTACAAGGAGTATATCGTTCAGCATATCCTTATGTCAAGATTGAGCTCAGTCCCCCTTCTGTCTCTTCAAAGGACCCACTTATTCCTATCCAACCCAATAAACATTTATTAAGTGCCTATTATGTGCCAATCACTGTGCTGAGGATACAATTAATAAAAAGAAACAGTCCCTGTCCTCAAAGAGCTCATAATCTAAAGGGGGAAACAACATAAAAAAGGAGTCAGGAAAGTGCAAGGATAGGGAAGAAGGAACTCCAGGAGGTATTTTTTTCATGGAGTTGAAACCAGGAAAGGCAGCAGAGACAAAGTGGAATGAGTCCAATGTCTATGCTCTATGAAGGAAGGCATTGGGAGGACTTTGGTACTTTGTTCTACAGCCTTCCAATCATAAAAGAGAGGAGGCAGAGGGAGGTGGAGCCAATCAAAGCTTGAGTTAGCTGTATGGTGGTGGGTTTAGAAGTGATGAGTTTATCCTTGGAGGGCTGTCTCCTTCTGTGGAGCTGAAACCAGGCAGGGCAGCAGAAGCAAAGTACATTTTATTCGAAAGCAGGCAGGAGCTAGACATCACTGACAACACAGTATCCCCATGGAGATCTCATGGTGGCTCAGAGCACTATGGGAGGTCACTGAATTTGAGAGTTGGAAGGAACCTGAGTGATTATCTGGTTCTACCCATACAAGAAAGGAATTCCTAATAGGATCAAGGAGCCATTTGCCTTGCGTCCATGAGTTGCCCATTATCTTTGTTCATGGTGCGGGGCATCGGTTTTTTGAACTAATTCTGACATGCTTAGGGCACTCTGCCCTAAAAGAGATTGGGCATGCCCTCCTGGAAACCAGGCAGTGGCCTAGTAAAGGATCTGAGTTGTTTTATTTCAGTTTCAGTTCTGTGTGATGTTACAAATCTCTAGATTTGGAAAGAGAAGATCTGGCCTCAGATTCTGGCTCACCACTTACCTCTCCTGCTCCTGTGGTTCTCTCTCTCTCTGGGCTGTAGTCTCTTTCATATAAGACAAGGGAATTGGATAACATCTCTAAAATTCATTATGACTTGAAATCTCGTGGTCCTAGGATCCTAAATGTTTATTAATGTCTATTAGTCAATTCAATTAAAGGAGCATTTGTTAAATGTCCACTAGATAATAAGGGAGAGAAAGACAAATATGCGATTAGTTCCTGACCTCAAGGAGTTTACATTTTATTCACATATATCCAGACAGAAAATGGTTCCTAAGTAAATACAAATAATTTTAGCTAGTGAAGTCTAACGGTGGGGATTAAGAACTCGAGAATGAGGAAAGGTCCAACCAAAGGTAGTCATCCTTGAGTTGATCCTACAAGGGAGCTAGGAGTTCTCAGTGGAGGGAGAGAGATACAATGTTCTAGGAATGAAAATTATCTGGGCAAAGATATAAAGACAGGGCAGGAAATACGCATATGCCATGTTTGGCTGGAATGGAAAGTACATAGGGGAATAATGAGAGACATTTCAAAAGAAAGGTTGGAGCCCATTTGGGAAATACTTGATGTGATAAACAGAGTGATTTGGGCTTTCCCTTAGAGGTGGCAGGGAGTCACTGAATCTTCTTGGGCAGGGGTGCTGCAGGAGTATTAGCTTGGCAACTGGGTGGTGGATGGCGTGGGAGACCAGTTAGGAGGCTGGATTCCAGGGGAAAGAGGGTAAGGACCAGCACTTGATTGGGGAGGACTGGAATGGGAGAGACAAAGAAAGGAAAGGCAATCCTCAGGATGCCTTTAGGAGCTTATAACCTATGGTTGGAGGCAATATTGGATACCTATATCAAAAAGGTTCAGGATACATGTGACAAGTAGAATTTAAGAAAGTACTTACACTTTAAATATAGTTGACCAAGGTGAGAACATACCTTTGGCAGTCTGTGTGGGCTAGAGTTATCAGGAAGGCTTCATGGAGGGTGGAGGACTTACACTGGACCCTGAAGGATGACTCGGGTTTAGAAAGACAGAGAGGAGCTGGAAGACATGCAGGTGTAGGGACAGTGTGAGCAAAGATGGAGAAATAGGAATAAACAATGGGCAGAGTAAAAAGAGATCTGTCCAGCAGGACCAGGAGGGTTGTGCTGTGGGGTATGAGAGGTATTAGAGAGGGAATGAAGGGATATGGCATGAGGTCCTTGAGGCATGAGCCACCTGAAGGAAGCATGGCCCCTAAGATATTGGCATCTGAGAGCAAAGCACAGGTTACCTTGTCCTTTCTGCATCTCAGGCTATGAACTCTACCTGTGGGTTTCTGACTTTTAGAAAACTATAAACTGCAAGTGTATTATAGCATCTGCCCAACTCATCTTTGGAAGCTAATATTCCTTCCATATGATGACAGATGTCAAGCACCTGAATCTGAGTGCTCATTCTGATACTTATTAAGTGTATGACCTTTGCCATTCCCTTCCCCTGGTTAGCCCTCAGTTTTCATTTCTGTAAAATGAGGGGGTCGGACCAAGTTGTTTCCCAGGTCCTTTCTTGGGAATCTGACAATCTCTCCAAATGTACATTTTACATCCAAAGGATGAATCAGTCTCCTTCTCTTAAGAACAAAAGCTGCTCAGTTGCCAGGGAGACTCTCTCTGCCTTGGTTTGGGGCTCACCCCGCTCAGAGTCACGTGGGCCAGTCTGGCCCTCACTACTTTCCCCAAGCAACAGGTTTGGCTCCTAGAGAGGTGGGAGGGAATGAAAAGTCAACCCACAAGAGAACACAAGTCAGAATAACAATGACGGTGTAATGGATTCCTTTTCCACAAGCTTTCCTCAAAAGACGCCAATTTATTTTGTGCCCAGAGGGGAGCTCTGCTCTGTATCAGAACATCTCTGAGCAGGCCTGACCTTGGGGACAGGAGCCAGTGCTCAGTGCCTTTCCCCGGGAAAGACTGAGAATAAGGCAATCTGCAATGTAAACTTACCACACTGGGGAATTGGAGGCTATCTGTCTGGGGCACTGGAGCCAGCGGCCCAGAGGACTCACGAGGGAGTGAGTGATGGAAATGATCAAGGAAAGATGCCGTCCTCCTAATGTGCAGAACAAATCTATTCCCCGGGTAATAGTGCAGCTCCCCGAGAGAGATGGTGGATGGCAAAGGGGAAGGAATCAATTCAGTGGGATGCGGTAGAAAGAGAGTTACATGGGGAGTTAGGCAACATGGCTCAGCCTCAGATTCAATGCTTCTCAGCTGTATGACATAGAGTAAGTTTGGTAACCTTTCAAGGTTCCAGTTTTCCTCATCTGTAAAAGAGGGATCATGACTAATGACCTCACAGGGTTGTATCATGTGGGAGTTGAGCTTGACCTGGCTTCACACTCTACCTCTGACACCTACTAGCTGTGTGAATGGGAAAGTCACTTAACCTTGGTGGGCCTCAGTTTCCTCATTTGTAAAAATAAAGAGATTGTATGTGACAGCATCTAAAGTCCCTCCCAATTCAAATTCTATGATACTGAGTGCTCTGTAACTATAAGCTATGGATATTAAAACAGGGTCATGGGGTGATACCCCAAAGGTGGCATTCTACTTGCCAATCAGAAGGTGCCTGACAGTGTATAATGGGTACAAGAAAGGCAGTGCTGTCCAGGCAGTGTGGAAACAGTGGCCTGAGGGCCAGAAGGTCCAAGTGGTAATTCAGACTCTACCCATGCTTAGCTGTGTAACCTAGGACAAATCATTTTATCTTTTGGGGCCTTTGTTGTTCAGTTGTGTCAGTCGTGTCTGATTCTTTGTGACCCCTTCTAGGGTTTTCTTGGCAAAGATACTGCAGTAGTTTGGCATTTCCTTCTCCATCTCATTTTACAGATGAGGAAACTGAGGCAAGCAGGGTTAAGTGACATGTCCAGGGTCATGCAGCTAGGAAGTGTCTTAGGCTGGATTTGAACTCAGGTCATTCTAATTCCATGCCTGGCCTCTATCCACTAGGCCATCTAGGTGCCCCAGTTAGGCTCTTTGGGCCTATTTCCTTTAAAAAAAAGTTTATTTTTTAACTTTAATTGAAAATGAGAAGTTCAAGCATTCACATACATTACCAAAAACATCATAAGAAAAGGAAAAAAAACAAAACAAACAAATGAAAATACAAACAAAAGAAGCATTGGAGATCAATGTTTGTGTTCACACTTCTGTTTCTAATCATTACTGAAAAGTATATATGTGTGTATATATGCATGTATATATGTATATATGTATGTACACATACAAGTATAATATACATATACATGCTTATATGTGTGTATGTATGCATATATGTATACATATATACACACGCACACACACATGTATGTAAGTATTTAGAATCACAGACTAGGAAAAGCACACCCTTGACACTATTAAATGGTTCAACATCAGACATGGATAGGGTTTTATCAGAGACAATGACGTTGAAGAAGATGTATTACCATTTGCTCTAGCATGAGACTCTAATGGACTTTATCTGGCTTGCAGCCAGGTACAACTGCCTATGGGTTGTTCCCCCCTATTAGAAGGTTAACTCTTGAGAGCAGGGATTGTCTCCCCTTCGTATCCCTAGCTCTTACCATAGAGCTAGGCACATAGTGAGCACCAAATGAAGGCTTTTTCATCCATTTATTCACAGACTTAGAGCTGGAAGGGATCTTAGAAATTATTTAGTCCAGATTCCTCATTTTATAGATGAGGAAACTGAGACTCAGAGAAAGTGACTTGCCTAAGAACACTCGGGTAGTAAGTGATAACACCAGGATTCTTTAAACCTCAATTGAGCATATTTTCAGTCAAATCCTTTTTCTTCCACTTACTTAGGTGGACTAGACAGGAGCTGCCATTTCGCTATCATGGAGAACTCCCAATGATCATATTCCCTCTATCAATGCATATCTGAAACTTAGTTTTAGAGAATTGGGGAAAATCAGGGTTTGCTCAGGGTCAAACAGCCAAGATGAATTAGACGCAGAGTTTGAACCCTGGGATCTGTCAGTATGAGGCCAGTTCCCTATCCACTTTCCCAAAATGCTTCTTTCTGTTCACCCTAAATTGGTACCATCCAAACTGGCCAGCTTGTTGAATTTATTTTCAGTAGGTAAGGTATTTGTATTGGCCTTATAGTATAAGCATGGTTGGCTTACGTGTGGTATGGCTCAGTATAATCTGTGATCCAGTCCACCCTGTTTCCAAGTAAGACTGTGACTTCTACATTGATGGGGAGTAGGAAGAGGGTAATAGCTGGGTACTTATTCCTTCATCCACTTGTCTCCAAGAAGCTTATTGGTCTAGGAGTACATCTGTCCAGCACACTGCAAATATCTGTAGTTTAGGAGGAAGATAAATTCACAATAAAGCCCATTATACTTAGCTGACTTTTACTAATTAACCTCCCCCTTATCAAACTCTTGTTACATACACCATAGACCATCAGAAATAGCTAGTAAACCATTTTATTGAGGTAAACAGTAAACAGAAATCAGAGAAATTATACAGATTTCTGTAGACTATAGAATACACCAGAATAATAAATAAAATGAACACTTAGACTTGGGAGCAAAACAAAGATGAAAAGAAAAGTCAGAACCTCAGCTAACTAAGAATAGAACATTCTGGATGGAGGGGGAGATTGCTTTTGGTAGTCTCAAGTATTGCAAGCATTGGAAATCAGTGACATGGGGAGGGCTACATTCCCCATAGGTCTGCAACTTGGGGAGATTTCCAGTCCTCCAGGCCATCCCTCTATCCCCACATCCTTGTTTGGTTCTCTCTCACTCCTCTCCCAAAGTGTCCTTGCTCCCCTTACTCAGGTACACAGCTTTCTGGGCTCAGCAGTCTCCCAGCCAATCAGGAGTTGTATCTCATTCTGCATATTTAACATGTAGTCCCAAGGCTGTCCCTCAGGAAAACCACCTCCAGTATGGGTAGAAGGGTTACTTGTGAATTTAATATGATGCTGTTGCTGTTAGTATTATATTCATTTATATTGGCAGTATGTGTTAGGTTTTTTTGGTTCACTTTCTCTACTCTGCATCTCTTCAAATAAGCCTTCCCATTTATCTTTGAATTCTTCAAATTTGTTCTTTCTTATGGTGTAATAATATTCTATTATATTCATATATTATGGTCTGTTCAAGCATTCTCCAATTGTCAGACACCTAGTTTTGCTTCTATTTTTTTCCTAACACAAATAATGGAACTGGGCATATTTTCTGTTCAGATTAGTCATTTTTTTCTTACCAGTAAACTCCTTGGGATATAATCTCAGTCATGAAACCAATGGATCGAAGGGGAGGTCTAACTTCTAAGGTTCTTTCAAGGTCTAATATTCTATATTAAATTATTGATGTGACCAGGATGGGGGTTGGATCTGGAGATTCCTGTTTTCCAGATGTTTATAAAGAAGAGGTAATAGTTATTAGAGGGTGTATTGGCCACGGAGTCAAATGGAAAAAAATCTAATTCTGACTCCATTTAAGAAAGATTAAAAGATGTGAAATCATCCCAGGTAAAAGAAAAAGGGGCCGAGGAGAACACATTTTGTAGGCTGGTGGTCTTCAAGGGCCTATGGGCCCCTTTCAACTGTGATCACTATGGGGCAATGATTACATGGGCTTGGGGAATTCCTACCCCACTTATTTTTCCTATACTTCATCTGGAACTCATTGCCTTGCTCTGAACTTTAAGGACTAGCTTGACTTTGGAAGTATGAGATACCTAGGGAATATTGGAGACTAGATTGTTTTCCTTGAGAATGACTGACTTTCCAAGAGGAGTAGGGGAAAACAAAGTCATTCTTTGTTGGTTGGTATGAACTGTCCAATGTCCTGAGATACCTAATCCTGATGGGAAAATGCAAAGAAAACTGAAGCCTTTGAGATACTTAAAGTCTTTCTTAATGGGGTTGAACAGAGCTATAAACAGACATTTTGGGGAGACCCAGAAGGGGAAACTGGAGTGGTCAGAGAGATCAAATCTGATTAGGATTAAGCCAGGAAACCATCATGAGGAGCTAAGTTTTGAGTAAGGTTTTGAAGGGGAGGAACATGATTTGGGGGAGTAGAGTGGAAGAAGGAAAAATGTGTAACTGGGAGTGAAATAAGGAAACAAACATTTATTAAATGCTTACTATGTGCCAGGCAATTTACAAATATCCCTTTCAATCCTTACAACAACTCTGGGAGGTAAGTCCTATTATGATCCCCATTTTATAGTTGAGGAAACTGAGGCAGACAGAGACTAAGTGACTTGTCCAGGACCATACAGCTAATAAGTGTCTGAGGTTGAATTTGAACTCCGATCTTCCTGACTGCAGGTTCAGTGCTCTGTGCACTATGGTGCCCCCTAGGAAGGGAATATTTGAAAGGGAAGCAATAAGAGCTTGATGGCATCAGAGACAATTCTGGATGGGCCGGGGGGGGGGGGGGGGGGGGGGGGTGGTGGTGGTGGTGGTGGTGGTGGTGGTGGAGGTATTCTGCTGTTGACATCAGAGATCCTTTCCTATTTCCAGTACCCTGTAAAGGAGAAAGTGCCATCAAAGATTCATAGATGTAGGATTGGAAGGGGCTTCAGAGGTTGTGGAGTCCAATTTAAATTACCAAATTACCAAATTTCAATTTCAATTTAAATTACCAAATTAAATTACTGATGAAGAAATGGGTGTCCAGGGAGATGAGAGGATTATGGATCTGGAGCAGGACCCATTGAGTTTAATCCTCCCATTTTATAGGTGAGGAATCTGAGGCCTCAGAGAATTAACTCTTGTCCAAGGTTACATAGATACTAAATGTCAGGGCAGAGATTTAAATACAGGCCCTCTGAATCCAAACTTACCCACTGATTCTTGGGAAGGAAAAGTGGGGTGATGGTTTGAAAATTTTGCTGCTAAATTATTGCCTAATAAACACAGTGGTGCCACCCTCAGGCCATGCCTGGCTACTGGGCAACTTTCCATATGGACTGTGCGCTCAGTAGACTGAAAACTGAGTTTTATCACACAGTGAAAAAACAGCTCCTGAAGGCATCTGAGTGGAAAAAATATAGCTTACAGATGAAATAAAAACATGATTACATGGACTAATTTAGTGTTTAATGTGTTAAAGAAGGAACCTCACAGGAGTAATTAATGGTGTGTGTAACAGAATCTTTTAAGTGAGACATGTTGCATGATCTCATGGATGTGATGAGAAGTGAAGGGGATCTTTCCTGTGACACTGTATTTTAGTGTGAAATGTGTTAGAGAATTAATAATGGCAGAGGGGAGAGAGAGAAGAGAGAGGAGAGCCCCAGTGGAGATTCCATGCCAACCATTCTGGTCTGTTTACCAGAGCTGGATTAATGTCTCATGACCTGCATTTTTGATTTCTCTTTTGTAAATCTACAAGCGTGACTCTATTGCCTTTGAGCATCCATGATTTAAGGACTGCCCCCTCCAGCTGATCCACTTTCTGATGTCTCCTTTTCAGACTTAGCTGAAGGCCAAGTCAGGTTGAGGGGATATACAGGGTTGGGTTACATTTATCTTCTTGCCCAAGGCAATCATCAACTATGTGTGTGTCGAAGGCAAATGTTTCTCCTCACTAGTGAAAAAGTTAATGTGTTTGAGGAATACCTTTCTACCTTTTGATGTATCAGGGAGGATGAGGAGTTCCTGGACGGGATGAAAGAAATGACCCAAGAAAGAAATCAGGAGTGAAAAGAACCTGGGGAGGCAGAAAAAAAAAATAACTAGTTTCAAAAGTAGGTGGGTATGGGAACATGACACAAAAGAGAAAGGGGAGGAAAAGAAATGCTGAAATGTTGGTGTTAAAGAATAAGGATGAGGTTCTGGCCTCAGTGGATGGGTTTAAGCCTTCTGAGAAAGGAGTAAGAACTAAAGCTTTATGGAATATTAAGGAGAATTCACATTTGAATGCAAAAAGGAGGGAACTTACTGGCTTCAGGAGGATGAGATGCTTTGTGAAGGAGATGATTGGACAGACTTAGCACGGCCAGTTGGGAAGGGTGCTGGGTACTATCTTCTTGCCTCTAGGACATAATGGAGATCCTGAGAAAAGTTAGCAAACCTGGCTATCCTCTTCTGAGAATTCATGAATGAACATATCAAACTCTGCAGCTCTGGAAGAAATTGAAGTTGTCTGAAGAAGTAGAGGGCATGGGGTAGAGTTTTTTGTTTTTTTTTAAATCTTCTTCCTATTGAAGATAAGGATTCTGAAAGAGAAAAGAAGTTATACAGAGGAGTGAAAATGGATGTTGGTTATGTAGATGATCGATGTCAGTCAACAAACACTTATTAATGACTATTTCATGTAAAGTGCTGTGCTAAGCACTGGATTTGTGAAAAAAAAGGCAAATGCATTTTTCCTGTCCTCAAGGAGTTGTTTTTTAAAATTATTTTGTTTTCGGTGTTCTACAATCACTTCCATATAACTTAGATTTTTTTCCCCCTCCTTCCTCCTCTTTGCCCCCTCCTTCCCCCCCCCCCCAAGTCGGCATACATACAACATACACTCCTATTAAATACATTTTCACCTTAGTCATGTTGCTTAGAAGAATTAAAATGAATGGGAGAAATCATAAAACACAAACCAAAACGTAATACAGAAGAAAATGATCTGCTACATTCTGCGATCGAATTCTATAGTTCTTTCTCTGGACATGGAAGGCATTTTGCCTTAAGAGACCATTGGGAATTTTTTAAGTCCTTGCATTGCAATGAAGTTCTATGTCTACCAGAAAAATTCCTCACACACTGTGGTTGTTGCTGTGTACAAAGTTCTCCTGGTTCTGCTCCTTTCACTCAGCATCAGGTCATATAAGTCTTTCCAGGCCTCTCTGAAGTCTTCCTGTTCATCATTTCTTACAGCACAATAGTATTCCATTACATTCATATACCACAAGTTATTTAGCTATTCCCCAATTGATGGGCATCCCCTTGACTCCAGTTTTTGACCACCACAAAGAGTGCTGCTATAAATATTTTTGTACATGTGGGACCCTTTTCCCTTTTTATGATCTCTTGGGGAAACAGTCCTAGAAGTGGTATTGCTGGGTCAAAGGATATGCACATTTTTGTAGCCCTTTGGGCATAGTTCAAGGAGTTCAGTTTTAACAAGGGAAATAACAAGCAAGCAACTACATATATACAAGATATATACAGAATAAATGGAATACAGTCTCAGAGAGAGAGCAAGCTGGAGAACAGAGCTTGCATTTCTAGACCAGTCTTATGATCCAGCAATAATAGGCCCTTTTTGAGGAGGGGGATGGGGTGTGTTTATCCAGGGGGGTGCTGATAAATGATTAACAACCAGCTCTCTGGAAAAAAATGCACGACATACTTTTAAGTTTAATCTGAATTATTCACATTTTCCCCATCATTTTCTTAATTCTAGATAACATAACAAGAAATTAAGTCTGATTTATAGCATTTGCTGATTTCTGAGATGCATATACTCTAACTGAAAATTTAACGATTGACATCTCAAGCCAGTAGGAGCTGGTTTCAGTGCACCCATCTCATGATTGTGAAGAATGTTTGCCTGGATCCTTGTTGATATAATCAAAAGGGCTAAAAAACTAAAAATTTTGGAGAGAGAAAAATGCCCTTCTGGAACTATTAAACAAAGAATTATGGAAAGCAACAAGAATGATCTAGAAAAATGTCTGGAGGTATAGAGAAAATTCTGGAAAGGAGCTTAGAGGTCCTCTAGTCTGAGGCCCTCACCCTCATTTTAGAGGCCCAGGGATGGCAAATAACTTACCCAACCTCACACATATTCAAATCCTGGGAATCTGACTTTAAATCCAGTTCCCTTTCCACTGTACCATATCATGGGGGCCCATTTCCCAAGTCAGTGATGATGGCTCTGTGGGATTAGAAATGGAATATAGAAGGTTAGGTTTGGAATAGTCAGTGGTGTGGTTCATTTGGGTCACCAAGTCATAGCATATTGTGAGGGATTAATGGGTGCTACCTTGAGGGCTCAGTGATGATGTATGTGGTGTATCAATGAGAGCTTATCTGGGGGAGTATATAATGTTTATATTCAGAAGTCAGTAATGTATTTTGAGGATCTCTGGATGAGGTACTTGGAGAAGAACAGGGCAGATCATTTATCTGAGGTGGTCAATGATGATGAATTAGGTGCATTTGAACTTTTGATTCAAAGCATGTGAATTTGCCTCTGGTCAGTGGAGAAACCAGAGTTAGAAACATATCAAGAATAGTAGCTTGAGAGTTTGAAGGAACACTAGAGATCAGTCCATCTTTCCCATTTTGCTGATGAGAAAACTGAGGCACAGAGATGTAAAGAGTTGCCCAAGGTCAGAAGGTAATAAGTGAGACAGCTAGAATTTGAACCCAGGATCTCTGTCTCCACATCTTGTATTCATTGCAGAATGCCTTACTTTGCTAGCTAATGGGTTTCCAAATTGCTGTGCTCTTTCTAATCAGAATGAGTGGTATTCTAGTCAGAGTTCAGCCTCTGAAGCACATCCAAGTCCCTCTTTGTTCAGAGAACTCTTCCATTCCTGACCCCTGCCGGTAATGAGGCACGCTGTTCTCACCAATGTTTTTGGTGACTCTTTGTTTTCTTTTGTGGCGAGCTGGCTTCTAAGGGCATTAGGAGGGCACCAGTTCGACTTCTTTCAGGATCACTCTGCAATCTCTGCAGGGACAGGAGAGGGGCGGGGGAGCTGCATGAGCAGAGAATGAGCTGCCTCGCCAGTTTGGGTGTCTGGTAGTGAAGGAGGCTGGAAAGGCAGTGTCACTGATCAATGACTTCGAAGATCCTCCAGGGTCATTACTTGTGTTGTCACCAGAAAAAAGTGCAAAATGAAAATGAACTGTCTGAGAAGATGGATTTGTTTGATGTATGACCAGGAACATCCTTTTATTGCTTCATAATGTTGATTTCCTCTTTCAGCGGCAGATAGGTAAGTCTCCAGAGGTCTTGAAGGAAAACAGAAAGCTTTCTTAGTCCTTTCAAAAAGTGTCATAGGATGCATCCACTTTTCCCCTTGTTCATTGATGGCTGATATCCTCCTTTAGAAATGAAGAGGCCCTTAGAGGCCATTTGGTTCAATCCCTCTCCTCCTCCCATTTCACATAGGGGAAACAGAAGTCTAGACATGTTAAGTGACTTGCTCCAAATCAAGGGACCTGGGTTCAAACCTCCAGACATGACCTGTGTAACTTTGGGACAGCTACTTAACTTCTCTGGCCTCGGTTTCCTCATCTATAAAATGGAACAGTTTGACTAGGTGGCTTCTGAATTACCTTGATCTCATGAATTCTCTGAGGACAGATGCCCCTGCATTTTGCCCTTCAAGAACCTCCAGCCCCTGGCAGCTTCCTTTGTGGACTCTGGCCTGGGATGTCCACATAATGACTCCCTGTTAATACGAAGTGCCAGGAACTCTGATTTTCACTCCTCCTGATAGAATGGGAGCTCAGGGAAGTCAGAGATGGCCCATTTTTGTCTCTGTACTCCAATTTCTACATGTGGTAGGTTCTCTGCTATCTGGTTCAGGCCTGTCTTCTGAGCTCTACAGTGCCGATAGGGTATCCCTGCCTGCATGTCTGACGGCATCTCAAGCTTAACACACCCCAGACTGAGCCCATTGTATTCCCTGTTCAGCCTGTCCTTCCTCTAGACTGTTTCTATGGCCTGCCCATTAACCAAATCTGCCACATTTGAACCCTAGAGACTATTTTCAATTCCTCTCCATTTCCTATTTGTTATGGGATCTGTTTCCTGGTCCAGCTGATTCCATTGCTGTAACATGTTCCCAGTCCATCCTTCTTTTGTTCCCATTGGCATTCTAGTCCAGGTTCTATTTACCTCCTGCCTGGATGATGATAGCCACCTCCTAACCAGTCTCTCCTCGATCTCCCCTTTCTCTATTCCAGTCTAGCTTCCTTCCATTGTCTAAAGAAGCTTTCAGAATGGATCTGGCCTTGTTACTTCCATCTCAAGTAAAGTACTCATTCCTGGAGTGATTACTTCCCCTCTCCCCAACCTAGCAGCACTCACTCATACATTTCTAGCTCTCCCTGTGTTCATCCTCCTGTCCAACTGGGCTGTTCTCTGTTCCCTAGACACTCTCTGCTCCCTTGCCCATGTGCTCTGTGCCTAGAAGGCCTCCCTACCTTTGTAACTCATTCAACTCCTACTCATATTTGAAAGCACCAGTCACAAGCTCCTTCTTCCATGGAGCTTCCCCTGAAATCATCCCTGTTTGTAAGAACCTTCTCCTTCAGAACTCTCATGGCACTTGGTGCCTTTCTAATATACTTACTATGTACTAGTTGTGCATAACAGCATTTAAATCCCTTCAAAATTGGACTCTCTCCCACCACTCCAGACATATTTTACATTAATTCCTTTTACGCATTCTATATGGCAGCCAAATTGAGCTACTTACTTCTCAAAGTAACTATTCCATCTTCTGCCTCCAAACCTTTGCCCAGGCCATCTCACATGCCTGGAAATACACTCCTTCCTCAACTCCATCACTTAGAATCCCCAGCTTCCCTTCAGGCTCAGCACAGATGCTTCCTCCTATATAAAGCCCTCTCTAGTCACTAGTATTCTCTCCACCCTCAAATTATCTTGTACTTACCTATCTGATAACATGCTGTCTGCCTTAGTAGAATGTAAGCTTGTTGAGGTCAGGCATATTTTCAATTTTGTCTTTGTATCCTCAGCATTTCATATAATATATTACACAGAAGAGATATTTGACAAATGAATGTCAAATTGAATTGAGTAAAAGAGGTGAGGGTGGGGTGAGGCTGGAGTTGGAAGAAACATATGCCAAATCACCTCCAGGGCCAACATGGCAGCTGGCCATATGGTAGGGCCAGGCTAGGAGGCTGGTTAAACAGGAGCAAAGCAGGTTAGCCTATAAAGCTGTTTGGCCCATATGATAAAATTCAGACTTATCAGTCTGGCATTCAAACCTTTCACAGTCTTCCCCAAACCATCTCTGTAGCCTTTTCTCTGATTATGTATCCTTCACTTAGCCTATGATCTATGCAAATTCGTCAACTTGACCTCTCCTAAACATATCACACTTCCTTTCCTACATTCTGACCTCCGCTCATTTTCTTTCCTCCTACCTGAAAGCCCTATCCTCCTCCTTTGTATTTATGCCCATTGCTAGATTAAGGGCATCTTAGACTAAGGCTCCACAGCTGTGAAACTGGAAATTCTGGGCTTCATAAGATTTTTTAAAAATATTTTTTGCTTCATGCTTATAACTCACTGGAAAAAATTGTTTTATGAAAAATCACAAAGAAGCAGGGCCTTGAGTCCACTAAAGGAAAGAACAAGGGAAAGGGTACCCTTCCTGAAGGGAAGCAGGACTCAGGATGGTGGGGACAGTAGAGAAATACAGAATGGGCTAACCCCCTCCTCTCAACTGCTTTGGGAGGTGGGTGAGTATATATTGAGTAAAGAAGGGAGGAGCCATGTAGAGTTGGGAGAATTGGTTCCTGACTTGCATAGGTGACACTGTGTCCCAAAGTCAAATGACTGGGGAAACTTGATTGGTGCTCTGAAGGATGGATAGCATTTGGCTAAAGGAGAGGAAATGAAGAACTGGATAGGTAAGGGAATCAGCATGGACATAAGTAAGATCTCTCCAGGCTACATTTTAGGAGACAAGAAATAGACAAGATTGGTTAAAGTATAGAGTATGTACAAATGTAGGGGAGAGGAGTAGGAGATAGGAATGGAAGGGGAGTTTAGTAGTAGATTATGGAGGCCCTTGGATTCTCACCTACGCAATTTTGACTATCTGTTGGACAGAAGAGCTCTCTGGTTCCCTGCTTCTTTCAAACTTTGTCTTGTGGTCAGTGGGGAAGCCATTGGTATTTTCAACAGGAAGGGACATGATGAAACAGGATTAAAGTGATGCTGGGGGACAATTAATTTGGCAGCAATGTACAAAAGGAAGGGGGTGGGAGTGGGGCAAAGATAGGAGGCTGACAGAACAGTCTTGGAATCTGTGGCAACAATCAGTAGAAAATGTTGAGGTGTAGAGAGAGGAAATGAAAAGTCACTCTCAGACTCATTCAAATCCTTTTATAATGTCAGCTGCCCACCTGAAAGTCTTCTCTTTGTAGATGGTACAAAGTTCAAACCCGTAGGCCTGACCTTCAAGGCCTTGCACAATCTGATGCCAGATTGCCTTTCCAGCCTTGTTGCCCACAGCAGCTTGGTGTAAATTCTCCACCTGGTCAGGTTAATCTGCCCACTGACCCTTGAACAGGTCCCACAAATGCCTGCTTCTTTTGTGTCTTTGCTCAGGTTGTCATCCTGGATTGGAAGTGCCTTCTCTATTCTCCACTTGTCCAAATACTTCAACCCCCTGGTCAAATCATGCCTCCTCTAAGAAGTGTCCACTGATTATACATTCCAGTCCAAGCTGATCTTTGTCCTCCTTAGAGCCAGTATGGTATAATGGATAGAACACACTATACTTGGAGCCAACAGGAGCTGTGTTCAAATTCTACCTCAAACACATGCAATAGCTCTGTGACCTTAGGCCAGTCACTTACATTCTTAGTGCCTCAATTGTCTCCTTTATAAAATAAGGGGCTTGAACCCTCCTAGATCTAATATATGATTCTATGAAATTCTTGGTACCTCAGATTCCTCACCTGTAAAATGAGGAGGTTAGAGTTGATGATTTCCTAGGTCCCTTATATTTCTCTATCTATGCTCTTCTGAACTTGAACAGTTTGTTTTGGTTTAATTTCCTTTTTTAATGAACAAAAATCTGTTTACTTTTTCTTCCACCTGCCCTTACCCCACTGGAAAAGAAAAAAAAGCCCCCCATCTTTGCACAGTCACGTAAAATAAATTCCTACATTGACCATATTCAAAAATTATGTCTCCTTCTGCAACCAGAGCCCATCACTTCTCCGTCAGGAGGTGGGCATCTGCCATGTCCCTGTCCCCTCTCCCCTAAATCCTCAAACACACACCCATGTTTTTTTCCTCTCCTCTGTTCCCCAGTTCCTTCAATAGATCTTTTATGGCAAGATACTACCTGGCTGCCCTCTTCTCATTAGGCTTGCCTTCTTCAATGTCCTACATCTTTGTTTCTCCCATGATGCTAGTTCAAGATGGGAACCTGGTAGATGTTCCACAAATGCTTAGATCATGAGGCAACTGGTGAGGCTGAAGTTAGGAAGACCTGAATTCAAATCCATCCTTAGACTCTTACTAGCTGTTGGCCCTGGGCCACTTACCTTCTGTCTTCCTCAGTTTTCTCAGTTATAAAATGGGGAAAATGATACCACTTTCCTCATGAGGATAAAATAAGGTAGCATTTGTAAAGTGCTCTGCAAACCTTAAATTCCTATATAAATATTAGTTATGATGATGATGATGATGATGATGCATTTGTGGCTGAAATAAGAAAAATACACTGAAATTCCAGCTACACTGGAATTCCTTTTCCTTCTGAGTCAGCTCTTGCTGAGGGACAAGGATTATGGTGCTGAATCATGGGGTCAGGTAGGTGTCCCCTCTGAGTCATCTGCCTCTCCAAAGGACTGAGGAGATGGTGCCCAGGTAGAAGGTAGTGGTGACCCAGGGCCTCAGAAAGACAGAAAACCCTGGAACTCATCCTTTTTTTCTCTGTCTGCTCCTCTCCTTGGTTTTCCTAATGAAACTGGAGGTCTAGTGCTTCAGTTAAGTGGTCTGGCTTGTTCTTAATTTAAAAAATCCCTTTCTCTCTGTTTACATCATTGTCACATCTCTCCCTTTTCCATCTGTAAAAGTCAATACAGGGCAACTTGTAGAGCATTTCTTTTAGCAAAAAAAGAATTTAAAAAGACTGTCAGTCACCATTAATGGGCAGCTGTTCCTCTGTCAAATGTGCATTGAGGAAAGAGAGGCCCTTCACCTTGATTCGAAGGCTCGATTCTGTCGTTAGCCATAGTCTAGTAGAGAAGCTGTGATAATAATACTACTAATAAAAGTGACAATAGCTGACATTTGTCTATCACTGTGAGGTCTTCCATGGGCTCTTTGTGCATGGTCTCATTTGAGACTTGTAACAACTGGGTGAACCAGGTGCTATTTTCATCCCCATTTTGCAGATGAGGAAACAGAAGCTGAGAGTGGTCAGGTGACTTGCCCTGGGGTTCCTAGTCAATAGGTTTCTGAGGGTAAGCACTTACCTGGTGGTCAGAAGAAGTGATACAAGGTCTATCTGAAGAAATTTGGAATTGATTGTGTGACATGGGAGACACTGGCACAGGGCCGCTCAGCATGGCATGCCCACATCAGAAAGGGTGCTGTGCTCTATGAGCAAAGAAGAATTGAAGTAGATGAAAAGAAACATGAGATGTGAAAACTTAGAGGTTCCACCTCAAATGTTTGACGTGTGATGGAATATTCCGAGCTCGTATTGGTCTGATCAGCCACAGATGGACACACCGAAATTTGATTCTAACATAGTGATGTCATTTTGGTCCTCTGAGGACGAAGAAAAATCACCAACCAAGGCCAAATGAGAAAGGGGTAACCAAGGGGGTAAGTTAGAGAGAGCTTTGGATTGCCAGCCAAGGAACTTGGCTCTTGGTCTTGGCTTTGCTCCTAATCTACTGTGTGACTTGGGCTAAGTCATGTCCCCTCTTCGGGCTGTGGTTTCCTCCTCGATAAAAGGAGAGAGTTCAGACTAGATGAGAATAATGACTCACATCGGTATAGTCCTTCCAAATTTACAAAATGCTTTTCCCCCAGCAACCTTGTGAACTTGGTTTCTTACATAATCCCATTTTACAGATCATGAGAGGTTATGTCCACAGTCATAAAGCGTTTGACCCCAAATCTGTCTTGGAGCCCAGGGCCCTTTCTACAATTGCTAAGGACATTTTGACTTAGAAATAATATAACTTAGGAAATGTAGAATATCCTTGGAGTCAGGAAGATCTGGGTTCAAGTTTTGCTTCTAACACATATTGGATGCGTGATCCCAGTCAAGGAATTCTCAGTCAACTCTCTTAGACTCTATATTGTAGAGAAGATGATATTGCATTGGAAAAGGGAATTTTTTTTTCTGGGAATTACCAATACTGATGAAATCACATACCTCTGAATAATAATAATAGGAAAATTTAAAGCCCTGCTCCTTCTCATTTTGACTCCATGGTTTGCTGTGGTCACTTAGGGAATAGTAGGATCTGAGATTGAGATGGCCTGAGAGGAAATCTGGTCCAAGTCCTTCCTTTTTCACAGAGGCCCAGAAGGTAGTAGGAAAGAGAGCTGTGAGTAGCATCCAGCTGCCTTAATTCTGCATCCAACCCTTTCCACTGCTCTCCTCCCAGGCCACTGTTTAGAATTCAGGGGTGGGGAACCTGCTGCCTTGAGGCCACATGTGGCCTTCTTTTGTGGTTCAAGTTTTACAGAACAAATCCTTTTATTAAGGGAATTTATTCTATGAAGTTTGGATTCAGTGAAAGGGCCACACTTGAGGACCTAGAGGGCCACATCTGACTTTGAGGTCTCAGATTCCCACGGTTTAGATGAAAACATTTGTCTGTAGCCTTGTTAGCTTGGAGTTGCTTCAGATGTCTATGTGGCTGAAGGCATTTTGAAGATCCTCCATGGCCTTTTCCTGCCAGGAGTAGACTTTGGAACCCTCTCCTTTGATGGTGGGGGAGAGCATACCCCACATTCCAGGAAAGGAAGACAGGTAGGTTGGTATTGTACTCTGTATCACAGCTGGAATAATTGAGGTGGTACATGAGCCTTGAATAGGGTAACAATGCAACTGCTGGGCCTAAAAAACTGAAGGTGATTTTTATGCTCCAACCATCACATTTATTGCAACAGTTGAAATTCAGGGGGTAGAATGTCAGATCAATGGAAAATTGAGGGTTTTTTGGCCTGATGGCAACCAGTGACAGTGAGATCCCTTATAATGCACTGTACTGCTTGAAAGCTGCAAAAATGAAACCCCAGAACAGTGCAATAAATTGTTGCAAGTGCTTCTTTTCACTTGCAAAATGAGAATATTTTCTACTGAATAAATGCCTCCTCTCAGTGAGTTGGAAAGGGTGGTCATTTTCTTCCCATATATCAACTTTTTAGAGTCCAGTATGACTTAACTCTGAAGGGAAGGGGGGTAATAAAGGAGGGAACTAGTAAATGGGAAGAGTGATCATCTAGCCTCTGGTTGAAGATCACCAGTGATGGGAAACCCACTCTCTTCTGAGTGGCAACTGAGGTTAAGTGACTTGCCCAAGGTCACACAGCTAGTAAGTGTCTGAGGCCAGCTTTGGACTTAGGCCCTTCTAGGCCAGTACTCTATCCCCTGCACCATGAAGCTGGTGTGTGTGTGTGTGTGTGTGTGTGTATGTGTGTGTGTGTGTGTGTGCATGTGTGCATATGCCTGCACCTGTGTGTTCAAAAGAGCTCTCTTTATTAAAATCAGTAAAAAACAGCAAAAGATCTTGGTTAGAAATTGTAAGGGAAATGTTAAAATGGATTGCAGTGGGAAAAAAGGCTTAGCGTCCCAAATAGGCACTTAACTTTTGGGGGGAAGTACTGGGGAGAGGGAACTTTTGTGGGGAGTGGCTCAAGGAGGAGATTCTGTGAACCAGATCATGTTGAAAAGTGGCTGGTGACTAGGCTCTGAGGCCCAGTGGGATAATACCTTGGAAGGGGGATGAAACGTTTTAGCTGCTTCCAGCAGCTGCTGTGGGTTCACTCAACCCTGCTTGTTCAGCAAGGTCTGGGAGCAGGGGCCTCAGAGAGAACAGGGACTTCTTCTTCCTCATACCTGTCCTCTTCCCTCCCCCTCCTCATTTGCCAGCACACCCCACTGAGCCCCAGCAGGGCCAGAATGTTAGTATAGAAAGCTCAGCTTTACCCCTGAGCTAAATTTAAAGCAGAAAACCAGCTCTTTTCACTTGAGAAGCCATTATATCGCTGCCCTGGGTGCCCTCTGAATCAGGGCGTTGAGCAGGGATAAACAACATAGATTCCTTTTCCCCAAAGGGTCCCCATGCTCTTGTGCTTTCAGCAGCCCTCCAAACTGGCTTCTGCTCTTTTCTTGTCTATGCAAAGAACAAGTAATGGTTTGGAGAGGAGGGCTGACTTTGTTCTGAGTTTAGTGGTACATCCCTGAACGTTTGCATGTTGTACACAGGTACATGTGATGACATAAAACACTCAGAGATTGAGGAATGTCAGACCTTTAGGGGGAAATGGGAGGAAACAGAACCAAGAAGGGGAATTCTGTAAGAGAACTTAGATCGTGGAATGTGAGAACTGAAAGGGACCTTATAGTACTGACATAGACTGGAAGAAATAGAAGGGATTGTATGTCGAATGCTGGGACAGCAAGGTGGTGCCATAGAGCATAGAGTTCTGGGCTGGGAGTAAGGAGGATTCCTCTTTGTGAGGTCAAATCCAGCCTCAAATACTCTCTTGCTGTGGGCAAATCACATAACCCTGGCTGCCTCAGTTTCCTCATCTGTAAAATGAACTGGAAAAGGAAATGACAAACCTTTCCAGGATCCTTGCCAAGAAAAACCCAAATGGGGTCACGAATAATCAGACATGACTGAAATGACTGAACAAAAGCAACAAATGTAGAATGTTAGAATGGGGAGAGAATGTAGAATATAAAACAAAAAAATGTTAGTCCTATAAGGGGACTGAGAACATAGAATATAAAAACTGGAAGGAACCTTGGAGACTAGAATAAAGACTGCTTAACCTGTAAAGAGATAGTAATATAGATCATAGAATGGCAGAACTGGAAGAGGCCATAGATTGGGTCATAGAAAGTCAAAGCTAGAAGAGACCATAGAGACCATTTTAGTCTAACCCCTTATTTTACAGAAGAGGAAACTGAGGCTAGGCACTGAAAGAAGAGTAGTATTTCACAAGAAAGGAATGGTAGGAAGGAGGAGGTTGGGAGGAAGAAAATTCTAGGCATACAAAGGTTTGGAGGTGGGAAAAAACTGCAAAGTAGAAAAGTGATAGTGAATGGTACATTTTGCCTACAGTCTATCATATTTTGAAAGGAGGGAATATGAGTTAAGTCTGGGAAAGAGGCAATGTGCTAGTTTGGGAAAGGTCTTGCATACCCAAAAGGTTTGGGCTTTGTGCAGTAGGTAGCAGAAAAGATGGGACTTCTGATCAAAGCTGAGCATAAGGAAGATTAATCCATCCACTGTGGAAAGACTAGATCTAGGAATATCTGTCAGGAAGCATTTACTATAATCAAGGTGGATGGGAGTGAGAGATAGAGCTGAAGGTCATTGAAGTAGAAAGAGAGAAGAGAGAAGGGATAGGAGAAATATGGAAATACAGTGACTAGGACTCGGCAACTGAGTTTAAGTGAGAGGTGAGAGAGAGGGGAGAGATTAGGCTTTTGGAAATGAGTGGAGAGGGAAATGGAGGCATCGTTGAGAGAAAGAGAAATCAGAGGGGGTCATTTTGGGAGGAGAATGCCCACAGGAACAAGTATTTATCAAATGTCTTTTGTAGGTGAGACGCTGGGGGGATATGACAAACATGAGACACTTCTTGCCCTCAAGGAGCTGACTGGGGATGGGGGAGAGAGCTGGAGATGTGTGTGTGTGTGTGTGTGTGTGTGTGTGTGTGTGTGTGTTGGGGGGATATATGAACACAATGGTACAAATAAATTTTAAGAAGGAGCGAGGATACTATTGACTGAAGGAATTAGGAAAGGCCTTGAGTTGGCACCTGAGCCAGGCTTTCAAGTAATTGCTACCCTCAAATTATTCATCTTTTTGGGTCTTAGTTTCTTCTTTTGTCAGCAGAGAGAGTGTTACTAAGTAATCTCTAAACCCTGTGGTTCTGGGCCCAGTAAACAGTGGTGGAAGGTTAGTTCTGGATCTTTGCAGAAATATTGGGGTCATGGGGGCTGGAGACAGAAATTTGGGCATCTGCATAGAGGTGGTGGAAGGTGGATGAGAGTGTATAGAGAGAATATAAAAGGACTGAGAGACTTGGGGGGTCAGGAAAAGGAAAAGGGGAGGTGAATGTGACAGAGAAGAACTGATCATACAATTAAGAGAGATACAAGGAAGGAATGATATTTCAGAAACCAAGGGAAGAGAAGAGGGATATTCAAGTGTCAAATATTGCACAGAGAGATGAAGGCAGAGAAAAAAGATCATTAGGAACTTTCAAAAAGTAATTTCTTTTTAATTACTTTGTTTTATTTTATTTCAATAAACACATTTATTTTCTCACATTCTTACTTCTATCATAAAAAAGGAAAAAAAAACCTTTGTAAGAAATATGCATTATTAAGCTGGAGAAATTCCTACATTGACCGTATCTAAAAATGTCTGTCTCAATCTATATCTCCATGAATTTATTCACCCTCAGAGTGACACGCTTAATCATCAGTCTTCAGGAACTGTTGTTTGACCATTACGTGGATCAGTTCTTAAGTCTTTGTCTTCACAATATTTGTTGCTGTTGTACAAATCATTCTCCTGGTTCTGCTCACTTCACTCTTCATCAGTTCATGCAAGTCCTCCCAGGTTTCTCTGAAACAGGAGTTTCTGTTATTTGCTGTGTATCAATTATTTCATTGCATTCATATTCATACTTTTATGCCGTAACACATTCAGCAATTCCCCAAAGGATTGTTAGTCCCTTCTTCTTCAGTTCTTTGTCACGGTGAAAAGGGCTGCTGCAAATATTTTTGTACATATGGGGTCTTTTCCTCTTTCTTTGATGTCTTTTGGGTGTAGCCTAGAAGTGACATCAGTACATCAAAGATAAAGGGTAACTTCTAAGAAGGATGAGAACAGACACCAAATTTCAAGGACCTGAAGAAAAGTAAAAGGAGAAGGAGTGATTTAAATTATCCAGAAGTGGATTCATAGGTTGTTAGATCTGGAAGAAACCTAATTAAAATCTAGATTAAACTTTCTCTCTCCCTCCCTCCCTCCCTCCCTCCCTCCCTCCCTCCCTCCCTCCCTCCCTTCCTTCCTTCCTTCCTTCCTTCCTTCCTTCCTTCCTTCCTTCCTTCCTTCCTTCCTTCCTTCCTTCCTTCCTTTCTTTGGAACTGAGACTCAAAGAGGGTACTAAGTTGCTCAAGGCCACACAGTCATTTAGGAACAGAATTGTGATTCAAATCCAGGTCTCTTGAACCCAGTTTTCTTTCCATTACACTATACATTGATCATGGATAATTTTGAACATAAAAGCTGGGAAGGGGAGATGGAGATGGGATGGTAACCTCAAAGTAGTGTGAATTCCCATGTTAGGCCTGTGGAGCACATAGGAAAATATACTATATGGTGGCTTCCCCCAGGAACTCCTTATCTAGTTGGGATGATAAATAGTCCAAGTATGAAAAAATGACCAAGCTCCTTGACAAAAGTGAGAGGTCTAGATCACGAGCTCCAGAGGTGAAGGAGGCTGAGGACCGCAGAACTCAGATCATTCAGCCCTTCCAAATCGAGGGCGTTAGGGGAGTGGTGCCCCCCCATTTGGAAAATCCTGATAAGACTCGTTAGCCTTCTCTTCCTACCAGAGAAATCTAATTTTTTTCTTTTTCTTTTATGGAGTATTTACAGTACCTTCTTGTAAAAATTTGAGTTAAGTATTTGGTCATAGTCTCTATATAGGTCAGTGTTAAGTAAAAATACTGTATGAAAAAGAAACACAAAATAAACATGAAAACTAAAAGCTTTCTGGAGGAGGTGGTAAATGCACCGAGTTACTCCCCTAGCAGTAAGAGGCAGGAGCAGCAGAGGGGGAGATATCCACAGGTTGGTGGTAATTTCTTATATTGATCTGAACTACATTGAAGCTACAGAGGGGAAAGTCATGATGTGGAAGGGATAACTTTAAACTTATGAAATGCTTTTTAAAGAGGCAGTGCCTATAGTGGAGAAAGTTCTGTACTTGGAGTCCAAAGGCTTCCAGCTCTGAAACTGTAACTTCATGTTTGTGGTTAAATTTTTGGACCTCTCAGAGATGGAGTTTCTGTCTTTGTGAAAGGCTGAACGGTGGGGGTTTGGAGGGGAAGGGTAGCAGTACTTGTAGGACCTCAGATTTGTAACCAGAGTAATGCTTTCTACATGAAAAAACACAAACTTCTAGAAAAAAGGGAAGAGGGATTGAGCCTATGATTTTATTGCTGTTAGGAACTCCTGAACGAGGAAATTTCCTCCACCAATACAGATTGGCACCTCCTCAGCCATTTATAGGCTTAAAGAGATTCCAGGAGCCTGGAGAGGTTAAGTGACTTGCACAGGGTCACACAGCTTGTATATGTTGGAAACAGGCTTGAACTCAGGGCTTCCTGGCTCGGAGACCAGATCTCTATTCATTATACCACGCAGTCCCCTTTATGGTAGACAGAACTCTCACTGTCTGCCTGACTATAAGCTCCAAAAGGCCCATGGCAGTATCTTGTCCAAGCTCTGTTCTTGCTCTGCATACAGTCATCATGTTACTAGTGTTTGTTAAATAAAATGGCAGGACTCCTGTAAACATGGACAGACATGCTACAGTGTGTTTTGCCGACTGCCCTGGGAATTATAATGTAGCACCCCAGAATTCCACATGTTGGATGAAGATGAAACTAGGACTAAGTTGGATTCTAGAAACCCTTGCCCAGGGCCTAGAAAAATCATTTGAAGCCTCAGTGATGAGGGAAGTTTCCTTCATTTTAAAAACATGTGTTTTCGAGGTACAGAGCTGGCTCCCCAGGCAGCAGCTCCATCTCCTGCCAACATCCATCTCCCACCTGCAGGCTTTTTTGTTTGGTTCCAAATGAAAGCCTGGAACAGAAAAATACAAAGTGAAGACACAGAGAGAGGGCCCTGTCTGCCTTGGCTGCTGGCAGACTTGAACACAGAGCATGAATGCCAGGAAATGGGGAGTCTCTTCAGGGAGATGGGAGGCTTTGCCTTCAGGGATGACAGGCTGCCTATATACTCAGTCAAAGGCGCAGGATGCTACATTGCACAGTGATTTTCCATTCTGTTATGGCACAGAGCTTCTCGCCTTTATTCCAGAGAAGACTCCTCCAGGCCCCAGCCCTTGGGGAACACTCCCTTCCTAGGGCCTCCACTCTCCCCACCCCCAAATCCAGCCACTGTTTTATCATTTGCTCAGGCTCCCTAGTCTCGTTAGTTATCTTGTTATTTGTACATGTCATGTTTTCTCAACTAGGTCGCAGGCATCTCTAAGACAAGGTCCCTCCTTTCTGCTTCTCTGTTCTCTAGGCCTCCCACAGGGCCTATAGCACATGACTGAATACATGGGAAGGTCTAAAAAAAGGAGGTTTGTTGAAAATGTGTGTATGTAGAAATAAGTGTGTGATGAATAAATGATTGAATGAATGAACCCAAACTCCCCAGTAGGGAAGTGGATTGCCCCGGGTCACATCGTTATTGTGCAGCAGAGGCAGAATTTCTGAGTCTTCATGTCCAGGACTCATTTTTCTTTTCTTTTTTTTCTTTTTTAAGAAAAATAGATTCTTATTAATATCTTTTGTTTTTATGTTGCCTAGATGTCCCCTGATAGCTTTCCTTTCTCCCCTTCCCAGAGACATTTTATAAAAACTAAGCACAATTTTTAGAGAAAAAACAGAGGAAGAAAAGAAAAAATCAGTAAAACCAGTTGATATGATTGAAAAATTGGTATTTTATTTAGCATGTCTATATATATTTTTACCAAACAGACATGTATCTGTGTGTGTGCATATACATAATACACATTTGCTATATATGTATATGTGTATATATCTATCCCTCCAATATACCATTTTTTAAATTGTATTGATTGGTTTTACTGATATCTTTCTCTCTTTCTTCTCTCTTTATATGTAGATGTTATATATATATATGTATATAATTTTATTCCCATGGACCTCCACCTCTGCAATGGAACAGAGGGAGATGTCTTCTTCTGAACTCTTTCGGCTACTTCAGGTCCTCTCTAGATTCTCTCTTTCTCTGTCTCTCTTTGAGTGTGTTTCTCTCTCATTTCCCTCTTCCTGTCTATGGCTCTCTCATGTGTCCTATGACGTTGACATTTCTAATGGGAAATATAGACTAATGCAGGTAGGACTAGGGGCTGGCCCCTTCGTGGAGCAGCTAGGATGAAAAAGCAGTTGTATGTCATTTCAGGTAGTGATCTGGGTTCAGGAGCCAGGGGTGACCGGAGGGCTGGTAGCAGCTTCCATTCTTCTTTCATTCCCATTACAGACCTCCTTAAAATTTCTTGTCTGTCTAAATAAAGTTTATATTCCTTTCATCTTTCCCATTTCAGCTGCATCCTCAGCACAGAAGCTAACCTTGTGATTGTAGAGTGATAGGTCCCTAACCGCTTTAAAAAAAAAAAATCCTCCTCTTCCTTTTATGTAGCTAAGTGTCTGTTGGGATAGAGCAATGGATTTGGAGTTAGGGAGACTAGAGTTGAAATCTTAGCTCAGATACTTAGTGGTGAGATAGTGGGAAAGTCACGTAACCATTCCTAGACTCAGTTTCCTCATCTGTTAGATGAGAATAATATTAGCAACTGTTTCCCAGGGTTGTTGTCAGGATTAAATGAGATAATAAATGTAAAGTTCTCTGCAAACCTTAAAGCATAATATGAATGCTAATTTTCCTGAATATTGTCTGTGTTCTGCCTCTGGATACCAGCCTTGATTTCTTGCTTCCAGACATCTCACCTGACGTCTGCCACTGCTCCATGACACTGCTGATGTATGACTTAGATTGTCTTGGGAGGATGACCCTCATCTTCTTCTTGGTCTATCTGCTCTAGTTGCTTTTCTTGTCAGTCATGCCCAGGTACTGTCATCAGAAGGAGGATGGTCCCTGAGCACAAATGCTTCTCAGTTTCATCCTTAAAGCCTCTCCACTGAAGAGGCACCAGGAAATCAAGGCTTCTTTGGAATGAATGTTGGGATTCATTTCCTGAGTTCATTTGCCTAATGTGTAATCAAGGCTGAACTGGAAAGATACCATGGACTCAGCTGGTTTATGGCCCCCCAGTCAATCTCTTCCTTCTCTGTCTTCAATTTCCAGGACTCTAAGTTGGATTTATTCTTATTCTTCCTTATGGAGAATGTCTTCTAAACAGAACTTCTCAAGGTATGGCCTTTAGAAGCATTCAGCATCCAACTAGCACCAATTCAGTGTTGCTCTGTATACTAAGCATTATGCTAGGGGAAGATGGATGGTACAAAGTTTAGATGCTAGAGGGTCCCTGCCTGCATGGAACTTACAGTACAGTAGGGGAATAAGACATGCAGATCACTATAAAATGTAATGTTATAATTTAAGTACGTGAGAGAAATATAAAATCGAGTACTGTGTGAAGTCCAGGGAGAATATCCAATAGAAGGGGTTAAGGAGGAGTTCTGGTACAAGATTGACCTTGAGTTGGGCATTAAGGATGGGCAAGACTTCAGAAGGGAAGCTTGAAGAGCTTCCTTCTTATCTCTTTCTGGTCCCTATTCATTCAACCTGCCCCTTTATAGTTTCTTCCATGCCCTGCTGCCTCTAGGTCCATATTCCTCCTCTGTCTCCATCTAGAACCCAGAATCCCATGCTGTTATCCTGTGACTCTCACCTCTATGAACCTTTAATTCCCACTCCTATGACCCCCACCCATTAATGCCTTTCCTCCTCAACTGTTGTCTCTCCCAATGAAACGCAAAATCCTTGAGGTCTCAGACTGTCTTTCTAAGTTTTATTTGTATTGCCAATGCTTGGTACATAGCATGCACTTAATAAATGCTTTCCCTTCCATTGATCCATGAGGAGGGAGGACATTCCAGGCACAGGGAATGGTATAGTATGGACATATACAATGAAGAAAGTGCAAAATGAGTTCATGGAGTAAAGGATTAGAAAAGAATTCTAGAAAAGGTAGGCTATCTCAGATGGAAAAGGGTTTGACTGCCAAGTAGGAGAGTTTTAATTTTGCTTGGTAAGCATTAGAGAACCACCAAAGAAAAATCTCCTCTTTGGACTGTCAGAGACAGTAAAGAGTTTGATGGGACCTGGAAGTTAAAGAAATTGTATGGCATGAAAAAAATCTAACTCCAACCCTGATGTAAAGAGAAAAAAAAACACTTTTGACCCTTACGAAGTTCAATGATGTTGTAAATTATGAAGATGAACTAATTGGATGATTGTTAAGGTAACTTTCCAGTGTAAAAAGTACCACAAGTTATACTGATTGGCAAGCAAAGATGATTTACATGGGATACATACAATAATAGATTGGGAGGGCTGGACAACATCTTACCTCCAATTCCAGGTATTCCTCTATAACCATTACTTTGCACTGGATAGTAACCTTATGGCCAGGAAGTGATTAAAGGATTGATACTCTGGATTGTGTTTCTTACTGAGTATAGTTTCCACAGTGTAGCAAGGGTTTTGATGTTGATGGTGATGGCAGTGTTGGTGATGGTGAGGTGGTGTTGCTGTTGGTGATGGTTGTGGTGATATGTGTATCCATAAAAGATCTGTGCTTTTTCAGCTTGTCTTTGACCTCAATGGATGAGTTATGGGAAGTTGTCTGAGGCTCAGAAAAGTTAAGTGACTTGCCCTCATTTGCAGGCTCATATTAAATGTCAGAGACAAATAGGAACTCCCATCTTCCTGACTCCCAGCCTGGTACCAAGTTTCTGAGCCATCTCTGCAGTGATTATACAGTTCAGATTTACATGTTGCTATAGGGTTTAAAAAGCCTTTTTTCACAATGGCTCTGTGAGGTGAGACATACATTAACCTGACATTTTTTATAACATTTTAAGGAATACCAAGTGATTTATGTATTTTTTCTCATTTTCTCCTCACAACCAGCTTGTAAGGTTAAATACTACATATATCATTATCTACATTTCACAGACAGGAAAACTTAAGACTGCATATTTTGGAAGAGGGAATGTTCTCATCTGTGAATTTCTTATAATAATGAATCTCAGGTCCAGTTAAGGGGAAAGAAGTATAGGATGACAGTCAGCAGAAATACTGGGATTTAGAAAAGTTTTTTTTTTAAAAGTATGTGGAGACTTTGGTCTGTTTGTGGGCAATAGGGAAGGAACTAATAAATGCTGAGAGCTTGAAGATGAGATGTGAGAGAGGGAGAAAAGGAAAAATAGTGGGTCAAGCTGCTGTAGAAAATGGAAGGGGATGGGAACAAGAGTCCATGTAGGAAAGTTGCCCTGGTTAAGAAAAGCTACATCACCAGAGAGGCAAGGAAATGAGAAAATATTAGACTGTAAAATGACTTTTGGCAGAAGGATTCCATTTTTTTCCCCAGGAAAGTACAAGGTAAAGATTTCAGCTAAGAGTCTGAAGGAAGGGGGTACAAAGGGAGTATTTATTTATGCGAGGAGAGAAGATCTGGAATGGTTTTGTGAAATATGGGATAATCATTGGGCAGGAGGAGAAGGATTACCTTGCTCCAGTGAGAGCCCAGTTGAAATGAACTAACGTAAATTCACTCCCAGGTGGTGACTGAGCATGTTGTCTCTACAGTGGCAGAGTTAGGATGATCATTCACACATGTAGGGGTTCAGTGGGGGTGTTGCCTCCCTATGTAGCTAGTGATAGCATTGTCAGAGGAAACTTGGAGGCTCAGGCTTAGGCTTTCCCTATCAAGGCTGAACTTTCACATGAATAACTCCCCCTCCCCCCTGTACCCCACTCCTTAGTCCAGTCACTCTTTCCAGCTCTCAGAAAGGAAACAAGTCCCAATGACCATATTCTAATTCAAACAATTTGCCAAGACAGCTGAAAGCTCTGGATTGACCATGGTGGGTCTCTTATCAGTCCAATGTTTCTTACTGGCCTTCAGGGAAGAGTATTAAGCTGCCTCTCATGATCACTATGAGGAATAACAAATGAAAACAATCAAAAAGCACTTTGCAGAATATAAAGTGCTCCATAAATAATGTATCTGTATCCCAGTGACACAATCAGCCATAACTTTCCTGTCAGACACATGTAGAACAAAAGCAGAAGTAAGTGACTTCTCGTCTATGGATGGGTTTTCTCATTTTTTAATTCTTTAAAAAGAGAAAGGATTGAAGGAAGGAAGAAACCTGCAACCCAGATCTGACAACTACATATTTTCCCCAAATGTGAGAATAGTTGAGGGAAGGAAATTCCCCCAAATGTGGACAGGAAAGATGGGTGGGTGGACTATGGACTTGGCCAAGCTCTGGGGTATATTGAAGAGCTAGCCCAGAGATATGAGTTAACTCAAGTCAACAAGTATTTATTAACCATATACTGTGTGCTAGCTACTGTGCTAAGAAAGAGAGATAGAAAGACAAGAGGGTTACTTTTGAGTTGGGGGAGGGGGCAGAGAGGAGATGGAGTTGTCATTTCTAGCAGATTCTGTGTTACTTGTTTCTATAGCTACGGTAAATGTAATTACCAGAGGATAACCCTTCGCAAATTTCATTGTAACCTCAGATAGCTAATGACATTTACTGTTTTTCCCAGCAATCTGGGACAAAATGCTCATTTTGAATTTAACATGAGTAATGCCATTTTCCATCTTAGTTAAGTATTTTTGTGTCATGAAAGACTTATCTGCCCAGAGCCCTAGGTTCTGTCAGTAAACATATTACAAATATGATTACCACTTATTTGGGGGATGAAAGATGTGGCAAATACCCAGAGAAGCATTTCTCCTTTACATTTATGGCTCTGCTCTGAACCACCGCAAATTCAGCATGAAATCACCGCAGAGATAATTCAGGCTGTTTGCCAATATCTCATATTAGACCACAGGCACCTCAGAGGCCGGGGATATTCTCCAGAGAACACAAACTCTGCAAAAACAGCCTTCTAACCAAGGATTCCATTAAGCATGAGCTGAGTCCTTTGGCTCAACAATGAGAGATGAGCTGTGTTGATAATCTTTAATCTGGAACCATATACTGGGAACTCGTTACGGGTCACATGTCTTTCCTGATTTCCCAGTCTCTTCCTGTGGCCTCCCCCCCCTCAACCCCCTGGGTCATATATTGATCAAGCATAAAGCACATGACAATATGGGATTGGTGTGAAATACAGTTAATCCAAATCAAGTACTCAGTTGGAGTATTCTCACTTGCCTGGGAAGGTAACTTTGCAACTGGGATGAATGACTGAAGTGGGTGATCAGACCTTGAACTCTTGTGATGACCTTGCCTAAGACCCAGCAGGAAGAGATCTTAGAGGCCATCAGCAACAACTTCCTCATTTTACAGGTGAAGAAACTGAGGCATGGAGAGGTTGCATGACTTCCCTAAGGTCAAACGTAGTAAATGACTCGGTCAATATTTAAACCCAGGTCCTCTGACTCTGAATACAGTTTTCTTTCCATGATGCCAAACAGCCTATCAGGGCTTGGATTGTTGTTTTTCACTTTATTTTCATTCATTCAATCATTCATTCATTCATGGTATTCATTACTGAATCATAGCTAGCTTCTTGCTAGGAGGGGAAATGTATTTTATGTCTTTTTGTGGGGGAGGCATATTTAAGTTGTAGAGAAATTAAAAGTATGAGATATAGTAATAATAGCTGACATTATATATTCCTTTTGAGTTTGCAAAAGACTTTACAAATATATCTCATATTATCTTCACAACAACCCTAGGAAGTAGATGTTTTTATTATTCCCATTTTACCGATGACAAAACTGAGGCACACATAGGTTCAAGTGACTTGTCGAGTGACACAGTCAGCAGGTTGCTGAGGTTGAATTTGAACCAAGGACATCCTGACTTCATATCCACTGCTCTACTCACTATACCAGAGCTTTATCTCTTGCACCTCTGGGCCTTCACATAGAGAAAGTAGCTGTTTTTGAAGAGCTTTCACTGCATTTGGGAAGGTGACTGCCACAAAGCCACATGAGATAGGTGCTGTTGAAGACTGACAGAAATATGTATTGTTGGACCTTCAGAGGGCGAGCACTCACTATGACCCATGGTGGTCAGGATGTGCCTCCTGGAGGCATGGCACTCAGGTTGGGCTTCAAAGGATGGCTGATGTGATGAGGAATTTGAGGAGTGAAAGATGCCTGAGGCAAAAGACAAGAAGGTGGAAAGTTGATATCCTTGAAGGCAAGAACTAACTGTCTGATTTGTTTATTTTGTCTTTGAATTCCCAGAACTTTGTAATTAGGAGACATTACAATTAGGAGAACTTTACAACCAGAATGAATACATTTTAATGGGACATCAGAGGAGAGAAGAAAGGGAGAGGAGAGATCAGATCTTTGGTTCTGAAAAATTACTTAGCTTATAGTTATCCTGAGTCCTCCCAAATAGGTTCTTCTGTGCTCAGCATTGGTACCTAGCTGATCAAATAAATGTCTGATGTGGGAGGTCTGGGGCACTTCATTCAGGCAGGGAGACACAGAGTAAGGCATGGACTGAAGGCTGGAAAGGTAGAAGTTGGGAGTAAGGTAAGGGAGCTTTCTTATATCATGTTTTTGGGATCAGTAAGTGGACCAGCCTGGTGGAAGTAGAGAGTAAATATTAGAAAATCAGGGGAGATAAGGCTGAAAGTAGAGGTTTGGATTAGATTGGGAAGGATGTTGAAAGACGGACCAAGCGAGCATCCTGGTATAGGCAATATGGAGCCACTGAAAGATTTTGGGGTGACATGATCAAGATAACATAGGGTCATATGCCTGGAGCTGGAGTGGACCTCAAAGGCTATCTTGTCCATTTTACAGAAGAGGACACAGGCTAAAAGAATGTAAGTGACTTCACTAAGTCACAGAGGAAGTCAGTATCAGAGATCATTTGAACATAGGTCTTTTGACTACAGAACCTGTGCTGTTTACACTGAAGATTAATCTGGTCATGGAAGGGTTAGGAGTAGAATGACTTTTGAGGTATGGAGACATAATTTAGGGATTGCTCCTAGAAATGACTACAGAAATTCTAATTTCTTCAGGATGGTTTTGAGTATCTCAACTCAGAGTGAAGGGATCACTCAATGGACTTTTCTGTTCATTTCCAGGGATGTTAAAATTCTACTTGTTTTACAGCTTCTAAATGTTTCTTGCTTCGAACTTCCCATCTTATTCTTATACCAAATTAGATGAGCATTAAAAAAAATAACAACTGGCATTTATCACCTAAAAGTACGTGGAATAGCAGCTAGGTGGTGTAGTGGGTAGAGTGGTTGACCTGAAGTCTGGAAAACTTGAGTTCAAATCATACCACAGACTTGCTAGCTGGATAATCTAGCAAATCATTTAACCTGTCTGCCTCAGTTTCCTCATCTGTAAAATGAGGGAGTTGGACTAAAAGGCTTTGAAAGTCCATTCTAGCTCTAAATCTGTTATGCTGTGATCCTAAGGAGTTTAATACATTATTTAATCTGAGTCCAGTCAACAAACATTTATAATATACTTACTTACTATGTGTTAGCACAATGGAGAGAAAGGTAAAAGCAGTCTCTACCCTAAAAAGGAGGCCAGGAAAGGTAATACTGTAGATATTTTTATTTCCATTCTACAGATGAGAATCCATAACACTAGGATGTCTATCAATTACAAAATGTTTATTGCATGCAATGTATAATCAATGCATGCTTTAGAAGGCCCAATGGGATGTTCAGTGAAGTATGGCGATGAGTAAAGCATGGTCCCTGACCTCCTGTTGCTGCCAGTCTGAAACCAGCTTACACAGGTAAGTACAGTATCAAGTAGATGGTGATGAATGCACTTCTCCTGGTGCTTCTCCCTTTTGGGCTGGAAGATGTTGAGTTTGGTTTGTTGGCATAGGACCACAGGTCCATTGGTTTAGAGCTGGAGCAGATCAGAATCATTTAGTTCAGCCTATGTATTAACTTTGAAATATTGACAGGACCTCTTACAGAAATGCCCCCAACTCAATTGGAAACACAAGACGTCTGGAGCTTGAGAGTTGTCACAGTTGGTATAGAATAAGTGCTGGCTTGGGCATTGAGGGATCTGAGTTTGAATTCCCACTCTGCTTCTACTTTCTCTACCTGTGCAGTCTGGGGAAAGTCAGTCTCTCCCTCTCTGAGCCTTAGCTTGATCATCTGTAAAAGCAGGGTGTTGGACTCAATTATATCTCAGCTCTTTTCCACCTCTGACAATCTAGGAATTTCAAAGCAACTTTGTTAAGACAGGACCTTAGAGGGGGGTGAGATTTAAAGGCAGGTTCAAAGGGTTACTTTTGCTCAGTTTTACTCCCCAGCGCCTCAGTGATGCTTTCTAATGATAATGGAAAATAGCCTCTTGATTGAGGGTCCTTGGCAGTCTTCCAGACTTGCTTTGACTTTTACATTTGAAGATGGTTATTGGAAAATATGTTCCACATCACAAGGCCAGGAAGAGAACACACTTTTTTTTCCCCTTTTGATTGTCAGTGATAAGATTTTAACCTTGGGTGCGGTTTTCGGTTTTCGGTGTTTTCCATCTGCTGATCCTTGATACCTATTTTATTTCTGCTGGGTCCAGCCCCAGCCCCAGAGAGATGGGAGAACTACTAGACTGACTGCAGTGGATCTTGACTGCTTGGGAAACTGGGACAGGGAGTATTTCAGAGCTCCAGGTCATAGATAGAGCTTATGATCTATCGGAGATATTCAATGTAGTGACTGACAGTATTTGCCTCAGAGCTTCCATTGCCAGGGCTATCGCTATTCTCAATATTATTAAGTTGGTGATATGACCTAGATTTCCCTAAGTATATATGTGCATGTGCATGTGAGGGACAATGCTTTGTGGGTGGGGGGCTGGTGTTGGGGTCCTCCATCTGTTCCATACTGACTTGTGACCTTAGGCAAGCCATTTACCTCCATAATGCCCTAGGTAGTATTCTCAAACTCTGCTGCAGAAGAACTGCTGATCTGTCTTGGTGGAGGGAATTACCTGCATGGGAACTTTTAGCATAAAGAAATCGCCGATTTAGATCCTATGCATACACGTACATATCACACAATTATCTGTCTGTATGTCCATATATGCATATTTGAATATATTCCTATCTGTATATGAGTATATTAGAGTGAATGTGTCTTGTGGTATATTTGTGATGGTATGGTGAATGTGTATACATTATCTATCTATCTAGACCAAGGGTTCTTAACCTTTTGTATGTGTGCATGTGTATGTGTGTAAGTGTGCGTTAGCCCTCTGGCAATCTGACAAAGCCAGAATAATATTTTTAAATGCATAAGATAAGGTTCTTAGAATTAAAAAGGAAACCAAATTATATTGAATATAGTTATAAATATTTTTAAAAATTTCATAGATTCCAGATTAAGAGTATAAAAATGGCTTTACTATGCAAAAGACACTTTAGACTCTCTACCTAGATTCTATCTAATTAAAAAAAAAGTTTGTTGAACTGAATTAATCATGGTTTCAAAAACAGCTTGATAAAACTTTAACAAATATGTTTCTTAGAATATATACGTATGCATCTAAATGTATATGTGTATATATGTATGTGTATATATATATATACAATATACATAGACAGTAAGTATGAAAGGAGGCACAGAGTAGTATGGGCCAGCCACAAAACCACTGCTAGGGAAAGGGGTCTAACCCAATTGAGATCTTTCCTTGAATTCTCTTGAGGAGTATTTAGATTTCCATTGGTTTTTTGTTAATTTGGTTAAGAGGTCAGTCCATCTTCCTGCCCCCTCCCCACCCCGGTCATACATTTCCTTGATGGCATCTTTACATGGGTTTCTCCTGTGTAATTCTTTGTAATATATATTAGCCTGCTCATGCCCAGTCTTATCATCATCATTAGCAATTAGCATATATTAAACACCTCCTGTATTCAAGGTACTGGACTAAGTGCTGAGGATACAAAGAAAGGAAAGAAAAAAAAAAACAATTCTCACCTTCAAACAAGTCTCATTCCAGTGGGGGAGACAGCTTGCAAATTTTGAGTGATCCTTAACTCCAATTCTTTGGAGATTTTGGTACTCTATGGAATGTATAAGTATGTATTTATGTCTTTGTATGTCTGTATAAATAGGAGGTGTGTATCTTTGTGATGTTTGTGTGCATTTACATATAAACAAATATACAGACTGATAATTCGAAAGATCCATGAATTTCCAGGTATGGACACTCCATTGGTCAGTGGAGATCACAATCTCTTCCATGCCTTTGCAGATAGCTTCATGAGTTGCTGTGGCCAAAAAGTGAGGCAGATAAAAGCCAGTCTTCTGATGATGAGTGCTTCTGCACTCAACTAGACTAGTTTTCCAGATACAAGCTGAGAGTTCTTTATTAGGTCTGCCCTGAAAGCTCTATCTGTGCCGGTCTGAGAAGACATGACCTTCTCTAATTGTCTTCATAATGTCTCTGCTCTCTTGATCCCTCTGCCTCTGGCTGCTTGTGTTTATCTTTCCATATACTTTCACTCTCTTCCTCCATTTCTATCTTTTACACATCTTCTTCTTTCTCTATTTCTTTAACGATCCATGTCCCTATTCCTCTACTTATTTGTCTTATATCTCTACCTGCATCCCTCTCTCTCTGTCTCCCTCTCTCCTTCTCTCTCTCTTTCATACAGAAAGGAGTGAAGTCTGCCAGGGTTTTTTTGTTATTTTGAAGCATTTTTTCTATAAAAAAGAAGAAATTAAATCCTTTATCTATTTTATCTTTTGAAAGGTTACTTATAGCTTTATTGATCTAGAGCTATGACAGCACTAGGAAGGTCACCTATTTCAATTCCCTTATTTTTATAGAAGATGACCCCTAGATCCAGAAAAGCTGTGAGCTGCCCAGGGTCATTTAAGTAGGAAATGTTGGATCCGATATTTAAGCCCAGGTCGTCTGATTCTGGATCTGGTTTCTTCTGGTAGAGAAACTTATACAATGAGTGGTAAAAGAGAAAATTCAAAAAAAAAAAAATTGAAGCTGAGTGAAAATGAATTGAAACCTTGAATTCAAATACTAGCAAGGTCACCTGGGCCTAAGTCATTCCAGGTGGATGAATGTTTGCCCTGTTTCTGGAGATCCTCCTCTCCTCACCCCCCTCCAGCATCAAGGCTCCTTGGTCAATGATTCCAAATAATTTCATTCCTATTCAGTGACTTGGGGGTCAGTAGAACATTTGGAATGGTTTCTTGGATGGTCGTAGCCAGATAGTCTTCACATGGAATTCCGCTTGGCATCTCAGGTATAGACAGGTTTTGATAGAAACAAGGCTTTGGCTTTCATGTTAGTTATCTTTCTGCTGAAAGGGCCATTAGGCAAGGGCCGCGTGCTGTTCCTGGGCTAGGTAACACATGACCAATCTTGACAGCATTGCTGAAACTAACCAGGCCTGGAAAGTTGATGAGGTTTGCTTTTGGGACAGCTCTTCCACCTTTATATCCCTCTTTTCTGATGCAATAGGGTGAAAGGCCCCTGGTTAAGTCATTTAACCTTTCTAGCTTAGGATGACTTAAGGCTCTCAGTTCCCTCCTGATGTCCCTTGTGTGCCATGTTCATAGGAATATACATTTAGGGCTCAAAGCAACTTGGGAGATCATTTCTTTCTATCCTCTCATTTTTAAATGGAGAAACAGATACCTGGGAAAGTTAAATGCCTAGCCCAAAGTCACATATATAGCTAAGGACAGAGTCAGGTCCTCTGACTTCAGGTGTAGTGGCTTCTCATAGGACTGCCACTTGTCAAGCATCAGACACTGTGTTAGGCGATTGCAATTAGGGATTGCAAAGATTAACACAGAGTAATGGAGGCATCATGGGAGAATGGAAAGGGCCCTTACTCTGAAGTTAGAGGCCCTGGGTTCTAATCCCACCCCTGATGCATCCTCCTGTAGAACTCAGACAGGGAAGACACTTAACCTCACAACCTCAGTTTCCTCGTCTATAAAATTAAGAGGATTGCACTAAATAGCTTATGGGATTTTTTTTCAGCTCTAGATCTAGAATTCTATCACCACAGCAAAGTATCTGGCACGTAGTAGATACTTAAAATAGATTTGTAGAATGGATTAGAAAGAAATGATATAAGGAAAAGGGGACACCATGAGAGAGCTGAGAACATTAACCTATCCCAAAAAGGTGAAAAGACTTGTCCAGGGACCTTTTGCCCTATGGTACCGAAAGAAAGGAAAGTGGAGAGGTGAGTTGTGGAAGGCCCTGTGGAATGCCTGTCTACATTCTAGTGGAAATAAATTAATAGCTTGAACACAGATAATTAAATACAAATATGTATGCCTACAAAAAATAAACAGAGAGTCATTTCTGGGAGTGGGAGGTCACTAGAACCTGTAGGAATCAGGCTAGACCTCATGTAGGCCATGGCACTTGAGCTGGACGTGAGAAATGAGAGACTGAGCGTATGATTTTCCAACTCTAGGAGTTTGGAGAGTAGAGTGATTAACCCCAAAGGAGGCATCTGAAGTGGGGGAATTGTATGCACATAGTGGGCATGTAGAAACATTATGGGAGCAGAGAGATGACTGTAGATACCTGCCTGCAGGTCAAGTGGGCCTTGACGCTAGCAGTCCCTGGCTGGGCAGTGAATACCACTCAGGTGGCCCAGGGATTAGGCCAGGATGTTCAAAGGACTCTCCTCAAGCCTGCCTTTTTAATTCAGAGTACCTTTTGAGTGGCAGGGCTGGAGCACTACAGAGACACAGGGAGCTGGATCTAGAGAGGTGAGGGTGGGAGGCCTTGGTGCCTAGTTCTCTCCAGTGGAAGCCATGTTGTTCTCTTCCGGGGCCATGAGGGGAAGTGGTGGTTTGAAGGTGACACATGATAGATAAAGGCTTAATTAGAAAGCTCTTTTCAGTCTGAAAGCCAGCTTTATTGGGTCTGACTTCTCATTGTCAAAGGCATGAAAAATGGGAACCAGTGATTTGGAAAACAGGTTGTAGGGATATTAGAAAGGATTTTAATATGCAAGTAAAGTTGCTTAGAAAATGCCTGTATCAAGTGGAAGGCGGTCTGAGCTGGGCTGACAGTGCTCTCTGCCACCAGGAATACAACAGGGATTAAAAATTTATTTATGATGCAAAACACTCAATGGGTAGATCAGCTAGAGGGCAGATCCTTGGATACAGTATCTCCATCATGACAAATAGGAGGTACTTGCTAGCCCAATGGGGACCAAGAGGGACGCTTCACATTAGCTCAAAGGAGAAAAGCAGGTTCTAACCAGCTAGAGAAGGTACTACTCCCATGGTGGATAGAGGGATGTTGGAGATTGTCATTTTGTCCTGGGCCAACCCCATGTTTTCCTGAGGCTGCAAGAACAAGTTATCTTCTTAGAGATGCTGCTGGTTCTCTAAGTAAAATTTCATTATAGCAAACTAACCTATACTGTTCGGTCTCTACTTTATGATAATAGATGCTTGCTAATTGATTACTATGATATCTAAATTGGTAAAAGTGGAATTTTGTTACAGTAAGTATGTTGAAAACACATTCTCAACTGAGATCTGAAAAACCAGTCACTCTACTGTGAATTGATAAGTAGGGGAAAAAAGTACTTAGAACTCACCAGGGAAAAGAGGGAGGTGTCAGTCATATGCCTTTAACATCATTTCTTTCTTCATGTAAGGTTATAGTTCTTAACATGGGGTCTATGAACTTGGTTAAAAAAATGCTTTGGTGACTTCATTTCATATAATAGGTTTCCTTTTATAATCCTTTACATTTTCTTATATGCATTTAAAAACACGATTCTGAGAATGGGACAACAGGCTTCATAAGCTGCCAGAGGGGTCCATGATAAACACAGAATCCCCAGTTCTAGATGGCTTTGTGGACTTTTCTTTTTGGTTGGATAGTTTGAGAATTTGAAAAGGGGGAGAGTTCTGACTAGGGGTGTTTTTTTTTTTTTGAGGCAAAGGAAGTTAAAAGACAGCTGCTTCTTGATGACAGAGGAAAAGAACCGGAAAGGTCTTTGCTCTCTTCTCCTCCACAGACATATAGAAGCGTTTTATTAAAATACTTCAGGACTCTGTGACTTCATCAGTATGAATCCACCCTCCACTGGAGCAAATCACAAGACTTCCGTGCCTTAATAGGTAGTTGTCATGACTTTTTATGACTGCACAAATTCATCACCCAGTGGCCAGTCTTATGATGATGGGCCCCTCTGAACTCAGACAACAGATATACAAAGGCATTATTGGCCGCATTCCTGTAAATCTGTCAGTGTGATGAGACCAGCTAGAGCTTCTATACTTCTGGTTTAGTTTTGGAAAGCTTGAGGTCAAAAGCCTGAGGTCACCATCTCTGAGGCTTTGGGGGAAGACTTCATTAAAGGACTTTTATTATAGAGAAACTAAGCTCCTTGAGGGCTTTATTATAGAGACTGTAATTTTGTTGAGGACAGAGATGGATACATTTTTGTCTTTCTATCTCCAGTGCAGTAGATACTTACTAAAATATATTTTTTATTGATTGAGAGAGGAAATATCCAATGGTCATAGGGTCATAGATGTAGATTTTGTTGGATCTACCTTGGAGTTAGTCCTTCTAGTTTAGTGGTTTTTATCTTGGGGTCCATGGATTCCCAAGGGTTGTGTGAATTTTAGTGGGAAAAATATATCCTTATTTTCACTAACCTATAACTGAAATTTAGCATTTCCTTAAATTATGAATTTCAGAAAGCCCATTATTTTATGAAAATAGTCTTCACCAAATTGCCAATGTCATCAGAACTCTTTTTCTAATCTAGCGCACAAAAATGGTCCACATTAGACAGTAAGGAAAATAACAGAATCATGAAACATTACCATTGGAAGGGTCCTTAGTCATCATATAGTTCAACCCCTTCATTTTACAGATGAGGACACTGAGGCCCAGTCAGATGAAATGCCATGCCTGAAGAAGTAGCAAGGTATTAGAACTCAGGTCTAGTGTTGTGAGACCTCTTACTCCAATGTTATTATGCTGCCTTCCAAGATTTGAATTATTTAGACTTGAGATAATTCACCAAGATGGGAACTTTGTCACACAAACATTTGATGTGAAATTCCAAAGCAGGCTACCAGACAGACTTGACAGGTAGTGTGACATGGAAGATGGAGTACTCCTCTTAGAGTCAGGAAGACCTACATTCCACATTCATTTCTAACACATACCAATTCTGTGACTGTAGACAAGTCACTCAATTTCTTCATGCATCAAGCAATTCTCTAAGACTATAAATTTCATCCTGTGCTATATAAAATGATGAACTTGTAGATTTAAGAAAAAAATATAAAAAGAATTTCATGAAATAATAAAAAGCAAATGGGCAGAACCAAGAGAACATTGTATGCAGGAACAGCAATATTGTTTTAAGAAAAATTTTGAGCTACAAGTAATTTTGATGATTATAAATACCCTTATTAAGATGCTATATGCATCCAGAGAAAGAAATAGAAGCATGTATAGCATGTATAGTATTACATATACATACATATTTGTGTCTAATGGTAGCCATCTTTAGGATAAGAGGGGGAGGGAGGGAGAAAAAGAAAGTTCCATGATAACTTCATTATGTATTTAAAAGGAAAAGCAAGATGTACACAATAGATATTCAGTTTCATGTGCAGTCTTTTTTTTTTTTCTATTCTACTTTGTTCTGTGGAGTTTGGATTCAGTCAAAGGGTCAGACTTGAGGACCTAGAGGACCATGTGTGGCCTTGAGATTGCAGGCTACCTCTGCCTGGGAAACAGTGATTCATGACCCAAACCCCAGGGAAGGGAGAAAATCAGCTGGTTTCAGACCCTAGATTTCAGTTGCAAACAAAGAGAAGCTTCTTAAACAGCATAGCACCCCAGCGTGTAATGGGCTGCCCTCTCACCGGAAGTCTTCAAACAGAGGCTAGATGGCCAAAGTTGACCCTTTCAACTTTGAAATTCTGAGCTTCTCCCTCTCAACCCAACTGTCCTAAGCCTTTGCCTCAAAGCAGAGCATTCATTCCCTAGTTGAACATGCAGCCCATGGACCAAATATGATTTGTCTGATCATGGAGTGTGCCTGCCTGGGATTGTTAGCAGGAAATGATTTCATCTAATTAGTCAGCACATGGAAAATAGTAGGACCCCAGGGCCACTCCCCCCTCCAGTTAACTACCTCCTTTGCTATGCGACTCATTATCACAGATGTCATGCTAGTAGATTTGTTTCAATAATTATAACTATTTAAAAAATCATGTCTCCTCCTTCCCTATACATGGATTTTTGATTGCATATTACACTAGTGAAAAAATATGGAAACTTTTGTTTCAACTTTATTGAGGTTCTTGTTTAGTCCAGTTCTCTATCTTTTCTTGGTTAAACTTCTGCCATGGTGTTTTGCAGCCGCTGGAACTCCTCTGGACATAGGCTGGAGAAGATTTGGATAGTGATAATGACTTACATTTCCATAACACTTTAAATTTTATAGAGTCTCTTGAAAATATTATCTGTTTGAACTTCACAACAACCCTGGGGGTAGGCATTACTGTAGTATTGTCTCCACTTTACAGGTGAGGAAATCAAGGTTCAGAGAGGTTCAGTGACTTGCCCCTGGTCACAGTGCTAGCAAGTGTCAGTGGCAGGAACTGAACCTGGGTCTTTCCAACTCCATGTTCAGCACTCTACTTCTAAAATGGAGAGGCCAAGCCATGATAGGCTGGGGGAATAAAAACAAAGTATAAACAAAAGCTTTAAGATAAGGTAGCAGTGAAAATGGCTTTTTTTGAGGGGAACAGCGAGATAAAGAAAAGGTCTGGCTGGTACAGAGCGTACAGGATGGAGATTTCAGAGAGATAAAGTATTACCAGATAGTACAGAGTTTTGAATGCCAGGTTTGGAGTCAAGGTGATAGATAATAGGGGACTATTATAAGTTATAATAAAGCCATTTTAATTTAGTATATTATATGAAATAAAGCTATATATAATAAAGCAATATTAAAGCATCACAGATCTTGATCTGGAAGAACTCTCAGAAGCCATCTAGACAAATGTCCTCATTTTGCAAATAGGGAAACTGAGGCTGGAGGGGTCTTAAGTGGCTTACCTAAGGTCACACAGATAGTCAATGGCAAAGGCAGAATATGAATCTAATTTTTCTGACTCCAGAGTTAGATCTCTTTTCTCTGAGCCATACTGCTTCTCAGATTAGCCTGGGGAGGGAAGGCAGTCTAGGCTGGATCAGAGTGACATTGGGTACTTGGAGACTGTAGCAGCAAGCACTCTGGCATACACAGGAGGGCCTGCTGCACAGGTTCTTAGATCTGCTTTTCTAAAAGGAAAGCAACTTTTGAGGGGTCAACAATTTTTAATTACATTCACCAACAGAGAAAATGCAAGCAGAGAAATAAAGACCAACAGACAGGGTTTCTAACTATCTGACCATAAGCAATACATACAACACAGATCAATAGACAGATACAACTGTCTGACCATTACATACATACATAGTTATCAGAGAAAGAAGCACCACCATCTGGGTTTTCAAAGCCAGAGGGCTTCTACATGGCTACCCAGAGTCTTGTCTGGCACATGAATCTTTTCCCAAAGAGTAAACCCCAAAGTAATGCTTCACCTCAGAGTATATATATGTATATACTTTTCAGAGACAGAGGATATGGTCCTGTTGACTCAGTGCCTCATTAGAAATTGAAGGTGTGGGCCTTCTTACAAAACAAGTCTTCCCTAATCAAATTTCCCTTAATTGGCTCAAGGTGAGGCCTATTAATGGGCGGGAAAAATCTTTAACTCTTTCTCCTATCCACCATTAACTTTACATTAACATTACAGAGACCAACTAAATGGACATTTAAGCCTTTCAGGAATGAGATGGCAAGTACCTGGACTAGGTCCTTGGTGATGGAAGAGGGAATGGATAGAGAGAAAAGCCTTTATTAAAGGAAGAATCAACAAGACTTGAGAACAGATTAATTATGGATGACAGAAAGGGAAGCTCTCTTATATTTTGAAGGTGGATATCTTATAACGATGTTTTATAGATGATCTGAGTTTGGAGCAAAATGGGGGATGCTGAACCCTGAGGGAGACATTTTGTAGGAGAAAAATGGACTGTATTAGAAGGGAGAAGCTTGAGATTCTTGTATATGCTTGAGCTACTACCATGCCTGGGATATAGTAGGTGCTTAATAGATGTTTATTGGATTTCCTCATCTGTCAAGTGGAGTTTGGGCAACATGCCCTCTGAGTCTCCTCCAGCTCTAGGCTTATAATTCTATAGTTGATTGAATGGGTCTAGCTTTGAATTAACTGGCTGTGTGACCTTGGTCAAGTTTCTTACCTTCTCTGAGTTTCATCCTTCTTATCTTCAAAATAAGTGAACCGTCTTTGAACCTCTTCTTAGCTCCAAAGTTCTGTAACTTGAGTTTGGTTTTGGATGTGCTGAGTTTGCAGGGTTGGTGCTGAATGCTAACTGGCTGGCAACCTCAGATGTCAAGTAGCTCTTTCACTTAATGGGTGTCAGATACTATGGCCTTTTTCTGATGTTTAACTCAAATGTCAAAGACCCCTTTCCCCAGATAGAGTCACTAGAGTTAGAGAAAGCAGAAGGGGGGCAGTGAGGATGAAGTAAAGGAAAAGTAATCTACTCTTCTCACATAGTCCTCTGTTTCAGAGATATCTTAGCTTCAGAGGGAAACTGCAGAGCTAATAAGAAGAAGGAAGAAGCAATGTGAATGAGAGTCTAGCCGGGTGGTGGTGGGAGGTGGGGACGGGAAGAGTTTTCCCTTCCCCTCTCCTCCCGCAGTAGTATTGCCAGACCTGGCCCTATGGAAGAGGGTAGAATTAAAAAAAAAAAAAAGGAGAGAAAGGGTTGAAAATACAGACTCTGAGCAGAAGTCCTAACAACCTCTGCTCTGAGTTTTCAGATTTGAATTGTGCTCTCCGGTCAAATGCATTAACCCTACGTGGCCTTTTTAGCTGTGAACTGTGTTCAATCATAGAATTGTAGAGTCAGAGAAGTCTCCCAGCATTTCTCTTTCTTCCTTGTCTCTCTGTTAAATGGCTTTCTTCCCATCAGCCCATGGTTGTGACCCGAGGAGGGCCTTCAGGAGGGTCTGTCAGGGTCTGTGTGGAGGCATCCTTGGGGCCCTGTGGGGCTCCAGTAGGATTAGAGTTTTCTGAACAGGAGGGAATCTCAGAGGTCGTCAGAAGTCAAAGAGTTCCCAGTGAGGAAATGCCCACTACCAATACAGATGGTCACTTGCTCTTCAATTAGAATCTGAGGCAATTATGTTTTAGAGCATTGCCTGGGCCATTGAAAGATTAAGTGACTTAATTAACAGTCAGAGTTGGGACTTGAACCCAGGTCTTCCTTCCTCTGGCACAGGAGGTTTCTCTATTCACTATGACACACCATGATTATTAACAAAGAAGTCCACACAGACGAGGAGTAGTTGTAATCGGGGTATGAGATGTGTCGGTATTTCCTACTGGGGCATCCAGAGAGCAGAAAATGGGGAAACTAGCTGAGAAATAAAACATATAGGTAATAGTAGGGCTAATAAGCATGTCTAGCTTTTTGTCTCCCTATTCTTATATATGTAGAAGCTATCTCTTCACATCAGTATCTCTGCTGTTTTTCATCTCTGCACATAGTAAGGCCTAGACAGATACAATGCCTGGAATTCCAACATCAGGGATTTATTCCTGTAGGTCTTGATAGCTTTTCCATTATTCAGTTTCTCTTATTATAACAAAAATCTCTGGGGGAGGAATAATACCTGGAATTATCAGTCATTAACACCTTAATGAGATTAATTGGCTACCTAGATGGGAGGATATGTTGGCCAGGTTCCTGGATGGAAGAGACAAGGTTGAATTCAGACTCATGGGAAAGATTCCTGGGTGGTGGGATCAGTACCTTGCTGTTTTAATGAGTTCTGAAGCTATCTACAGGGGGTGGATATCTCTCAATAGCACTTTTCTCTCATGTTTTCTGGAGCACGGTAGGTGAGAGGATCACTGTTGTTGGAAGGAAGAAGGAGGTCATGATTTCCCTTCTCCATCACTGAACAGAGTTCTGCAGAAAAGCTAGGATGGTTGCTGAAGGATAGAGGAGTAACTGGGAATTGCCTGAGCTCTCAGTAGGTCATGAGTCAGGCCCAGAGGCTGCAGCTCTTGGGCTTCCCCTCCAACGCTGCCTCCAGAGGAGAATTAAAAAAAAAATGAAAACATTGAATCAATGAGACAGGGGCCTAATTATGCTGGAGAGAATCAAGACTCCAATTTTGGGGCGTAGTGCTCTCTTTAATTCGGGTGTTTAAATATTTACCTGAAATGGAAAGGAAAAAAGTATTTGGAGTTGGGAGGCTATTCCAGCAGCAATGCATTGAGAAATTCATTAAACCACAGTTAATTAGGGGATGAAAGATACATATATAGCTCATTAGTTCAACCCACATAATTTACATCTCTGAGGATATTCAAGTGTTATCTGGCCCTGGCTCCTGGAAATAAGCTTCTTGAAATGAAGCACGTCAGTACTGCTTCTGGGAATGCCCATCATCCTGGCTCTGAGATACAAGAGGGGAAGTGGGGCCTGGAAGGGAGAAGAAATCCATGTACTGTTCTCTCTAAACACCCTCCCACCCCTCTGCCCATCCTCCATACTAAATGTGTGTGTTTAGGCGCTGTCTCGCTTGGGTTCTGCCAGAGATGATTTATGATGGAAGCGAGATGCAACCGAGGCAATATTGTACTGCTTAGCATAATGGCAAGTTGTCTAAGCACATTTTGAACCACACAAAATCAGGTTCCTCGTGCGGGGAAGCCATCCTATTTAATCTATATCAGTTAAAGAAATCTAGGCTAGAGCACCTAAATCATTATGGCTCTTATCAGCCAATTACTTTTCTATTGGCTCTTGTCTTTGCTGCTAGAAGGAAGTTTGGAACCTCCAGAGGAGCCCCTGTGGGAGTTATGAAGAGGTGGGAGGGGCACCGATTTGGGCATCAAGATCCCAGCTCTGCCACTTGCTGGCTGGGTGATCCTGATCCAGTCTTGTAACCATCATGGTGCTTCAGTTCCTTCATCTCTAAAACGAGGGGTGATGCTATCCACACTAGTCATCTCCTATACCTGTGAGGATCAGGTAAGATAGTAAATAGAAATCTTAGCTATTTTTTTTCTAGAAAGCACTTTGTAAAACATGAAACATGATACAAATTCCACTTACTGGAAAGTTACTCATTTACTGAGTCCCTGAAACACCAACTGGTCTTTAGAAGTTTAGGATTCTCTGATGATTCTTCTTTTCTCAGCATACCTAGGTAACTTGATAGTCTAGCACCCTCAAGGGATGCCTAGTTTTAGCCATTATTTCCAAGTGACTAATATAGGGTCCCAATATGATTCCTGGCTTTCTTCAGGATCTCCAGGTGATTTCTGGCTTTACCCAACATCCCCAAGTGATTGCTGACTTTATCCAGGATCTCAGTGTGATGCTTGGCTTTATTAAGTATCCCTAGATAACTCTTGACATTATTCAGCATCCCCAAGTGACTACTAACTTTATCTAGGATTCCCAGAGAACTCGACTTTATCCAACATCCTTAAGTAGTTACTGACTTTATCCAGGATCTCAGCATGATTCCTGGATATATTCAAGATCTCTAGATAATTTTTGACTTTATCTAGCATCCCCAAGTGATGACTGACTTTATCTTGAATCCCCAGATAATTTGTTTTTATTTAACATCCCCAGGTGACTTCTGATTTTATTCAGTATCAGCATGATTTCTGGCTTTATCCATGATCCCCAGATAACTCTTCACTTTATCCAGCATCTCCACGTAACTCTTGACTTTAGAGAACACAGCTAATTTTCCTTTCATGCCAACCAGATAAACAGAGTTGGAGTTGGAAGGGACCTTAGGAATCATATATTCCAACCTCCTTGACTTTACAGAAGCAGAAAATGAGACCCAGAGAAATAAAGTGATTTGCCCAAGATCATACAACTAGCAAGTGACAGAGCTGGAGCTGGCACAGTTTCCATTATATGGCACTGGCAGGCTTTACCATGTTGATTTTCCTTGATTTATTACTCGTAATTATCAAGGGGCTCCAGAGAATGGATGATGTCCTTGCCGTCTGGTGGTAAGGAGAAGGGGACACACTGATGTTGACATTTAATAGGGATAGTTTCATGGCCTGCCCCCTTCCAATCAAATTCAGCATTGACTATCTTCCTTCCCCTACCTGCCACTGGTCTGTCCTTTACCTGGGGGAAGTAGAGGCAGAGCTAAAATGGGAAACTTGTGAGCATGGCACACGTGGCACAAAGGATGTCCTCAGGTGATAGAGAAGGACAGAGCCCCATGAAAAAGGAATGAAGACTTCAAGGACACTATTCCAAGACTGAAGTTAGGGGAAAGGAGAGGGAACAGGGCCAGACAGAGGAGGAAGCCATCCCAGCCTTAGACATTCAGTCCAGAGATAGAGATAGGATATGGAGAATGCCCAGTCCCAGATGATGCTGGTTTCCTTGGTGAGGTAGGGGATTGGAAGAATTTGGAGGAACATTGGTCAGAAAAAATGTTGGGTTTGTCAGCATGTGTACTTGTTTGCTCTCCTTCCCTATTGAAGAGACTTATGGTACAGTTTTGGTTGAATAAGAACTCGCAAAGGGAATTATTTTCATTCTTAGGGCAATTTTGATGGAATAGATTGACCCACACATCTAAAGAGAGGTTAAAGGTAATTCAGCCCTTGTCAGCCCTTGCCTTCACGCAGACAGCCACCTCCATTACTCATCCATTACCTTTTTCTTTGGCATTATGGGGCAGTGGAAAGATTGCTAGTCCCAGAGAATCTGGGTCTGAATTCTGTTTCTGACATTTATTATTTCTTATGTGACTTTGAGCAAGTCACTCAACCATTCTGGGTCTCCCTTTTCTCATCTGTAAAATGAGGGGGTTGAATTAGATCATGCCTCCCATCCTCTCTTGCTTTAAATCTTTGATTCTATGATTTTCCATTCTATTTATGGATTCATAGGATTTAGTGGCAGAGAGACAGTCATGGTGTAGGGGAGAGATCAGTAGGTTTGGAATCTAAGGACTCCCTTCTCTGTACTTTTCTATCTGTGTGACCTCTTCGGGCCTCAGTTTGTCATCTGTAAAATACAGAGATCTCACAAGATGATCTCTCAGGTTTTTTCCAGTTCTAAATTCCATGTGACATTGGAGATCACAGATCAAAAATGGGAAGGGACCAGAAACCATCCTTTTGAATTTTTTATCTTGAGCACTAGCACAGTGCCCAGCACATTAGCATAAGTAAATACTTACTAAATGCTTGTTGACTTGACCTACAAATCAGATTCCTGGGTCACAGATCCCTTATTTCCCAGAAACCTGCATTTCTCATAGATCCTCAAGGATAGCATGGCCCTGAGAGTCCTTTTTACTCCCTCCCTCAGTTTCCACTGGCTTTACCTATTACCCCAGGGCTTACACTTCAGACCAGACAAGGGTTCACTTGAGGGACAGAAAAGTCCACCCAATGGCCCAGAACTGGATCAGCAGGTAAAGAATGATGTTTGGTCCCTGGTGAAACTGGTCGTGAACAGGAACTAGAGCAGGTGTTGAATTTTCTAGGCCTTTGGTAGCAGGAAATCAGAACCAAGAAATCCAGACCAAGAGAGGGATGAGGTGAGTTGGAGGAACATCTGTCCAGCCAGCTGTGCCCTGAGCAGATGGACCAGGATTTCAAGCTGGGGCCAGGATAGAGGAAGGGACTGGGGTGAAAACAGGTCATCCAGCGGGCAGAGGCCAAGTGCATGTAGGGAGTAGGGGCAGCTCTGGGGAGGCCCAGGGCTGGGGTGGGGGGTGAAGCAGAAGCCAGACCAGAATCAGAGATCAGATGTGAGCTGTTTCCCAGACAAGTGAATTCCATTGATGGGGCTCTGCCATTGAAGAGGGGGGTGTGGGGTCATGTCACTTCTTCCCCTCTGGGGACAATGGTACAGAGACATGTACTTTGGACAACACCAGCCCTTGTAGGCTAGCCTCATCCTCCTCTTTACTGCTGCCACCAATCCTTGAAGAGACTCCAAGCCCTACTTTCAGACAGTAATAATAATAACTAATCCTTATGTAATACTGGAAGGTTTACAAAGCACTTGGCATGCACTGGGTGTCCCAAAAATCTTAGTGCAATCTTGAGCTGTTAAATCTTAAAATTGCCCTGTGACTTTTGGGGCATCCTACATGAGCTCATTTGAACATCATGACAACCCCACAAAGGAAGTGTTTTTATTATCATCCTTTAGTGGATGGGTCAGACAACTAACATTTATTATGCATGGACAATGTGCCAGGAAGTATAGTAAGTACTAGGGATGATGATTACAATGGTTTTGAATGAGGAACTTGAAGTTATATTAAGTGATTCTTCCAGGGACAACCAGTTAGGAAGTGGCTGGGGTAATATTGGAACTTTCTGACTACGTCCAGCCCTCTGTCCCTTATGCTACCTAGATGTCAGATGTACTTAGCTGAGGCATGGGCACACATCCTTCCTTTTCCTTTAATTTTACCCAAGAAAGAGATGTTATGAAAAGGAAGAGAAGTGGGATTGTCCAGTACTTCTGAGAAAGTTTATTATACAAAGTAACTCTCAGAGTGTGTCAGTATATCACCAGAGAGCTCTCATTTTCCCTGAAATGTCTGGTACAGCTTCCTGGGCTAAGGAGCCCTCTTTCCTATGTAGCACCAAAAACAATGGATTTCAACTCAGATCTGTTGTTCAGGCCCAGCTGGGCCACTCAATAGCCATGTGACTTTGAGAAAAGATTAACCTTTCTGTATCTCACCTACAAAATATGATTATACTACTTTAGCTACCATTCTCAGAGGGATTTTTTTATGCATGTATATCCTACCTTCATTCAGCAAGTATTTATTATGCATCTACTATGGGCTAGATAAAAGACATACAGTCCAGAAGACCAGGGTTCAAATCTTGCCTCAGATACTTTTTAGCTTTGTGACCTTGAGCAAGTCACTTAATGTCCCTGTGCCTCAGTTTCTACATCTGCATAATAAAAAGTAAATGTTTAACAATTGACGCTGAAAGAAATGTATGCACCACATACTTTTACTGCCATTTCCTCATCACTTTCTCAAGTCTAGACAATCAGCAAAACAATTAAGTCTTGATTTGTAGCAGCTGATAATTTATGAGGTATAAACACTTTTCAACAATCAGCTGCAGCAAGCTGGTTTGAGTTAGCTTCAGTGTGTGTGTGTGTGTGTGTGTGTGTGTATGTGTATATATATGTATATATGTATATATTACACAATATGTGTATGTATAAAGATATATGGGGCAGCTAGTTGGCACAGTGAATAGAGTACTGGGCCTGGAGTTAGGAAAATTTGTCTTTCTTAGTTCAAGTCTGGCCTCTGATACTTACTAGTTGTGTGACCCTGGGCAAGTCACTTAACCCTGTTTGCCTCAGTTTCCTGTTACATGTATATGTATATATATATATATATATATATATATATATATATATATCACAACAAAATCAATTTAAGGTCATTTGGAGGGAAAAGGGGAAGGTCACCAGTAAATGGAGGATTAAAATTGAAGAAGAAAGTCTACATAAAGTGCTCTATAAGGTGCAAAGGAACTATGACTGTCAGCTGTTATTGAGTGATTCTGTAGAGAGTATGTGCAGGATCTGGAGCCAGATGATTTTGTTATGTGTTACCCATGTGATCTTGCTCAAGTCACTTCTCTGGGCCTCAGTTTCCTCATCTGTAAATTGAAGATGACTCCCAAGGTCCCTTTGAAGGAACATTGAGTTCCTAAGTCTATGACTGCATGAAATTATTAGCATGGAGGCTGAGCCTTGCTGTGGGGAATGACCCAGGTAAAGGCAGTAATTACCCTGAAGCCCACTCACCCTCCTCTACCATTTCCAAGTCCACCCATTTCTTTCTGTTCTCACTAAAATTTGGTTTTCCTGGGCACCATTTTTCTTCAGCCCATTTGTAAGGTTGACACCATCTGAATCCAATTAAGCATTTCCCTCTTCTAGCAGACAGGCTAACTGTCTGCTCCACCCACTTCCCTGCTCCCAAATTGATGAGTCATTTTCTAACCTCCATTCTGCCCATCCCACAGCAGTATCTACCCAAAACCTTTCACAACCTCATAGTCCAGTCTCACACATACATTTCGTGGCCAGTTAATGAAATTTATGGTCTGTATCAACAGTAACGGCAAGGTCATGTCATTATAGGGCTGTTAATCACCACCTTCTACGTGAAACCTTTCTTGATTCCCCCCAATGCTAGTGACCTTCCTCCCAAACTACTTTGTATTTATTTTTACTTATTCTCCTTAATGTTTATTATTTATGTATTTATGTACTTGTTTCCCTTGATAGAATATAAGTCTCTTGAGAAGAAGGATTTTTCCTTTTTTTCTTTGCATCCCTAGCACCAAGTCCCAGTGCCTGACACATACATAGAAGGTGCTTAATAAATTGGTGAATGATTGGTGGTTGGTGATTAACTTTTGATTGATAGATCAGAAAGGAATCTTCCAGTGGAATATAGATGAGAAAGAAATTGACTTGGAGTTAGGATATTTGGCTTCCAACTCATACCTGCTAACCTTGAGACTATGAACAAGTCATCCTACCTCTCTGACCCTCAGTTTCTTCATCTATAAGATGTTGGAAATAACTCTTTGATGATCCATCTCTCAGGGAGTGTTGTGAAGAAAACCTTTGTAAGTCTTTAAGTAATATAGATAGGGGGCTGCTGTGAATAACAGGAATAGGTATTGACAATAGTATGGTGATATCCTGGGGGCAAATGTGACTCAACAAAGAACAATTCAGAAAGATGTAAGGACTGTGGTCTAATATATGAAAGAAACATATCTCCCAGGGAAGAAGAAATCCCTCCTTCACTCCCCTCTTCCACCAACACACACATCTTGGTGCTTTTGAGCAAAACTTCAGTGCCCTGTGTTGGTTACAGGTCCCTCTCCCAACACCAAGCACAACACTCAAGTTGTCAGCTGATCAGGGCAGAGAACAGCATGATTTATTTGTTTATATTATTATTATGTTATAATATATTGTATCATATATCTTATAACATATTATGCTATTATTTATATATATCATAACATATTATACTATTATTTATATTTTGAATGTTTTTTTCATGCTGCATTTGACAAACATCAATGAATATGAGCAATTCCATATACAAGAATGGAAAAGGAAGGTTTTATATGAAACTGTGAAGTCTATTATATCTATCTATCTATCTATTCATCTGTCTATCTGTCTATGTACCTGTCTGTCTATCCATCCATCCATCCATCCATCCATCCATCCATCCATCCATCCATCCATCCATCCATCCATCTATCTATCTATCTATCTATCTATCTATCTATCTATCTATCTATCTATCTATCTATCTATCTATCTATCTATCTATTCATCTGTCTATCTGTCTATGTACCTGTCTGTCTATCCATCCATCCATCTATCTATCTATTCATCTGTCTATCTGTCTATGTACCTGTCTGTCTATCCATCCATCCATCCATCCATCCATCCATCCATCCATCCATCCATCCATCCATCCAATTTATCATCTATTCATCATGTTAGTTCCAAAACCATTACTCCGAACCTCTTTCTGTTCTTTTCTGTGCTCTTTAAAAATGTTTCATTGATACTCTTACTATTTTTTCCTATTATCAGCTTCCAATTCCCCTCCCCCTCAAAGGCACCACTTAGACTCTTTTGTAATCAATAAGCATTGTCAAGCAAAGCAAGTCTACACCTTGGTCATATACAAAAAGGCATACCTCATTTTGTACTTCCAGGTCAAAAGGGGAGAAGCATCTTTAGTTCTCTGGGATTGAGGTTGGTCAGAGGTCTTGAGTCTTTCAGCATTGTTTATCTCTATGATGTCATCGTTGGATAAATTTTTCTTCTGGTTGTGCTTATTTTACTCTGTATCATTTGTACAAGACCCCTCAGGTGCTTCTGAACCTATTAATTTCTTATTGTATAATAGTATTCCATGATATGCACATACCATAGTTTGCTCAGTAATTCCTCGGTTGATGAGCACCCTCTTAATTTCCTGTTCTTTGTTACAACAAAAGTACTGCTAGGTGGCTTGGTGGGTATAACACAAGATCTGGAGTCAGGAAGACTTGAATTCAAATTTGGTGTCAGACACTTACTAGCTATTCAAAATAAGGGCATGACTTCTGTTTGCTTCACTTTTCCCACCTATAAAATGGGTATCATAGTAACACCTACTTCCCAGGATTGTGAGGATTAAATGAGATAATTATATATAGTGCTTAGCTCAGTGTCTGGCACATAGTAAGAACTTTATAAATGCTATTATTATTCTCAATATTTATGTACATCTTGGTAACCTTTCTCTTTCTTTGAATTCTTTGGAGGTTTAAACCCAGTAGTGGTATTTCTGGTTCAAAAGGTAAACGTTGTTTAGTAGGTTTGCACGTGAAGTTCCAAGTTGCTTTCTAGAATGGCATAGCTGAATTTTTTACCTTCCATATTCTGGATGCTGTGTTTCTCTTAATTTAGTCTAAGATCACAAGGGCTACTTGGTCACACTGCTGATTCATCCTGACTTTGAGTCCAATCCTTCACAAATAAGCAAATTGAAGCTCAGAGAGGTGATGATTTGCCCAAGGTCACAAAGATAGAAAGTAGACAAATGAAGATTTGAACTCAGGTCTTCTGGTATCATATCCAGTGTTCTTTCTACCATTGCATCTTAACCTAGTTTTTTCCCTCTCTCTCAGAGAGGAGAATATCATCAGGATTCTGTTTGCAGAAGATGCTTAAGGCTCTATCTATCCTCTATCCTTAGTGAAAGCCAATGAACTTGGAGAGTGGTCTGGTTAAGGGGTGAGGTCTCAGAGCTTTTCTGCCCTTGTATGCCTCCCTTCACCCCCAGCCCCCAGCAGGGAGTAGATGCTATTGCTGGTCTCCTCTGGTGGGAACTCATCAACGCCTGCAGAGAAGTAGTTCATCCCAGCAGGTTTGCGGATAAGAACTTGTACTTGAAAGCTCATTACTAATTAATTATATTGTAGAATACAGCCTCATTCCCATTACTCACTGATGAGAAAATTAAAGATCTATTGATATTGTCATAATTAATTGAACCAGAAAAGCAGAAATAGCCATACATAATATGCCTGAAGTTTAAGTTAACAATTTGAAGTGACTTCCCCTGAATCGGATTGTTATTCAAAGATAGTGTTAGAGGAAGACTTCAATTCACATTAGTTCAGCTAATATTATTTAATTACCTACTATGTGCAAAGGACTGTATGGTAGAGAGGGAAAGGTAGAAAGAAAGTTCTGATTACAGGTGGTATCTGTTCTCCTAGTTACTAGGAGTTACAAAACTAGTTACTTGGTTTTCAATTATTTGAGGATCAGCTCTCATACCACCTCCTACAGGAAGCCTTTCCTGATTTTCCTTTAACACTCACTCCTTATTCCTCAAATGATCATGTATTTACTTCTCTGTTTACATGTTTATTTCCCTATATACTAAATGCTCTTTGAAGGAAGGGACTTTTTTCCATTTTGTCTTCATATAACAAGTTTATAGCCTTAAAATGGTGCCTTGTAAATATTAGGAACTTAATACATGCTCAATGGATTGCATTAGTGGGGGGGATAGGAAAAAGCTATAAATGCAGATACCTATACTAGACATTGAAATCACTTGAGATACTTTGGATATTACTAAATGTTTTGTGAGGTCAGAGGGTAAAGGTCATTACTGATGAGGAAGGGAAGTCTAGGTCAGAGATTCATAGATTTAGAGCTAAGTGGGATCTTTTCCCCTTCCCTCAAGTTATTTTTTTGTTATGATCTTGACTGGACTGATTTATACCATGAAGATACCATACACTCAAATGCTTGAATCCAAACCAGTTTGCTGGTTTTATACAAGTCCGTAGTAGGTTTCCTCCACCAATCAGAACATACCTCATGTTGTTCCAGGTTGAAATGCCTTAGGTTGATTGAACAGAAAATTCTAGCTCTTGCTCACACCTAATTCATTCCATTGATTCATTGGCTCACAGGAAGTGTTTTTATTTGACAATCAAACATTAATTTATTAAGTGCCTACTATGTTTCAAGCACTTTACTAAGTGCTAGGGATATGAAAAAGACAAAAGTCAGTCCCTGTCCTTGAAGAGCTTAACATCTAATGGGGGAGACACCATGAAAACAAATATGTACAGATAAAACTGTATGCAAGATAAGTAGAAAATAATGAACAGAGGGAAGATACTGGAATTAAAAGGGGTGGGGAAGGCTTCCTGTACAAAGTAGGATTTCAGTTGGGATTTAAAGGAAGCCAGGGAGGTCAGTAGTTGGAGTCAAGAAAGGAGAGCATTCTAAGTATGGGAGAGAGCCAGAGAGAACACTCATGCCTGGAACCAAGAAATAGGGTGTCTTTCTTGTGTAATAGCCAGGAAGCCAGGGTCACTGGGTCAAAGTGTACATGCTGTGGAGTAACATATAAGAAGACTGAAAAGGTAGGAGGGGGGTAGATTATGGAGACTTTTGAATGCCAAGCACAGTACTTGCATTAGAGTGGTGGCAGTGTCAGAAGAGAGAAGGGGACTTATTCAAGAGATAATGGAAAGATGAAATCAACAGACTGAATATGGAAGGTGAGAGACAGTGAGGAACCCAAGATGACTCCTAGGTTGTGAACCTGAAAGAATGGGAGGATGGCATGGCCATCTATCATAATAGGGAAGATAGGAAGAGGTAGGGTTTAGGGGGAAAGATAATGAGTTACATTTTGGACATTTTGAGTTTAAGATATCTATTAGACATTCAATTTGAGATGTCTGGAAGGCAGTTGTAAGATTGGAGGTCAGGAGAGAGACTGGGGCAGGATAAGTAGGTTTGAGAATCATTGGCAGAGATATGGTATTAAATTCATGGGAGCTGATGAGATCACCAAGTAAAGTATAGAAAAAGAAGAGAAGACCTAGGACAGAACTCCAAGAGAACTTATATTTGGAGGACATGATCTGGAGGAGAATCTAGCAAAGGTAATTACTTTTAAGTGAGGTGGCATGATTGATTGATCAATTCAATGGATCCTATCCTCAGACAGCCAATGACAGATACTTTATGATACAAATATCTGAAATTGCAGAGTACTTGGAGATTTTCAAAGGGATTTTCATGGCCCTTAGGGAATTTCATCGAAATACTTGATCTGGTTTATGTGTTTCCAAAACCTGACCTTTCTAAAGTCCCTTTGGTCCTAACTATTAATGGCTGTGATTATTATAAGGGACACAAAGGGTATATAGGGCATAATATTGTCTAGATCCAAGAGTTAATAACATAGGAGAGGAGATGACAAAGGCACAAATGACCTTAGTACCAGGCAGTACAGTATCTGCTAAGTGCCCTTAGGAACATAAATGATGTGCTGTGGAACTTCAGAGATTAAAAGTGGGGGGAGGGGGTGCTCAGAGATGAAGAGTAGGCACCTGTAGCTCTTGTAGCTTCATGGTAAAGGCGATATTTAAACATTTGATCTTTTAAAAGAATAAATCTACCATGCCACTCTCTTGCTCAAGAGCTTTCTTTGGCTTGCTTTGTATTATAGGATAAAATGCACTTGCCAGCTTGTCATTTAGAGCTTTTCATAATCTCTTTCATCTACCTTTACAGGCTTATCTCGTAACACTCCACTTCATGTACTTTACATTCCAGTAAGACTGGTGAATTTGCTAGTCCCCAGATTTAGCATTTTATCTTCAACCACTGTACCTTTCCAAAGGCTGTGTCTCTCATGCCTAGAATTCATCTGCCTCTGAAATTCTTAACTTCCTTCAAGATTCAGCACTGGGGACAGTTCCAAGGGAATCCTTTCCTCATCCTGTTATAAGTGCTTTGTCCTTCCCCAAATTCTCACAGGATTCTTATGTGCACAATCTGTATCTCTCTTTGTGCCCCCCAAATTTAATCTCCTTTAGAGTTTTTGTCTTTGTATCCCAGAACTCAAGTGGTTCCTCATATGTATTAGGCACTTGATAAATGATTGAACTTTGAAGGATAGATGTGATTTCCAGAAATGAGAATCAAGAGAAGAAGGTATTCCAGGTGAAACAAAATCATAGAGATTGGAATGAAAAAGGCAGATTTAGAGGAAGTGAGGAAACCAGTCTTATTGTAGGATTAATGTAGAGAAGTAGCATGAGAAAAAATGGGAAGAAGTAATAAGTTTTCACATTTTAATAAAACTCTAAGGTTTATGGAGCACTTTTTTCAAAACAACTTTGAGAGGCTGGTAGCATAGGCATCATTACTCCACTTCATAAATGAAGATTCTGTGATTTAGAGAGATGAGTTGACTTCAAAATTATTCAGCTAGCAAGTAGCAGGGGCAAGACTTGAACCCATATCTTTTGTACATATAATTCCAGTATTTCTTTCAAGTGTGTCATACTGTCTACATGATGTAATGAACAGAGAAAACCCAGAAATAAAAGTTAAGAGTTAGGTTCTTTTAAGAGGGTCTGTAACTAACTTGTGGAATAAATTGCTTGTAATCCACTGTACCTTTCTAGGGCTCAGTTTACTCATCTGTCAAATGGGAGTAATCCAGCTTTTCCTACCTACTTTTTAAGTCTGGGATGAAAATGGAAGGAGGTAGTGCACATGGAAGTGTTTTGAAAAATTCAAAGCTCTGCAGAAAGACATACATTTTCAGATATGGCCAATATGGGAATTTATTTTTCCAGACTGTGTAGCTGTAGATTGAGAGCTTTATTTTTCAATTTTTAATTTTAATTTAATGTGCTCAGTGGAGGTGGAGGTAATGGGAGAGATGGACTAATAGAAATATGGGGGACAGCCAAGATGCAGGGTAAAAGCAGGGACTTGCTTGATCTCTCCCCCAAACCCCTCCAAATACCTGTTAAAAATGACTAAACAAATTCTAGAGCAAGAAAACTAACACAATGATAGAGTAAAACAAATTTCCAGCCCAAGATGACTTGGAAGGTTGACAGGAAAGGTCTGTTACACCAGTCTGAGAGAAGAATGCAATCCAGCATGGGTGGGCTGGCATAGACGGGCCCCTAGCAAACCCAGAGCAGCTGCAGGGCACTAAATCACTGGCAGCTGTGGCAGTTTCCAGACTTCTCAACCCACAAATGCTAAAGACATCTAAGAAGGTCAGTAGGAAAGATGGGTCAGAAGTGGGTGAGAGAGGAATGCAGTCCAGTCCCAGAGCAATGATGGAAGTGATGGCAGTGGTAGTGGCTACTTCTGGATCTCTTGGCCTACAGATGGTGTGGGGGGGGATCAAGTGGGTGATCAGAGGGGGATTGCAGGGATCTCTTTGCTGGCACTGAGACAGAATTCTCTTGCTTTTCTGGTGCTTCAATCTGGGTCACAGTACTGGGTGGTGGTACTGGGGTGAGAAGGAGGGCATGGTGGAGCTTGTGGCAGTAGTGGAAAGGGAATCCTCCTCACAATTCCAAGGCAGAAAAGAGTGCTTGTAGTCACTCACAGACCAGAGAACAGATGAGGAGAGGAGTAAACACCTTTTCCTTGATCATACAACCTTGGAAGAACTGAAAAATTATAGGTCCTTAGAAATATCTGTGAAAACAGCTGCACAAAACCCCTGAATCTTGGGACAGTACACCCTCCAAAATGGAATCAGAGTCCTTCCTTAAAAAAAGAGCTAAAAAGTCAAGTAATTGACTGGGAAAATGAGAAAATAGTAGAAAAAAGAGTCAGACTATAGAATTTTACTTTGGTGACAGGAAGATCAAAACTTAAAACCAGAAGAAGACAACAAAGTCAAAGCTCTTACCTCCAAGGCTTCCAAGAAAATATGAATTGGTCTCAAGGCAATGGAAGAGCTTAAAAAGGATTTTGAAAATGAAGTAAGAGAAGTAGAGAAAAAATTTGGAAGAGAAATGAGAGTGATTCAAGAAAATAATGAAAAATGAATCAACAGCTTGCTAACAGAGACACAAAAATTGTTCTGAAGAAAATAACACCTAAAATAGTAGACTAACCCTAATGGCAAAAGAGGTCCAAAAAGTCAATGAGTAGAAGAATGCCTTAAAAAGCACAATTGGCCAAATGGTAAAGGAGGTATAAAATTTCATTTAAGAAAATAATTCCTTAAATATTAGAATGGAGCAAGTGGAAGTGAATAACTTCATGAGAAATCAAGAAATTATAAAACAAAATTAAAGGAATAAAAAAAGGAAGACAATGTTAAATATCACAATGCAAAAACAGCTGACCTGGAAAATGGATACAGGAGAGATAATTTAAAAATTATTGGACTACCATGATAAAAAGCAAGCCCAGACATAATTTTTCAAGAAAATATCAAGGAAAACTACCCTGATATTCTAGAATCAGAAAGCAAAATAGTAATTGAAGGAATTCACTGATCACCTCCTGAAAGATATCTGAAGAGGAAAACTCCTAGAAATGTTGTAGTCTCCAGAGTTCCCAGGTCAAGGAGAAAATATTGCAAGCAGACAGAAAGAAGCAATTCAAGTGTTGTGGAGACACAATCAGGATAACAGAAGATTTAGCAGCTTCTACATTAAGGGATCAGGGCTTGGAACATGATATTCCAAAAGTCAAAGGAGGTAGGATTAAAACCAAGAATCACCTACACAGCAACAATGAGTATAAAACTTCAGGGAGAAAAATGGTCATTCAGTGAAATAGAGGGCTTTCAAGCATTCTTGAGGAAAAGACCAGAGCCAGACAATCTGACTTTCAAATATAAGAATCAAGAGAAACATGAAAAGATAAACAGGAAAGAGAAATCATAAGGGACTTATTAAAGTTGAACTGTTTACGTTCCTACATGGAAAGATGATATTTGTAATTCATGAGATCTTTCTCAGTATTATGGTAGTTGGAGAGAATACATGCACACACACAAAGCACAGGATGAGTTGAATATGAATGGATTATAGTTAGAAAATAAAATTAAGGGGTGAGGGAGAAATATACTGGGAAGAGGAAGGGAATGTTAGAATGAGGTAAATTATCTCACATAAAAGAAGCAAGAAAAACCTTTTACAATGGAGGAGATGAGGGAGTAGGTGAGAGGGAATGAGTGAATCTTACTCTCGTCAGATTTGACTTAAGGAGGGAATAGCATACACACTTAATTGAGTATGAGAATCTATCTTACCCTGCAGGAAAGTAGGTGAGGGGGGAAGGGCTTAAGAGAGGGAGAGGGATGACATAAGGGAGGGCAAAATGGAGGAGGGGTAATCAAAAGCAAACACTTTTGAGGAGGGATAGGATCAAAGGAGAAAATAGAGTAAATAAGGGACGAGATAGGATGGAGAGAGATACAGTTGGTCTTTCACAACATGACTGTTATGGATGTGTTTTGCATGACTACACATGTATAACCTATATCAAATTGCTTACTTTCTCAATGAGGGTGTCTGGGGAGGGAGAAAGGGAGAGAATGTGGAACTCAGTGTCTTAGAAACTCATGTTAAAATTGTTTTTACATGCAACTGTAAATGATAATATGATAATATGGCAATATGATATGATAATGATATGATAATCAGGCAATGGGGTATAGAAATCTATCTTCCCCTACAGAAAAGTAGAAGGGAAGGGGATAAGAGAAGGGGGAGTGATAGAAGGGAGGGCAGATTAGGGGAAGGGGTAATCAAAATGCATGCTGTCTTAGGGTGGGTGGAGGGGAGAGATGGGGAGAAATTTTGGAACTCAAAATCTTGTAGAAGTGAATATTGAAAACTAAAAATAAATTAAGAAAGAGAAAACAAAACAAAAACTAACACCAAATTTAAAGTGCTTTGCTAGCCTTAAAGTTATATAAGGAATTAATGCAAATATATAAAACCAAGAGAAACCTCCTATTATTATTCCCACTTTATTTTTGAAGAAACTCTACTTAAATTAGGCAAGTGACTTTTCCAAGGTCACATAGATGGTCTGTAGTGCAAGAGAGACACTGAGAAGAACCGCTAGAGATGAATAATGTTTAGGATCATTATTTAATTATTCCATTATCTAAAGAGGTGAGTATGTCTTTAAAATCAGGATAATAGCATTGCTGGGACTTTGCGCATTTTGTCTAGTTACCCTTAGCTTCTGAATCAATGAGCCAGAAGGAAGTAGTGAGATTGTTTGAGGTGGGGAAAATTTGTCATTGGATTTCCCAGTTTTGCATTTCTTCTCCCTGTTGCTGCCTTCCTTAGACCCAAAGATCAATCTCTCCCCACAGATTTTGGCCTCAATAAATGATCTGTGACTCATTTATACAATAATGGAAATATCTGTTGTTACATTCTTGAATACAACATTTGTATTTTAAGAAAAACCAGAGCCTTAAATAATTCAGTTCAAAAGCTGTAGGTTGTAGATGGGGACAGGGAATAAAGATATTAATTCTGTCAAAAAATATGTTTCATAAAATTAAAATAACAAACTCTTAAAATTTGAAGAATTATACAAATGTAAGGGATTAACCAACAGCGAGAGGGAGTGTGGTAGAGTCGAAAGAGTTCTGGTTCTAGAGTTAGAGAATCTTAGTTCAAATCTGATCTCTTATGCTTAATACCTGTGTGATCTTGAGTGATCCATCTTACTGCTTTGGACCTCAGTTTCCTTATCTGTAAAATGAGAGAACTGGACTAGATTTCCTATGAGATAATTTCCATTTCTAGGGTTATTAACCTGATCCTCTGTTAGAAGCTTATATAATATGTGAAGTTGGCCCAGTCTCCTCCTTTTTAGGGTAGTGTTTCCCTGATACTTCACTGGAATAGCCCCAGAGAGGATTTGACTTTGGGTAAGAGTGAGTTCCCTTTTATTGGAGGCCTTAAAGTAAAAGCTGGATAGATGCTTTTGGGATCTGTTGCAAGGAGGTTTTTTGTTTCACTACGGGCTAGGCTGGATGACCTTTGAGTACCCTCTGGCTCTGAAATTCTGGGATTCTGTGAGCGTGCCCTCCCCCATGGTCCTGAGAAGTCACCTCTCTGTGTAGGCACATTTCCCCATATGTTCATGGAGCAGGATGGATCCAGGTGCCACTTGGCTCCCTGTGGCAATATATCAGTGGGAAGATCATTTTTATCCCTTGTTTGGTTAAGAATTTTATTACTTTATTTATAAAAAAAGCCATGCCGATCTCATGTCACCATATTGCAAGTACATGAGACACATTTCCCCAAGGAGGAGAATAATGATAATGATGATAACAATAACAATAATGATGATATTATTATCATTAACTCAACCTGCATTTCTATAGGAGTTTTGAATTTCTAAAAAAATCCCCATCTCCCAGTAACCCCTGAGAGAAACTGCTGACACCATTGCCAAGGACAGCATTCTCTGAGACAACAAATTTCACTTAATTTAATTGAACTTTAAAAATGCATTTAAAGGCTACTATAATCCCAGGGAGATTGAAAGTCACAGGAAGGAGGTACCACGGGAGCAGTTGGGAGGGGTCACATATGTTGCTAGTTTGTTGACTTCCACATCCCCTCCTCATTCCTGGGTTAGTCCACGGCTCAGTCTTCCTTGGCCTGAGGCTTCTATGGGGGAAAACCAGGGTGGATTTAGGAGCCAAACAATCCTCAAGTCAATACACATGTATTAGGCATCTACTAAAGACCAAAAGAAAAGAAAACAAAAAGAAAAAAAGAAAAGAAAAATGAGTCACTGTCCTCAAATAGCTTACATTCTAGGGACTAGTGGAATCATTATATATGGAACTAAATAGACACAAAATTTATACAAAATGATAAAAGTGCTTTCAAGATGGTTCAGGTAACTGGGGGATTCAGAAAAGGGCTTCTGTAGAAGGTAGCATATAAGGTATTCTTTAAAGGAATCTAGGAATTCTAAGAGGCAGAGCACATCCCAGATAAGAAAGCGTATGTGCGAAGGCATGGAGGTAGGATGGTATATGTGGGGAACAGCTAGCTGGCCAGTTTGAAACAAGGGGTGTGTGAAATATTGTGATGTGCTAAAGGGTATGTGAAGTATTGTTATATGCCCTAAGATTGGAAAGGTAATTGGGAGCCAAATTATGGAACTATTTCAGTACCAAACAGAAAAATCTACATTTTATTTGATAGGCAATAGGAAGCCATTCAGGCCAAATTCAATTCAATGAATTCAGTTCACCAATCATTTATTAAATAGTTTCTAAGTGATGGACATGATGAATGTGAAGGCAGAAATGAAAGAGTCCTTGCCCTCAAGGACCTTTCATTCTAGCAGATCTGTACTGAGGTCTGCTGTATGCTTAGCTAAGCATTAATGCTAAGCATTATGTGAGATCTGAAAAAACACTTAGCAGTCTCTGGATTTAGAGAGTTTACAGTTTGATGGTAAGAGAGGCCATAAATAAATGTGTAATCACAGAGTTGAAAGGGATCCCAGAGACCATATAGCCCAATGCCTTTTTGAGCTGGAGTTTCCTCTATGTCATTCCCAACAAATGGTCATCTAGCCTTCACGTGAAGACTTATGTTTTACCCAATGTCATGGTTTCTGGGACTTTCTAAGAACCTTTTAATATTTTGCTGGTGAAGACCAGAGTAGTATCAGCTTCATATGCATTTTTCTTTGAATTAATAAATCATATGGGATAGCTATTTTCCATGCAAATCAATGACTTTGACTCATCCAATCCAGCCCATGGAAGTGATATTCTAAGGAGACTACAGTACTACCATCGAGGAAAGGGTGCTGATGTTGAAATGTAGTTGAATCTTTGCTTTCTCTTTTTAGTGGAGGGACAGGTCTTCAAAAAGCACATGTGACAGTCATGTCCAGGGTCATAATGCAGTGAAGTCCTTGAAAGAAAGTGATGGCATTGAAAGGAAGTAGAAGATGAAGATCTCCAAAAAGAATTCATATTCTGCCACCAAGAAAAAATGGATGTCAACTTCATGTAAATATAACTAAAAGTCTCCAGACAAGCCTCTCACCATGAGGAGGGGATAAAGGATGAGAGAACCTTGACATTCAACTGCTATGTGTCTGAAGGCTTGAGTGACCAGTTTTCTTAGGAATAACTTCAAAGTAAAATCATTTCTCTTGAATGCTGCCTACTTGGAACTTTTGTGGCTCTGGAATGAAGGAAGGGTGTTCTGTAGTCAACTTATTTTCCCCCCAAAATGCTTGACTTGTCAGTTAAATACATCACTGCATTCCTAAGCTCATAGGAGCTCTAGAAAGGCTAGAAAATAAGCTTTAATAGCTTAAAACTGCACTAAGGTTTTAGGGACATCCTGTATACTTTGTCTAACAATGAAACTGCTCTGACTTAAGATTGTTAACATGTTTTTAGAACCAGCTTATAGAACAGCAGGGGCAGTGCAGCATAATGGTTAGAAAGCCAGTCAAAAAGCCAGAAAGATCTGGAGCTCTGATGCGTTTTGGCTATTTGACCCTGGGCAAATCATTTAACCTTTCAGCATTCTTAGCAATTCCTTTAGACCCTTCGTTTCATAGAAGATGCTGCCCTGTATGGGTTGAGGGATTTTAGTGAAACTCTTTTCTAGTGGTGCTGCTGATTGTCTCTGGACTACCTTAGGTACCTTCTCCTCTCTCCTGGTTCAGTGTTTTATATATTATGTTCTTCCCTTCTTCCATTAGAATATAAATTCCTTGAGGGTAGACACTATCTTTCTTTTTGCTTGTATTGGGGGTTTTAATCACAGTGCTTGGAATATAGTGAGAGCTTAATTAATGCTTGTGACCTTATTTGTGACTATAGAACAGATGGTTAGGAAGTACTTAAGACTTTCCCCTTCTTTTAGTAGGTAATAGCCCAAGGAGGAGAGGAAAGAGATATTTAGGAAAATCTATTACCTCTACCTTATTTCTCATGGGAAATATTAATGCCACAGTCACAAAATGCTTAATTTTATTTTATATCAAGTATTTCATTTTTAAAATATAATCTCATTTGGGGGGTAATATATGTTGTTGCTGAAATTGTAAGCATGCCTTTGCAATAACCATTTCATATTTAATTTTAGATTTGGAATCCCATTTTTACTTGATGTAAATTCATCATGGACATGCAGATATTTAATTATGCACCTGCTAATTGCATATTTAGAGCTTGACATCCTGTTTTGAAAAAGGAAGAAGTTTTGAAATTCACACTTCTCCAAATCGTATCATTAGATTTATTTGTTGTCTTATCTGATTAAAGAAACCTTCTCTCTCTCCTTAAATTATTCTATAGCTACCTCTTTACTTACATGTTTTATTGTCTCAGTAGAACGAAGTCAAGGACTACTTTTTTTCATGTTTTTGAATGAACAGAGTCTAGTACAGGGCCTTGCATATAGTAAGTGCCTGATAAATGTATTTGGATTGGAGTCTAGGTATCATGTCTTTCCTCCCTCTTCCATTTCTCCTTTTTTCCAGGGAAACTATTCCCAATTCTTTCAGCTGATCCATAAATGACATGCTTTCTAATTTCCTTGCCATTCTTGGTTACTTTCTTTCTGCACATTGTCCTTTTTAGCTGTGCCTTTTCTATAACGTACCTAGAAGTGAACTCATTACTCCACATTTAGTATTGCTAAATGACAATGCAAAGCAACAAAGAAGGGCTTCTTGAGTACTGCAGACAAGTGGTACTTCAGGAGCTCCAAGAGATCCCAGGCAGGAGCAGCACAGGGGAGGGGTTGAAAGAGTGTGTCTGTAGATTTTTGGTGTATATGCATGTCTCTGCTTTCCTGTGTGTTTGTCAATATGTACTTTAAAGCAAGACTAGATGACCAGTTATCATAGACACTGTGTGGAGGATTGGGTTTGGGTCATACTAGGTGGCCTCTTAGCTCCATTTCATCTCTGACATCCTCTGATGTTTTGTGTGTGTGTGTGTGTGTGTGTGTGTGTGTGTGTGTGTATGCGTGTGTGAGAGAGAGCAAGAGAGAGACAGAGAGACTGAGGCACAGAGAGACAGAGACAGATACACAGAGAAAAACAGAAATAGACATATAAAGAGAGAGACAGAAACACAGAAAAAGAAACACACACACACACACACACAGACAAAAAGACAGAGGCCGAGACAGAGAGGGACAGAAAGCCAGAGAGACAAAGGCAGTGCAGGTATGTGTACCATCCAGGAGAATAGGATTAGAAGCTTAGGAACTTGCAGTTCATTGATTGGGAGCCCTGCTTCTTGGCTGATCAGACCAGACCTCATGTGCCAATCCTCACCTAGCTTCTGTTGTGACTCTCTTAGTGCCATTGTCTCCAGGGCCTGGCACTTTGCTTGAGCATGAGAGAGTCTTTCCTGGAAGTGGTAGTTGAGTTTCTCTAGGACACGTAAAAAGTCTTTCTGTCACTGTGACCGTGTGCTAGAGCTGTACATTGATTGTTTGTTTCTGAAGGAAGTGGAATGAGTTCAGCCTAAAGGGCTCATTAAGAAGAGCTATTCGCTTGACACTGATGTTTGTTAGTGGAAAAAGAAGATTTTGGAGTGATCTTTTTTTTTTTTTGTGGGGAAACATAAAACACTTAACATAAGTGCCATGTAAATATGGGGGCAAGATGATCAGAGGCAAGTTGAATTTTATTTTATTCTCCCTAGGATAGTTTTGAGAGAGTAGTAACTAAAGAAAAGGACAAACATGTATCTAATATATATATATATGTATATATATATACATATATATATATATACATATATATATATGTGGAAAACCTCAAGGAAGGCCAATTTTATAGTAAAGAAAAGAATAAAGAAGAAAAGTAGCAGTTTGTAGGCTTGTGGACTACCCAGAAGTCTCACATCTATATGTTTTTAATAATAATGTAGTCCTTTAAAGGTTGCAGTGTATTTTATATACATTTGCTCATTTGAGCCACACAACAATCCTGTACAGGGATTTTTATCCACTTTTACAGATGAAGAAACTGAGGCTCAGAGAGATCATGTGACTTGTCCTTTATCACTCAGAATCTAAGCACAAGTCTTCCTGAATTCAAGTCTGGTCTTACTTCCAGAATAGAAAATATTAGCTCTTTGGAGGCAGGAACTATTTGTCATTTTTAATCTGTTTTCAAGTGCTTACCACAGTATATTGAATACCATAGAAACTTAATAAATTTTTGTTCACCTTAATTTAATTATACCATGAAGTGCTTTCTCCAACAAGAGAGTTGGGAGGCATTAGATAAGGCAGCACTAATAACATCGCAAAAAATGAAATTGATTATAGTATAACAGACAGGAAACAACTGGTTTACTAATGTGGGAGTTATTTCTGAATCAGCTATCTGTGCACCGACCATCAACTTAGAGCAAAGATAAAAATCAATACCAAATAAGAAAAGAGAATACAAATGAGAGGAAGACATGACATGCATTTAGAACAATTTCAACATGATCCATTTAAATAAACCATTAGTGCTCCAAAGTGGAAAGTGGATAAGAGAAAGGATGTAGCCTGAGGCTGTCATTATTTTCTAAGTATATGATTAGGGAATCACTTGCCACAACAAGGAGGCCAAAAGAGTCTTGAAACTGTCAGCCATAGAACTTTTGATTTCTTTGCCAAGCAGAGAGATGTGGCATTAAGAATGACATGACTTTATAATATATAAGTCAATTTGTAAAATGTTATAGAGGATGATGAAAGATTATGACCAAGGTTATTCTTTTTTAACACCAATATTCTTCTGATGGTGCTCTATGGACCCAAACCATGGAATAACATGATTTTAGAAGACAGCATTGTGGGCTACCCAAGGGCCACAATGAAACATATGTGATGAGTGTGAGTCAGCTGCAGTATATTGTATAGGAAGAATTACATAGAAGAAGAGGTGAAAAGAATATCATGAAGAAAATGTATAATCAGAAAAGAGGTGAATCCATCATGCATGTAGATTGCAGAATAAACAAATAATGGGCTGTATGCCCTATTAGCACTCACTCTATATCAAGAAACCTAGTAGCATGTTGGGTGAACTTTTCTTGCCTTGCCTCCCACCTTCCAAGAGAATTTTCAAACTAATACAAATAGGAATTAGAAAGGAAGAGAAGATTTAGATAGGTTATGATCTGAACCATTGGAGTAAGTACCCATATCAGTGAGCTAATAGATTTATACAGGTGCCAAAAATCATGATACCCTAGCAATAGTAGTATATGATTAGTTATTTATTAAGTTTCTTCAATGGAAATTACCAATTTTTTGACCCATTCTGCTTGGCACTAGATTGAAGAACTAGGGGCAATGGTGTAAGTTTTAAGAGAGGAAGATTTTGGCTCAATATAAGAGGAAAAATTTTCCCTAATAATTAGAACTTCATAGGATGATAGAGGGATAGAGAGGATGTCAGAGGTCATCTAGCCCAATACTCCCATTTTGCAGATGAGGAGACTGAGACCTAATGAGGTTAAAGTGACTTTTTTTTAAGGTCACATTAGTGAAGAGATTCAGAGGTGAGATTTGATCACTATTAGTGCTTCTTCCATCCTACCACACTATCTCTCTTTCCAAGATTGGGATAGGCTATTTTAGGAGGAAGAAGATTCTCCATCATTGAGAGTCTCTAGAGGCCATAATACCACGTTATCAAGGCTATTGTCAAGACATTTCCTGTTCCTATTTGGTTGGACGAGGTAGCCTCTGAGATGCCCTTCAGCTCTGAGATGTTGAGTTTCTAAGTGGTGAGATGAGTAGTATTGAGTTCACAGGAGGGAGAAATCACTGTGTCCTCTGCTTTGAGTTCTTTTCTCTTCTCTCTATACTCTTTCCCTCGAAGATTTCCTCTGTTCCCATGGCTTTCACTTTTGTTCAGATGGTACCAAAATCCACATATTCAGCCCCAATCTCTTTCCTAAATTCTAGTTCCATATTTCTGACTTCATCTCAGGGCTTCCTATCCTGCTGGCACCTCATACTTATGGGATTTAGAGTTGGAAGGAACTTAGTGATACTCTAGCCCAATTCCCTTATTTTACAATTGAGGAAACTGACCTGAGGAAGTGAAACAAGTTACCCAAAGTTACAGAAAACGTAACTATCAGAGCTAGAATTTGAATTCACACCTTCTAATTCTAAATATGGTTCTATTGACATTATACAACAGCTCCAGGGTAGGAGGGAGAGGACAAACATTTATTTAAGTGCCTACTATGTCCCAGGAAGTAAAAACATTACAAATATCATCTCATTTGATTCTCTACCCTGAACTTATCACTTTTTCTCTTAACCCGACACCCGAAATTTCCCATTTCTGTTGTTGGAGCTGCCATCTTCCCATATTGGAGTGATGCTTCCTAAACAGTTTTCAGGTCTTATCAATTCTAATTTCATGTTATCTCTTATATCCATATCCTCTTTTTACTCAGATTGTCACCATTCTAGTTCTATTCCTCATTTTGTATTGCTACTTTGATAATAGCATCCTGTATGGTCTGCCTGTCTCATCTCTCCCTGAGTGATCTTCCTAACACACAGATCTGATCATGTATTTCCCTGATCAAAAGTCTTCTGAGGTTGCCTCATTGCCCATAAACAAAACCACAAATTTCTTAGACTTAAGGACTCCCACAATTGTGTTTTCATTCTTTTTTCTTCAACTTCTTTTTATATATGTTACATTCTGTGCAAAACAGCCTAATGTCTATCTCCCATTTTGTCCTGCCCTTTCTTGCTTCATCATATTCTGTGAAGAATATTTCTGTGCTTGAAAAAATATGTCCTTACATGTCCACTGTTTAAAATCTTTCTCTTCCTTCCAGGTCCCAGCCCAGATGCTGCCTTTTGCATTCATGGCCTCTCAAACATAGCCAGTTGAAAGTCATCTCTCTTGTTGTATGTCTTATAGTTCTTTGTCTTCAGTTCCTATTTAATTATGTATATGTGTGTCTTTTTTTTCTACTCAATAGATTGTAAACACTTTGAGGGCAGTGATGTGATATAGAGACAGCTCTTGGAACACAACACTCCAATCCCCATAAATTTCAATGCCTGTGATACTTTGCATCTTCACTTCCAGCTCTTTGTTTTCATGTCTTCCTGTAAGACTCAGCACATCTCCCTCCTTCTGAAGAAATCCTTTCCCACTAAGATCTTTAAACATTTTTTTGGATCCTATTGGCCTGGAGAGCTCTTTGATAGGCAAACAAAGAAGGGAAGAAGGCATTCTTGTTGGGAGAATTTTGTGAGCCACAGTGTGGAGCTAGGAAGGCCCCGGGTAGGTCCATGGGATGACAATTAAACTATCCTGGCTTCAATGCAGGGAATGAATAGACTGAAGAGGGAGGTTGAGGGTAGGGTTTAGAAAGGGTCAGAAAAGGCTTGCTCAGTAAAACTAAAAATCTTTATGAAGTACAGCTTTGTGGACTCACTTTCCACTCTTGTCACTTGGTGAGAAGTCAGTGGAAGGGCATGTGAAAAGCCCGCCTAGGGAATTCATTGCAGGTTGTGGGTCACCATCAGGGTGGCTGATATCAGACATTTGTTCATGTCTTGGTTCAAAGAGATGATTGGATTCAGGATCCAAAAAGATCTCTATAAACTGGAACAAAAGGCTGGAAAAAAAAGATTGATTTAATCTCAACACAGTACCCCTTTTTGTGTTGTTTTCCCCAGTTGGAATGTAAGCTTCTTTGGGCCATTGACTGTTTTGCTTGTATTTGTACCCTAAGTGTTTATCACAGTTTCTGCAATGTAGTAGATACTTGATAAATCTCTCTCTCATTCTGTCATTGGTATCTATCTATCTGTCTATCTGTCTATCTATCTGTCTGTCTGTCTGTCTGTCTGTCTGTCTATCTGTCTGTCTATCTATCTGTCTGTCTATCTATCTATCTATCTATCTGTCTATCTATCTATCTATCTATCTATCTATCTATCTATCTATCTATCTATCTATCTATCTATCTATCTGTCTGTCTGTCTGTCTGTCTGTCTGTCTGTCTGTCTGTCTATCTATCTATCTATCTATCTATCTGTCTGTCTGTCTGTCTGTCTGTCTGTCTATCTATCTATCTATCTATCTGTCTGTCTGTCTGTCTATCTATCTATCTATCTATCTATCTATCTGTCTGTCTGTCTGTCTGTCTGTCTGTCTGTCTATCTATCTATCTATCTATCTATCTGTCTGTCTGTCTGTCTGTCTGTCTGTCTATCTATCTATCTGTCTGTCTGTCTGTCTGTCTGTCTGTCTGTCTATCTATCTGTCTGTCTGTCTGTCTGTCTATCTATCTTTCTTTCTATCTATCTATCTATCTGTCTATCTATCTATCTGTCTGTCTGTCTGTCTGTCTGTCTGTCTATCTATCTATCTATCTATCTATCTATCTATCTATCTATCTATCTATCTATCTATATATCTGTCTGTCTGTCTGTCCGTCCGTCCATCCATCCATCCATTTGTCTATCTATTTATCATCTACCTATCTCTTTTATCTATCTACCTAGCTTCTATCTCTCCATCTATCATCTATCTGTCTACTTACCTCTCAAGCATCTGTCTATCTTCCGATCTACCTACCAAAAAGGGATAAATATAAAGTTCTACATTTCAATTTTTCTTTAAAAATTCCATTTCCACAGTACAAAGCAGAGGAGGCATGACTAGACAGCATTCTGCCCAGAAAAGATCTGAGGGTTTTAGTGGACTGCAAGCACATTATGTCAACAGTGTGTTATGGTAACCATGGTAGCTAGTGCAATCCTCTGCTGCATTCATTGGTGTACCATGTCAAGAATAAGGGAGTAAGTAATAGTCTTACCCTATTTTGCCAAGGGCATTCTGAATCTAAGGCATCTCATTCAGTTCTAGGTACCTCATTTTAGGACATATACTGTGACACATTGAAACAAGCCCATGAGAGGGCAGAACAGGGTTGTGAAGGAATAACAGTGAAAGATGCCTAAAAGTGGAATGTATTGTCTCATTTTTTTTGAGTTTCTCCTTAAAGCAGAGGTTGACTGATTGTTGGTCAGGGAGGTGGTAGAGGGTATCCCTATTTAGGTGGGGGCCGGACTAGATGGCTCTTGATTCTGAGTTTTTGTGACATCTCTGTATAACGACATGATCCCTGCCTTCATGGAGCTTAAAAAACAGTTGGGCAGACTAGCTTCCTACATCTGAAGAAGCTGAATAATAAAACAAGACAACTAGAAGCAGAGGTGTTACAAGGCAGTGTTTACTAAGTGCTGACTGTTACAGGCTGTAAGTGTCCTGGAAGCTCAGAGAAGTGAGTGAGCCCCATGCTGGTCTGGTTCTTTATTGGAAAGTCTATCTGTATGCATGTCATTCGGGATGTTTCTCCCTCTCCCCTGCCTGAGGCTTTTATATCACTATTGATTTTGCTGGTTGTTACAACATTAATGTATATTCAGGTAAAGAGATTGGTGATTTTCCGAGGACTGCATCCCAACTCATTAAGAATCCGATGGTTCCCTGGGACTCCCTAATGACTATTTTATTTCTTGCCAACACAATGGACGGGTGATGGGCAGAGGGTTAGCTCCAACCCAGAGACATTATTTCCTCCCTCCTCCAGCCTGGCATTAGCATTCCGAAGCTGAAAGCAAACTGAAGGAGAGCTGCCTAAATATTTATGGAATACTGCTGGGGTCAGAGTAACGGGGGCAGCAAATGAAATTAAAGATTTACACCATGGAAGGAACAAACTGACTGGTCCATCAGGACAACTGTAAGCTTCTTTAGTTGTTTGGAGAAAAGGTTTTTTTTTTTTTAATTCTCCCCCCCCCCGCCAGAAACTTACTTTTTTAATGAATTTATAAAGCAAAAAAAAAAGATTCCATAAAATTTTAATTTGTTGTTTCTACATTACATCTTCATAAGTTATTTCCAAACAGTCAAGTCAATTGTTAAAGTTTCTGATCCCTGATACTTGATACATCTTGACACTTGACTGTATATTTTGGAAGAGAAGATGATTTTCCTTGCCAAGACTTCTCTCGATTTCATTCTGAGAGTGATAAGTGGTTATTCCATTTTACAGGGCATTAAGTTGCTTTGTTTGATAATAAGCTCCTGCTGGTCAGGGACCATGCCTTTATCTACAGAATCTGAAAGCTGGAAGGGACCTTACTCAACCTAAATAGGACTCCTTTCTACAACATCTTTAACAAGTGGTTGTCCCAGTCTTTTCTGAGGAGATGAGGGGATGCTTGTAAGTTAGAGGCATGGTGCAAAGAGCATTGAACTTAAGATCAGGGGAGACTTGGGTTCAAATTCTATCTCTGATGTCAAAAGGCTTTGCTGAAATCTTTGTATTTTTCTTTCTTTCTTTCTTTTTTACATTTCTCCCATATTCAGTCTTGCAGTTTTATTAAAGTATCATTTTATCTATGGATAAATCACTTAAGCTCTTTGACCCCCAGTTTTCTCATCTGTAAAATGGAGGTAAGATACTTATAAATACCTGCCTCACAGGTTTGCAATGAAGCTGTAAGGAGAAATACACAAACATACATATACATACATACACATACACACATATACATATGCACACATGTATATGTATGTATATATGTGTGTGTATGCATGTATGTATGTATCTAATTTTTACAGATTTCCACATATCTCCAATTTGGAAAGGAGCCTAGAGACAATCAATACAACCTTAAAGACCTATGTTAATTTCACTTATTATTTAGGACGTTAAAAGTTGTTAGGAAATTCTTTTTGACATCTTGTGAATATGTGACCTCCAGGATTAATTAAAATCAATACAATTTCTGTTCGACACGCCAACCTTTTGAGCATTCTAAGGCTTCTAACATGTTCTCCCCTACGTCTCTTCTTTTTAGAGAACCTAAATAGATAATTTTTAAAAACTGACCTTTATAGAACCTATTTTGAAGTCACCTCCCCAGTTTGTTGTTATTCAGCTGTGTCTGACTCTTTTTGACCCCATGTTGATTTTCTTGACAAAGATACTGGAGTGGTTGGCCATTTCCTTCTCCAGCTAATTTTACAGATAAGGAAACTGAGGCCAACAGATTTTAAGTGACTTGCACAGGGTCATGCAGGTAGTAAGTGTCTGAGATTAGATTTGAACTCAGGTCTTCCTGACTCCAGGCCCAATAGTCTATCTACTGAACCACTAACTACCTCCACATTCCAGTTTAGTGATATCTTTTCTTAATGTGGTGATGAGAACTTAACACAATACTCCATCCACAGGTTGATCAAAACTGTCCCTTCCCTTGTTCTAGAGATTGTACCCCTCTTCATGTGGCCTAAGATCACATAAGCTTCTTGACCCACTAGGATTCAGTCAATCAAACAGTATACAGGTATCAAGTGACCTCTGAATACAAGGACAAAAAAACCATTCTTGTCCTCATGGTGCTTATATTCTATTGGTCCCTTTTATGCTTGTTTTTTCCCTCCCCTGATGGCTTAGCATCGTGCTCCTCATAGAGAGCCTGGCTCTGTGATTTCTTTGGCATAGGCAACTTCTAGATTAAAAAAACAAAAACTTTCTATAAATGCAGGTTAACCCCCTCTCTGTAATGTGCAATCTTAGAGATTTTCTCAGGGGGCCCTGGGAGGTCAAGTAACTTGCAGATCTTCATAGAACCAGCATATGTCAGGAGCAGGGCTTGACCCCAAGTTTTCCCGATTCCATGGCCATCTACCATCTACCATCTACCAGAGGCCATGCTCCCTCTCATTCTCATGTAGCACATGCTTAATCATGGCCCTCTCAAAGTCTTTTTGTTCATTTGCAGGAGTCTGTTGACTACATAAAATCAATTGGGGAAACTGGTCAGAGGCTGGTGGAATTGAGTTGTGTGGGAAACTGTGATTATGACTTTATCTTGATCTTTCTCTTTCTGAGGCCAGAGTCTGAGGAGACAACCAACTGACAGGGAGATGCTAAGGGGAGAGTTAGCTTTTTCCAGTTTCAGGAACATGGAGATGTCAATTAGTAGGTAAAGTTCAGAATAGAGGAAATCTGTCACCTCTAGGAATTGTTCTTAACAAAACCATTCAACTCAACCTGGCAAATTCCTAACAGCAATAATAGAAATAATAGCTAGCACTTTGGAGTTTGCGCAGTGCCTTCCAAAAATGATCTCATTCAATTCTTACAACCACCCTGGAAGGTTGGTGCCATTATAATACCCCATTTAATAGATGAAGAAAATGAGACAAACAGAGGTGAAATGACTTCTCCAGGGTCACTTAGCTTGTATTTGAGGTTACATTTGAACTCAAGTCTTCTGGCTCCAGGTTCAGTGCTCTATCCACTGTACCATTCAGCTGTTTACTGATTTAAGGTTACCCAAGCAGTAAGGAGCAGGGCTGGGATTCATAGGATCATAGCTTTTCAGCTGGGAGAGATTATAGAGGTCACCATGTCCAACCCTCTCCTTTTATAGATGAGAAAACTGAGGCTCAGAGAGGTTCATTGATTTATGAAGGGTCACACAGATTTAAGGCAGGATTTAAACACAAGTCCTTCAACTCTAATCCCATTGTTTCTCCTTAACAGAGGGAGGATCCAAACTTCTAGGGAGTGGTCCTAGGGCATTTGAGTGCTCTCTCTCTCTCTCTCTCTCTCTGTCTGTCTCCATCTCCTTCCCTCCCTCCTCTGTCTTATCCTATTTCTCTGTCTCTGCCTGCTCTCATGTACACACACACACACACACACACACACACACACACACACACACACACACACACACACACATACACACCTTTCTCTTTAAGTGATACCATTTTCTGTACCACTTAAACTGTCTCATCTCCTTCCCTTGACAGAGTCAGAGATGGCAAGCTCCTTTTGAGGCCTGGATGGAGCCATCCTGCTAGTTATCCTGAAAAAGAAATCTAAAGATTTCCTCCAAGTTAAGAATTTTAAATGAAGATATTTATCAATGCTGTGCATGAATAATAAATGCAGCTTTTAAAGAGTTCTGAGCTTTATCAGAAGCTCCTCAGAATTGCGGCTGCTCCCATTTTTTTACCTGGGGAGGGAAGTGGAGCTTTAAGTCTGCTAAACAGCAGAGAAATTGTCAGGATAATCATCTCCATTCATATGCAAAGGATTTGCTTAGTCGAGTTCATAGAAATGCAGCCATTTCATAAAAAAGTAAAATATAATAAATTGTAGTCTTGTCCCCACCCCAAGCTACTACAAGGAAGACAGATCATGGAAAAGATAGGAGTTGGTTACTACTGTTAAAAGGCAGCCTGTTGTCTGGGCCTGATGATACTCTCACTGTTCCTAAAGAGAAGGAGAGGGAAACCTTCAAGCAGACAAACGATATTCTCCATTTTTCTCCTGCTATGTTGTCTCCTTCCTCACATTCAAATCCCTCTGTCTGGAGACCTTTGCTGGTTAGAATTAGAATGTCAGAACTGAATGACACCTTAGAGATCACTGATCTCAAGATTCCCAATCCCTAGATGAAAAGCCTGAGGTCCAGGGACTCAGATCATAGGATTGTAGAACTGGAAGAGATCTTATGGGTCATTTATTCCAACCCTTTCATTTTAAAGAGCATCCAGGAGAAGGCCTGTAGCTGAGACCCAGAGAACCATCATAGATTTAGAGTCAGAAGGGACAATGGAGGACATGTTGGCAGTGTTTAGTGATAGAGTGCTGGGCTTGGCACCAGGAAGACCTGAGTTAAATCCTGCTCTGGACACTTATTAGCTGTGTGAACCCGGGCAAATCACTTAAATTCTACCAGCCTCAATTTCCTCCTCTGAAAAATGGGAATAGTGATATTTACCATATAGGGTTGTCATGAGGATCAAAGGAAATAACTTTTGAATAAGTTGAAGTACTATATAAATGTTATTATTATTTTTGTTGTTATCAAGTCTAAATCCCTCATTTTTCAGAGGATGAAGCAGAGACTGAAAGAGGGAAATTTACTTGCCCTAGACCACAGAGGTAGCAAATACGAAAACCAGGATTTGAACTCAGGTCATCTGACTTCAGTTATTGACTCTTTGCTCTAAGCAACATAGTGGAAGTGACTTGCCCAAGGTTCCCTGCTAGCCAGTGGCACATCCAGGACTGGAGCCCAAGATTCTTCATTCATTGGTCTTTCCATCAAAGTAAAGGACCCTGCAAGTAGAAGAATGATTTGGTTACTATGAATCCTATCTTTGTTTGGTATTCCAAGGATTCACTGACATGTTTGGCATGGTGGAGCCAAGCCCAGAGGTGGTGCCCAAAGCATCTTTGCGTTGGGCATAAGTTGGACTTGATGACATCTGAGGCCCTTTCCAAGTAGCAAATCATGCCTTCCAGTAGTTTATGACCTATCTCCAGTCAATTGCCCAGCATTGATGTCTTTCTTAAGTAACTTGGGAATTAACCCAGACACAAAATCTAAGTTTATGAAAACAACAAGGTCTAAATCATCTTGCAAGAGACATTAAATTATCACATTAACATTGACATTTACATTACATTAATATTTATTAATATTTTCAACTTCATGATTGCTCTAAACAGGCTGAAATTGGAAAAGAACCGTAAATCTAGGTAAGCAGGATCTTAAAAGGTCATCTGACTTGGATGGCAAACTTGAAGCCCAGAGAGTTTAAGTTACTTCCCACAATGTCTCGCTGGTGGAAAGCAGCAGAAGTGGAACTGGACCCAAATCCTCTCCATCAGAGGCCAATACCATTTTACTGTATCATTCTGGTGAACACATTCCTTTTACAGACATTTTTTTACCTACTTAATTAAGATAGGGATAGGAACTGGATTTGTAATTGTCATAGAATACTAAGCTCTACAGATGAAAGTCAGCATCTTCTCTGAAATTCATAGTTCTACGGTTGCCTAGAACAGCGAGAGACCAAAGAACAATTAGTGTGTGTCAGAGGCAGGCCTTGAACCCAGGTCATCCTTGTCTTAAGTGTGACTCTTTATTCACTACACCATGCTATCTCTCCAAATAATTAGATCAAAATTAATCTCTTAGAATGTTAACCATTTCACCTACTAAAATGCCATTTTCATGCATCCTCATTACATCTAGATGACTCCAGGCTCTTGAAGAGTATTCCAGCATAGGGCAAAATTTGGCAGGTCTTGTCCAAGCTGGAAAAGCTTTGAGGTTGTGCCTGGTAATACCCTATGTGTTTGTTATACAAGGACCAGCCTTGACAAGTTCAGAGATCTTCACTGGCTTGGACTTGGGTGACAGATTTTTTTGTCTATAATTCTCAAAGACTTTCTCCCTGCTAAATTTCATTTGGTGGAAAAACCTACACACACGATTATTTTTCTAATTTCTTGAAATAATTAGTTACTCATTGATCATTCCAATATCTGGTTTTATGTGTGAAGTGTAGCAACTGAAACATTTTAGTTATGAAGTATAATGTAAACTTCTTGAGGTCAGGGACCACACCATTTTTAACTCTCATATCTTCCTTACGCGCATGCACCCTGCCTTGCATACAATGGACATTAGAAAGATCATTGAATGGAATTTAATGATGGGATGAGATTTGATCCAAATAAATGCTTCCATTGAAGCTAATGTGAGAAAATAAAATAAAACTAAAATGTAGACTAAATTTATCTTTTTCAACTCTATAGGGTCCAATCTTCAAAAACTGAGTTCAGAGAATCATTTAAGATTCAAACCTCTAAGAGAGCACCAAGGTTACATAGAAGAATTGGATTTAGAGACCATTTAATCTTATGATCAAAAGGTTTGTAGCTGAAAGACGTTTTAGACACCATCTAATCCAACCCTTTCATTTTTTTTCAGAACCAGTTCAACTCAATTTAATTCAGTTGAAGTTTCTCTTTATTGAGTATCTAATGAGGATCTCAGGGCAGCTAGGTGGTGCTGTGGATAAAGCAAAGGACTTAGAGTCAAGAAGACTTGAGTTAAAATCAAGATTGTTGAGAGCAGTACTCATAGTTCTCATTTAAAAAATATTTATTCATTCCTTGATACACAGTTTGTATGTTGATTACAAGTATGGAGATAACAGATATTACAGGGTCCTCCTCTTTAGAGTGCCTGACCTGGAGTTAGGAAGACTCATCTTTCTCAGTTCAATCCAGTCCCAGATACTTACTAGCTGGGTGACCATGAGCAAGTAACAATGCTCTTTGCTTCAATTTCCTCATCTGTAAAATGAGCTAAAGAAAGAAACAGCAAGCCACTCCAGTATCTTTGCCAAGAAAATCTTAAATGGGATCATGAAGAGCTGGATATGACTAACAATACTGAGGATCTCCACATACAACCCTCTTTATCACCAAGAATTTCTTATGCATCCATTATGTACCTGTTACTAGAGATACAAAGAGAACCAAAGTAGTCCCTTCCTTCAAGGAATTTATATCCTATCCCAAGGATAGAAGGTACTCTCAAATAAGTTTATAAAAATAAAACAAATTGTTTTCAGGAGATTGGGGGGGGGGGAGAATATTGGCAACTAGAGAGATCAGGAAAAACTCTTGGAGGCAGTAGGACCTGACTTTGAGTTGAAAGACCCAAGGTAACGGAGGCACAGAGAAGGAAAGTGTGAGACCAAAAGGAATATCTCCAGCATAAACTGAATCTGTGGAGAGGATTCATGCTTCAAGAAGGGGTTGGATGATATAACCCTTAAGGTCCCTTTCAAGTGTGAAGGGCTATTTCTGTGAAGTGGCCAAATTTAAAACCCAGGACTTTTGACTTGGTACACATTCCATTACTCCATGATGATTATCAAACTGCACCCATATCTGAACAAGAAGACATTCCTACAATTGGTCATCAAGGCTTCTGACTGAAACCTGCCAAAATGGCACTTGTTTCATTTTTGGACAGCTCTAATTGTTAGACAGCTTTTTTTTCTGATATGGGACCCAAATCTCCTCCCCACCTTGCAATTTTCCCTCATCATTCCTAGTTCTTTATCCAAGGTAGGGACAAGAAGAGGAATCTGAATCTCTTTTCCATGTGACAGACTCATAGATACTTGAAGAGAGCAATTTTCTGTCTCTAAGTTTTCTCTCCTTCAATCTAAAGAGCTCCAGTTATTTGACTGGGGATAATGCTCATGGCCCATATTTTCCTCCGCTATTAAATGGCATGAACAATTGTAGTATATGCCTTTTGAAAGTTCCTTCCAGTTATTTTTGTGTTTCAATAGGACAGTAGTTGGTTGATGGACCTGGAGTCAAGAGAGACCTAGATTCAAATTTTGCCTCTGGCATTTGCGAGATGCATGACCATGAACGAATCACTCTTCTGAATCTTGGTTTCCCTGTCTATAAAATGGGGATAATAATACAGAGTGATAATACTGCAGTCCAGATTCACACTGAAGTCTTCCACTGAGCTGGAACTGATGACCATACTTTAAATAATTAGAACTTTGAATAGGGGGAATGCATGTAACTTCATGGGATTCTTTATTTTCATGAGATTCATTATCTGCATTAATCAGAAACTACCTGTACTTTCCTAACAGGGTTATGGTGAGACTCAAGTGAGATAATGGATGTAAAGTGTTTTGCAAACCTGAATGTGCTACAATAAATTGTCTCCCAGTGTAGGATAGTAGTAGTTCACATTTAAGTGGCATATTCAGGTTTACAAATGACTTTCCTCACGGCAACTCTGTGATGTAGCTGTTGCAAATTTTGGTGTCTATATGTTATAGATGAAGAAACTGAGACTAGATGGTTAAACGATTTGCTCAGTGTGTGTTAGGGCAGCCAATGTGTGTCAGGACAGAAATTTGAATGCAGATCTCTTTGGATTCCAAGTCTAGAATAGATACTTCAATGTCCCTTAGTGGTAGAAGGCCTTCAGTAATAAATGATGATGTATTACTGTGGTCTACAGGAGCACAAACAAAGTCTTTATGATCCAGAATGAGGGAGACAAGGGAGCTATTAGTCTTCAGGCACCCATGGTGAGACATTAAGCAATATGGGAACTAAGTAGCTAATAACTGAGCATAGATAGATTGCGCCAACCACCATACTCATTAGTTATGGAATTTAGCTAAGTCTCATTGTCATTGAGAAAATGATCTCTCCATGTCTATTGACGCATGTAGCAGACTTTGTGTATCCAGTCTAGAGGTACCAAGTGGATTCATGTCTACCTCTTTGTCCATCATGCCATGCCTACAAGCTTACCACCCTCCAAGTTCCTCCTAAACAATAAATCAACAAGAATTTATTAATCACTACGTGCCACACACTGGGCTAACATACATGGGGCTGTTTACTATTTGCATTCTTAAAAACAATCTTATTAACTTTGGGCCTTTCCCCCATGGTTCATGGAAGATGCCTGATGAGGTTCCCCATCAGCTTTAAACTTCAGACTAGATTGGAGGGGTTCTAGAAGCTAGCTTATTCCTAGCAGATTGAGCCCAGTGACATCAGTCCATTGTCAGGTCACTGGATTGATTTCAAACCAGAGATTACCTTAGAGTTCATTAAGGTCTGTTCCCTCATTTTACAAACATAGAACCCAAGGCCCACAGATATGAAATGACTTTCCCAAGGTCACATAGGGTGTAAGTGACAGAGCCAGGATCCCAAACCAAGTGGTTTAACTCTAGAGGCAGCTAGAACTACAGTAGATAGGGCTCTGGGACTGGCATCAACTGAGTTCACATCCAGCCTCAGAAACTTCCTGGCTGTGTGATCCCAGGCAAATCATTTGACTCTTCTTTGCCTCAGTTTCTTCATCTGTAAAATGGGGATTATTATCAAGTGAAATAATAATTGTAAAGTGCTTAGCTTTATCATAGAACATAACAGAATATTATTGCAAAATTTTAGAGCTAAAAATAGCCAACCTCTTCATTTCATAGACAAGGAAACTGAAGTCCAGAGGCAGTAAGTGGTGTAGTGGATAGAGCACACATAACACATGAGATCCCTTACTTCAATATTTTGGGCAGCTAGGTGGCACCATAGTGCAGAGAGTGCCAGGTCTGGAGTCAAGAAGATTCATTTCCCTGAGTTCAAATCTGGCCTCAGAAACTTACTAGCTGTGTGGGACCCTGGGCAAGTCATTTAGTCTTGTTTGCCTCAGTTTCCTCATCTGTAAAATGAACTGGAGAAGGAAATAACAAACCACTCCAGTATCTTTACCAAGAAAACCCCAAATGAGGTCATGGAGAGTCAGACAAGGATGAAAATAATGGAATGAGAACAGCAAATTGAAGTATAGATGACACGTCCAAATCACAGAACAAGTTAGTGGCAGGGTTAGTACTCAGACTTTGGTCTACTGATCCCCAGTTCAGGCAAATTTTGAAAATCCTTTTAATATTTCATCTCATTTGGGCCTTGTAATAGGAGCTAGATACCATAGATGTTATTAATACAATAAACATTTATTAAGTTCCTGCTTTGTACTGAACAGGAGGTATGGAGTTCAGATAAGACATGCGCCCCACCATTTTGGAGCTTAAAAATCTAGGAGGGGAGAGGAGTTAATACAGTTAGCTATAATGCAGCAGTACGAACTGCTAAGAGTTATATATTTATATAGCTCTAGCTATCATACAGCAATAATAACGAATAATTATACACTTAAGTACCGTATAACACTGGTTATAATACAATAATAATAATTAATAACTGTATATTTGTATGATGATTTTTAATGACTTGAAAAGCATGTTAGAAGGCTATTTCATTTGTATTTCACAACAGTCCTTTGAAGTAGGTGCTGTTATCTCATTTGACACATTATTACATGATAAACATGAGAGATTTAGACATCGCAGCACTATGGGAAGGCTAAGGGAAAACTGAGGTTGCCTTTGTTACTTACTGAAGTCTCAAGGAAGATTACCTGGTGGGGATTTTGGAAAGAGACAAAGCAAGGGAGGGAGGTGTTTTTTTTTTTTACTTGTGGCTTGACATACTTTGGGCATATCGTAGCATCACCATCGTCTTTATCATAGTTTGGCCGTTCATGTAGCACCTTAAGGCTTGTGAAACACTTTACTCCTGTTATCTTATTTAATGCATGTTGTACAGGTAAGCAATGGAGAGAAAGCTGGTTCTGGAGTCAGGAAGACCTGAGTTCAAATCCAGCCTCAGAGACATACTTAGCTATATGATCCTGGGCAAGTCACTTTACTGTGTTTGCCTCGGTTTTCTTATCTGGTAAATGAATTGGAGAAGGAAATGACAAACCACTTCAGTATCTTTGCCAAGAAAGCCCCAAATGGCATCTGTAAAATGACTGAGCAACTATACACATAAGCAATCTGAGGGCAGTGACTATTAAGTTATTATCTATGACTCTAGTACCTAGACTAAACACTATGTGCTTGGCACATAGTAGGTCTTTAATGTTTGTTGAATGGAATGCCAGATGATAATCCCTTCTGTCTGATCAGTCCTATGTACATAGTAGGAGCTTAATTGATGATTATTTAATGAATGAATAAATGAATGAGAGAGCGACAAGTCCATTGGATCAGGAGTCAGGAGATCTGGGCTTGAGTTCTGGCTCTTTTCCTTTCATTTCCTGAGTGACCTCATGTACATTTTGATCTTTCTGACCCTCAGTTTCTCATCTGTAAAAGGAGGAACTTGAACCATATGGCATCCAGGTCCCTCAGAGCTCTAATGATTGATAACTCTTTGAATGGATGCCAGGAGAAAAGCTGCAATTGGTGTCTTGTGCTTAGGGATACGTGTAGAGCTGTGATTTAAAAAATGTTCACATTAATCTTTGTGGATTATCAACCAAAAAGAATAGATGACCTCTTTTCTATGTCCCCTTGGAACTACACTGGGTGTGGGAAGGAGTTCAGAGTTGACCTTTTCCAGGTCCCCTAAGGTACAAGATATTAACTCTACTCTCAGTGACACATGTGGAGGGATGTATTGAATAACTGAGTGGATGAAAAGTCAGATGGCTTTGTGAGCCCAGAACCCAGAGAAGTAATTTTACTTCCTTGGGCCTCAGTTTACTAATCCCTAAAAAGAGGAATTTGAATTCAATGTCTTTTTCCTTCCAGCTTAAAAGTCCTATGATTTCAGGCATCTGTGAAACATGGACACACAGTAATACCTTTTTGGATAATTTCTAATAACTAACTTAGAGATGAGTGTAGATCTGCATAACTTAAGTCTATTTGATAGCTCACATTTATATACCTAAAGTTTGCAAAGTGCATTAATATAATGCTTCAAGGTTTGCAGAAATTGTCTCCTTTTATCTATACAACACTCACAGTTCCTCTGCCTCCAGATCTGTCACTATACCACGGCTGTCTAGAAGTGGGTGTGGCCCATTTTAGGCAAGGGGCAGAATTTAAGCATAGGCACAGAAAGAGGAACAAACAGAGCTTCTACAACTCTGAAATATATTAACTCCATATGCATGCAGTGCATACATTAGTCTAGTTTTCCAGAGGATTAGACAGTTACGATTATTAGTACAGGGCTGAGTGTTGTGGAAATAGTTGAATTTTTTTGTACCTGGGTCAAAAACAGATGAAGGCTTCCCCAGCATTAGGTGGATCCTCTGGGCAGGATTTATCAAAAAACACAGTTAGGAATCACGTAGGATGAGAAAGCTTAGGTGGTTGTAATTTATGCCAGTGAAGCAAGTGCCCCAGCTGATGAGATTTGTGGTTGAGAAGATTGAGTATTAAACAGGGAAATGCCTCTGAGGCAAGTGAAGGATTTCTCTGTTCTATTTCTTAGTCTTTGCTGCTTTTTACTTCAGAAATGCTGCCTAAAGGGAAAAAAAGGATAGATTCCTCCATGTAGGGTGGATGGACATTAGCTATACTCTCAGAGATATGCCCATATAGAGTCATATCTACGCCATTTATATATTCATCTATACCTATAGTTGATTTCTCCATATGTATTTATAGATAGAAAAACATGGATGGATATAGATAGATATAGGATAGATATAGGAGCATGGATTTAGAGCTGAAAGGGATCTTGGAAGACATCTAGTCCAACCCCTTCATTTTAAAGATGAGAAAACTGTAGCTTAGTGAGGGTAGGTGACTGGCCCAAGGTTATATAGGCAGAAGATAGCAGAGCTGGAACTTGAACCTGGGACTTTTTTCCCCTCCAAATCCACCACCCTTTCCAGTCTGAAAGAAAGAATGAAAGAGTGAATGAATGTATAAATGCAGCCGTGCATGAAAAAGAAAGAAAGAATTAGTGTAGGCATGAATTTAAAAGAATGAATGAATGTAGACGTTCATGAAAAAGAATGAATGAAGGGATTCCGGCATAGCTGAAAAAGGAAGAACGAAAGAATGAAGGAATGAATTTATCAAGCATTTACTTTGTGCCAAGCATGGTGCTAAGAGCTGGAGATAAAAATATTTGAAACAAAGATGATCCCTGTTCTCAGGAAGCTTATACTCTAAAGAGGGAGGCAACATACAAAAAGGAGTGGTGGCCAGGAAAGAGTGTTTTGGTGTAACAAATTACCAGAAAGTTTAGTGGGGGAGTAGATTTCCACTCCATGCGATTATGAGCTTACCCTGCATTTCTTTATTATAAAATGTGAACCACAGTATTACCAACATCACAGAGCTGTTATGAGGCTCAAATGAGATTATGTATGTGAAGCTCTTTGCAAACCTTAAAGCATTATGTAAATGTTAGTCATCATCTTCATCATCATCATCACCATCATCATCATCATCATCATTAAAGTTAGTATCTTTTTGATGGGGTCCCAATTGAAAAGGTCCTGGGATAAGTCACTGCCTAACTACTATGCTTTTATATTTAATATTCTATGGACTTTTACAGAGAAGATTAAAATAACCACTTTTTACAATTGAATCAAAGGCTTAGGCTTTAAGCTCATCCTCTGTAGGCTGTCCAACAGCATCCTTGGTACACAGCTCCAGTGGCAGACAGGATGATGGGAATGACATAAATCCTTTCCAATTCCTATGTGATTTTCATTTCCTCTCATAGGTCTCTATATTTTGAAAGCTTTTTGTTCCATGTTGTTTGGGAATTGAGTACTTGGCATTGTGGGGCTTAAGTAGCCATTGATTACTGTGTACCTGGATAAATGTAGTTCCACTTTGGTTTATAGGAAGATTTGAGTTTGTATTTGTGGGAAATTTGTCATCAGTTAGTCCATGAAAGCTTCTGATATATAACTGATTTTGCCTTGCTGGGTTTTTGGCAGGTGCTAAATTTTGCAGTCCGTAATTTCTCTCATTTCATTGTATAATCTCTATTGATTGTTAAGTCTGTGGTCCTTAAGGATAACCCTTCTATAACTTCCATTAACAATGACTTGGTCTTGAATTGTCAACATAAACCCTTCCTTTCTTTTTTTTTTTTTACAAGCAAATCTGTGTGATTCCCTTTCATACAATTCATTATTCTATTTATAATCCAAGCAGAGTTTCTCCTCTGTTATCCCAGCATGTCTGTTGGAGGAACAGGGTCAGGATTGGAGCTCAGAGTTCAGGGAAGCTGGGTGTCCTCCAAGATGGTGGCAGGCTTTGAGGTAGTCAGCCCCATGAGTTATAAAGGATGTCTTAGTTTAAAGTCACTTACTTTTGGCTTGCTGTCTATTTGAATATGGGCAATTCTTAAAATTTTGCTGAGTTTTATTTGCGAAATGGTGACAAAAATGCCCACAGTTGAAGCTAGAGATATGCGCTAAAGATAAAGATATAAAGTGAGATAGCAGATCAATAGTATGCTATGTATGTATATATCAGTTGCTGCTACTGTTCCCCTACCTCCAGGGACGTGTAGGTAAGAGGAAAGAATATATATGACAACCATGATTACTAAATCTGAAGATCTGAAGGGCTATCATGTGAAAGAGGGATCAGCCTGGTCCCGCTTGGTCCGAGAGGGAGAGCCACCTCAACCCCCAAGTCAAGCCCTCAGGAAAAGTCTGGAAATTATGACTCCTTCTGCCTGATCCACTTTTTTCATCATCTGCTTCTCCCTTCTCACTGACTCTCCTTGCCCCCATTGACCTTGATGTACATGCCCTGTTACTTCCTGATTCCTAAATCCCATCACCTCTATAATCCCTCACCCCTATAATCCCCATCACCTCTATAACCTCTTCACCCTTATAATTCCCACCACCTTTATAACCCCTTCTCTCCCACAATCCCTATTACCTCTCTAACTCTTTCATGCCCATAATTTCTGTCACTCTATTTCTCCCAAGGAGAGGTAGATCTCCAGGCTTGATGGCAGGAGAAAAAAATGAAGTTCCTAACAATGAGAACTGTTCTCTAGAGGAATGTGTTGTCTCAGGTGTCTCTGGTTTTCCCCAAACTGAGGATTTTAAAGTAATAACTGGATGATCCCTGGGATACCTGTAGATCAAGGCTGCTTATTATAGCCAAAGATGTCACACTCAGGCCTGTGGGCAGCATGGGCCCCCCAAAACTCTTGAGTGAGGCCAGAACCAGATTAAAATGCAATTGGGAAATGTTTAACAAAATAAGTGAGAATATAATGCAACATAGATGATGTGAGTTTGTGGTTTTCTAAGTCAATATGAGGTCTGCAGGGACCATTTTATTTGAGTTTGATGCCATGGGTGTTTAATTTCCTAAAGTCCCTGGAAGAGGAGAGATTGTGTGTGTGTGTGTGTATGTGTGTGTGTGTGTAAGTATGTGTGTGTACATGTGTATGTATGTGTGTGTACATGTGTATGTAAAGTAAAGATATTCCAGAGGCAAGGCACAAGAGTATCTGGAGGTCAAGAACCTACACTTTAGAGTAAATATACAGAGAATCAAAAACCTTGGTCAAAGAGGTAGGTTGGCTAGGGTTGGATACTTCTCTCAGCTATGCTGTCTCTTAAACTGGGGGCTTAGCCCTGCTCCTCCAAATACGTGAGAACTCCCCTGCTGAGGGCAGCACCTTTTTCTTCCTCCCATCCTTCACTTCTCAGTCTCCTCATTAGTCCAAACAGGAGGCAGCTGTGTTGTGGTCCTCTCCATGGACACCCTGTAAGCCAGAGAATCAGGCAGATTGGCTCGAATCCTTGGCAGAGAGGCTTGAAAGATGTGAGCTCATGGACTAGGGCAGCCAGGCCCCATAGCCTCTCTGATGGTGCCCGGCAATTGCTCAGCAATCAACAGCACTTATATAAAGAGCTCCTCATTCTCTCTGGGTAATTAAAAGATGCAAACAGTGAGATTTTTAATCAGTTTAGGAGAGGTTCAGGAAATGTCCAAATAGTAGACTGGAAGGCAGTTTTATTAGGAGAGGAAAGTGGGAGGGAGGGACCTGGGAGAAATTGAATGACAGGAATTATGGGATTGAGGGGGTTATAGAGGTGATGGGGATTATCAGGTGAGGGGGTTATAGAGTTGAGGGAATTATGGAGGTGATGGGGATTATAGGGTTGAGGGATTATAGAGGTGATGGGATTTAGGAATCAGGAAGTTAACAGGGTGTGTATATCAAGGTCATGGGGGTGAGAGGGCAAGCAGAGTCAATGAGAAAGGAGAAGCAGATGATGAAGGGAGTGGACCAGGCATAAAGAGTAATAATTTCCACACTCTTTTCTTGAGGGTTTGACTTGGGAGCTAAAGCAGAACAGTAGACATTTCTGAGGCCTCTTCCTCAGCCAGATTTATGTACATGTTGCCTCCTTACTCCACTCCATGTCACTTATTTTCCAGGATATTGTTGGGTCATTGTGCAGGGATGGCACAGTCTATCAAGAAAGTGACCAGTTATCTTTGCCTTCCCTGGCCAGCTGCTCCTTCTGAAGGGGAGGTCCACTCAGAGACTCCTGGAGAATTTGGCATGGGGGAGGCAGAAACCTTTGTGGCAGCATCCATGGTTCTCTTCTCTCTGTACCAAACTACAAATTAGGGGGAACAGAAGGACAACTGTCTCCTTTTAATTTTTGTTTTCCCAAAGAAAGAATACATCCCACTGTGAGCCCCAAGACCAAATCTCATTGTTGAAATGATGCAGAAAAGTAATGTTATGAAAAATGGTTGGAAAAAATGGATTATGGAGAAATTTGCTATTTTAAATGCCATAAAACTATCACTAGCATGGTGCAATGGAAGGCCTCAAGGCCTAGTATTGTAATCAGAAGATCAGGGTTCAAATCCTGGCTTTGCAACCAGGGTCAAGCAACTTTTTGGTTCCTAATGTGTAAAATGGTGTGTGTGTGTGTGTGGGGGGGGGGGGGGAGATTAGACTAGATGACTCCTACAATCCTTCCCAGTTCTTAAAATATCCATTATCCGATGCCACTGATGAATTTGTCTCCCAATTGTCTAATGTTTTAATGTTAAGTGATTATATTAAATAGCCAGTGATTTGCGGGCAGTCCTCTTTCAGTCACTCACATGCAGAAGGAAGAGTTTGGCAGAGAGCAGTCCTTCAAGGGAAGGGGACACCCCACTGAGAGTGTTAGATCATGCAGATCAGTCCCACCAAGGCCCAACAATCAGCCCTGACTAGGGAGCATTTTTTCAAGTACATTCTCTCGAAGCATGCAGTGAGGATGCATTCACAAGATAAATGTTTTATGATAAAAGACACACACACACAAACTGAGCAGCTTAACTTTGAGCCTCCTAGACCCCATATAATTAAATAGGAGACAGGAAAATTACGTGAATTAATGTCGTGATGGGGAAAGCTCAAAAGGTGTGGTTTGGATAATAATAGTCTGTGCTCTTCTGATTCTACTCATTCATGGTACTCCCAAAGCTTTACAATTATAAACATTGTTTAAGAATTAAGCCTCTGAGGTCCCCAATGATTCAGGCATTGGGAGTATTAATGCATTTGTGTTTCACATTCCATAGTGCTAAAGACGTTCCAAAAGGTCTTAATAAGGTTACTTCTCTGAATCTCTCCCCAAGCCCCAGAGCTGTCAAAGTTGACAAATTGGGCTGGAGCCAGCCTGGGTACCATCTGACTTTCATCTGGCCCAGGAGGCAGCTTCTCTTTCATCCTCTCAGCACAGCTTGCTGGGCCTAATCTAGGTGAGAGGAAGTTATTTGCCTTGTTGAGACTCTTGGTGGCTTCTCCACTGGTATTCATTATCTAGTGGGGTTGATGTGCAGGCACTGACATGTTCACTCAACAAAAGTTTTCGATGAACTTTTTTCAGTTCTCCTATTTCTTGAAGCTTCCACAATATTTGTTACTGTTGACCCCCCACCCCCTCCTCTCACCCCAGACTATATCTTCTGAGAGGTTTTTCTTTTTTATCTGTGCTCTTGGTTTTCTTACTTGTCTAACTGTTCACTTCTCAATATTCTTTGCCAGATCTGCATGCATGTCATGCCCATCAACTGTATGTGGGTGTACTCTCAGGCTATATACTGAGTCCTTGTCTGTTTCCTCTATATGTGCTCTTGCTTGATGAACTCATCAACTCCCATGAGTTGAATTATTATTTCAATGTGGATGACTGAAATATATATATCCATCCCTCATCTCTTTCCTGAGCTTCAGTCTCATATTATCATTTGCTTACGGATAGTTTGAACTGGATGTAAAGGAGGCATCTAAAACTCACCATTTTTAAAGCAGAGCTCATGTCTTGCCCCCCCCAAAACCCTTCCCTCCTTTGAACTTTTCTGTTTCTGTCAAGGGTACCACCCTTCTGCAAGTCACACAGGCTTATAAAGTAAGTGTCATTCTTGACTTCTCTCACTCATCCTACATAACCAATCAATTGTCAAATCATGCCATTTCTATCTCTACAGAATCTCATTTGCCCCTACCCACATAGCCATCACTATAGGCCCAGACTATTGCCATAGCTTCCTACTGAATTTCACTGCCTCAACTGTTCATTTATTCCAATCTGTCTTCCACTCAGCTTCCCAAGTGATTTTCTTAAGTGCTGGTCTGATCATATCACCTCCTTCTTCAATGAACTACATTGATCCTATTGCCTCAAGGATCAAATGTAAAATTCTCTAGTGTATAAAGCTCTTTCCAAACTTGCATTAAGACTCAAGTCATTTGCTACCTTCTGCAAGAGGCTTTTCCTGGATTCCCAGGCTGAAGTCTTCTCTGAGATTACATTTATCTACTCTGCATAAATCTTGTACTCCTCACATTTTACATGTTGTTCCCCTCCGTTAGATTATTAGTTCCTTGAGAGGAAGGACTATTATTGCCTTTCTTGTATATTCTCAGAGCTTAGCATAGTGCTTGGAACATAATAAATGATTAATAAATTCCTGGTTTTAAAATTTTTGAATTTGATTGTAAATTTTTTCATTAACACGTAACCATTTCAATATACAATATACAACAATATCCTACAATATCACTGACCAATATTACTACATACAATATCACTGGCCATTTCAATATTCAATGTATGTATATTTCAATATTCAAAGAGAAAAGAAGATTGTGTAATAAATTGATTTTTGTTACATAGTTTGTTTTTAAGAAACATATATTAAATAATAAAACTATTCTATTTGTGCCCCTTCTGAATTTATTTTTTTAGCCTATGCATTAAAAAAGGTTTATTGATGCTTTTTCTCCCATGTCTGTATTCACTCCCTTTCAGGATCAGGTTATTTCTTTGAACAGATATGTATAGACAAATAATTTCAAAATCAATACATCAGTTATGTCTGAGAAGTAATATGTCATTCTATATTTCTAGTCCATCATCTCTATGTGAAGATGTGGAAAAAAACGTTTTATAATCAATATTTTGAAGTCATGACTGGTCGCTGGTTAAAGTCAGAGTTCTAAGATCTTTGAAAACTGTTTTTTCTTGTGTTATTGTGGTCATTGAAAAAGTCTTTTTCTGCTGATTTTGCTCATTTTTTTCTTCATCAGTTAATATGTATCTTTCAGTATTTCTCTGAATCTGTTAATGTTCATCATTTCTTATGGCACATGAAAATTCAATTACCCTCACGTATAACTATTTGTCCAGCAAAACCCCAACTGATGGGTATTAAATTTTCTTTCCTGCTTTTTGCTTACAACAAAATTACTGCTATGCTATGTGGGTCCTTTCCCTCTCTCCTTGACTCCCTTGGCAGCATATGCCTGATAGTAATATCACTGGGTCAAATGGGCAAGTACACTTTAGTGGTTTTTGGGGTAGTTTCAAATTGCCTTTTGGAATGATTAAATCAACTCAAAGCATTTCCAATAGCATATTCATGTGCCTGTCCATCTACAACTTCTGTAACAATTTCTCTGCATTTTTAAAAACTTCTCTGAACTTCATCTGGCCTCCCAGGAGCCTTATCATTGAGAAATCTCAGCAAGATCCAATCAACCTTGGTACTAATGTGTCATCAGTACCCTCTGCCCTTCTAATTGGAAGGAGGGGCCATGAATGTTAGAACTTACATTTAAGGAGGGCAAGTCTAGACCATGCATCTATTATGACCCATGCTCAGGGGCCCTTCACCTCTGCCCTCAGATTTTTACTTTTCTGTTGTGTGTCTTCCCCCATTAGATTGTAAACTTCTTTTGGGAAGGGACTGCATTTCTTTTTTTCATATTTGTATTCCTAGTAATTGGGCAACTAGGTTGCTCAATGGATACAGTGCTGGACAGAGTCAGGAAGCCCTGAGTTCAAATCTAGCCATAGACACTTAGTAGCTATGTGACCTAGGCAAGTCATTTAACCTCATTTGCCTCAGTTTCCTCCTCTGTCAAATGAGGTGGAGAAATACTACTACCGTATGTTTGCCAAGAAAACCCCAAATGGGATTATGAAGAGTCAGACGCTACTGAAAATGACTGAACAACAGTATTTCTAGCACTTAGTATAGTGCCTGGCACATAGTAAGTGCTTACTAAATGTTTGTTGACTAACTGAATTTTTTTTTTGTCATCTTTGCTAATCCAATGAATGTGAAAGGGACCTTTAGAGCTATATAAATAGCATATTAGTGATTTGAAAGGTTTTTCATTAAAACATTTTTAAAGAACGTTTTTATGGTATTTCCTCAATTACATGTAAAAATAACTTTTAACATTTCTTTTAAAAAACTTGAGTTGCATGAAAGATTTTTATGTGTCTGATAGATTGTATTTCTTCATTTGGGAGCTGTCCATATTCTTTGATCTCTTATCTTTTGGGGGAATAGCTCTTGTCATTTTTGCTGTATGTCTTGGATACTTGATCTTGATCAGGGAAGTTTACTGGGAAGATTTTACCCAATTGTTTCCTTTGTCATTTTGATTTGTATTTGTTTTGCTTGTATAGAAGCTTTTCACTTTTATGTAATTGTAGTGCTTGCTGACTTGTCCATTATATCTTTTATAACCTTCTCCATGTTTTGTTTATGTAAAAATTCTCTCCCTAGTCATAGTTGTAAAAGGTATCACCATTCTTTTTTTCTCTAAATATTTAAAAATTATATGTCCTTTTATGGTTATGTCATGTATCCAATTGCAATTTACTGTGGTATATGGTATAAGATGTTAGTCTAAACACAGTTTTATCAAACTACTTTTCAGTAATAACTGCCTATTTATTAGCTCTCAGCTGAATCTAACTGAAAGAGAGTTTAGAGTCTAAGCAATAACCAGATGGAATTCTCTTCTTTAAAATTAAATTACATTTTTTGTAAACAAAAATCTGCTATATCTCTCCCTCCCTCTATTAAGACAGAAAGAAAAACAAAATCTCCACCAAAAACATGAATAATAAAGCAAAAAAAAAAAGCCTTCTAGGCCTTCCCCCACCCGCTTCAAAAGGATATGTATTAATCTGCACTCTGAGTATCATCTCTCTATCAGGAGACAGGTAGCACATTTCATCAGGAGTCCTCTGGAATTGTGGATGCTTGTTGGGTTGATTAGAGATTTAGCCATTCAAAGTTTTATGTTTTTATTGTGTTATTAGTGCATAGACTTCTCTTGGTTCTGCTTACTTCATTTTGTGTCAGTTCATACAAGTCTTCCCATGTTTCTCTGAAATCATCTCTTTTATCATCATAGTATTTCATCACATTTATATACCCTAGCTTGTTCAGTCATTCCCCAATTGATGGGTACTCCATCAGTTTCCAATTTCTTTTTGCCATGTGGGATTCTCTTCTAAAATGTCACTGACTAGGGACCCACTAGACCTCATGGAGACTTGCAGTCTTCATTGATGATGCTTCATCATCTCCTATGGCAATCCATTATTCACTGAGGCAGCTCTGATCATTAGGAAAGTTTTTTCCCCTAACATGAATAAACAAATGGAAAATTGTTAAGTCTAAGTGTTCTTTAAGTAATTTATCTTCTAATAGGAGGAGACAAAACACAGGGAAGTGTTGGCCAAGGAGGGGTGTTTTAGTGGGGCAATTAAAAAGGAAATAACTCACATGTTATTTCTCATAGCAATGAATACTGGATTGTCGAGTTGATTGTACTTTTAGACCTGAAAAGGAATTTTTTGAGGGGGAGGGTAAGGAAGGAGTTTATACCCTGAGAGTTGCCTATACTGATGAAATCATAGGTCCTATATTGATGAATCATAGCCAGATTCCCTTTTCTGCCTCAAAAAGAAAAAAAAAATGGTCAAAAGTCAGTACAATTTTCTGCACTGTGCAACTCTGATTCCCTTGAAACAGACTATAGATCTGGCCTTTCCATGTGGTTAATCACCAGATGAGGTCCTGCATGCATTTGCCCTCAGCTACAGCTTCAACCTAGCCTCTATTTCTTTCCAGCTTCTTGGAAGATGATGCCTTTTCTAGCATCAGTGCACATTAACAGCTCTGAAGCAGACCTTTAGGAAGTGGGTCCAATATACATTTCAACCCATCATTTTCTTGCCTCCAGCCACTGATTCCATCTCCTTTTTCAGGTTTAGATAACTATTACTGAGCTCCCCCAACCAGGAAAATATTCTCCTAAGAGACAGAAATCACACTGGGGAAGGAAAGGTAGGTAGTCAGCTAAGTCACAAAATGCAGGAGAGGTGCAAAGAAGGTCAATTTTTAATGATCTGTAAAATGCATATCTAAAAAATTAAATAACACATTTACTGATTTTTTATATCACATGTTTTTTTTTTCCAATGGATCACTATTCCCCCTCTCTCCCAGAGAACCATCCCTGATAATGAGAAATTTAAAAAAGGAGGAACAGCTTAGCAAAAGTGGCCAATGTATTGAAAATGTCTGGCATTATCTGCAGTGTTCCACACCTAGTCTCCCACTTGCAAAGACGCAAGGGAAGGTGCCATCTCCTGTCTTTTCTTTGGGCCAAGCTTGATCATTATAATTTTGCAGCATTCAGTTTCCGTTGGTTTGTTGTTTGTTCCATTTCCATTGTAACAGTCAGTGTTCGTATTGTTTTCTTCCTTCTTCTTATTTCAGTTTCCACCTATTCATGAGTCTTTCCACGTGTCTTTCATCATCACATTGATCATTTTTTAGAGCTCAGCAATATTCCATTCCATCTATATACCACACTTTGTTTGGCCATTCCTCAATCAATGAGCATGCGTTTTGTTTCTAGCTCTTGACTTCTCCCAAAAGGCTGCTATGGATATTTTGATGTATGTGAGAAATACATAAACTTTCAATGCCAAGTTATTCTATTTTTCACAACACAAAATTTATTAATTTTATGATAAATGGAATTTCTCCATCAAGGTTAGGATACTGTGCAATTTTAAAAAAATATAGAATCCCTCATTGTAGCCAGATCTGGAAAGCACTGATTCTGGAATTTTCCAGGTGTAGTTGAATTATTTCAATTCAATTCAGATCAATAAAACCTTTGCTGCTGCTGCCGCCACCACCACCACCACCACCACCACTACTACTGTTGCTACTTTTGCTGCTGCTGTTGCTGCTGCTGCTGCTACTACTACTACTACTACTACCGCTACTTCATGTAGTGTTTTAAAGCTTGCAACGTGATTTACAAACATCTCACTTTATCCTCATGACCAAGGGGTAGGTGATATTATTTCCATTTTACAACGGGGGGAACTGAGGTAGAGGCAAACTGTCTTGCTCAGAGTCACACATCTAGTAAGTGAGGCAGATTTGAACTCAGATCTTCCTGACTCCAGGTCCAGAGCTCTACATACTGCTAGACAGTTTGAGAGAGATAAGGGTGAAATCGTGGATAAAAGACTGTGGATAAAAGACAGCTCACTAGAAAGGAAAGCTTCCTAACAATCAGAACTATTCAAAGATACAGTGGGTTATTTCAGTAGGTAGTGACTTTCCTGTCACTGGGAGTGTTAAATTGGAGGCTGGATTACCACTTCTTGGAAATATTGGGATCAGTTATGATGAGAGCAGTAGAACAATACCCCTTTGGTATCCCAACCGCTCGGGAGGGTGACAAGCAAAGAGTGAGTAAAGAAAAATAGATGACTGAAAAGCTAACTCAAGCTGGGGATGACTAAAGCAGAGAAAGCTGGCCTCTGTCATGTCTAGAAGCTATAGAGGGGAATGTAAGTCTTAGAACTATCCAAAAGGCTACCCAGGAATAATGACAATTAATATTAATAGAAACTTTGAAGTTTTGAGAGGGATTAAGCAATTTGTCTATAGTAACTACAGTATTAACAGGTACTAAGTATGCAGCTACTAAGTAACAGCTACTAAGAGCCAGGACTAGAACCTGGGACCTCTAACTTCAAATTCAGCACTTTTCTCAGGAACCCAACTTGGGAATGGATACTTTACAACTACTCATTTGGTATTTGTTACATACTTTATGGCCCCCTCTTTTTGCCTTTTATTTTTATTGCCTGTCATTTTTGGCTATCACCTCCCCAGGGAGATTATAAGCTTTCTGTGGGGTAGGACAGCTCTTTGTAGCCATTTGGATATCTTGCCTTTTACCCTGCACACATCCTTGCATGTTGACTGACTGACTGACTGACTGGACAAAATTGCTAAAACCTGTACATGGAGCTGAGTTTCCCTGAAGGAAATGAGGAGTGAGTGATGGTTATCACCAGGTAAGCTCCCCCTGGAAGCAGCTGCTGCGACTAGGATAATTGCATTAGAGAGATATGGAGCCTTTCATTCCTTGGAACTCCTTAAAATCTTCACTATAATTAATTACATTGGTGACCTCTGGAAATGGTTAGGTTTATTTCAGTTTCTTCAAAGAAAATTTACTGACTGTGAAAGATTCCGAATTTACATATGAACCAGGCTGAAGTTTCCTTTCCACAGAAGTGGCCTACAGCTCACATTACCTGAAAGTTAAACCTGGTCCCTGATGGAGGCATTCTCCCACTCTTTGAGCCCCTGCAGTCTTTTCTGAGGTTGGCAAGTACACTTGACCACAGGCCATTTCTGTCCTTGAATTTCAGCTGACATGAGGCTTCTTTCCTAACTTGCTAACTACTTTTCAGACCTTAATTGTGCTAATAATTAATAATTGTGATGATCATGATAGCTTTCATTTATATAGTCCTTCAAGGTTTGCAAAATGTTTTATAAATATTATATCATTTGATCCTGATAATAATCCTAGGAAGTAGGTACCAATATTATCCCCATTTTGCAGATGAGGAAACTGAGGCTACTTGATTTACTCTAGGTCACACTGTGGCCTCATTAAGTGTCTGAGAAAGGATTGAACTCAGCTCTTCCCTGGTCCATGGTCTCTAGTCCCTGTGGGTCACTGGTCCTTGGTCCCCTGTACAGAGCCTGATGTCCATTGGTCTTGACTAACTAACTAGGTGTCACTGGCATCTATACCTTAGAGTCAGGGAGATATAGGTTCAAACCTTACTCTGGTGCTTACTGGTTATATAACCATTGTCAATTCGCTTTTCATCTCCAGGCCCCAATTTCCTCATCTATCAAATCTAATACTTATACTACCTACCTCATGGGATGTTGGGATGAAAGACTTTGTAGACATTAAAGTGCTGTAGAAATCAGTGAAGCCAATCAGTGGAGTTGTGGATCAAGCACTGTATCTAAAGACAGGATGATCTGAGTTCAAATCCAGCCCCAGACATTTACCTGGCAAGTCACTTAGCTTTTCTCAGCCTCAGTTTCTGTACTTCTATAGTAGAGATAGTAGCACCTACCTCCCAGGGTTGTAAGGATCAAATGAGATAAGAATTGTAAAGTGCTTGGCACGTTGTAGGCACTTAATAAATGCTTATTCACTTCCCCCTTCCCTAAATAGAAATGATAACATCTTCCTCACAGGGTTATTATGAGGCTCAATTTAGATAATACATGGAAAGCATTTTGCAAATCTGAAAATGCTACATAAATGTTAGCTATTAAATGGGAGTTGATATTCACAGGTCTCACATTGACTTTTTCCCTTCAGAACCCCTGAAGTTCTTGCTGGGAACAAATACCAATATATAGAATGAGTGTTTCAATTACCTGGGTCCCTGCGCATTCATGTTTCTCAATGGAAGAGGGTACAAGGGAGGAGAACACAATGAATGTGTGGATGAAAAACTGATGCTTTCACAGATAGGCTCTTTCACAGATCACAGAGACCTTGAGACCAATCTTCCTTTGCTCGCTAGGATCTGTGGGTCTATGGACCCGATGCCTCCTTGCATTGATCAAGCTGTTTGTCTATGAGCTTCACAGTTATTTTCACTCTGTTGTTTCTTAAATGCTGCTCGTGTTCATGCTGAACTCATGCAAGCATATCCCAGTGCTGAAGTCTCATCACCAAGTGAGCAGATTTCAATTTGTGGTTTGGGCCTGTGGGGTTGCAGCTCCCAGCAGATGTCAGAACTGTGGGAAGCTCTGTTGCTCTAGCATCATGATGGAGAGACCAAATTGGTGTTGGGGATGGCTCACAGATCTTTAGAACATGGATTATCAGAGTAGGAAGAGCCTTAGGAGACAGAATGTCAGAGCTAGGCTCTCATGATGTGGGATATAAAATGTTAGAGAAGAACCTTAGAACCTTAGAATGTAGATATATTGGACATGGAAGGCATATGAGAACCTGGAGCATAAACATACAAAAGTCACAAGGTTCCATAGAAACTATGTAGTCTAGCTTTCTCAGTTTGGAGTTGGTGAAATTTTGGCCCTGAATGGGAAAATGACGTTGTTCCTTTGGGGAAGACAAATCCAAAACTACCTGTGTTTCTTGATTCATTTACATTTAATGACCATTTTATTGCCTATTATAAATACTATAAATGAAAAGGCAGCAATAATATAGTAGATCAAGAGTTAGCCTCAGAGTCACAAAGGTCTGGGTACAAGGACTGCTTTTGTCAAATACTGGCTATTTGATCCTGGACAAGTCACTTTACCTATGAGTGCCCTAGGGAACTCTCCAAGATGTAAGTTGAAGAGAAAGTGCTACCTTGCATCAGTTAAGGGAGTATCTTCATCCCAGAGTTTTCTATATCAATGAAATCATTGACTCAGTGCCAACCCCTGCACTATAAATAAAGTCCCAGCCCTCATTGGGCTGATATTCTGACAGAGGAACATCCATACACAAAAAGCTCTATTATGTAGTAGAACAAGATTGAAACATTAGAGGGGTGCAAATAAAATACTATGTGGAACCTGAGTTGGGAAAATTCATTTCCTATTTGGTGAGGCTTAGTTCAGGTGTCATGGGGAAGATGTTATATTAGAGCTAAATGCTAAGGAGTTGATAGGATTTTAAATGCATATATGGCAGGAGGGGAAAGGTATCACACGTGTAGGACTTCACAAATAAATGATTTTGGGGCAGGATCTATCCAATGTAGTGGTTGGTTTAGTCTCATTATTCAATGGGAATGGCAACTGTACCCCAGCTTTCTGTCAATCATTTTTATGTCCAAGGGAATTCGTGATTCACTCTTACATCTTTTTGGAATTTAATCGGATCAAGAAATAGCTACTTTTTGAATTGTCTATCCAAAAGGAGTAGTGTGATCTTGAATGAGTCAGTTCAGTTCTTGTCTAAGCCTCAGTTCTTCCATCTGTGAAATTGGTCTAATGCTTGCATTACCTACCTTGGGGTTGTTAGGAAGTATTTTGCAGACCTTAAATCCTCATAGGAATCCTTCCTGCCAGGATTATTGGTTTTGCTCTTAGAAGGCTGCTTTTGAGGCCACTTGAAGACAAGAGTAGAAGCTAAGTTCCCAAGTAGAGCCCACCTACGTCTCAAGTTCCTATTATTCAATTCCCTTCCCTATTCATTCTCCTTCAAGACTATCATGGCCCTGAATTCTATGGGTCTTGCTTTGATCTTCCAGAGCTTACTTGGGAAGCAGGGTTTACTGGGAGCTGCCTTCCCTTCCCTTTGGCTCATGATGACCCGCACTCAGTTTGGTACACCTTTCCTACAATCTGATTTCCCTTTAGATTTTGTGGTGCTGAGAATCAAATCTGTGTGATCTGGATTCTTGGTCTTTGAACACGTTATCCCACTACCTGTTCAAAATGGGAATTTCCAGGCATGAGAAAACCTGGTTGGTTTGTAATTTTAGCTGTTTTTTTTTTTAATTTAGGGAAATGGTTTGTTCCTCTAAGCAAAATGCAAAAAAATTGTGGAAATAGTGTAGTTTTTTCCTTTTCTTGTTCAGATAGCCAGAGTTTTCTCTTATTCCTCCTCATTCTTTCTTGGCAGACCGTACAACTTCTGTTTTTTTCCTACATTTTATGTTCTCTTCTGTCAGTTATTTACTGAGTCCTAAGATCTTCTTTGAGTCTACACAAAGAGTTTGATTTAATATTCTGAACCCTTTCCCAAAGGGAGGTAGTAAAAAGGTCACTGGCTGGGAAGTCAGACAACCTGTGTTCAGATCTCTCCTCTGATGCTACCTGTGCAATCTTGGGCAAGTCACCAACTTTCTCAGTTTCCTCATTTGCAAAATGTGATTAAATTAGATGACCTCAGAGGTCCCTTCTAACCCTAAGTTAGAAGCAACTAGGTGGCATAGTGGATAGAAGTCTGGATTGGGGTAAAAAAGACCTGTGTTTGAATCCTGACGTAGACTTAGGTCACTGCTGTGTGATCTTGTGTAAATCCTATCATCTCTCTTATCTGTCAAATGGGCCTAATAACAAAGTTGACGTGAGGATTAAATGAGATAACATATGAAAAGCATTTTGCAAACTTAAAGTGGTATATATATATATGTCAGTTTTTAGCTATTGCTATCAACATCTAAACTGCTAAGATTGAAGGCTCTTTAGAGTCCTTCTCAATGGACATGGACAGAGGCCCCCAGATGCTGGAAAGTTTCAGGGGCTTGGGTAAGTCTAGACTGAAAAAGAAAAGACTGCAAAGGCATATGTCTTACATTGCAAGGATTTTTAACCTGGGGTCCCCAGACCCTTAAAGGGTCTCTGGATAGATTTCAAGGAGCCTGCACATTTGGATGGAGAAAAATGCATCTTTACTTCAATATATTTGGTTCCCTTTACATTCCAGTGTGCTATATTTTATATCTTTAAAAATCTCATTCTGGGACAGGTTCCATAGACTTCATCTCACTGCTAAAGGGGTGTATGATAAAAAATTGCAGGGACCCCTGATTTAAAGAGATGAGGTTTGTTCTGCTTGATCCCAAAGGGGAGAACTGGATTTGGAGCTGAAAGGCAGATTAAAGGTCATCCCTTCTAGTCACTCATGCTTCAGGAAAGTGAGGCCCCAAGGTCACATTGGCAGTGTCGGAATCTAGATTCATATTCAGGTTCTTTGTCTCTAAATCCAACTTGGTTTTCCAGTCTACATTAGATAATCTCCAAGGTCCTTTCCAGTTCTCCATAGTTCCTATGATTCGGGAAGAATAGCTGACAAGAGCTAGCAGAGAATCTTAAGCTGCTACTGTACCTGACCAATACTGTGAGTCTGTAGAGCTCTCTTGGGGGCTATCAGGAACTATGCAAGAATCCCTGGAGATTTCCTAGGTTCTCCATGGTTGGTTTCCCAGGCTACCTCACTGGTTTGAGGGACAACCTTTCAACGAAGCCTTGGAATAAGAGAAGACTAGTGTAGTCATGGGACTTATTTCTGAAATCCAGGATGCTCAGGGCAGATGATGTGGGGCTGCTCACCAGACAGTGAGAAGATGGGAGTCTGTTAGCAACCATCCCAAAGGGAGTTATTTACTCATTTATCATACCCAGTTCCAGTTCTGGCTCAGTAAGGCTGATTATGGTTTACTGAGGGGTTATCTCATAGTTAAGTGAATGTGAAAACCTGAACAGCAAGTTCACTAAGAACAAGTCATGCCAGACTAACCTCATTTTCTTATCTGACAGGGTTATTCACCTGGTAGATCAAGTGGAATGCTATGTCCATAGTACATTTGGGATTCAGTAAGGCATTTGGCCAAATGTCTCATGCTATCTTTACAGACAAAAGAGGGAAAGGGGTTGTGTTAACAGCCTTCAGGGTGATGTTGAGTGATACATATTAGAATGACTCGATCCAAAGATAGTTGTTTAATTGGCTGATGCCAACCTGAATGGAGGTCTCTTATAGACCTTTTTGTCACAAGGTTTTATACTCAACTGTGATTAGAATGAAGTCAAGGTTAAGATTAAGAGGGATAGTCTATTCACTGAATGACAAAATTTGTACCTGAATTGATCTGAAGAGGTTAAAGAGAAGGAGTCAATTTTAATGAGGAAATTAAACCTACAAGTTTGAGAAAAACTCAACTGCCAATGTGTAGATTGGGGGAGATGTTATTAGACCTGTAGCTTATATGTTATTAGACACACAGATATGGGTGATTTAGTGGATTCCAAATCCATTTGGAGTCCTGTGAGGTAGCTAGGTGGCACAGTGGATAGAGCTCTGGACCTGGAGTCAGGAGGACCTAAGTTCAATTCCAGCTTCAGATACTTACTTCTATGTGACCCTGAACAAGTCACTTTAACTCTGGTCTGCCTCAAGTTCCTCAACTGTAAAATGGGAATAATAATGGCACCTACCTCCTAGAATTGTGCAGAGGATCAAATGATACCATATTTGTAAAGGACACAGCACAGCACCTAGCATGTAATGTTACTTCTTAGGAAGCTGATGTCATGACTTGCAAATGAGTTGGATTTAAGTGAGGCAGGCCTGTACAGTCACCAGCCTCATACTTTCCTCTGGAGTCGTCTAGGTTAGTGGCAAGATATAGATTAGGACAACTGGATAAGGTCCCAGATGCAGTGGGAGACAGGTCTCAGTTTGTCTGAGGCAATGCCCATTTAGTGACTAAGGGTAGATAAGAAATGAGGCAAAAAATGGTCTCTTTTAGCTCTTTAAAAACAAAACAAAATAAAAAATCAGTCTGGATGGGGCAGATCCTCAGTGTTTCAGGCCCAAACAGAGGCAGTTGCTATTTGCTCTCACTCTGAACCATCAGGACCCAAATGATGACACAGGGAGACTCGGGCTGGGACCTATTGTTGGCCAAAGCATTTAATAAATACTTATTCCTTTTTTTTCCTATCCTCCCTGCAAGTCTAATGCCTTCCACAATACACTGCTTCCTTCTGGAAAGTAATGGGCTAGGCCTGATATGAACATTGGCCACATCAAGGGATCTGGATTACAGATTGTATTGCCAGTCAAAGGGGACAGAAACCTAATGTGGGGCCTGGCCTTTGCTTCTCTAAGGTGGATCCTTCTAGTTCTGATCTTCATGTGGAAGAAGGATTAGGATTGTTCTGTTTGGTGTAAAGAATGGAGCATTAACTAGGAATGATGATTTGAAACTTCAAAGAGGTGAGTTAAACCATGGTGTTAGGAAAAGCATCCCCAATCTCCCCTCCAATGAGAACTTTACACAAGTGGAATGTTCTCCTTCTGCTCCTTCCCTCTCTCCCCCTATCAACACACACATGGGCGCACACACACACACACACACACACACACACACACACACACACATACACAAGATATGACAATGGGGAGGGTGGTCTGGATGGGTGTTGGAAGATTGGCAGGGGTCCTCCTCACAAAGGTATATCTCTTAAGGATGAATAGACCAGATGCCAATGCTATCTTCTCTCCCTGTAGATTAAAATTACATGGCAATTATCTGTCACTCAACCGAAGCACAATCATTTCAGGGCACAGAGGGCATCTTACTGTTTTTTTGAATGTCCTGATTCTAGCTCATCTGACCTTGAGTGGATCAAAATGCTTATTGTATCTCCTTTCACCTCATCCACCCTTCAACCAGGCTGCCCTCACTCCAGTTTGGAGCATTCAAAATTTCCCCACATAAGCAGAGAAATCTGAGGAGCATTGATAAGTCTCTACTCCAATTGCTATGTTATCTTAAATTCCATCACAATAGCTTCCTTCTGTTGGTTCTTTTTGTCTAAAATAAATTTTTATTGATATCTTTCATTTTAGATCTCTCACATTTCCCAGCCTTTCCTTTCTCCCAGAGAGTCATCTTTCATAACAAAGACTTTAAAAAAAGGAAAAAAAAAACAACTTGGCAAAACTAACCAACATATCAAATAAATCTGACATTAGTGCAATATTCCACACTTTCTGTTGGATCTTGAAGGATGCCTTATTAACATGGTTCTGGGAGGAATTATATGCTAAATTATTGTCACCTTAATTCAAATTAGCGAGATTAGTTCTTAGGATCATAGATTTAGAGTTTAAGAGATAGATCTCAGAAGGCATTTAGTTCAACCTACTCATTTTGTAAATGAGGAAAATAAAGATGAGAGATTAATGACTTTCTTAGTTCATATGGATAGTAAATAAAAGAGGTAAGACTTGAACTGAGATCTTCTGACTCCAAATTGTAATGGTAAGTAAAGTAGCATCTTTTGCGGTTTTTGTTTAGTATAATCAAGAAGTATAATGCCTCTTTGAATGTGACTGAGGAGGATCTTTCCCACCCATTGATGGACCTGCCCATTGTGGGAAACTTGATTAGGGGAGTTATTTTGTGGGAGGGTCCCAAGTATCTTTTGTTTTTGCTATTGAGGCTCTGGGTTATGCTCTCTGACTCTAAATGGTGTATAAATGCTCTGAGGGTGAGGTTTTACTTTGGAACTTACTGACTGGAAGTGTTTGTTTGGCCAGATGAGGACTCTGGGAAGCTGCTTTAAGGAGTCCTCCACCCCCTTTGAGAACCCAGATGTCATGCTTCTCTCTCTAGTAATTATGGTCAGAAATAGGTGAATGATATATGTGCTTGGTTAAAGGACTGATACATGTGTTTGATTAAAGTAATTGTTAACCCCTCAAAAGTTGCCTTTCCTTTTATGAATGAAGATCTAAGAGCCTGTGGTAGCAGGTATCCCTGTGTATGTTGGGGTGCTTATTGTCACACAAATTCAGCATTCCCTTTACTATATCATGCTAATAGCATGTCACCTACATGATAGCAAAGGTCTGTGGGAAGTGAAGTGTAGGATGGAGAAGAAAGACCCAGGAGAAAAAGGATAGCCAATAGAAAATACTGAGTACTAAAAACAAATTTTGTCAATTAGCTAATCCGTGCCTCAGTCTGGGCAAAGAAGGATTTTCCCCCCTCTTCACTTAGGGTGATGGGGGGAGTGAAGTGAAATGCTTCCCAGGTAGGGACAGGCCACAGTGTGAATCCAATTGGCTATCTCCCTAAGAGTTCCTGGGGTCTTTTGTTGTTCAGTTGTTTTCAGTTGTGTCCAACTCTTTGTGACTCTGTTAGGGTTTTCTTGGCAAAAATATTAGAGTGGTTTGCCATTTCCTTCTCTGGCTCATTTTACAGATGAGGAACTAAGGCAAATGGGGTTATGACTTGCCAAGGGTTGCATAGCTAGTACCGATCTCCAGAAAGTGGGGAACTTGATTTGGCACCTGGGACTGATCTCCCAAGGCTGCAACACTACCTTTTTGGTCAGAACTATGGACAGCTCTCAATTCTGAGACCTGAGGAGTGGATGAAAAATAACTGGCAGCAGTTAGGTGGGTGTAGATTGATACTGAGTGCTGAGAGTGTGGGTGTAGGGATTCCAGATCTATTTTAAGCCTTTAGAATTCTATCAAGCTTAGTTTAATCGCTCTTCCAAGTAGCTGGAGGTAGGGAGAGGATTATTCTCATGTTCCCCGCTCAAACCCCAGCTTCAAATTATTCTGCTAGGAACATACACCTCCCCTTTAGAACTCCCAGAATTTTGCTAGCTGCTGCTTGTATGAAGGTCATTGGAAGTATTGGATGCTGGGGTTCTAGTTTTAAAGCTTATCTCTGCTGCCACTTACTAATTTTGTGACCTTGGGCAAGTCAACCTCTCTCTAGGGCTGTTTTCCATCTGCAAAATAAGGTTATGCAATATACTTTGTTGATCATTGTGCATGTATTTATAACAGAGGTAGCATGGTGCAAGGATTAGAATGTTGGACCTAGTGTCAGACAGACCTGAGTTCAAACTGTTTCTCTCACTTCCTAGCTATGTAACCACAAGCAAGTCACTTAATCTTTCCAAATTTCAATTTCCTCATCTGAAAAATGCTTCTCATATTATTTATGGAACTTACATGTCAGGGCTGTTTTGAGGCTCAAATGAGATAATATATGTGAAGTGACATACAATTTTTAAAGAATTATATAAATGTCAGTTATTCCATCATCTCCCTCCTAGGAACTGGGGATGGGATCTCCTTCTCCTTGAACGTCTTCAAGCAAGGGTTGGAGATTACTGTTTAGGTGTATTGTAGAAAGGATTCCCTTTGGGAAGGGGTTGTGGTACTTATTTGCTTGAGTCCCTTCAGACTCAAATTCTGTGATTCTGCCTAGGCTACCGATGCAGCTTGGATCCTGCAGATGCTTGGGGGTGGGGAATGGAAAACAAAAACCTTTTCATGGGCTTGTTTCTCTCATGGGTGCATTTAAGTCTGATGTGCTTCAGGGAGCTAAATGGAGCTCGAAGTTGAACCAATAAAATTGTAGTTTCTGGAGAGGGAATGAGCTGTTTACTGTTTATGCCTCCAGGATACCTAGGTTTCCTCCATGATTCCTCCTTAAAATTAATATATCCCATGCCTATTGCACTTGGCAATCTACTTCTAGACTATGTACTTCCTGAAGGCAAGGATCATGTATTATCTAAACCGGTACTAGGTTCTGTGACAGAGGAGATACTTGGATCATTATGAGCTCAGGCATTCACTAGCTATGGGACTTTATACAAATCAGCCTCTCTGGTCCTCAGTTTCCTCATCTGTATAATGAGCAAGCCAAACTAGATGTTTACTAAAATACCTTCTACCTTTAGAAATAAGATGCTATGATAAATACCATCGCTTTAGGTCTAGAAAGGGATCTTACAGAATATCTAGTATAACCTAATTTTGCAGATGAGGAAAATGTGTCCTAGAGAGGTTGACTTGCCCAACTTCACAAACTTAGTAAGAGGCAGTAGAGACAACTTTAAACCTAAATCTCTAGCACACAAATTTAGTGCTGTGTTTTGTAAAATTGAATCAAATCAGATCTAATTAGAAACTGAGGGGGAATATATATATATATATATATATACACATAAATAAAAATATAGTGTATACATATACATATACACTACATATAGTGTATATATACATATTTTATATATATAGTATATATATATATACATATTTATATATATATGTAAATAAATATATATATTTTCCCAGTACCATTTAACTGGTTAAACTCTGTGTGCCTGTATCTAAAATGACTTTCACTCCTCTTACCTTTGCCTAAGATCATAGATTTTGAGCTAGAAGGAAACTTTGAGATCAATTAGTGAAACCCCCTTGATTTTATAGATTATTAAACAAAAATCCACAAAGGTTGAGCCACTTACCCCAGGGCACACAGGTAGTGACAGACTAGATTTGAACCCATGTCCTCTGACTCACCAATTTTATTCTCTTCTCACTTCTCTGTATTATTTAATCTCTCAGTGTCCTAGTTTTATCATCTGTAGGATGGGGACAGTAAAAGTGCCTATCTCACACAGTTGTGGTAAGGGTCAGGTGAGATTATGTATGTCAGTTAGTTTGTCAATAACACTAAGTGCCTATGATGTACCATTGTTCACTTACCACTGTGCTAAACATAGAGGATGAAATGAAAGGCAAAAAGATCACTGCTCTCAAAGATCTCATAGTCTAATGGAGGAGACCACATACAAATAACTGTGTACAAGCAAGTTACATACAGGATAAATTGGAAATAGTCAAGAGAAAGAATGCACTAGAAGATGGCTTGGGAGGGGTTTCTTGGAGGAGGTTGGATTTTAGCTGAGATTTGAAGGAAGCCAGTAGAACTTTGCACACCTTAACCAACGACACAGACATGGGTTCATATTATAATTCTTATTAGAAGTTGTAGAGGGAGAAGTTTAGGTTGGATAAAAGGAATCCCTTCTTAAAAATTTACTACCTTACAGGAATAACCTGCCTTAAGAGACAGTGAGTTCCCAGTCATAAAAATTCTTTAATAGGAGATTGTATGACCATTTGAGATACTGATTAGACGAAAATCTTTTAACACTGAGAGTCTATGAATCTGTTATGCCTTGCATGTCCCCATCTGTCTCTTAACAATATTTTATTGATTTTATATTCTTTTAAAAAATATTTCCCAAGGGATTGCCACCCCTCTAATTGAATTGTCCCTTGTAACAAGTAAGTGCTGTTATGCAAAAGAAATGAACACGCTAACAATGTCTGACTTATGGTCAAAGACTTTTCTGCTGAAAGGTCAGAAGGACCTTTCATCCTAATGTTAAAAAAAATTGTATATTGGATATGTGCCCATTTGGGTCATGTTATGGTCCATGGTATAAGATAACAGTATAATACACATTTCTGCTAAATGTTTGTTGAATTGTCTTTACTCCTCATGTTGGTTTATTGAATAGTAGGCTACTAGGTTTGAGTGCTTCTTAGTCTTGCCTGGTTCTTCCATCAAACAACTCTTCCAACAAATGGTTTTTATGATTACTATTTTATAATACAATTTGAGAACAGGCAATTCTGTGGCCTCTTCATTCCCACTTTTTTCATTATTTCCTTTAAATTCTTGACCTTTTGTTCCTCTAGATGAATCTTGTTATTATTTTGTCTAGTTCTAACTCCTTGGTCACTTGTTTGTTATGGCACCATTCCTTCTCTTCCCTTGGTCTCCCTCTTTGGTATAGGTCTTTGATTTTTTTCAAAGCACAGATTCCTTTTCTCAAGACAGCTCTACCCACTAAGTGCATTGGCCTAGTACTTCTACAAAACACTAAAGAAATGTTTAATTAGCTTTGATATTTGATTACCTGATCTGTGATTTGATTTTCATCTGGGAAGTGATTTGCTTGTAATCACATAGGTAAGAGGTATCAGAGGAAGGATCTGAACTAGGTCTTCCAGACTTCAAATAGAGCACACTAGCATTCCCCACTTCTTCTATGGAGGCTTTTGCATCTTATCTAACTGATGAGAGTTTTCCTTTTACTCTTCCAGATCACAAACTATCCATCACATATAATTCTGGACTCTTCCATGATGCCTCTATAGGGTACCTCCTCAATGATCTGGAGTCATTTTTCTTAGTCTTTAAGTCTTTAAGGACACCAAGGAAGCACTATTGTCTCCCACTCTTTTCCATGTTGGATTTTATGGAAATTCAATATATGTATAAATTCTTCAGTTTTCTCCTGATATGAATAATCTCATTTGGGGATTAACACTTTTTTTTTTTTTCCTATAATAGGTGTTTGACAAAGTGAATGTGAATAAAATGCACAGCATTAAATCTCCTCCTGGCAGTGTACACATACTCAAATCAAAGAAAATGGCAAGGGCATTGGATATTAATTCTCTTTGTATTATCTGACAGTGACCTTTTTAGTCTCCTAATTAGTGCATGGAAACCTGCTGAGCTTAGAGAAGCAGTGGCATCTGCGTCCCAGCTTGAGGATTGGGGGTAGTAGTGTCTGTTGCATTTTAGAGGGATGTAGGGACCATGGGCCTGTTTCTTGCTGGGACTTGTCTTGTCTCAAAGGTTCACAGTCTCTATTGCATCTCTACTACTCCTATTACCATCTACCACATTCTCAACCTTGACTGTTATTTTTTTACTCTCAGGTATCTTTAGTTCTTATTGTTCAGTCATGTGTGACTCTTCATGACCCCATTTTCTTAGATATTGGAGTGGGTATGCCATTTCCTTTTCCAACTCATTTTACAACTGAGGAAACAAGCAAACAGGGTTAAGTGACTTGCCCAGGGTCATATGGCTAGTAAGTGTGTGAGACTGGATTTGAACTCAGGTCTTTCTGATTCTAGGCTTTGTGCTCTATTCATTGTACCACTTAGCTGCTCTCTCAGGTACCTATTCTTGCTCAAATATCTCCTGATGTTTCACTTCCTTTACACCTTGATTGGCTAATTATAATGATTAATCAATAAGTAGTTCTTGAGCATTTACTGTATACCGGGTACTGTACTAGATGCTGAGAATATGAATACAATGAATGAAAAACTACTCAGTCCTGTGCCAGATATGGCAACAGGAGTAGCAGGAGGCATGGTGCTGGTGCTAGAAACATGTACAATCTAGTTGGGACTAAGTGGAGTTGTTTGAATTTCCTTGAAGACTCAGTCATGAAGAAGTTGATTATTTCTGAAAATATTTCATTGATGCTCTTTTAAAAACATCTTTGTGAATCAATCAACAAGTATGTATCAAGCTCCTGCTAGGCACTGAGATTACATAGACAAAAATGAAACAAAAGTTCCTGCCATATATATGTATATGCACACATGACACATATATGTATATCTATACACACATACACATAGATAGAGAAGTAGGTAGGTAGATAGATGACAGATAGATGGCAGGTAGATGTGTTGTTTGTCCTTCATTTTGAAGAGGACCAATGACGTCACAGGGTGATGTCTTGACTCTCGAGTGAATTGGATTTAAGTGAGGCAGAGCTGCACAAAGTCATCAGTCTCACTCTCTCTTCCAGAGTCATTGAGGTCCAGTGACAGGACAAAAGTTAGGACAACTAGTGATGGCCCTGGATGCAGTGCATGACGTTGGCATCTTCATTGTCTGACCAAGCTCTAAGCATTGCATGCTTCAGTTGCCTTCAAATTGTTCTCATCCATCCATTCCACTGGGGAAAGTCTTTACATCCCCCTAACTCACCAATATGTTTGTTGGTTATCCTCAATATGGTTTAGCCTGTCTGCCAAGATGGCTTTACTGGGGTGCAGCTGCTGCATATGCTACAGTTTCCTGGAGCCACAGGTGAGAGTTGGGTGAGAAGTGAATACCAAAGGAGGATGCACAGCCCTCACACTAGAGGTACTAGTACTTTCTGAACACCTCATAGATAGATGACAGATGCATACATGCATACGTACATACATAGACATATAGATAAGTAGGTAAACTGAAACATACATACATAGTAGAGTGGTATAGGGAATTCAGTGATATAGGGAATATTTGGGTGAGGAAACTCCCTGTAGCAACGCATTTTGGCACCTTCTCTGCAACTTATACTCTCAGACAGTTGTCTAGAGCAGAGGTAGGGAATCTGTGGTCTCAAGGCTTCATGTGGCTTTCTGGGTCCTTGGGTGCAACTTTTTGGCTGAGTGCAATTTTTACAGAACAAATCATTTTATTAAGGGTATTTGTTCTGTGCAGTTTGGATTCAGTCAGAGGGCTGTACTTGAGGACCTAGAGGGCCTCATGTGGCCTTGAGCCCCCAGGTTTCCCACACCTTTTCTAGAGCATTGAGAGGTTAAGTGATTTGCTCTGGGTTATGCAGTCAGTATACTGAACAACTCAAATCCAGATCTCATTGACTCCAAGGTTAGGTCCCATTCAATTATGACACACAAAATAAATGCAAGGTAATATTTTGATATTTTGATGGGGAGATAATTAGGTGGATGAGAACTACATATATACATACATATATATATGTAGTAGCTATCACAATCAGAATTTGAAGGGAATGAGCTGTTTAGAAGCAGAGGTGAGGTAAGATTGTATTGCATGCATGGGAGAAAGCCAGTTCAAAGACAGAGATGGAGAATCATGTAAAAATGGCAAGGAGGTCATGTTGACTGAACCATAGAGTGGGAAGGAGAATAATGTATAATTAGGTTGGAAAGGTACTAAGGGTGGGGACCTCTGACATTTATTAAATAGGGGACTGATTTGGTCAAACCTGCACTTTGGAAAAATCACCTTTCACCTTGTATGAAGGTAAAGAGGAGAGGTATTTGAGATAAGGGGATCAGTTGAGAGAGAGAGAGAGAGAGAGAGAGAGAGAGAGAGAGAGAGAGAGAGAGAGAGAGAGAGAGGAGAGAGAGAGAGAGAGAGAGAGAGAGAGAGAGAGAGAGGAGAGAGAGAGAAAGAGAGAGAGAGAAAGAGAGAGAGAGAGAGAGATAGATAGAGAGAGAGAGAGAGAGAGAGAGAGAGAGAGAGAGAGAGAGAGAGAGGAGAGAGAGAGAGAGAGAGAGAGAGAGAGAGAGAGAGAGAGAGAGAGAGAGAGGAGAGAGAGAGAAAGAGAGAGAGAGAAAGAGAGAGAGAGAAAGAGAGAGAGAGAGAGGAGAGAGAGAGAAAGAGAGAGAGAGAAAGAGAGAGAGAGAGAGAGAGAGAGAAAGAGACAGAGAGAGAGAGAGGAGAGAGACAGACAAACAGATAGACAGATAGAGAGACATAGGAAGAGAGGCAGAAACAGAGAGACAGAGACAGATAAGAAAGAAACAGGGAAGATAGAGAGAGAGGCACATAGACAAATGGAAAAAGACAGGACCCAAAGCTTATATTTTTTGTGCTTCTAAAGAATTTGTCAGCACTGCAAAGGCCTGTGGGTAGACTAGGTATTACTAATATGAAGAAACTGTGGGGAAATTTTTGGTTCCCTTGGGAATGAATGCTGTCTCTAGGAAGGACAATGGAAGGCATCTGTTTGGTTATAATAATTCATCCTTAGAATGTTCAAGTCACAACTCAGTCATGGTATCTCCCTAAGTATATTATCTCCTTCATTCTCCTAAATCTAGACCTCCCTATTCCAGCATTTCTGGGTCCTTTTGTTTTTCTTTCTCTCCTTAACATAAGCCACACATTTTTCAACCACACTCCATTTCAGGGGAGACCATGGCTATGAGACTTGTTTTGGTGTTCACAGTCTGATTCTCCCTTTATGTTCACAAATAACACAAATACCTTGGTTAAGAGAAAAGGAACTCAAAGTACTGACCTAATTATTTAATAGATGCAAGAGATGTTGCAGCGGTAATGATGTCAAGAGTTGGCAATTGATTAGATGTATGGGGCAAAGAAGAGTGAGGTATTAACTAGTTGCCTGGGAGGTTGCTGATGCCCTGATAGAAATAGGGAAGTTCTGAAGTAGAGTGTGTTTCTTTTCTTGGCTGGGGATGGTGGGAGAGATAGAGTTCAACTTTGGACACAATGAATTTTAGGTCACTATAAGATAATCCACTCTGAACTATCTAATAGACAGTTGGAGAGGAATAATTAAAGCTCAGGGGAGAGATTAGGATTTTTATATACATACATACATACATAAAGTATATACACACAAACACACATGCATACAGACCAGAAACACACATATATATGTATTTATATATATATGAATGTGTGTAGATATATGTGTATGTGTGCAAATATATATATGTATGTGTGCAAATATATATATGTATATATGTATATATATATATATATATATATATACACACACACACACATATATATATATATGCATGGAGATTATCGTTAAACCCTTGGGGACTAATGAGGTCACCAAAGGAGAGAATGTACAGAGAGAGTAGAAATAGTCATAGGACAGAGACTTGGGGTACACTTATATTTTGGGGATGAAATGCAGATGATGAATCAGCAAAGAAAAGTGGTAAGAAAAGTGACTTGGTAAGACAGATAGGAGAATTTAGAGAGAGCAGTGTCCTGAAAACTCAGAGGGGAGAGAGTATCCTAGAGGATAGGGTAGTCAATAGTGTTTTATCTCACAAAGAGCCAATAAAACCTTTCCTTTTACAGAATTCTGAATGACTTTCCCTTCTCCCACCCTACTATTGTTTAACCAGAACAAATCAACATATTGCCTACATCTGATGATGAATGCCTTGCTCTTTACCCATGGTCCACCAGTTCTCTTCTGAATGTCAGCAAGAATGTGTCAAGAATAGTCTTCTGAAGAGTGATGAGATTTCAATCTCACCTTCCCTGAGTCAGACACAAGGAAATTCCATGGGCCCATACAATAAGCTGGAGTCTCCACTGAGTCAGAGGCAGAACAAATAGCATGAAGCCAAGAAAAAAACATGAAACAGATGATAATTTAGTCTAATGGCACGATGTTGACTGTTCATGCCTCTTGATTGGAATAGCCCGAAGAGACTTTATGGAGGGACTTTAATTGGGTCTTGAAGGGTGTCTAAACTGGAATAGAGCCTGAGAGTTCCTTTGAGTATTTTCTAAGACTTTCTTAAATCCATTACCTGGAAATATCCACTTACCTTTGTGTTTGGCCCTGAATTTAGTACATGATTCATCTGAATGAATCATCTACTTATTTAACATTTATTCAACTATTTGTGTATCTCTTGTTTTCCATTTTTCATTGTCTGTCTTAACTGTGAAATCCTGGAGGGTGAAATCTGTGCTGAACTCTGTAATAGAATCTACAAAGTGTACATAGCCAAGGGCTAGGGTAGACACTGGCTCTTTTAAAGGGTGATTCTATCCAGGACAGTACAACTCGAATTTTCCTTTTACTAGAATGTAGGCTCCTGGATATAAACACCGTCATTCTTCTCCCTTTTTATTCTCCCTGCTTAGCAAAAACCTGTGCTCATAATAAATGTTTGATAAAGGTTTTTTGAAATTCATTCACTCAGTTTTAAAGAATCATTTCTGGAGAGGCAGTGGGCAGTTGTATAGATTGGTTTTGCTTAATTGTACAAGGGAGATTTCTTTGAGGGGGGCAGTATGGCAGGCATGAGGAAATGAAAGAAAGATGGGCCAATCCTTTTCACCTCACTTTCTTTATCTGTAAAATGGGTATACTTTTCACCTTCTGGGGTGGCTGTGAGGAAATGAAAAATATAAATGTTAGTGATTATTTATTATTCCACATGGGAATAAGCCTGTGGGGGAGGCTTTGCATTTTCCAGATGATGGATAGCTTTTCATAGCAATCCCTCCCTGAGTCCTCAGCACCACTATGTCCCCATGACTCATTACCCTTCAATGAAAAGGCAGTGGGAGTAGATGGAGAGCTGATCCCTCCCTTCACTATGAGCATTGTTCCCCAGGGTGATACTATTTAGCCATCATTAGAAAACTTACTAATGTTTCTCCCAGACTTCACTGTTCCCAAGCAGACTTTCAGGCATAAATCCTCCCCCTTTTTTTCTGGCTGAAAATGTGAAGTAATGTGTGTGAAAAGCAGCAATGAGCTATGGGCCTCATTTGAATACAGTCATTCTTAAAGCCTATAAATAGATTTGGTCCTCAGTCTTGGGGAATGGTTTCCTTGGATATTCATTCACTCAATAAACGTTAATCAAGCACCTATTACATGCAGAGTACTGTGCTGAAGGATGATGTATATTTAGCTAAATTAGCAAATTTGTTGCCCTCAGAACACTTCTGGTCTAATAGCAGGAGAAAATGCAAACACAGATAGTCATAATGAACCGTATTATGGTATAAGTATGTAAGGGAGGTTCAGGTAAAGCTCTATTTGAGGTCCTTGAAGAGAAGTCATTCCTGACAGGAAGGGTCAGAAATGGGATTCTGGGAGGATGGGTAGCATTTGAACTGAGTGTTAAGGGATGAATGCGAATTCATTTCCTCAAGAGAGGAGAAAATGTTCTAGACATAGGAGATAGCAGTAGAAAAACCATGGAGTTGGCCTGGGGCAGCATGTGGCCAAAGAGGAGTCCTTTGAGTCTTCAGAATCAAGGCTCAAGAAGGGAGTACTTCTGAGATAAATCTGGGAAAACTACAGTGGTGCCAGCTTGGGTAGTACTCTGACACTGAAACAAAGGAGTTGGGATTTGGTTCAGTAAATTACTGAGAATCACTGACAATTCTTGAGCCAGAGACATTTCCACATCGTCAGAGAAGGAAGATTGTTTTAGCAGTAGTATCCAGAGGAGAGGGAGAGAAAGTAGAGTTGGGAAATCTTGTTAGAAATTTGTTGACATTCAGATTTTGGTTCAAATCCTATCTCTTTGACTTACTTCCTGTGTATCCTTATTTAATTTACTAAATCTTTTGTGGAGTTTGGTTTCATCATCCGTAAAAGGAGGGGGTTGGACTACATAGCCCCCAAGGTCCTTTGTGGCATTTTTCTATGATCCTGTCATCCCATCTATGACATAATCTAAATAGGTAGGAATGAGGGCTCATACTAGGATACTTCAGAAGATGACTTAGTAAGAGAAAAATTAAATTACAGGTTGAGGTGAAGTGTGGTGTTGTGAAAATAACACTGAACCTGTATTCAAATCTCAGAATTGTCACTAACTTTATGATCTAACAAGTCACTTCACTTCTTTGTTCCTGAGCTTCCTCATCTATAAAATGGGTACAAAATTACCTGTAGCACCTGTATCTTGAAGTTATTATGAGGATCACAACCATATATAAAATACTAAAATACTATAAAGTTATAAACCTTATTAAAGTGTTGCATAAATGTTAGTTATTATTTCTTGTTTAATGCCAAGTCATATTCAGCATCGACTTGATAACAGAAACACAACTATTTGAATGCTTCTCATAACTGGGTTGCTGAGTCAGGGTGAACCAACCAGTTGACTATATGATGAAATCAGTATGTTCTGTGTGACACCAATTCTCAGTATCTCAGCTGGATATAATTGAAGAGATTTGAACCTTGGGGTTTGGTGTGAAAATTGTCACATTTATTTCAGGTGGGAAATACTCCAGATGGTTGTTTTTAGAGAAAAATCATGCAGTTAGATTCCCTGGGCATTAAGTCCATTGTCCCATGTCTTCAGGTGGAACAACACTGCCTAAGCAGGTGGAAAGTTACCTTGGGGTACCAGTGACTTGGTTTGAATGTGATTGCTAATATTGTAGCCATATAGAGGGTTTTTTTTGGCTCCTGGAAACATTGCCTAACCATCCTCGATGCCAGGAACCTCCATGAGAGTGAGCAATGCATTGCCGCCTTTTCTGCAATGTTCATGTCTCCTCCCCACCTGACACACTTAGTTCTACCATTCCATATCAATCAATGAATCAGTATTTATTAAATGTCTACTATGTGCCAGTCACCATCCTAGGTGGTGGAGATAGGGAGAAAAAAATGAAACAATATTCTCAAGGAGCTCATATTCTAATAGAGAAAGAGAAAAAAAAACCTAGAAGTATATGAAAGGCAGCTAGGTGATGCAAAGGATGGAGTGCCAGTGGAGTCAGAAGACTTGTCTTTGTGAATTCAAATCTGTCCTCAGACACATCCTAGTTGTATGACTCTAGGCAAGCCACTGAACCCTATTTGCTTCAGTCGCCTCTGTAAAATGACCTGGAGAAGGAAATGGCAAACTACTGCAGCATCTTTGCCGAGAAAAGCCCAAATGGGGTCACAAAGAATTGGATGTGACTGAAATGAATGAACAAGAGTAATATAGGTATATGCAGGATAAATATAAATTGAATGAATACAAATAAATACAAGGTAGATAGGGAGATAAAGTACTTGAAGGGGCAGGTAAAGCTTCACATGGTAGTATTTGAGCTGCACTTTGAAGGAAGAGAGGGATTCTGTGAGGCTGAGATGAAGAGGGAGTGCATTGTAGGCATTGGGGACACCCAGTGAAGAGGCAGGGAGACAGCAGATGGAGTGGTGTGTGATGAATAGACAGATGGTCCATTTGGCTGGATTTTAAAGTGGGAGGGGGAATAATATACAATGAACCTGTAAAGGTTGGTTGGAGACATGCTGTGATGGGCTTTAAAAGCCCATTGAGGCAGTTTATATTTGATCCTAGAAGCAACAGGGAGCCAGTGGAGTTTGTTGAGTAGGAGAGTGACATGGTCAGATCTATTCTTAAGGAAAATCATTTTGGCAATAGTGTTGAGGATGGATTGATGTGACGAGAGACTTCAGGCAGGGAAATTCGTTGGTTGGTTGTTGTCCTTCATTCTCAGAGGACCAGAAGGACATCGCTATGTGGGAGTCAAGTCTGACTGCGGCTAATCAGACCAATATAAGTCAGAAGGCTCAAACAGGTTAGGCACAAATGGTCCATGTGAACATTTGGAATCGTGATGTCTCTGAAGTTGTGCACCTCATGTTTCTTTTTGAGCTACTGCAATTCCTCTTCATTCATAGACTGCAGAGCCTTCTTTGATCCAGCCATGCCATGCTGGGCAGTCCTTTGCTGATTCTCATATCATGTGATAGGGCTATTTCAAGAAATTAAGCAGGAGGTAATCATGCCTGAACTGAGGCAGCAGTTACATGAGTAGATGGAAGGCATTGGATATGAGAGGAAAAAATGGAAAGATATGGGAATTCATTGGCTATGAGGGATAAGGAAGAGTGAGGCGTTTGGGATGATGCAGTGTTTATATAATTGGGAGACTAGGAGGATGGTGGTACATTTCTTCTTTTCCCCCCATGTTATAAAATATATTTTTAGTAAAATTAAAGTTATAATATTTATATTCAATATAGTTTAAAAATAAATGTTACCTTTGTGGAAAGAAATCAAATAAATATGTTAGGGTGTATTCTTCTCTGATGTCTTCCCTGATTGTGGTGAAAAGAACATTGGTTTTAGGGCCATGTGGGCTTGGGTTCAAGGTTTAGCTCTGCCACAAAGCAGTTCTGGAACCCTGAGTATGTCTTGGTCTTGGTTTCCTTATCTGCAAAATGGAGGGGAATGTTGAATTACATTGGAAAATTCACAAGATACATTTATTCAGCATACGCTGTATGTAAAGTACTGGAAATACAAAGACCCAAATCAATACCCTCTAGGATCTGTAAAGGGCAAAGAGTATGCCAACAGGTAAATAAATACACGGTTTATATAAAATAAACATAAAAGAGGAGAGCCTAACAATTGGTGGAATAAAGAAAATCTCTTATCAAAGGTGACATTAAATTTTAAGGGAACTAGGGGCTGTAAGAAGCAATGATGAAGAGAGGGCATCATGGCAATGAAACATTGCCCAAGCAAAGGCACGAGGGGCAGAAAATGAGATGACATTTGTAGGGGCTACCAAGAAAGTCAATTTGGAGGGAATATGGAATTTATGAGGTGGGGTACTATACAATGAGCCTAGAAGCCTAGGGTGGACCCAGATCGTGAAGGATTTAAATGCCAAACTGAGGAGTTTGTATTTATCCTAGAAGCAAAGGGTGGGAGAATTATATTTCTTGAGTAGGGGAGTGATGTGATTGTCCCTAAATTACCCATAGGGTCAAATGTCTTATGAATCACTCACTTCTTTGGACTCTTGGTGTGCCTTGGTATAGGTAGTACAGCAAAAAAGCTCTGGACTTTCAGTCAGGAAGACCCCAATTTGAGTACTACTTCTGACCCTTACTAGATGTCACTGTGTCCAAGTTACTTAACCACGCTTTGCCTCAGCTTCCTCATCTGTAAAGTGAGATTAATAATACCATGGCTATTTCACAGGGTTGTTATGGGAACCAAATGAGATAATAAAAGGAAAATGTTTTGTAAACCTTAAAGCAAACAACTATGTCTAATTATATTGCTAACTAAACATCTATTATTAAGAAATGGCCTTATTATATTATTAACAATTACGATTAAATATTATTTATAGTAGTAATTATTAATCATTATTACCAACAATACCACTTATTAGTATTTGTTGACATAATTTTAGATATTACATAAGAGTATATATTAATATAACAATTGATAACTAGCATGTAGTGCATTAATAATAATAATAATAAACACTCGTGTGTTGTATCTAAGAAAATAAGCTATAAAGCTAGAAGGAGAGTTTAGAAATCATTTAATTTACCTCTTCCCCTCTCCCCTCATTTCATGATCAAGGAAAATGAAGCCCAGCCAGGAGAATATCTTGCTCAAAGACATACCACCAGTTAGGAAGGGGGGCATATTTCAAAGTAGGCTCCGACAATGATGTGACCAGTAATTCTGCCATGGCACATTTTTGTGCCCACATCTTGTGTCCCTGACTGGACTTGACTCCATGAAGGCTGGGCTGTGTCTCATTCATCTTCGCATTCCCCATGATGCCTAGCTTGGTACTTTTCCCCTGGTAGGTGCTCAACATTTTTTAAATGAAGCAGCCACATCAATAGTCTGCCCCAGGGAGAAAGGACTAGGACTTGGCTTGGTGTCAACCACTTCTCTGGAACAATGTTTAATGATCTCAGAGCCTAATTACTCAGAAGCCTTCCTGACCAGCCTTTGCTTGGCAACACTCTCCCTCTTCCTAGGCTGTATAGTGGTAAGTGAACAGGTCAGCTAGCAGCAAGATGTCTTCTCTCTGGAAGGTGTGACCAGAGCGTCTGTCACCCACCTTGCAACTCCTTCAGGGCCCAGCAGAGCAGGAGAAAGAGACTGACTAGCTCTCGGTTTAGTGGAGACTCATCATCTGACTCATCAACTCAACTGTAAACTTTGAGGGTCTGGGATTCAATCGATAGTATTCGATTCATTAAGGGCTACTCTGTGTCAGATGCTCTGCCAGGTGCTGGATATACAGAGACAAAAAATGAAACAATAAACCCTAGTAAAGTTTCCATTTTAACAGAGGGTGTGTGAGGAACATTTAAACAGACACACAAATAAAATATAAATGATATAAATGAAAAATATATTTTGGAGAAACACTGGGAATTGTAAGGGGAGAGGATTGGGAAAGCAATTCAGGACCAACTTTCCCCTCGCCACTTCTTTCCTTCTTCAGAGACTGGATGTTTAGAAGGAAACTGGGGCTATTAGAATTATCTCTTACCTCAAGCTGAGGTTAAGGAGGTTGCAGAGAAGGTCACATGAAGGATCCCATTGCCCAGAGTGTTTTCAGGTTACTTTAAGTGTGTTATCTCAACATGCCCAGCTGGAAGTCTGATTTGCTTTCTGGAGAGAATGTTGCTAAGCCAAGGGTCCTGAAGTTTCTCTGCTTGGGATGTAAGAGAAAAAAAAGTGAGGTTGCAATACAGATATCACCAGCTTGTCGATTCGTTGCCTTTGGCAGGCATGTACTACATACTGATCGGAAATGGTGGCATTGAAACTTATTCATTTACCCCTTCCTGACTTGTTCTCCAATAAGATGAAATATGTAATCAGGACTCTGTTGGGTACCACTGATTGAAATGACGGGCCAAGCCATGGGGTTGACACCAGAGCAGCACTGCATTTCTGAGTGACTGCTGCCCCAACCTGACCCAAAGCAAGGGTTGGGATAGGGAAGGGTACCAATGGTTGGTGCAAAACTGGCCTGGACACATTGCTTCTTCCTTCCCTCAAAAGTGTTCCTGATGTGACCCTTTGAATATTAAATTAACTAGAGACTTTTGATTATTTTTCATGTTTTTGATGCTCTTGTGGGTGCATTGTGCTCAGCTAGATGGAGTTAGAAACCTCACTGAATTGTAGAAAGCATAGAATCCTAGAATATTAAAGCAGAAATGACCCTGAGAACGTTGCCCAGCTTCCTCATTTCACAGATGAACTAACTGAGACCCACTGGACTCATGACTTTGAAGTCCTCTGACTCCAGAATCAATGTTCTCTTCACTATATTATAAAGTCACACTATTAGTATGTGGTTCTAAGACTAGAATCCAGGTCTTCTAATTTGCAGTTCAATGCTTCTCAAGGCTTTCTCTAGAGGAAGAATGACAGGATGGATAGAATTCTAAACTTAGAGTCAGGAAGATCTGAGTTCAAACCCTTGCTCTGGTGATTATGTGGCATCCCTCACCAAGGGATCAATATCCCCAGTTTGACACCCACAGGCTTATAGTTTGGATTTCCAACAGGGTAACTATTACTTCTTTAGAATCAAAGATTATCTGTAGGTCTAAAACTATAGCCCCTACCAGTGTGCCTACCTTTAGCAGTTCTCCAGTAGACACAATTAGCTCAACACAGAGGTATGTACTAAAATGGCTGGCAGGACTAGTAGCTACAAAACATTTGTCTCCTAAACTTTGGGCAGGCTTGCTTACAAACACAGTGTCTGTAAGAAGAGAACACACAAACAGAATACAACAATAGTGACAAGAAGCAACTCCTGTCTGATACCACAGAGCCTCAGTGTTTTTTCTTTCCTAGTAGCCTCATCTCGTAGTTCAATTGTTGATTACTAGGATTAGCTCTTCTTTGAATCTTTGATCAACTTTCATCTCTGCTGCTTGGAGTCAGATTCATTGAATCTGCTTCTCCGCTTAAGTGATTATCTCTCTGTATCTGTCTTACTGGAGGGTGTGTCTTGATCCTCTCAACCAGCTGTGTGCTTACTCCCATGCTTTTTAGCATGATGTTATTAGTCATGTTGTCAAATACTTTCAATGAGGATGAACACGGCCATCAAGGTCAACTACTGTACTCATGGTAAGTTCTTCAATTTGTAACGGCTATGAGCCAAGAGCAAAGTGCAGGGAGTGTTGGTGCATGATTTTCTGTTTGCAGATGATTGTGCACTCAATGTAGCCTCTGAAGCTGAGATGTAACAAAGTATGGATCAATTCTCTTCTGCCTGTGCTATTTTTGGCCTAATAATTAACACCAAGAAAACACAAGTGCTCAATCAGCCACCACCACACCATTCACACATGGAATCATTGGTTACAACAAATGGAGAAGTTTTAAATGCTGTGGATAAGTTCACTTACCCTGATAGTGTACTTTCCAGGGATGTACACATTGACAATGAGGTTGATGCATGCATTGCTAGAGCTAGCTCAGTGTTTGAGAGGCTCCGAAGAAAAATTTGGGAGAGAAGAGGTATTATGACTACCAAACTGAAGGTCTACAGAGCCGTTGTGCTGACCTTATTGTTGTTTGTCTGTGAAACATGGACAGTCTACCAGCACTATGCCAGGAAACTGACTTGCTTCCATTTGAACTGTCTTAGAAAGATTCTGAGGATCACCTGGCATGATAAGGTACCAGACGCTGAAGTCCTTGCTTGAGCTGAACTGTCAAGCATTCAGACTATGCTTCAGAGAACACAACTCTGATGGCTGGCCACATTGTTCGAATGCAAAATGTACACTTGCCAAAAAGACTATTTTATGGAGAACTCACATGGGGCAGGCGATCACAGGGTAGCCAGAAGAAGTGATACAAGGACACTTTCAAAGTCTCTCTCAAGAACTTTGGATTTGACTGTGCAACATGGGAGACACTGACGCAGGACCACTCAGCATGGCATGCCCACACCAGAAAGAGTGCTGTGCTCTATGAACAAAGCAGAATTGATACAGCAAAAGGAAACGTAGGATGCGCAAATTTGGAGTAACCAACCCAAATATTCACATGGATTATCTGTGCCCAATCTGTGGTAGAGCATTCCGAACTCGGTATTAGTCTGATCAGCCACAAGTCGAACACATTGAAACTTCACTTTGTCGTGGTGATGTCATTTTGATCCTCTTCGAGAATGAAGGACAAACTGGAGGGTGTGTCTTGATCCTCTCAACCCCACTTCAGACTCACCATGGTTAGTGGGGGTGGGTGGGTGGGAAAGGAGAGAAAAATCCCTTCCTCCTCCTTGCAAGTCAACTGATATAGACCCAGAAGTCATACTCTTCAAAGCTGCTCCTGGTCTAGCCTGTCAAACTTAACAATTCTTTAAACATTGAATTCTCTTTTAAGGGAATCAGAGAATGATCTTTTCTCCCCCCTGGCCAATGCTTAGGCTCTCCTAATTCAATTAAGGAGAAACTTTTCATTCTCTATGGAAGGATAACATCTTTGAAGTTATACTCTTTGTTATCAACCTCCTACCTTCAGTGACAACATCAATGAGAGTTGGGGGTGGGGAGAATAGAATCAGTTGGTCAGAGAATAATTATTTCCACTTCCCCCTTACTGTGTGACCATAGGTGAGTTACTTGGGCCACCAGTTGCTCATCTGAAAAATGGGATTAACAAATGCCTTTCATACATTCTTCTACCTACCAGGTTATGAGGCTCAAATGAGATAATGCCCATAGAACAGTTTTGAAACTTGAAATCATATTAACATCATTTATTATTATATGCTAACATGCCAGATTGCTCCTACTTAGCCAGTGTGGAGATAGTATTGCTTTGGCTTTAAGTAAATTAAGGGGAAGATGATTTTTTAAGGAGGGGCCTATTTGTTTAGGGGGCAGGATAAATGACTTGAAAATGCCTAAGGGAAAGGAAACATTTTCCCCCTTCCTTCATTAAGTTTTGAATTCTATGTTCAAGCCAAACTGGCCTTGCTGTACTCTGAAACTGTCATTTCTTCTGCAGCTTCTGTTCCTCTGAATAGGCTGGCCTTCATGCCTAGAATTCATGCCATCCTCTCTCCTACCTCTTAGAATCCTTAACTTTCTGCAACGCCCAGTTCAGGTACCATCTTCTATGTGATTACTCCCTCCCCAAGTTTTTAGCATTCTTCACCTCCCCAAAATTGTCATATGTGTATTTATCTGTTCAAACAGTGTACCACCCCAGCAGGATGCAAAGATCTCTGAAGGTAGAAACCTTGTTGCATTTTTACCTTTTTATGCCTTCTTTGTTATTGTTGTTCATTTTTCAGTCATATCTGACTCTTTATAACCCCATTTAGGGCTTTTTTTGGCAAAGATACTAGAGTGGTTTGTCATTTCCTTCTCCAGCTCATTTTAAAGATGAGGAAACTGAGGCAAACAGAGTGAAGTGACTTGCCAGGGTCACACTAGTTAGTAAGCGTATGAGGTCAGATTTGAACTCAGGAAGATGAACCTTCCTGATTCCAAGGTCAGTGCCACTTAGCTTCGCTTAATACCTGGTATTGATCCATGGCTCATAGGTGATGCTTAATAAATGCTGGTGGAATCTAAGTGATCTTGAGGCACTCTTCAAGAAGTGATATAAAAGGCTTCTCTTTCTAACAATTCTTGGCTTCAGTTCATTATTGGTCCCATCCTATTCTACCTGTTCCCTTCAAGTCACCCCCAGTGTCACTGCTTACCAGATGGACTCTGCGACAAATGGTGATATCCAGAGTAATTGTCCTTTACTTGTGCAAACAATTTGCACCAGCAGGGGGACAAAATGGAATAAAGAAACTGAAGATACATGCTTGACCCACCTGAAAACCCTTAAGTTACTGCAACAATGATGCACGGTGGCATTTGAAACGACCCAGGGATGCTGAGTGCAACTGAAGGCATTGTTACATAGTCAGGAGGCATAAGGGGGAAGGTCCCACAAGGTAACAGCTTGCTGTACCTCTGAACATGGTATAGAGTTTTCCCCGGGTTGGTTCATGGTTAGGTGCTCCCTGGTGAAATGCAATACCATAGGACTGGTTTGTTTTTTCAAAGGTCCCTGAGAGGGAATTAGTGGGCATTAGAGTTAGAAAGGATCAGTGGGTGGCACTCAGGCTCGCCCACAGCTTCATTCCCAGAGCCCAATCCGTTATTCCCGGAAATGCTGAAGGCGAGTGTGTTCATGCTACATTAAAGCTGCCACAAAGAAGGCTGCTGTATTCAGGTCCCTGGGGTTGGGAGGGAGGAGTATCTGCTACCAGTCTCCCTCACAGCTGAGTGGATTGGGGGGGACTTAAGACCCCAACATAATAAATTTTGAATAACTAGCATTGGGAAGTTTCTTAATTTTTTTCTTACTAACCAAAATTCTAGTATTCTCTTCATCTCTCATTAAAGAACAAACAACAAAACCAGCAATAGCTCAAAGAAACAGAACCCAAATGCACATCCATCCGACATATCATTCACTACTCTAATTTGACCCTAATGCTCTGATCTTCAGGACCATGAACAAAATGAACCCTTGATGTTTTGGTTACTAGAACTTATTTTAGGCTCGGGGCTTCTATTATTTATTTACTCTTTTGGAAAATGAGAGAGAATTAAGTCCTAAGCTCTTCATGCTTCTACCTTTTCTTTACCTTATAGGAATGGGAACATTTATTTTAAGAAGTTAATATTCCATGCATCTGATACAGTTGACCCATCCAGTTACCCTGTATTATTCCCCATGCTTCTTTGCCCGTGGCTAGCAAGTGACGTCTCAGGGCCCTCCTATCCAGAGAAATAGCTCAGGAATGTTGCCTGGATAAGAATGATTTCCCACTCAGTTGGTGGTGTGTCCAGTTTGGTCCTTGTGTTTCCAGTGTATAGCACAAAGTCTTGAATAGAGTAAACAACTTATAAAAGTTGGTTTCATTGAATTGGTCACAATAAGAGAATAAAAGAAATACCATTCTTTTGGAACCCAAATCAAACTTTGAAGCAAATCTCTTGGGTACCTACAAATTGGGAACTAACTGGACAAATTTCGGTATGCAAATTAAAAGGAATATTATTGTCTGATAAGACATCCTTAAAGGGGTAAATTCAGGGAAACCTGGAAAAACTAGTGTAAGTTTGATGTAGATTGAGCAGAACCCAAACAATTTATACAATAACAATGTGGTAAACATAATATTTTTGAAAATCTTAAGATCTCTTACCAATTCAATGACCACCCATGATTACAGGATACCAGTGTTGAAGATTGTTACCCACCCTTTGACAGAAAATTGATGGACTCAATAGGCTGAATGAGATTTACCTTTTGAGGGGAGAGGAATGGACATTGTAGGGATTTGTTTTGTTTGACTATGCATATTTGTTACAAGAGTTTTACCTTTCTTACTGGACAGGGAGGTAGGAGGGAATGAAAACACATGCTTGATAATTAAAAAACAAAAGGAACTAGTCTTTTCCTACATAGAGCTTCCATTCTATGGTGGTAGGTGGGAGAGAAAACAACGTATAACTATAATAATACATTAGTACCATCTTATGAGATGTGTTGTAGAATTAGAAGCCTCCTGGAGATTTGTGATCCATAGTCTATGAAGTGGAAATGTCTAATGTTTGGTGTCTGTGTGAAACACAATAGGAGGTTAGGGAAGGCAGCAGTTAGGGGAGAATTGTATTCTGGGGCTCTTAAAGCCAGGCAGCAGACAGTTAGAGGGCAGTGTCTCTCTTATTGGGAGCAGTAAGAAGATATATGAGATTCAGCAGGTAATTTGTCTTTCACACTTGAATTGAAGACACAGGACTGAGTTTCGAAAGAGCCACTCAGTAGATATCTAGATTCCCAGACCTTAAAACTCTAATCCTGAAAGTCCAGAGGAGCTGCTGTCCCTTTCTTTTTGTTGAGGATGTAGTTCTTTCTTTGTTTCTTTCTTTCCTTTCTCTCTCTCTCTCTCTCTCTCTCTCTCTCTCTCTCTCTCTCTCTCTCTCTCTCTCTCTCTCTCTCTCTCTCCCTCCCTCCCTCCCTCTCTTCCTCCGTCTCTCCCTCTCTCTCCTCTCTCTCATTTTCTCTTTCTCCCCCCCCCCCTTTCATTTCTATCTCTCCTTTCTCATTTCTCTCTCTCCCTCTTGGTCTTCCCGTTTTTCAGGATACGAACTCCTGGAAAAGGGTGAACACAAAGTCTAAGAATATGGCTTCCCATCTCTTCCCTCCTCCCAACCATCCTGCCCATCATGTCCAGATCATTTCCTTTGAACACTGCATTATGATATGTTTCCTGCCCATTTCTCTCCTCAAAAACCTTCAGTTTCTCATTGGCCTGCTGTCAGCTTGACTTTCAAGGATCTCCAAAATTCCAGCCCACTTTCTTTCCAGCCTTGTTGCTTCTTGTTTTTCAACTAGAACTCTCTGCTTCAGTCAGGCCAGTTGGGTGGTGTCCTGTGGTCCTTTTTTACTTCTGGGTAGTAGTTAGGGATTAGAAAGACACTATTATTGGGAGCATCCAAGGGTATGGATGGGATTCTGGGAATCCCTAATCCTGTGCACTTGAGCTGAGGAGGCAGAATTATATATTAAACAGACATATGCAAACCTTTTCTTCCCTGTGCATTCCCAGTGATTAGCATAGTGCCTGGCATATTGTAGTACTTAATAAATGTTTATCAATTGATTGATCATCATTTCCGCCTTCCCTACATTTCCTCACTCTGTTCCTTCTCCCAGAAATCTTGCCTCCTTCCTTCTGGGTAGTCTTACCTCTTCTAGAATACCTTCTCTGATTATCCCAGACCCCTCTTTTTCTCCCTGCCCCACCCCTAGATCTTACATTATTTCCTGTTTGAAACATTCATTTTAACACTTGATGTACGCTCACACACAGAGATTTATAGAGAAGAAGCCTGGTTTGTCAGAAAGGGTGTTGGGATTGGAGTCAGGAGAAAGTTGTTTGAGTCCTCCTCCAGATACTTACTAGCTGTGTGACTCTTGTAAGGTTACTTAACCTCACTGAACCTTATTGTCCTTATCTGGAAAATGGGGCTAATAATACCTTTGGAAACTCTGAAGTTGCTGTAAGGCTTTGATGAGATCATGAAGGCTATGTGCTTTGCAAACCAAAAATGTTATTGTGTTAATGCTAGTGCTGGCTGAATTATTTATTATCTTTTTAGGTTGAGGTTTATTCAACTATATGATAAACTTCCCTAGGGTAGGATTCACATCTTTTTTAAAAAAAAAAACATTTTCACATTAGTCATCTTGTAAAGAAGAATTAGAACTAATGGGAGAAACCGAGAAAGAAGAAATAATAACAACATATAAGAGAGAGCCAATAGTATGCTTCAATCAGCATTCAGACTCCACAGCTCCTTTTCTGGAGGTGAACAGAATTTTCCATCATGAGTCTTGGAGTTGTCTTAGATCCTTGCATTGCTGAGAAGAGCTAAGTCCATCAAAGTTAGCCATCACACAATGTTGTTGTCACTGTATGCAAGGGGGAACCAAATGTTCTCCCTCTGGGTGCCTCCAAGCCAATATATGAGGCATATTATGTTTCAGATTCTCAATAGATACTGATCGATGAAGATAATGAGGAATTCTCTTTTCCTGGCACAAAAAGTCAGCACCAGTATCCCTTCCTTGTTTGGGAGACATGATTCCATACAAAAACTATGCGTTGCCTGTAGAGATTTTTATAAGTTCAGGTCCAGCTTGAGGATTTTGTCATCTTTTTTCAATTTTCTCAAAGCAGCAGCTTCTGTGAAAATTGTCATTATCACTGGCAAAGATCACCCTTCATCCCTGGTGAAAGCCATCCCCAACTCTGTTGGCAACAAGAGATTTCTGGTTTCGACCTCTCTATCTTCTCAGAAGCACCTGAAACCTGAGGTGTATGAAGTACAGAGATGCCCCTCCCATCTCCAAAAAGCACTTTGAAAAATGTTCTTAAAAAAGGGGTGACAGAGGTGCTTGGTTTTAGGAAGTCTGTGACAGATTAAGGACATTTTACTCTTATGACTGAAAGGCACCCTGTCCCCTTGTCCTCAAAGAGTCTTGAAGCTCAGTCCTGCATTGGACATGGCAAATAAAACTGAAATTCCACATCGCTTCCCATCCATGAGTAAGCTTCACTCCCAGGTGATTCTTCCTTATATTTAATTTAAACCTTTCCTGTATAATAAAATGTATTATTATTATTATTATCATCATCACCACTATTGTCATTATTATTATGGACCTGGACTTTCATTGGTATAGTTAGCTCCTGGTGAAGAGACTAGTATCTTCCTATGCCATGAGTCTGTTCTACAACAAGATTCTTAGAGAGTGGTCTGAAACATTAAAAGGTCAAGTAACTTTCCCAGGGTCACTCTGTCAGCATACATCACAAGCAGTATTTGAACCCAGGTCTTCCTAATTTGAAGATTAGCTTTTCTGTCTTATCCTAAGCTGCCTTTCAACTGATTTTCTCTTGCCTCTCCCATATGGATGGAGAGTAATCAACAAGCAATCTTTAATTCCCTGACACCACTATCTGAGCCCTCTCCCCAGTACCCATGTGTATATATCTATTCAGAACACAGGGAACAGTGAGACAGTGAAGAGGGAGGGTCACAAGTATGCAAGATCCTGAAGAAAAGGCATTTAATAACTGACTGGACTGAAGGACAGATACTCTTTTTTCATAAAACTGCATAATCACATAATCTCAGTTGGCAAGGGCTTCTGAGGTCATTTAGTCTAAGCCACGCCTGAGCTGGAGTTTTCCCTACAATATCCTCATGCCAACTGGTCGCACAAGGCTCCTCTTTTCAATTTTCACTGGGTACAATTTATACTGGTTACCTCCTGAGCCAGGCCATTTCACCTTTGGACAATAAGAGTCATGAAGTCTTTCTTTGTTTACGTTGAGCAGGAATCTGCCCCTTTGCTGATTTTGCCCATTCCTTCTGGTTCTATCCTGTGGGACCAATAATATGTCTAATTCACTTTCCATTATACCAGTCTCCAAAGTATTTGAAGATAGATATCGAGACCCTCATGACCCTTTCATCTCTCCTCCCCAATTTCATTTTCTCATTTTTAGCCCTAATGTCCACAGTTGCTTTAAAGGATTTCTATGTGACATGCTTTCATATCCTGTCACTAACCTATTTACCCTTCCCTGGAGGTATATCCAGTTACCAATGTCCTTCTTTAAACTTGTTGCCAAGAGTTAACATCATATTTCAGGCATTGTCTGACCAGGAGAGAATACAGAGAGACCCCTGCTTCCTTAGTTCATGGCACCTAGTTCTTTTGAATGTAGTCCAAGTTAGCATTCTTTTTGGGATTCCATGTTACATTTTTGAGTTATCTTAAACTTTGAGTTCACTGAAAAGTTCAAGTATATTTTTGGTTTGAACTTGTTGGTAAGATGGGACCCATGGACAAGGGTCTTCTCCATGAAATGCACAAAAGACATGACATCAATTCAATGATGCAGTCAGTCAATAAAAATTTATTAAGTGCCTACTATATGCCAGGTACTGTTCTAAGCACTGGATGCACCATTTACAAATTTGTCGTGACCAAGGAAGTCTGTGGATTCTAAACAAAATGTTATGGGAAAGATGAGGATAGGGGGATCATGTATAACTTGGGAGATTGGGAAAGGCTTTATAGAAGAGCTGGTACCTGAGATGAATCTTGAAGGATTTCAAGAAGTAGAACTATAGAAAGAATACTTTCCAGGGATAGGAGTGAGACTGGGGAAAAGACTAGTTGGTGCAAATTCATGATGAAAAGGGAAGGGAAGGATGAACCTGGGGAATTTTCTAGTCTGAATGAAATATAGAATGTGCAAAGGAGACCAGAATGAAACGAGACTGGAAAGGGACTGATTGCAGAGGACCTTAAATGTCTGACTAAGGAGTTTACATTTAGTCCTCTGTGCAAAATGAGAGACCACTAAGGTTTTTGGGGTGAGAGAATATCATGCTTAGAGTTGTCAGAATTACAGAATCTCAGAGTCAGAAGGTGCACCAAAAATCCAGTTTAACCCATATTTAAACAAAAGTCTTTTCTACTTAATTCCTGGTGACTGTCTTGCTTCTGACTGGATATCTCCAGTGATGAAGAAGTCATCACTTACTTGAGCAATCTACATTTTGAGGTAGGAGGGGAGAATAAGTATATAGCACTTACTATGCGCAAGGTACTGTGCTAATCACTTTTTACAAATACTATCACATTTGACCTTCACAGCAACACTGGAAGGAAGGTGGTGTTATTATCTCTGTTTTATAGTTAGGGAAATGGAGGCAAACAGAGGTTAAGTGATTTGCCCAAGGTCACAAAGGTAGTAAATATCTGAGGTTGGATTTGAACTCAAGTCATCCTGTCTCCAGTTCCAATGCTTTATCTGCTGTGCCACTGGGCAATTCTAATGTTTAGGGAATGCTTTCTTACATTCAGCCTACGTCTGTCTCTCTGCCACTTCTACTCATTGTTCTTGAGTCTGTCCTTTCTCAGGTGAAACAAGTTTAATCCCTATTTCACATAGCAGCCTATCAAATATTCAAGGAATTCTTGTCCTCTTATTGTCTTCCTTTTTCAGGGTTAGTATTCTTCATTCATTCAGCAGAATACTGAATGGATCTGAATCTCCTTTAGATGTGTTCCACTTTGTCAGTTTTAAAGAATGTGGTTCCCAGAGCATGATATCACAGATATGGCTGGACCAGGGTAGAGCTCAGTGAGACTATCATCTTCCCTTATTCTAGTCATCATGCTTCTACGAATGCAATCAAGGATTGAATCAGCTATTGGAGCTTCTCCCATCTATATTGGAAAAAAATATTGGCAATTTGGTGAAAGAAGGTTGGGGAAAGGAGTTCAGAGGCAGGAAGACTAATTAGAAGGCTATTATGATAGTCCTAGTGAAATAAAACAAGAACCTGTATTAGTCTAGTAGCAGTGATGGTAGAGAAGAAAGTATGAAGATAAGAGATATTTTGGATAAAAAACTCATAGGAATTGACTACTAATTGATTATGGCAAAAGATTCAGGTTGTGGAAGCAAGGTGATGAGTGTAATTCTGGACATGTTGAGTCTGAGGAGCTCGTGGAACATCTGGATGGACATATCCAATAGGCAGTTGATGGACATCTAAACGAATATATCTAACAGGAAATATATCACACTAAGTCTCAAGGTAGTATCTTGGATTGGAGCTAGAGATCTAGGATTAGTCTCTATAGAGTTAATAATCAAAGCTCTGAGATTGGATGTAATGAGAGTTAAAGATCTTCCCTTTCTATTAATAGGCCTCACCTGGAGCTCATTAAGGGAAGCTTGATTAGTGGAGGCTTGTTTTGTAGGAAGGCCCACACCTTTTGTTAATTTCTAATGAGGCACTGGGTCACCAGGTTCGTGATGCCCTCTGGCTCTGAAAAGTACATATATAAGGTGAGGTTTTACTTTGGGGCTTACTCTTTGGAAGGAGGTCTGTATGCCAGATGAGACTCTGCATAGCCATGAAGTATTTGAAAACCCAGATGCTTGTGCTTTTCTCTCTGGTAACTATGTATGTTTGTAATGGTCAGACAGACAGATCTGTCTGTTGATCTGTGTTGTATGCATTGCTTATGGTCAGACAGAAGCTCTGTTGGTCTTTATTTCTCTGCTTGTATTTTCTCTGTTGGTATATGTGATTAAAGAATATTGGTGACCCCTCCAAAGTTGTTTTCCTTTTAAAAAGGTAGATCTAAGAACCTGTGCTAGCAGGCCATCCTGGATTTGTCAAAGTGCTTGCTGCATTAGGTGAGACCAACAAGGAAAAGAGTACAGGGAGAGGAGAAGAGGGTGCTTTGGAGAAAGATTGGGAGTCATTCACATTTTGGTTATAGGAGGAGAAAAATGAATTGGTTAAGGTGATTGAGAAACTACAATCAGAGACAAGAAAAATAAAAGAGAGGGGTACCCTGGAAGATGAGGAGGAATCAGATCAAGGAGAAGGGAGTGGATGTTAGAGAAAGGTCAGGAATGATGACAGATGAGAAGTCACTGAATTTGTCAATTGAAAGTATTAGAGACCTTGGAGACAGAGGTTGAAATAAGATGAACACAACAGAGGCCAGACTGTAAAGGAATGGAGGCATGGGAGAATGAGGAAATTGAGTGGGTGAATGGAAATAACTGGTTTAACCCTGAAGTGGAGAAGACATAAAGGGCAACAATTTGAGATTGGGGCTAGGTCGAGGGAAAATTCTTATTTTGTTTTTAGAAAAGGAATTACCTGTTTCAAAGAAAACTTGGTCATTTTTGTGGGCAAGAGTCTGGGGGCCTACAATAAGGGAGAGATAGAGAATGAAAGAAAGGATGCAAGGTCTAGAGGAAAAAATGCTGGATTTAAAGGACCTAAATCTGAACTCCATTTCTCTGTTTGTCCTTTGGGAAGTTATTTAACCTCTCAACCTGAGGTTCCTCATTTGTAAAGTGAGGGGGTTAGACTTCATTGGCTCTAAGGCCACTATCAGCTTTTAATCTATTATTCTTCCACATAATACATGATGTCACATCTCTGGATCCTTGGACTTGTTATATTCCATTCCTGCAATGCATTTCCTACTAACTTTTCCCCCTGAGGGGCTTAGTTTTCCTTCATAGCTCAGATCAAGTGACCCTTCCCACTTTTACATGCAGCGTTACCGATCCCTTAGATGCTGATGCTCTCCCATCTCCCCTCCCCCACTACCTTGTATTAATGTTATATATACTCATATAGACATATTGTCTCTCCTGATCAAATGTAAGCTCTTTGAGACCAGTGGATGTTTTCATTTCTGTCCTTATAGCCCCAGTACCTGGCACATAGCATGCACTTAATAAATGCTCACTGATTGCTTAGTTTCATGATGGATGGAACAAAGCCTGGCCTGGAGCGGTGGGGTGATGGCAATAAGCAAGCTCAAATGGAGGGGTTAGTCTAGGATAAAGAGAAAATGAAGCATACTATCTGCTTGACTAGTGCGGATGGGCTGAAGGAAACAGAGCTGTCTGTAATGTCCTCTTCTGACATGACTTCATTTTATAGTGTTTAGGTGTCCAGAAGTAGCTCTCTGTCAATATTACCATCTTGCTGAGGCTTGTTGAGCAGGGCACTGCTGAAAATGTTCATTTCTTAAGAATTCTATCTGCCCTGTTCGGCATTAGCATGTTGTTGGGCACAAACAGAGCATTTAGCAGCTTATCTCACACAAGTACCCCACCTCCCCCTGCATCCATCCGAGAGGCCTGCGGTCGCTAGGAGATGGGACTGGCCAATCAGCTGCTGGGGCTTCAGGGAAGTCCGGCCGGCTGGCTGGCTGCAGAACGGCTTGTCCTGAATGTTAAATAGGGTCAGGCTTGCCTCTTCTGGGGGCGTTCCTTTTGATTAAGGCTTCCTCACAGCCACATGGGGAGAGGACACGGGCAAAGCTCAGTGCCTGCCCAAGCCTAGAGTGGAGCTTGGGGATGCCTGTTTAGTCCTGGGATGTACCCCTTTCTCTGGCCTGAGGCTGACACAGAGGAGAAGATGACTCATGGGTTTTGGGTGCTGAGAAGCCAGCCATTCAATTGCTTCCTTCCTTGATTGCTCTAGTGACAGCTGCCTGAGCAGGGGCCGGAGTTGGGGTGTGGAGCAGAGAACAGCAGAATCCTCTTACCACTAGAGTTCTGAGGGCACTGGAAGAGATATAAGTGAGGGGATGTGGGAGCATGGATTGCCTTTAGCATCTATTCTTGGGGATGGTTTATTCCCTAGTCCTAAGCCAATGGGATCACGTTCCCATGGAGATGAGGGCAAAGTTGGAAAGGTACTTTTATAGATAAAGTGGAACTCTGGAGCTCTTCCATTGTTCCTGGAGATACTTGGCATATCTGAAAGGACAGTTTTTCATCGGAAATCTCAGTTCCCCTCAGACAGTTTTTCAGGCCAAAGACCCCCTTGACATCTGTTGAGTATATGAAGTCTGCCTTAGAGATGGAGTTGCCACAGCTTAGAACTGGGCTGAGTGGGTGGGGAACATCTCAACAGGACTAACAAATAAAGTATTTTGTTCTTAATCCACCTTTCTCAGAAAAGCAGAGTAGATGTTTTCATATGTTTGACTTTTGGGGGAGAGGCTGTGGGGGACAGTGACTAGATTTTGAGCCAGAAAGACCTGGGTTCAAACCCTGGCTTTGACATAGGATCCTAGATTTGGAGCTAGAAGCAACCTTAGAGACCACTGAGTCCCACCCTTTCATTCTATAGCTAAACCACACAAAATACAGAATACAGATCAGCGCTAGAAGTGGTCTTCGAGGTTGGTTAGTTCTAGCCTAATTTCATTTTACAGATGAGAAAACTGAGGTTCAGAGAGGTAATAATTTGCCCACGAAATAGTTTCATAATCCTCAGCAAGTCCCTTATTCATTCTGAGACTGCATTTCTTTATATACAAAAGGGCCTAGTAACTTCACAGCAACTACTGCTAAGGGCTGTTGGGCCACTCAGATGGAATAACTGAGCAGTTAGGTGGGGTTGTGGATAGGGTGCTGGATGTGGATTCTGGATGGTCTGAGTTCTAATGCTTCCTCAGACACATACTTCCCGAGGCACTTTGGACAATTCACTTAACATCTCTGCACTTGAGTTTCCTCCCTCACCTGTAAGATGAGACTAATAATAGCACCTACTTCACAGAGTTGTTGGGAGGATCAAATGAGATCCAAAGAGAATATTTTGGAAGTCTAAAATTTCTATAGAAAATGTTAGCTATTATTAGCAAATGATATAATTTTATTAGAGGCAGTGTTGCCTAGTCAATAGAGCCTGAACCAGAAAGACCATGCCTAAATCTTGCTGCTAACACATCCTGGCTGTGTGCTCTCAGGCAAGTTACTTAACCTCCACTGAGCAAGGCAGCTCTCTAAACTCTAAGTTTAGAAGAAGGTGCCTACTTGCTTTGGAAGAGGCTTTCCTCACCTGAGGATTCTTTAGACCAGTGAAACCACAGCATTTGTCATTGTTATCATCATCGTCATCATAATTATTATTCCAAAAACACTCTAAGTTTCATGGGGATAGGGACCATGTCCTGTATTGCTCTGTATCTGAAAAAAACCACATCTAGCATAGAAGGAGAGAGAAATAAGCATTTATTATATAAATTATATTTACTATGTGCCAGATATGGTACAAAGTCCTTTACAAATATTATGTCATTTGATCCTCACAACAACCTATGTGGCAGGTGATATTATTAACTCTACAGTAGGGTAAACTGAGGCAGATAGTGGTTAAGTGACTTGCCTACAGTCTCACAGCTAGGAGGTATCAGAGTCTGTATTTGAACACGGAATCTTCTGACTCCAGGCCTAGCACTCTACCAACTGTACCACCTAGCTGTCTCTAACTTCATAGAGTCTGGTAAAGAATAGACACTCAGTAAATACTTGTTTTTTCATTCACTGAATCATTCCACAAACTGTAACTGACTGTATACAGAGCACTGTGTTAGTGGGGAACCCTAGTCCATCATATAAATGTGATGTCACTGTTTTAAGGATGTCCCATGGCTGAAAACTCCCTTCTGTGTTGCAGATAATCAGCTCATTTGAAACAGTCTTAAAGTTTCTTAGATGATGTTTCCCCTGGTTATATAACCCATCTGTATCCAAGAGAGGCAGTGTGCTGCAGTGAAGAAAGGGGTAACCTTGATGTCAGGAAGAGCTGGGTTCAGGTCCTATGTCTGATGTTTCTCAGCACAAAACAGTAAGACAATTCAAATGGAAAACAAAATTGAAAAGGAATCGGAGACTAGATGGTAGCAGGCATTTCAGATGAATTAGTTCCTGCAGATAAATGCTGAATTTAGCTCTCATCTTCCTGGCAGCCAAGGCCAAAACCCAAAACAAAATAAAAAGGAAATTCCTTGGCTTATATAGTTCTTATTGTCTGATACAAGGAAATGCAAGATCACCTGGGGAGGCACACTTACAAAGATATATTAGAATGTTTCCTGATGGTAAGAATAACTTTCTATTTCCATGGTATTTTGTAGAAAGCCTTCCCCTCAACAATCCTGGAAGGTAGCTAGTAAAATTATTTTGACTCCATTTTGTAGCTGGAGAGACTGAGGCTCAAAGACCACCCAAAGCCATTTGGTTGATATGTGGCAGTGTTAAAACTCAGCCATATTTCATGACTTCCCATCCAGCATCGTTTCTACTACACAATGGATAGCACAGAAAGCCCTGCGCCAGCAAGATCTGAGTTCAAATCCTCCCTCAGGCATTGACTCACTGTGAGTGGTGCTGTCATTTAGTCTCTCTGTGCCTCAGTTTCCTCATCTGTAAAAATGGGGATAATAATAACATTTACCTCACAGGTTTGTTGCGAGAATCAGGTGAGTTAACATGTGGAAAATACTTTGTAACCTTACAAATAAGGTTTACATATAGCTATATCAATGATATCAATCATCATTCATCAAGCATTTATTCTTCCCCTACCATGTGCCAGGCACTGTGCCAGGTTCTGGGAATACGTGAACAAAATTGATATGGTTTCTGTGCTCAAAAAACTTGATTGGTATCAAATATCAAGAGTTGGAAGGGACCTGAGATTTTATGTGTCCAACTCCCTCATTTTAAGTGACTTACCTAGGGTCATATGGTATCTGCAGTGGAATTTGAACCTAGGCTTCCAGATTCTAAATCCAGTGCCATATTCATGACACCGTGTTGAATAGATGCCGATATACTTATGGCACAAGGTAAAAATATGAGACAGGGAAAGGAGAGATCTACTTGAATTATTATATGAAATTTGAAGCAGAAACTAGCACTTTCACCTGGGAGAGGGATTGACTTCATGGAAGAGATGACATCTGAGGAGAATCTAGAAAGAAGAGATAAATTTCAATAAATAATATTGGAAAAAAGAGTTCATTTTAGTCATAGGGGAAGTCAATGTGAATATAGTGAGATGGGAAAAGATAGAGCAATATTAGACAGCTAGAGGTCTAGTTGTTCAAAAGATAGAGTAAGTGAAGGGGAGGAAAGTGGGGAAAAATGGCCAGAAAGGAAGTCAGTTGATGGGTAGATTTTGGAGGGCCCTAAATATCAGTCTTGAATTCATTTAAGAGCCTAGGTTCCTTCTTAATTATCTCTTCTCCTTTCTGGAGTTACAAATCTTTCTTTACAAAGCCATGAGCAAGAAGACAGAAGCAAAATGGAAGTTAAGCCGTTTTGCCTTTCACCTGCCATCTCTTGGCATTCTGTCATCATCCTCAAGTAGTGAGCCTATCGATTCTCCTTCCTCTTGCTATGAGTATAACTGAAAAGACTTCCACATTTTCCCCAAACCTGATTTTAGGTGAGGTTTTAAATAATTTCACCAAGTCTAAGTGATACCGCTGAGATGAAATTGACCTCTTTGTGTTAAAATTTCACGTTTATTTCACATTTATTACCTATATTCTCTACATTGGTATATAAAGATCCACACTCATGAGTACTTCTTAAAAATTAATTCTCTTCCCTCCTTTTTTCCTTAAGAATTACTGAATTACCTCCTATTAAGATTCCTTCTATGTCATGCCTCATGCCTTCCACAGAGCCCAATTTTATGATTTTAGCTGGGCATGTTCCTTTATTCTTCTCAAATGCTTATCAGTCGATGGTGAGCTATATGTACTTGTGTTTATTCCTCACTTGCAGGAGTGGTCCATTCAGTGAAGCCTCAATGTCAATGGTTACAACCCAGAATTCTCCAACAGGCATTCAGTGAAGTAAGCAGAACACCTACTGTAATTCCCATTTTATAGATGAACAAATTGAGGCCGTAGGAATTTACCACAGAGTCTCATAATATCAGCACTTAAAGAGACTATTGATATCCTCTGGCATAATGCTTTCATTTTACAGATGAGAAAATTTAGGCTTAGGGAGATGATCATCCCCAAGGCCAAGTTACATGGAGCCAATGGAACATGGAACGCAAGCCCAAGGCTCCTGAATCTTAAGCGATACTTCATTTTCCCTCTGATGACTTTCCCCTTGACCATTATTCTTAACTTCACCAAAATTGGAGAGAATAAGGAAAGAACATTAATTTGTTTGTTTTTTGTATACCAGCTAGAATTTGGATTAATTGTTTCAAGGAGGAGAGAAATTAATCTGTTTATGGACCCTGATGAAGAATTTCCCTTTATTCTTGTGTCAAAAATCACAGTGACTTGAAGGGTAACAAAGAGTAGAATCTGTTTGTTGCCCAAATGGGACACTAGTAGAAGTTTCTGGGATGTGGTGGCTTCTAATGAAGTCACTATATATGTGGATTAGAGGACCCATTACAGATGAACATGTTTTTCTGAAGGTCAATAAAATGATGACCATAATGGCAAATGGGGTAGTTAATTGATACAGACCTCTTTCCCCAATTTTAGGAGCTACAAAACTCTATTTGGGGGTATGTGCGACATGTAGGTGGCAGGGGTGTGTGTGTGTGTGTGTGTGTGTGTGTGTGTGTCTGTGTGTGTGTGTGTGTATGTGTGTGTGTGTATGTGTGTGTGGTGATTTTGCCTATAAACTCCTCTCCCCAGTCTCTTACTTTACCACCTTCTGCCCCATTCATTCCTCCTTCTGGGTTATTTCATGTTTCATCTGCCTATGGAGGGTCAGCATTGGGCCTTAGTTCCTTAAATTCTTTCTGCGCAACCCAAAATGTCCTGAGGAAGTGAGCAGAGACTCCACCTCAAGGTAGGATGCAGGAGGCTTGGGTCAGCAAGTTAAATAAAAACATCATCTCATGGACAGGGAATTAGATTTGGAGATGGGAGAGCTAGGTTCAAAATTTAGCTTTACTTCGTACTACTTGTACCACCCAGGTTAAGTCACTTAAGCTCTCCAGACCTGTTTCTTCATCTATAAAAGGAGAAGTTTGATCTCCATGACACTTGAGGATCCTTCTAGCTCTGGATCTAAGATTTTGTGATCCCTAAGGTCCCACAGGCATGTAGCCTCAGTTTGGGTGAGGGGGGTTGGAAGCTGGTACTTGTACACTAGAAAACAAGTATTTGAGAATCTCAGAACTGATGTTGCTCTGATTATTCTCACTATCTCCCCTTCTCCTCTTGAGGTTATAGATAAGTTTTTTTCTGCTTCTAGGTCCTGGAACCCATGTATTCTCATTAAGTGTCCTTCCTTCTCCTAGCTGCTCTGTGTGCATCTCCCAGACTGAGTCAGGTGATGGGGTGACCAGGTAGTGATCAGTACGTGGTTGGCAAGATCACACAGTTTTACCCATGGTCTACTATTTGACTGAGTTGTCCTGGGAAATAAGAGCAACATTTTTGGAAATGGAATATGGGCAGAGCTTATTCCTTCCTCATTCTTTTCCCCCAACTTCCTCCCTTCATTATTGAAGGGGGTTCCTTGTGGCTTCCTTGCTCCAGGACACCCCTCCACTCTAAAAGAGATACGACAAATGGAGAAGAGTAAAGATTTCCTGAATCCATATGCTTCTTCCTGTCTTGATTTAAGTTTTTTTTTTATACTATCAGCCCCTGTACAAGGTAAGAATGTGTGTGCTCATAATTTCTGTGTGACCAAAAGCATAATGTGCCATTGGCAATGTAATAAAAATCATTAATGAGGAACTAGTGAGCTATAAATAAGTTTAAAAAAATCCCACTCATAATGATTCCTCTGTTTACAATTCACATTATTAGTGCCTCATTTTTCATTCATTAATTGGTGAAAGGGGACTAGGTTGCTGAAATCTGGCATTTATTCTGTTTCTCGTTCCCTTTCCCCTCCTACTGGCAGCTTTGATTTTAAGAGGCAGCTCCCTTGTCTCTCTGATTTATGCCAACTATACTTGGTCCTGATATATTGACCTTTTCTTTCTTCTGGAGATCCTATCACTTACCTTTGTTTCAAATGATCCATTGACAAAGAATTGTATGTACTCAACTGCACTATGGGCCATGTGAGGAATATGATGGGAAATACAGATATTGTTCATATGAAACTTATGGAAATAAAACTACCACACATTTAGAGAATAAGGTGAGACTATATATGATGAAGAGTTGAATTTGTGGTACAGAAAGTAAGGTAGGACTTCAATGTAGGGAGAGGTTGGTTGGTGGTGTTAGCACAGGTAGGAAGGCAAAGGCAGATGGTTGGTAGCGATAGCAACAAGAAAGCAGCTTAGGCAATAGCCCTGAGGAGGGCACCAGTTTCTGTACTATGCTGTGGTTATCTTTAGCATATACACACAAGCCAGGAAAAACAGCTATCTCCCTTCCTCTTTCCTTCCTCCTTTCTTCCCTTCTTCCCTTTCTTCTTTTCCTCCCTCCCCTCTTTCACTCCTCCTTCCCATCTTCCTTCTTCTCTTCCTCCTTTCTTCCTTTGTGTCTCCTTTCCTCCCTCTTCCCCTTTCCCATCTGAAGACCATTGTAGTAGGCACTGACAGAATTTATAAGGCTTAGAGTCTACTGGAAGGTGACCACATCAACAAAAGGAAATGTACCGAACAATATTCTGTCGTATTAGTGCTCATTATACTTGTTGTGCAGGATCTTGTTCATCCTTCATTCTCAAAAAATTTGTAGTGAGAGATAATATTGAAAGGTTAATATCAGCAACTTTTTTCATTGGGATTGTCAAATCAGGTCCAACAGCTGGAGCAATGGTGACTCAAAGGAGATGACAAGCAGTCCACTAAAGATTACCCCATTGAAGGGTACTGGGGTATTGGTTCAGTTTAGTTCAATTCATGTAGGGGCTGCTGGGTGGCACAATGGATAGAGTGTCAGGCCTAAACTCAGGGAGAACTGAGATCGAATTCAATGTTAGACATTTAATAGATGTGTAACTCTGTGTATCACCAAGGCAACATTTATAGCACTGAGAGTGACTATGAATATGCCAGCATAGTTTGGAATCGCAAAATATAATGGACTCTCCATATAGAAGGTAGAAGAAAAGCATTTATTCAAACACCAGAAAGCCAAATGCCAACACCAGAAAGTCGAATCAGTCATGATAGCCAAGAAGTCAATACACATTATCACTGCAGGGGACAAAGCCATTCCTAACCACCTCCCCCACCCCCTGGGCTTCCTACAAACAAACACTCACAAGACTAGCAGTGCTTGCCTGTGTCCTCTCTCCCTCTGCCCTAACTGCTCTCACTCACTTCCTCTTAGCTCAGCTCTATTCTTCCTGTTCCACCCGTTCAACAAGCTCTTTCCATCACATGTGACTTAGGCTTCCATTGTGATTTAAGAAGGTCACGTGGGCCTATTAATGAATGGGAAGGATCTTCCCATTTAAATTACCATTACACTTTGGGAAAATCACCTAACACTGTTTGCCTCAGTTTTTAATCTATAAGGTGATTTGGAGAAGGAAATAACAAATCACTCTAGTACCTTTGCCCAGAAAACCCAAAATGGGTTCACAAAGAGTCAGATGTGACTGAAAATGAAAACAAGTTCAATTGAGCAAATATAGTTTGAGAGCCTCTACATTGCGTTTGTATTTAGTTTGTAGCAAGCATCAGCTTTGGGGCTTTCTATGCACAAAGTGCTGTAGCACCTCAGAGAGGATTCATAGTTGGTCCTTTGTTAGTATCTATGTTCACATAATCAGTAGAGGGCATATTTTCAAACTGTATCTGCCTAAAGCTCTTAGGGATAAGACAGATGAGATATAATGGAAGACATCATCATTTCTGAGGACCAAGGACTTTCTACTGAAATGGTATTGCCCAGTCATTTCCTGATATACCTCTCCATGATGGAACTACATTTTGGAAGAAAAATAAATAAGCAAAACCAAGTACCAAAAGAATGAGGTCTGATGACATATGTAATATTCTATGCCCATCATCTCTGTATTGAGAGGAGGGAAGCATATTTCATCATCATGGGTCAAGACTGATCAGAGCTGAGTTGTTTTTCATTGTGCGGCTTATACACAAGCCAACATTCTGTCTTCTGCCTGCCTGATATGTATGTCCTTCCTACCTATATGACCATCGGTAAGTCACTTACCTTTGCTGGGTCTCGTTTCCCTTATTCATCAAAGAAGGGGTTTGGAATAGATTTTCCTAGAGATTCCTCTTAGCTCTGCTCTATCATTCTGTGAACCAGTACTTTTTTTTATAATGGGTCTCTATCTCACCCAGTGTGGAAGTTTCTGATCCTACTAATGGTTAGGCTGGGAGCTTAAAACTACTGTTTTTTTTTTTTTCTGACATGAGCTGGTTCACCCCTCCTTAGTTAGCTTAGTGATCCTCTGCTCTTGCAGGATCACCATATTGGTTCTGGACTTAGTGCAGATAACCAGTTCTCTTAGCTCTACTGTGAACTCAGAAGAATGCCCTCAAGCAATCATTCCTAGCCTCAGCATCCCAGGGTTTACCATGCCTGTATACTATTTTTGATATATTATATTTGATATATTTATCTTTATATTATTCTGTATGTATATTATATTTTATATGTTTATTTTTCTGAGAAATGCAGGCCTTATTGTCACCTTTCATTTCCATAATTCTTTTTACTTTCGAGAGGACTATTAAAAAAATGGAGGCAGAAGGAGGAGCTGGGAGAAAGATGGCATCATTAACAAGAATTACACCAAGCAGCATCTCCTTGGCCTTTTCAGAGTTAATCCTTAACTGAAATTGCAGTTCTTTTCTCTGTGCTGGTATTCTTGCTTCTCCATTCTTTCTCCTATTGCTTTTTGAGAACTCTTTATTTTTATAGCTTAGGGTATGAGATGAACCTACTCCATATTTTCTTAGGAATGAGTCAGAAATTCCCGTGTGATTGAGGACTGGTCACTGTGGCCTGCATAGACCATCAGAACTGAGTGGGCAGATTGACCATATATTTAATACTATGTCCTCCAGATGCTATAGCCTTTATGAACTGGTCTCTCTGCCAGCTGTCAAATTGACCTAAAGATAAGGACCTTGGCTGAACTGGGGCTGGTTAAGATATCTCCATCCATGAAAGGCTTATTATAGAGCATGAGAGAATTACAACCCAGGTGGGATTCCCCTACCAGCAAATGAGTGCTCAGTAACCACCTTTCCAGAAATCAGAGGAAGTCCTATGGCTAACCTAGCATTTCTAACAAATGTGTGAATGCTTCCCTCACTGATTTCTGGGCAAATATTTATATTTCATTCACTGGCCTTATCTTACTCCGAACAGCCATGATCACTCAGAACTCCTGTTAACCTTACCCCCTCTCTTTATCTTTTTTCCTTCCTCTCTGCCATTAAAATGGCAGAGGACTTATTAATATTTGAATTCTAACGGGTAATACCTTAAATTAAGGTAGCATTTATAAATTCTTTATAGTTGATGAATAATTAACCAAATTGAGTATTGTCATAACTCACTGTAAATTATTTATTTGTCTAGTATAAATACTTTTCATGTTTCATGTTTTATTAAGACATTGGAGAGATAAACAAAACCATAAAATGGGGGGAGTGGGTGAGAATGGCAAAATGTTAGGCAAAAGGCAAGAATTTGGAAGCAGAATGGAAAAGAGCAACAAATAGACTGAGAAATAAATATTTTAATAGGGCCTCTCACTCTGTCAGAAGGAGCCCAAATGGAAGGTCAGCAGTTATTTATATACCTTTAAAAGTTTAATCCACATCACACAATTAGGAAAAGGGTAGTGTGTGGAAGCTGCCCTCTCCAATGACTTGATGAGTATCTGCTTAAAGACTGTCTGATGAGAACCCCAAACACTCTCCCTTGTGATCTCTATTACCATGGCTTCCATGATCACTTCTAGGCAAATAAGTCTCAGATATCAAGCTTCATCTCCAGTTTCTTTCCCGAACTTCTGCCCCATCCACACCTAATATCCTCTCAACGGCTCTGGATCAATTTATCCAAAAATGAACTCATTTTATTCCTCCATAGACTTCTTTTCCTTACTATCCCATTTCTTTTGATACCAGAACCACCATCCCAATCACCTAGGCTTGATATCACAGCGTTATCTTGAACTCTTTCCTCTCTCTCACCCCAAATTGTCATTCCTAGACCTACTGAGCCCATTGTCATACTCTCTCTCCCATTGATCTCTTTCTTTTGCCTTCTTACTGAGACCTTAATTGATAACCCTTTTCAATTTATGATATATGTTAGGAGCATCTAAACTAGTCTACTGGTATCCAGTGTCACCCCACACCAATCTCTTTTCACACAACTGCTAAACAATTTTTTAAAAATTACAGGTCTGACCTTTCCTGCCTCTCACCCATCCATCACAAATACTTGGTGGAAGTTAGACTAATCTCACTTTCTCAAAAGTATGACTACTAGATTGGTAAACTAGAGGCAAGCCACAGACATAGTATATATCTACATTTTAGCAAGGCATTTGACAAAATATTTCATGGCACTCCAATGGACAAGACTGAGGTATGTGTACTTAACTGACAGAATGAAGTAGTTTAAAAATCCTTGAATGTTTAGAATTCAACAGTTTTGGAATTCATAGCTTTCTTGAATGGGTATTCACAGGACTCTGTCATTGGCCCTGTTTTGTTTATCATTTAAAAAAATGAAATACTTGAATGAAAGCATAACAACATATCTACTCAACTGGCAGATGATGTGTTGGGTGATAGAACTAAGATCACGAAAGATCTCAAGCAGCTAAAATAATTTCATGACTAATTAGGTAAAACTGAGTGGGGATTAATGTAAATTTATGTACTTAAGGTTCAAAAAGTCAGCAGTACAAATACAGATGGTAGAGATATGACTAGGGCATCTTAAAAGCACTTGGGAATTTTCCTTGACCGTAAGCTCCTATTTCTCAGTATTGTAATGTGGCAGCCAATGCAATCTTAAGGCACAACAAAAGAATGGTATTCAGAGTAAGAGACATGAGAGCTTGGTTGTCCACTGCTGTGCTCAAACTATGCCTATAAAATTAAGTTTCTTTCTGTATATTACATTTTCAGAAAGGTGTTGATGAAAATGGAATATACCCTTCACAGGTCAATTAGATTAGTGATAAGATTTGAAACTATATCATACCAGGAGAAAAAGAGAAGGAATAAGCATGTATGAAGTGCTTACTATATTCCAGGCACCATGGGAAGCACTTTATGAATACTATGCCAGGGAACATGCATCTTGATTGAATATCTAGGGATGTTTAGCAAAGAGAAGAAAGATTGGGGAAAGATGATTGATGTCCTTAAATAATTGAAGAGTCAAATGGATGAATTATTTCAGGTTGACTTATTGTAAAGAGTGCTAGATTTGGATTCAAAGAGGAACTGGGTTCTAATTCCAGCTCTGTGACTTACTACCTAGAGCGAGTCACTTCATTTCTCTGGGTCTCTGTTTCCTCATCTGTAAAATGATCATTGGACCTGATCACCTCTAATTTTTCCTTTCAGCTTTTAATTTATGATTTCTATGGTTCAGGGTGGGGGAGATGGGGTTATAAGATGCAGAGGTACTACAGTTGATGGAAGTAGGTAGATTTCAGCTCAAGGAAGAATTTTATAATGGACTGGCCTGAACATGTAATGGAAGGTAGTAAATTCCCCATCACCTGAGATATTTAAATGGAATCTAGAAAATTACTTGTCAGAATGTTGTAGAGGGGATTCATGGTTCAGGATGACCTTAGATGTTCTTTTAACTCCATCATTTGATCATTTGTCTCTGTCTCCTGTAGAAATCTGAAAGTTTTATGATCCATGGAGAGGTAGATCAGCTGAGGTTGCCCAACACTTAGCAGTGTAAGTATGTGTTAACTCTTAGGACTTATGGTCACTATTCAGTTTATTCAGAGATTATAGTCCCACATGGGAGGTCAATTCTGTGGGTCCAGATATAAAGCTCATCGAACTGGGTAGTTTGGAGTAGATTAGAGAGATGAAGGATGAAAGACATGGAGATATTTGTAATCTGTATGACTCAGCTGATCTTTGTGGACCTTGACTGTCTTCATTCCTTCTTTCTTTCTTTCATCAAGGCATTACTGGAACACACTGTGTGCTCACTTCTGTGGCAGGCTATTCCAGTGGAAGATGAAAATAGGAGAAAATGATTAAATCGCTGCCCTTCATGCCAGTGAGCTCAATCAGTCAACTAGCATTTATTAAAGCACCCATTATGTGCCAGTTTTCTAAGCACTGGTACATAAAGAAAAGTAAAGACAATCCCTTTGCCTCAGGGAGTTCACAGTCTAATAGGGGAGAGAACATGCAAACAACTATGTACAAGCAAGGTAGTCTATTTCTGTAGAGTGTTTCCAAAAAGACTTCATCTGAGTGATGGAATTCGAGAACAATACATGATATTAGCACAAGACATATGCATGGATAAGATCACAGATTTATAACAAGAAGTAACCTTAGAAACCGTCCACTTCAACCTTCTTATTTATTTTTTTTAATAGGTAACAAAACCTAGGCACAGAGAAATGACTTGTCTAAGGTCAGTCAAGGTGTAAAGAACAAAACAGGCTAACAACATGTGGCATTATTACAAGTCAGTGCATGCTTCCTACTAATGTCCCAAAGTGGAACTTACTGACATGGGAGGTCATCATCACCATTATCACCATTATAATTATTTTCTGGTCTCTATGAATCATTTTATTAGGATGGGAAGTCCCAGCATGGACACTCCCTTCCCTGATGCATTTGAAAACTTTGCTGCAGCTTACACTGTAGAGACTTTCCTGGGGATACTGAGAAATGAAGTGACTTTACCCAGGGATCCAGCCAGAATGTAGTAGAGCTAGAACATGGTCCTAGGTCCTCCCATGTCATTCTAGTTCTCTACCATTATCACTGGTTCACAGATTGAGAGCTAGAAGAGACTTCAGAGGTCATTTCGTATAACCCATCCTCATTGTACAGATGAGAAAAATAAGGTCCAGATGTAATTTTCCCAGGGTTATTCAGGCAGTGATTCAAACTCAGGTCTTACTCATAATCAGGCACTTATTCCACTATGTCACATCCCCACCCCCATTATCATTAGCTGCTAAATGAGTTTGTCATCACTGGATGTTTTCATGGGAGACTGGTTTCACACTTGTCAGGGCTGTTGTAGAAGGAGCAAATTGCACTAGATAACCTTTGAGATTTCTTCCAACTCAGAGAGTCTGTGAGTAGCCAAAAGAGTAGTCCAGATTGTAAATGGAACTGCATGGGACCTTCCAGGTCATCTAGTCTGACTCCTTCTTTTTGTCCTTGAGAAGCGGATCCCAAGAGAGGTTAAGTAAATTAAATTACCCAAGGTCATATAGGTTGTGAATGACAGAGAGGACATTTCAGCTCAGGTCCTCTGATTCCAAATACAGTTTGTTTTTCTCTATACCATGTTGCATCAGAGAAGAGAGAGATCTTACTGAGCTGGGGCAATCAGATGTCCTAGAGGCATTGGTAGCTTGCCTGTTAAGACATCCACAATCCGATAATTTCCAGGACCTTCGTTAGCAGTGCTTTCAGGACAAGGGCAAGATGCCAGTTTGTTGTGGGCAATCATTTCCCACTGGGTGGCAGCACTGAGCCACGAGGAAAATAAAAACCAGCTCCCTAACCAAGACTTTCCTTGTGTGTGATAACATTATTTTTTCCCCTCCCTCTGGACTCAGTGTGAGAGTGTTTTTAAAATCGCTTCATTGCTATTAAAGAGAGAGGAGAGCTATTTAAATGCTCCAGGAAATGGAATGAAAGATCTAGCCCCGGGACTTCAGCTCTGGCCCCTTTCCTGGTCTGTTTGCTGACCCACTTTAATAGGTTGTGTTTAGCAGGCAAAAATGTTTAACATGAAAGCTGGGTTTTGCCTGTCTTCCGTCCTGCTTCTAGCTCTAGTCCCTTGCCCTCTGGACTCTGGAGCCAGCTTTGGGATTGTTGGTCACTGCCCCTAGCAACAGAGCAGGAGGCTGAAGGTCATTCTTTTAAGGGTTAGAGCCTGGGTTCCTGTCAGTGAAACCCAGGGATGACAGACAAGCCCTTCCTGCTTCTGCTGCTGGGGAACAACATTGAGATGTGAGGAAGGCTGGCTATCAGCACTAAGAGTCCAGCTAAAGAATGGGGCTAGAAAGAACCAATCGGGACTAGATATGTGAATTCACTTGGCTAGGAAAGGCATCCCAGGAGAAGCACAGTCTAGTTATCTGGGTTGTGAATAAGGTCAGTCTGGAAATATATCCTATCGTTCTAGCCTGTATTCTACCCCTCAGTTTCTTTATTGTAAAATGGAGATAAAAGCATCTGAGTTCTCTGCCTCACAGAGCTGTTGTGAGGATCAAATTTTGAGACAATGGATGGAAAGCAATTTGTAAACTGTAATGAAAATGTCAGCTCTTCTCCAGCTTCCCATTCTATGATTTCCCACTATCCATAAGATCGTGTATAAACTCCTTAGTCTGGCACTCCAATCCCTCTCAAATTAGGTTCCAAACAAATTTTCCAGTCCTATTTCCCACTATCCTCCACATTAGACAAACTATTCCACTCATAACCCCTGCTCTATGCCTCATATGTTCCTCCTCCTGGGTTCATACCTGTTCTTTGTTGATGTGTCCTGCATTTATACACTCACCTCCACCTAGAATGGTCTAACCCTTCTCTTTTCCAACTATATGGATTCTACCTTCAACGCCCAGCTCAACGTCTGTCCTGAGCCACAATGATCCTTCCCTCCTCAAGATTCCTATAACCTGAATATCTTATCACTTATTCACTATATCGGTTTTGCTAATTGTCATGTATGTGTAGCATGGGTGGTCCTCAGATCAGTGAGCTGAGTTCTCTCAACTACTTGATGAGAGATTTGCTTGCAAGGTTAACTCAGGAGGAGGTGTCCCATCTTCCCAAGACCCGTGCCCAAAGGGCTGTTCTTCATAATATCAAGTGGCCTGGAAGACCCAGTAAACCAGTCAGGCTTTCTTCTAATCATTCCTGCTCATATACCTGTGTTACACTGCCCCCTCCCAACCCCCAGCTTTAGTCTAAAGATTTTGAAGCTTGAACCAGGGTTCATCATAGCGTGGGGCACACAGTAACAACATTACTTAGCATTTATGGAGCATTTTAAGGTTTGCGAAGCACTTTATATGGGTTATCTTTTTTGATCCTCTTGAAAACACTGTCAGGTAGGTTCTATTTTTATCCCCATTTTACAGATGAAATCCCTGAGTCTAAGACAGACCAAGAAAATTGTCTAGAGTTTTACAGCTAGTATGTAAGACGTCAGATTTAAACTCAGTTCTCCTTTGCTCCAATGCCTGTGTTCTCCCCCCATGTCACAAAATAATAACATTTCTATAAAGCTTGCAATTGTGCCCAGCACTGCACTAAACCCTTTACAATTATGATTTCATTTGATTCTCACAACAACCCTGGAAGGTAGGTGCTAATATTGTTCCTGTTTTACAGTTGAAGAAACGGAGGCAGACAGGTGAAGAGACTTGCCCAAGGTCACACAACTAGTAAGTGTCTGAAGAAAGAAAAGAACTCATGTCTTCCTGATTCCAAGCCCAGCGCTCTATCCACAGTGCCATCAGCTACCTAGTTAGTGATTTATCAATTATTTTGTTCCCCCTGTGGTAGCTAGCACATGCTCAGTGAGTACTTCTTAATTGATTAACTATTGAAAGGTTAAACTGAGTATGAGAATCTAGGGATGGAAACTCTTTTTGTTAATGCAGAAATCAGATTATCGTAGAACCTAGAATGGACCTTACAGATCTTGGAGTTTATCTCCCAATCTCTACTGTCCCAATCCCCTCTTTTTTTTTAACAGAGGGGGAAAGTGAAATCCCAAGAAGGGAAGTGATTTGTCCAAAGTCATACAGTAAGTTAGTGACAAAAACCAAAATTTGAACCCAGGTCTCCTATCTAGTATTCTTTAAACCACCCTGCCTTGGACTCTTCCCATATCACATTTGCTCCTCCATACTTAGCTAAATTGTTCTTCAGATAGCAAATGCATAGTCAAATGTCTGCCATATTGGAAATCTTTCTGGGTGGGAGAGTCTGCCAGCACCTGGAAGTATAAGCTGGAAGAGTCCAGGGAGGATTCTCTCTCAGGCCTCCACTGCCCATGGCCCAGGAAAAGGAAAAATTACTTCCTCGAAGAAATGAAGAACCCCTAAACTTGATGGTCCCATTCTCCGATGCTTTGTTCAGGACACATGGGAAGTATTGTGGACAGCTTTGGGAGCCATAGTTTCAGAAGGACTTTGAGTCACTGAAGCCCATTCAAGTGACCCAAGACAGTGAGGGGCCAGAACACCATGTCCTTTAAGGACAGAAAGAACCTGGTGATTTTTTTAACCTGCAGAAGATACACACACTACCTTTAATTATTTGAAGGGCTGTCATGTGGAAGAGATTTATCTTGTACTGCCTGGCCTCAGAGGATAGAAGGAAGAACAAAGGCTAAAGTGTCAGAGGTAGATTTCTGCTTGATTCAAGGGGAAAAAAACCCAACAAAAAACTTCCTAATGATCAGAGCTGTCCAAAACTGCAATGGTTGCCTTACAAGTCAGTGCCCCCTCTCGCCACTCTGAGATCTTCAAGAGGAGGCTGGAAGACATTTGGTCAGTTGATGATCAACACACATTTATTATGCACCTGCTTTGTGGTAAACACTATACTAAGGAGTAGGGATACAAAGAAAGGCAAAAGATACTACCTACTCTCAAGATGCTTACAGCCTAATGGGAGAGGGCAAGCATTTATTAAGTACCTCCATTATGCTAAGAGCTTTACAAATATTATTCCAACACAAGACAATTGTGCATAAGCAAGTTACATACAGAAAAATTGGAAATAATCAAGTAAAATAAAGTGCTATCATTGAGAAAGAAGAAAGGCATTTTATACAAGATGGTCCCCGTTTGATTAAATGGCCTGTGAGGTCCCTTAAAACTCTAAATCTATGATTGCAGGTAACTAGGATCCGAGATGCCCCTAAGATCCCGTTCAACTTACATTATATAATCACAGGAAGCAAAGAAAGGTTCCTCACCAGATGGTTGGGTACCAGGGTGGAGTTGTAACTAGGGCAAGGTCATGAAGGCTTTGCTCCAGGGTAGAAAATTTATAGGGCACCAGCAGCACTATTTGATTCTGTAATGCCTATCCTTTCCTGCCCATATGGCCCCCAAATCCTGCATTTTTTTTCCATTGACCACACGGGACTCAGAAATTAAGGAAACTTTTTTCTTTTTTTTCAATTTTTTTCAATTTATTTATTTAAATTTTAACATTCATTTTCACAAAATTTTGGGTTCCAAATTTTCTCCCCATTTGTCCCCTCCCCCCACCCCAAAACACCGAGCATTCTAATTGCCCCTATCACCAATCTGCCCTCTCTTCTATCATCCCTCCCTTCCCTTGTCCCTATCTTCTCTTTTGTCCTGTAGGGCCAGATAACTTTCTATACCCCATTACCTGTATTTCTTATTTCCTAGTAGCAAGAATAGTACTTGGCAATTGTTCCTAAAACTTTGAGTTCCAAATTCTCCTCATCCTTCCCTCCCCACCCATTCCCTTTGGGAAGGCACGCAATTCAATATAGGCCATATCTGTGTAGTTTTGCAAATGACTTCCATAATAGTCGTGTTGTGTAAGACTAACTATATTTCCCTCCATACTATTCTGCCCCTCATTGCTTCTATTCTCTCTTTTGATCCTGTCCCTCCCCAAGAGTGTTGACTTCAAATTACTTCCTCCTCCCATTGTCCTCCCTTCTATCATAACCCCCACCCTGCTTATCCCCTTCACCCCCACTTTCCTGTATTGTAAGATAGGTTTTCATACTAAAATGAGTGTGCATTTTATTCCTTCCTTTAGTGGAATGTGATGAGAGTAAACTTCATGTTTTTCTCTCACCTCCCCTCTTTTTCCCTCCACTAATAAGTCTTTTGCTTGCCTCTTTTATGAGAGATAATTTGCCCCATTCCATTTCTCCTTTTCTCCTCCCAATATATTTCTCTCTCACTGCTTAATTTCATTTTTTTAAGATAAGATCCCATCCTATTCAATTCACTCTGTGCTCTTTGTCTCTGTGTGTGTGCGTGTGTGTGTGTGTGTGTGTGTGTGTGATCCCACCAACTACCCAGATACTGAAAAGTTTCAAGAGTTACAAATATTGTCTTTCCATGTAGGAATGTAAACAGTTCGACTTTAGTAAGTCTCTTATGACTTCTCTTTGCTGTTTACCTTTCCATGCTTCTCTTCATTCTTGTATTTGAAAGTCAAATTTTCTTTTCAGCTCTGGTCTTTTCATCAAGAATGCTTGAAAGTCCTCTGTTTCATTGAAAGATCATTTTTTCCCCTGAAGTATTATACTCAGTTTTTCTGGGTAGGTGATTCTTGGTTTTAGTCCTAGTTCCTTTGACTTCTGGAATATCATATTCCATGCCTTTCAATCCCTTAATGTAGAAGCTGCTAGATCTTGTGTTATCCTGATTGCATTTCCACAATACTTGAATTGTTTCTTTCTAGGGGCTTGCAATATTTTCTCCTTGACCAGGGAACTCTGGAATTTGGCCACAGTGTTCCTAGGAGTTTCTATTTTTGGATCTCTTTCAGGTGGTGATTGGTGGATTCCCTGAATACTTATTTTGCCCTCTGGTTCTAGAATCTCAGGGCAGTTTTCCTTGATAATTTCCTGAAAGATGATGTCTAGGCTCTTTTTTTGATCCTGGCTTTCAGGTAGTCCCATAATTTTTAAATTGTCTCTCCTGGATCTATTTTCCAGGTCAGTTGTTTTTCCAATGAGATATTTCACATTATGTTCCATTTTTTCATTCTTTTGGTTTTGTTTTGTGATTTCTTGGTTTCTCATAAAGTCATTAGCCTCCATCTGTTCCATTCTAATTTTGAATTAACTATTTTCTTCAGTGAGCTTTTGAACCTCCTTTTCCATTTGGCTAATTCTGTTTTTGAAAGCATTTTTCTCCTCATTGGCTTTTTGAACCTCTTTTGCCAATTGAGTTAGCCTATTTTTCAAGGTGTTATTTTCTTCAGCATGTTTTTGGGTCTCCTTTAGCAAGGTGTTGACCTGCTTTTCATGCTTTTCTTGCATCTCTCTCATTTCTCTTCCCAGTTTTTCCTCCACCTCTCTAACCTGATTTTCAAAATCCTTTTTGAGATCTTCCATGGCCTGAGCCCATTGAAAATTTATTCTGGGTGTTTGGGATACAGAAGCCTTGACTTTTATGTCTTTCCCTGAGGGTAAGTATTGTTCTTCCTCATCAGAAAGGAAGGGAGGAGATATCTGTTCACCAAGGAAGTAACCTTCTATGAGCTTATTTTTTTTCCCTTTTCTGGGCATTTCCCCAGCCAGTGACAACTTCTGAGTGTCCCCTCCACCCCCAGCTCACCTTCAAATCCTCCCAGCTAGCGCTTGGGGTCTGAGATTCAAATGCTGCTTCCTAGCCTTAGGGCTTCAGTGGGGCAGGGCTGCTATTCACTATGAGATTAAGTTCAGGTGCTCAGGTGGGGGCAGGGTCACCTCAGGGGGTTTATGTGGAGACCTTCAACAATGCATCCAAGCTCCTGCCTGGTTTGGGAGGCCCTGTCCGCTGCTGCCTTTCCTGCTGCCTCCCGAGGGGGCCCTGAGTTATGAGGACACCCCACTCCCCTCTTGGTGAGCCAAAAAGACTCTCTCACTGACCTTTAGTGCCTGTGGGTAGAGGGACCTGCGGAGCTGCTGGAGATTCCATCCCTGAAGCCTGCTTGGATTTGCTACTCTCGGTGCCGCAGGGCCAAGACAGGGCTGGGCTCCGCTCTGGTTCTGGTGTGTGATGGACCTTTCCCGACAGTTTTTCAGGGCTCTCTGGAACAGAAATCTCCTCCACTCCACTGTTGTGAGGCTTCCGCTGCTCCAGAACTTGTTGGGAGTTCTTCTTCACAGGTATTTTATGGGCTGTGGGTTTGGAGCTAGTATATGTGTATCTTTCTACTCTGCCATCTTGGCTCCTCCCCCAAACTTTTTTCTTTTTGAGGGAATACCTTATCACTCTTCAGTAGTCTAGAAGTCTTGTGGTATCTTGGACTGGGCTCCCTGCCTTTCTCAACTACACCTTTGGCTCAATACCTCTCTACTTCTTCTCCACTCATCCTCTACCTTCAATCCTTATGGTAACCCAAGGTGGGCTTCCATTTCTGGGCTGCACCTCACGTGAATTGCCCCTTTCCTCACTCCTAGCTGCCATCTCCCTTCACAATAATTCCCAGGTTGGATTCGATAGAAAGCCACAGATTTTTAGGCCTCAACAGCTGCTAAGATATAGAAAGTTTTACATCTACATTATGGAAAATAGTCTCCAGATGAACTCATGGAGGAACTTTGCCAATAGGAAGAACCAACATAGACAGTGTTTTATTTGTTGAGATCAATTTCAGGAACCTCATCTGTGGACATTAACTGTTAGCATAAATGATCTCTGCCCCTGAGCATCTCTTTGGAGCATCTCCTGGCCCAGTTGCACCCAAGGCCTCATGGATGGTCTGTAGCCTTCCTTCCGGGAACATAGGCCTGTCTTTGCAGAAATTATTAAAAGGTAATTGAGCAATTCTGTGACCTCCTCCCTCCACTTACTTGTACTTCCTGCTAGGGAGCCACTGTCTGGTAGTTTTATCAATCATGTCTGCTCTGTTTTTCTTTTTAAATTAAGACACAACTAACTTTTAGAGTGGGATTAATTGGGGAAAGGAAATTTTGTTTTCTCATGCCTGCTCTTGTATTAGGACAGGCCTAGAGTTTTTACTTGTAACTGACATGATGAGCTTGCCTGTCATGGAACCACTAGTTTTAAAAAAGAGTTGGAATATTTAAATTTCTATCTCTTGAAAAATCTTTGAGCCTTGATTAAACTAATATCTGCTTTGGCTTTGATCTGATGTATTTTGAGCTTATTATTTTCATTTTAAAAGCCCCAAATAGCCATCATTCTAATGATGCCCCAATTAGCAAAACATTCAAAATGGATTTGAAATTAAGAATCATCAGGCATCTCCATTAACAACCCAGGAGAGGTTCAATGAGCTTTAAGTACACCTCATATCTGGAAAGGAGAGATGCCTCTCAAGGCTTTAGGAGAAGACTAGACTGGGTTTTCTCAAAGTTTGGTGTGGCCCCAGGTTGGGTCTGGGTTGATCTTCATCTTGCTAACTTGGAGGGCATAGTGAGATGAACCATGGGAAAAGACTACCTGCTTTTTTTATTAGTTAGTTAATTTATTTTAGTTTCCAACATTTACTTTCATAAGTTTTAAATTTCCTCTCCCTCCCTCCCCCTTTCCTCCCCAAGACAGCATACAATCTGATATAGGCTCTACACATACATTCCTATTAAATACATTTTCACATTAGTCATGTTGCATAGAAGAATTATAATGAATGGGAGAAACCATGAGAAAGAAAAGAAAAGAAAACAAAACAAAAAAGAAAATAGTCTGCTTCACTTTGCGTTCAGATTTCATAACTCTTTCTCTGGATGTGGATGGCATTTTCCATCATGAAGACTACCCACTTTTGAAATACAAAGTCAAACTGGATAAAATATTATGAAAAGAGGGACATTTAAGATTCAGGCTTGTAACTGCATTGGTTTTGGGGAACTTCCAGCATGGATACTATTTCCACCACTGCAAATCAGCTGCCCTTTTCTAATTTCTACTCTTAAAAAGCTGCTTTGGAAACTGAAAAGTTAAGTCATTTCCTCAAGGTCATACTGATGGCATGGTTCACAGAAATGAGCTGAGAGCTGAGACTAGATCTTTCCAAGTCTAAGACAGTCCTATTTATTACCCTAGTCTGGATATAACTATGTTTGGATTATTAATCATTTCCAGATGTAACTTTGATCCGTATGCTAGAACAAATATGTACTTTGAGGGTAATCAGTGATAACAGCAAGATGATAGAACTGGAAGATATGTCAAAGGCTCTCCTGTCCCACCACCTCATTTTACAGATGTGGAGACTGAGGTCTAGAAAGATTAAATGTCAGCTAGGAAACACTGGACTCAGTATCAGGAAATCCTGGGTTCAAATCCTGCTTCAGACATTTACTAGCAGTACAACCCTAGGCAAATCACTTCACCTCTGTCTGCCTCAATTTCTTCATTTGTGAAATAGAGATAATAATAGCACCCACCTCACATCTACCTCATTTATCTAACCTACCTCACAGATCAATGAGATTATATACATATATTATATATATATATGTATATAGCATTTTGCATTAAAAGAGTATGTAATGCTAGTTCTGCTGCTGCTGCTATGACCTGTCCAAGGTTTTCCTTATGAGAACCATGTTTTCAGAGCTTGTTAAAAGGGTCTTTGAGCACTCCTTCTTGTACATCACCACTTATTGGTGAAAATTTGAACCCAGCTCCTCTAACTGCAGAGCCAGCATGAGAGGACATTGACTGGGTTGAGGATAAGTAATACAAAAGGTACAGTTACTACTCCAAGACCCCAAGGTTGCTAGTTCAAATTTATTGCACAAACATTTTCCTTCTCTTTCAAAATGATCAAATTATGTGCAGGGTTTTGTGAGTTGAACAGAGAAATACTTTAAGAAAGGTGATGATAATGTGGATTGTGTACACCGGAAATTGACCAACATGTTGGAGAGTCTTGAGTTTATTTCAGAAGAAACTGGGAATCCTTATCATGAATAAGAACAGGCTTAGGGTAGACATGATAGATGCCTTCAAGGGAGGAAGCATGGGTTGTCACTGAACCTGTCTACCTCACTTTCCTCAGGTATAAAAGGGACAGATTGGAGTAGATGATCCAGGAGATCATACCTAACTTCAGTCCTATACCCCTTTACATTTGAAGGGCTGTCCTATGAGAGAGGGGGCTACATATGGTCCCTTTGATGATGAAGAAGCAGGGAGAAGAAGTTGGAAAGATGTAGATATGATTTCAATGTAAAAGGAAGCTTCCTAAGAATTAGAGCTGCCCTGAAGTAGAATAGAATGTCTTAGGTCAGAGTGGGATTGCCCCTCACTGGAGACCTTCTACCAAAGTTGCTTCTTAGGTTTGTCAACCAAAGGATTTTCAGTAAGGTTCAGGATGACTCCAAGGTCCCTTTTACTTCTCTGAGATTTTGTGGGTCTGTGTTATTATTATCAGACCCAAAAAGAAAAGAATATCTATGCATGTGTGTCTCTGTGAGTGTGTTTATGTATGTTTGCACATAAGGGAACTGGTTTGGTGTGATGGGAAGAACATTAGCTCTGGAGTCTGAGAACCTGGGTTCCAATCTTGTTTCTGATACTGACTACTTGACAGGGTAGTTAACCTTCATAACTGTCAAATTCCTTATCAGCAAAATGGATGAGAGGACTTCTGAGGTCACTATGGATTCCTTCTTGGAATCTTGATCCCTGAAATCTGTGTTTTCACATGTATATGGATGGAAATGTCTCTGATAATATTTGTAAGTGTTTGTACATATGTATCTTTCTGCTTTTTATGTATGAATGTGTGTCTTTTTGTATGAAAATGTGTGTGACTGTGTATAGGTGAGCATGTTTATTTCCAAGGGAAATTGGTATGTAAACCGTGAATGGGATGAGTCAAGGAGAAATGCTTTTTTTGTTACTGAGGCACAAGCTCCCAGCTTCTTCTTCCTCTGCTTAAGCTTCTACCTTCCTAAATCTTTCCTGCCATGTGGAAATTCTGGGTGTTAAAATGCATAGGTTAAAAAAACACGTGATCTCCTTTTTTTTCCAGTCAAATGAAGCTAGTATCTATCTTCTAAGGGCTAAATTAAGCTTTCCTTTCAGCTGGGCAGATGAGGCTAGTTCATTTAGAGACCAGTTTCAACATATAAGCTCTCAAATACCTGAACATCCAAATATTAACATACATATAGAGAGGCACAGGCACACATAGTCTTCTATATTTTTCCCTATGATGGTCACTGTCATCTCCATCCTGGTTCAACAATGGCCAAGGAGTGTGATAGGGCTTAGGAACTTGTGTTTATTATGGTGTATCAGTGGAAAGCATATCAGATTCAGACCCTCCACAGGTTCCTCCACTTACTGTAGTCTTAATATATAATATTTGTAGAGCACTTAGCATAGGGTCTGACATATAGTAGGTGCTTATTAAATCTTATTAAATCCTTCCTTCCTTCTGTCCTTCCTTCTTTCCATCCATCCAAATCTCTAGATCTGTTTCTTCATCTGTAAAATGATGGGGGTGGCCTCTGTGGTTATTTCTAGTTCTTAATCTCAGATCCTATGAAATCATGACCAAATAACCTATTTTCCTTTGAGGAGAGGTATTAGACTGGGAAACTTTGTGCTGTAATAGATACAATGCTGGACTTGGAATCAGGAAGACCTGGGTTCAAACCCTGCCTCTGATATGAGTTGTGTGAATTTAGGAAAGTCACTCTATATACCAGAGGCAGATCCCTCATTTTATCTGCCAAGTTGTGATCTGTGTAGTTGGAAGAAGGATCCATATAGAGAATTCTTGACACTGATGACTTCATGGTTCTTTTGAGCATTTGTTCATATGAGACTAGCAGATCAGGGAAATGGCACAATGACTTGGACTTCAAATTCAGCAAAGAATTTTTAAAATATTTCACTCATAGTACTCTGGGGAACAGATAGGGAAATTAAGGCTGAATAATGGTATAGTTAAATGGAACTCATTTAAAACCTGGACTCACTAAGTGGTGATTGATTGATGGATTACTGCAAATCTGGAGGGCAGTCTCCAGTGAAAGACCTTGGGGAGTTGTCCTCAGCCCTCTGTTCAACTTTTTCATCCATAATTTGGATGGAGCATAGATGATATATTTTGTCAAATTTCCAGATGGCATAGAGCTGGGAAGGATGGTTAACACATAGGATGACAGAATGAGGATTCAAAAATCCCTTGACAGGCTGTAACAACTTCTGAGAACTTATCTAATAAGATTGAATTTAACAGGGATAAATATAAAGTTCTGAATTTAATTTAAAAAAGAGAACTATACAAGTCTAGGTATTAGGATTAGAAAAAAAGACTTGAAGATCATAGTGGTTCTTAAGTTTAAAATAGCTCAAGATGTAACTGAATCTTGAAGGAAGACAATGATTCCTAGAGCCAGAGGGGAGGAGGGAGAAGAGATGAGGAGGAAGAGGGGGGAGGGAGGGAGGAGGAAGGGAGAGATAGGGAGAGAGAGAGAGACAGAGACAGAGATAGAAACAGAAAGAGAGAAAAGGACTGACAGTTACAGGAAGATAGAGACAGAGAGATGGTCAGACCTATGCCTAAGGAAAATCAGTTGGCAGTTGTGAGAAGAGATGATGACCTGAATTAGGGGTGTGGCTCTATGACTGGAGAGAAAAGGTCAGATGTCAAAGATGTTATGGAGGTAGAAATGACAAAATTTGTCAACTGGTGATGTGAGTGAAACTGAGAAGCTGAATATGACAGGTTGCAAATCTGGAAACTGGAAGAAGAATTGTATCCCCAGCAATAACAGGGATGTTGAAATGAGGCTTTGGGAGAAAGATATTGAGTTCTATTTTGAATGTACTGATTTTGATATGTATGTAGGACAATCAGTTTGAAATGCCCAACAGGGAATTGGTAATGTAGGATTGGAATTCAGAAAATAGAGTAGGGCTAGATACGTAGAGTTGGAAATCATTTGTATAGATATGATGATCGCACCAGTGGGAGCTGATGAGTAGGAGGGAGTTCATTTAGGGACTGCAGAATAAGAGAATGTCTAGAGAAAAGAGAAGTGTGCCCAGCACAGAGTCATGATTAGAACCCAAGTGCTTGGACTCCAAATACAGAATCCTTTCCATTGTCTCATGCTGGTACTCTAGATCTCTAACTTACCTTGCCCTGGAAAGTCTAACCCTGTCTCAGATGCCATCTTAGGTCCTATAGTCTTGCTATAAGATGCCCTGGGGAAGTGCCATAGAGATAGTAATACTTGCATATTGTTGTCATGATCAGGTGGACTCCTTTGGTTAGTAGTTGACATTTATGTTGGGCTTTATAATTTGCAAAGCCCATTATATTATCTCACTTGAAACTTTTGAGGTAGGTACTTGAGAGGTATCATAATAATGCTATTCCTTATAATAATTATTATTTCCACTTTACAGATGTGGAAGCTGAGGTTCAGTGATTGCCCATGTTCACATGGCCAGCAAGTATCAAAGGCAGGATTTGAACCCAGTCTTCCTCATTTCATGTCTAGCACTCTAGCCATGCTACCTTCTAATGGATTCTTCCTTACTGGAGGTCTTCCAACAAAGGCAGATGACACCTTGTTGGAGATTCTGTAGAGGGGATTCTCAATGAGGCATGGGATGGTTTAGATGGCCCCAGAGGCTCCTTTCCTCTCTTATATCCTGTGAAATGAGATAATATACATGCAAAACAATTTATAAACCATAGAGCATGATGTGGCTGTCAGCTAGTCTCATTAGTAGCAAACCTGAGTCTCCCCTACCTCTTGTTGAGGCCACTGCTGTCCTGGGGAAGGTGCAGGTCAGGAGATGAGTATCTTTTCCCTGGGTAAAAGGCCTCTGGGGTGACTCTGGGGTTCCTGGGAAGACTGGAAGGAGGCCAGCAGTTTCTTCTGGCAGCCCAGCAGGTGAGCTGACCCAGATGGCCCCTTGCTTGTCTCACTGCCCTACCCCTCTGCCCCAGCTGCAAAGAAATTAATCAGCTGTCTGGTGTGGCCAGCTCTGGAACCTGAGCAGGCTCCCTTCCTGGAGCCCCTGCTTTGCTTTTGTCATTAGACCGCATTAGTGAGCTGCAGCGATAATGCACCTCAGGAGACCATAATTAACATGGAATGTGATGAGGTAATTCAGCTGCCCTGGCTGACTCAGAAACCCATCTGGGGCATTGTTGGGAAAACACTTTGGATTTCCCCCTATTGGAAAGCTTATCAATATGAGCTGCCCTGGCCAAACAGAGTCGATTCAATTCACCTGACATTTATTGGGTGATGAGAATGTGCTAGATCCTGTCTCCCCACCAGTGACGTAAAGATTTAAAACAACTAACAATGGAGCTGCTGTCCTCAAGGACCTTACATCTCCAATGGGGGGCAGAATATTAATATTAAATATAACAATAACCAAAAATGTTTGCCAAGTACTTTATAAGTTACCTCACTTGACCATCACAACAACAACCCTGAAAGATAGGTGATTAACCCCATTTGACAGGTAAGGATACCGAGGTCAAGAGCAGTTAAGAGTCTTATCCAAAGTTACCCAGTAAGTAAACCTATAAGGTAGGATTCAAACCTGGGTCTTCCTGACTCCAAGTCTGGAGCGCTTTCCTTTGCGGCCCCTAAATAACTGCCTAGCAAGAGAGACATTACTTATTTTCTCTTGCCCCACTATAGCCAGCACAGGACTTGGCAAACAGCAGGTTTAGTGAATGTTGAGAGTGAGAAATTAAGTGACTTGGCCAGGCCCCCAAGGCAGAATTCAAACTCAGATATTCCTGACTCTCACCTTCCATCATACCCCCTAGTGGCCTAGTGTAGCAAATATACCAAATCATCACCGTTCAAAGTTAAATTTGACAAGGAAAAAGAAGAGATCTAGATAAGGTGTCTAGGAATTTTGAGGAGACGAGGGAGCATTACACAGAGGAAAGGACTGTCTCTGGAGTCAGAGACCCTGAGTGAAAGTCTTACCTCTCATGCTTAATGCCTCAATGACTTTGAGCAAGTTACTTGACTTTTCTGGGACTAACATGCGTCACTGGTAAAATGAGGGGGTTGGATGGGATACCCTTTTAAGTCCCTTCCTAATCTAGGGCTATGATGCTGTGAGATCAGCAAAAGTCTCTTGGAGAGGGTGGCCCTTGAGCCAAACCTCGAAGGAACAGGATTTCAAGAGTAGACTGGAGGAGTGAGTGTGCTCCAGGCATGAAGGGATGCCCTGTACAGTAGCACGAGGCAAGAGAAGCCAGGGTATTCAAGCAGGGAACAGAGATTATTAGTCAAGTTGGATTAGAGCAGTATGTGAGGTTGGAGTCAGATGGTAGAGGGATGCAAGTGGCAGGCTAAACAATCTGGATTTTATTGCTCTGAAGGTGGCTGTTGAAGCAGATCTTTAAATTTTTTTCTGTCTCTGTAAAAAGAGAAAAATAATAGTAAAGGTAGATTAACTTTCAATCTGTTAACTACATCACCTCCCCCATAATCCTCTGATTGTATCAGAGTTAGGGAAAACACAGAGACAGTAAATTTGTTCCCAAGGTCACACAGAGCCTATTAACTGATGCTGGAGTCAGAAAGTATGCGTGGATTCTTTGCTTAGAATGACTCAAGTAACATATAGTCTGGTGCTCTCATTTTTCATGAGGAAAAGAGGCCTAGAAAGGCATGGTGACTTGCCTGATTTACTGTTGAGTCATTTTTCATTTGTGTCTGACTCTTTGGAAGCCTAACTGAGGTTTTCTTGGCAAAGACACTTCAGTGATTTTCCATTTCCTTCTCCAGCCCATTTTACAGATGAGGAAACTGAGGCAGATAGGGTTGTGATTTGACCACAGTCAAGTAGCTAGGAAATGTCTGAGACTGGATTTGAACTCTGGTCCTCCTGACTCCAGTGCTGGTGCTCTGTTCACTGTACCACCTAGCTGCCTCTTCCTTAGAAGAACTAGAATTCAAACCCAAGTATTCTTAGGTAAGATCCAGGGCTCTTTCCAGTGTGTTGGCTGTGGACAAAACATCACCTAGGTTAAGCCTGTCCTTTTGGATACTTCCTCTTCAAAGGTATTGCCTTCAGACCTGTTGGATTTTGGGTTTGGGGTGAGTAATTTCCTTTTTGGCTGCTGGTGCCAAAGCCATGTGGATTACCTTGAAGCTTAGCCCCCTCTGCTGGGGACAAGATTGTGTTGGTGACCTTCAGACAGCATCCCTGTAGCTGTCCTCCCTAATTAGAATTTTAATTCACATTGAGAAGCTAGTGACTTTTTAGATTTGCTTCCTTCCAAGACAGCAGAGCCCTGGGCCAGCGAGGAGGATGCTGGGCAATGAATAGGGAGAGGTCAAAGACGAATGTTATCTGCTTCCCAGTGATGCTGAGCTCAGCTCTTGGTAGAGAACAAAGGAGCAATGGAGGACAGTTAAAACAGTCCCAGATTTAGATAATGTCAGCCAGAGGAAGTCCAGGGCCTGGATCTTGAACATGGGCTCCTGGAGCCGTGGTGTCTGCCTGCGGTGCTAGCAGGTTGAGTAGAGGGTTTTGGACTCATGGCTTCTTCTACCCCAATCCCATTGCAGGGAATTCGTATGAGGCAGGGGGGCAATAGTGGAGATTAGTAACCAAGGCTCACTGATTGAGTAGGTGGCTCATTGGGAACTCCTCAAGATTGGTAAAAGATAGAAAAGGAATTTTTTAATCTTTGATTATGTGCTAGAAATCGTACTAAGCTCTACAGATACAAATACAAGCAGTCCTTTACTTCAAGAAGATGGCATTCTGAAGGGGAAGAATTACACATAAAAGGGAGCTGGAAAGACAGAGGCAGCATGGGTGGAGCATCACACCTGGTGTAATGGTTGGGGAGATAGCCAGGAAGTTGTGTGGAGGCCTGGGTCCAGGAAAAGAAAGGGAGAAATCCTCTCTCAGATCCAAGGGTGCCAGTTCTAATAGGGGATAAGGAGGATGGCCAAGACTGCAGGTGGCATGATTTAGAAATGGTGGGCAGCTAGTAGGATGGCCTGGTTTTAGGCAAGATAAGATAGGAACACCTATCAGAATTGGGAAACCCAGGGTTAAAGTGATCAAGGTCAAAGTCCCATGTGGTAAGGGTCAGGTCATGAAGAACACAGGCTGTCTCCATATCTGGAATGTCCTCCTTCCTGCCCCAACTCCTCTCAGGATTCCTAGCTTCATTCAAAATAGCTCATGTCCTTTCCATACAGGGCTGTTCTTTATTCTTTCTCCCTCCAACTATTGGTGATTGATCTCTCTTAAAATTATTTTGTATTTACTCATTAGTGTACCTGTTGTATCCATTTATTCCCCTTCTGCATATATGCTCCTTGAAATTAAGGATGATTTCTTCCTCTCTTCCTTTCTCTTCCCTTCCCCTCCCTTCAACTCCCTTTGTCCCTCCTCCCCTCCCTACCTGTATCCTTAGTACCTAACAAAGCGTCTGACCTGTCATACTTGCTTAGTAAATGTTTGTTGAATTACATTGAATTGAGGGTCATAAGAACAAGACCTTAAAGAACAGAATGTACCAACTAAATATTAAGGAAAGGACCAGTTGAATATCAAGGGAAATATAATTAATGATTCTTTACTGGGTTAGGTAGAGAGCCCCCATTGTAAGAGGGTTTTTAAAAAGGCAAAGAACGGACAATTGGGAAATAATAGAGGCCGCTGTAAATGAAACCACTATGAACAATCCAATACCTGGCTAAATAGAGGCTGGCCAGCATTGGTATCTCCTAGGAGACTCAAAGATTACACTCCCTGAGCTCTGACAGCTGTTGAGAGACTTGGGGAAACTCCAGGATTGTTCAAGGATGGAAGGACCATGGCTGGTTGTTCAGGGTCAATATGCTGCCTCTGGTGGGAAGCATTCCCACAGGTCCTATCTTTCTCAGGAGTCCAGAACTCCTGCAGAGGGTTCAACACATTCAGGGTAGTCAGGAAACATATTTGGATCAGAGGATCACGGAATGTCCAAGTTTGAAATGACCTTGGAGTTCATCTCTAGTCTAAATAAGACTGAAAATCACCTCCTCATCATACTGGACAAGTAGCCTTTTAGCTTTGCCCCAGAAACCTCTCAAGATGGGGACCCCTTTTGGACAGCTCTCATTGATAGCAAGTGTTTCCTGACCAAGAATAAATTGGCCTCTACAGCATCCACTCACTCCTCCTGGTGTTATTCTCTGGGGACAAATGGAAAGTCTCATCCCTCTTCTCCATAGCGCTCCTTCAATCTTGAATCAAGCCTTCACTTCCTTCCCCTCCTCCCTACCATCTTCTCTTTTCTAAGAGAAATATCTGCTATATTTTCCAACTTCCGGTCATGTGGTGTGGTACTGAAGTCCTTTATTCTGGTTCATCTTTTCTGGACACTTTCCGGACTGTAAATGTTTTACATAAGACGTGACATCTCAAATTGAAGATTGCCTCTAGATGTAGTTTGAGGACAGTGGGGCCATTAACTCCTCTGTCCTGGAGATGATATTCTTCTTAATGACATCTGTGTTTTCTTTAGCTTCTTCCACTGCTGTATCACACTATTAAGTAACTCATATGGGACCTGGAGGCCATGAAGACCCAAGACCTCTTAGATGAAGTTCTAGCTAGTCACACCTCCTTCATGAACTCATGAAGATAATTTTGTCCCCAAGTCTAAGACTTGACCTATTCCTTTTTTGCTAATGATCAAGCTCAGAAGAATGTGCTAATGCAACAAGTGCATGTGTGTTGATAAGTTTTGGGAGGAGATCACAAAGATCGATGGCGTCTATTGTCTGACTTACAGAGAGTCCCAGTGTTCCGAGGGTCTATGTCTTATCCTTACTTTGGATGATCAAAGGGCTGTGACAAATGAAATATCATTTATTGGGGGCAAGGAGTCATTGGTAGAAGGATTTTTGGGTCAGGCATTGGTAGAAGGCTTACCTACAGCAGTGAAACCATGGATCCTTTGAAGTAGGGAAGAAAACATGATGCAGAGGAAATGGCCCTAGACTTGGAGGCATAGGGTCTATTCAAATCCACGCTCTTCTACTTTCTGTGTGAGCTTGAGTAGGTAATCTGACATTTTACATCCCAATTTAAAGGGATACCCATATTCAAATCCTTCCCCAGATGCTCTAGCACTGTGATCTAGACAAATCATTCTGTCTCAATCTCAGTTTCCTTATCTATAGAATGGAGATAATAATGACACCTATGTCACAAGACTTGCATTCCTTGGCCCAGATCCATGCTTTCTGGTCTCTTTGCTTTTGTTTATGTTGTTGCCTAGGACTGCTTCTCATTGCCACTTCCATATCTGTTGAATTCCTACTAATCTTTTAAAATCTATCTCAAATAATATTACCCTGCTGAAGCCCCTCCTTTTCTGGGGTTGCTAATGATGCCCCACTCCCCCCAGCTTTGAACTTTCCATAGCACTTTTCTTATACCAATAATTTTTATTTCATATTATAATCATTTCTGTCTCATATATAACTGGGAGACTTTAAGCTCCATGAAGTGAGGGCTTGTCTTATCTAAATTCTTATCTAAATCATAGAGATGATTAGATGGCATAATGGATAGAGTGTTGGACATGGTGTTGAGAAAACCTGAGTTTGAATCCTATCACAGACGCCTATTAGCTGTGTGACCCTGGGCAAATCACTTCATCCCTCTCTCAGATTCAATTTTGTTCTTCAGTCATTTCAGTCATGTCCAACTGTTTGTGACTCCATTTAAGTTTTTGTTGGCAAAGATATTGGAGTAGGTTGTCATTTCCTTATCCAGTTATTTTACAGATGAGGAAACTGAGGCAAAAAGGGTTACGTGACTTGCCCAGGGTCACACAACTAGTAAGTGTCTGAGGCTAGATTTGAAATCAGAGAGAGGAGTCTCCCTGATTCCAGGCCCAGCATTCTATCCAAAGCCCTCATCTAACTTCCCCATGGACTCAGTTTGGTCATTTACGGAATAAGTAATAATACTAGCATCTTCCTCATGGTAGGATCAAATGAGAATCTCTTTGCTAACATTAAAGGCATATATAAATATTAATTATTATTATTAATTAACCTTACCTAGAGCCTATCACAATACTCCACTTAAAATAGAAACTTAATAAATATATTGAATATACATTATATACATCTCATATGTATGGTATCAGTAATAACTAATCAATAATAGTTCAGAGTAGGCACTTCATAAATATATTAAATATAAATGTATGTGTAACATCAATAGTAGCTAGAACTTCTAGAGTATGTTTTCCATTTAAAATAATTCCTGGTATTTACATAAATACTCCAATGTTTGCAGAACACTCGACATATGTTATCTCATTTGCACATCATAGCAATCCTATAGGATAGATGTCCTACAGGTATTATAATCCCTATTTTAAAGAAGGAGAGACCGAAGATCAGGTTGCTTCAGTTACTTCCCCATGCTCATGCAACTGGCAAATGGAGGCAGGATTTGAATTCATTATTTACAATACCAAATCCGGCTCTCTGTCCATTCTACCACACCACCCCTTCCAAAGAACGTTGAACAGCACTGAACCCTGAATATTTTTTGATGTTATTTCCTGCCTCAAACTAGGATTTTGGTTTCCTGGAGGTCTTTTTAATTCAGCCACGGTTTTGCAGTCAACTGCTAAGTTACTGCATTGGAATTTTGTCTTGTTGAAATTGAGATACAAAATATATAAACCAAGGAGGAGAAAGGCTGGTTGCCTTTTTGGCAGTATTGATAGACCAGCTACATCTTTTCACCAGCACGTCTCCCTGGTTCTCTCTGTAGATTCCCCTTTTCTTTCCCCACCCCCCCCCCCCCTTTCTCCTCAGGGTATTTCCTCAGTGAATCAAAGGAGTCTCTGCTGAAGTCCCAGCACCGTCAGAGTTTTTGAAAAGTTTTCCTCTTGCAGCAGATGGTCTACCATCAGTGTTTGGAAGTTGCATGTGCTTTCCTTGACTTTGGAAGCCAGCTGAAACATACGTAATGAATGTTTGCTTCTCATTGGAAGCTCTGGGTTATTCTGTGACATTTCAGATTTTCCTTTTGACTGGCATGGCCACCCTGAATTTGTTACTGTCATCTAGCATTAAGTATTTAGAATTCAAAAGGTTCTTAATAGTCAGTGTTCTTTCATAAATGTTTTCTCTATGTGCTATTTTGTGCTCCAGATCTCGAAAATATAGATGGTGCTAGTTACCTCCTTTTCCCTTCTCCTTGCCCTGTCCCTTGTTTCCGCTGGGTGTCCAAAATGAGAAGTCTGCCATTTTGGGGTGCTTTTCTCAGCCCTGGGCTCTAGGAACTGTGTTCTTTGGCTTCTGTTGAGTGAAATACATAATACAGAAAACAGTAAGTGCTCTGGATATTAAATCAAGGGACCTTTCAAATTCTGACACTTCTCATGTGACCTTGGTCAAATCCCTTTCCTGTTTCAGTTTACTCATCAGGAAAGCAAAGGGACTGGACTAGAGTAAAACCTTTCCAGCTCTACATTAATCCTATGAAAAACTTTTGTGATGTAAATGGTGATACGGAGGAAGCTTGGTGTAATGGGGAGAAAAGCCCTGGTCTTTGTTTCAGAAAACCCAGGTGCTACTCTCAGCCCTGTTAACTTTTTAACTAACCAATTGGCCTTCATTGTGCTCATCTGTGAAATGAAGGGGTCTAACTAAGTGAGATTGGACTAGATTCCCTCTAAGGCCAATCCTGGGTTCCCTAACGTCCTTTCAGTTTTCAAAATGCTGTGGTTTTCGTATACATAGGTACTAGACTCAACCATGTTGAGCAGTACTATGAATTTTAGAGGTTATTGGAAGCTATATTGTGACTCTAGATGAGTTTTACTTTGAGGGAAGCATATGGGGCCTTCCAGAGGACATCTAAAGCAATCCTCTGCTCATGTTTTCTCTCTCTCTCTCTCTGTCTCTCTCTGTCTCTCTCTGTCTCTGTCTCTCTCTCTCTCTCTCATTTTCTGCTATCTTCCCAGCCTGCGACCTGATGACACAGGGCATCCTGGCCTTAGTTACGTCCACAGGCTGTGCATCTGCCAACGCTCTGCAGTCGCTCACAGACGCCATGCACATCCCCCACCTCTTCGTCCAACGTAACTCTGGGGGCTCCCCTCGAACAGCATGCCATCTGAACCCCAGTCCAGAAGGGGAGGAGTACACACTGGCCTCACGTCCACCTGTTCGCCTCAATGATGTCATGCTCAAGCTGGTCACAGAGCTACGGTGGCAGAAATTCATTGTGTTCTATGACAGCGATTATGGTGAGTGTATGGGTTATCTTTCCTCTCCTTTCATGATCTGGTTGGACAAGCATTCAGGAGATCCACCAATGATCCTCCTTTTCACCACCTCAAAGATTTTGCCTTCATTACCAACCCTGCTCTACATCATAACAGATATGTTGACTTTGAACCTCCTTTTTCAGAGTCCATTCACACCTTGGGGTCAAGTAGAAAGAAAGGAAGTCAGGAAACTAGATAATCAGTAAACTGTTATTTTATTCCTTAGGTAATGGAGAGCTAATTTCTCCCTATTTGTTGAGGGAATATAGTTGAGAATTTAAAACTTAAGGTAGCCTCTCCAGATGGGAAGCAAAATCGCTACAGAAGAATCACCTAGCAATAGCTCAAGTTTAGCTTATCTTTTCATTTTTTTAAAAAACAAAATGTTAATTAATTGATTTTGTGGAATGGCTTGGATTTGTGTCAGTGGGCAATGGAGGAAAGCATAGACCCTGTAGTCATCAGCTTATTAGGGCAAACCCATGATGAGGCATTTATTTTTCAAATATGTTATTGCTTTGATTCATTCCTGTGGTCTTGTTTCTTAGTTTTGCACATTTTTAAAAAACAATTCCAGTTGCATAGGAGAAAGTGTTATGTAGTAGCAAGCTGACCTTGGAACAAGGAGGGCTGCAGTTCACATCTGGTCACTGTCACATACTAGATGTGTGACTCTGGGCAAATCTCTCATTTTGTCAGACAAGTCTCTCTTCTTCTTTAAAGTTTATTTTTAAATGAATAGAAATCTATTTTCTCCCCTTCTTACTCCTACCCTATTGGATTAAAATACTTTTTACAAATATGTATTGTTATTCAAAACAAATTACATCTTTGACTGTGTGTATATACACACACGTATATATACATACCTATATATACACACATACATTCATGTATATATATACATATGCATTCATGTATATATATATATATGTATGTGTGTGTGTGTATGTGTGTGTATGTGTTTGTGTGTATGTGTATACTGGACTGTATTGTCAAAAAGAGTTTCTTTACCTGATAGCTCCCAATAAACCAGAGGTCCAGACCCATTTATTCCCCAGTCCCTCCCCTTTCTCCATGTCCCTCTATCCAGGTTCATAGGCCTGGACTGATTTTTCTGGGGAGGGAAGTATATGGGTTGGGACTATGTGTTGAGCTCATGAGTATAACTGAGGGCTCCATTCCAGTGACTGAGATGGGAGGCTTACCCTGAGTCCCTGAGTATGTGTCAGTCTTGCTGTAAGCAAGGTTCTAACCATTGATTGTCAGGAAGCTGCCTTAAAGTCACCATTGGCTTTTTGTTCAGTGACAAGAATATCATTTTTAACAACAGAGTTTTAGCCCTTGAGGTGAAAGCAGACAAGCGTTTGCTAACAGAGCTGAAGAGGTACCAGTGTCACATGCCACAGGAGTGTCCTTTGCAAAGATAAAGAACCTCTTTGTAAACGACATGTTTCTACATCAAAATTCATCCTAGGCTATTGAGGCTTGTCAAATGCTGTTTATCTCAGACATTGGTTGGGAATTGTCATAGGTCAGTATGGATATATCACCAGGGACTGACCATTGGCAGTGACAGCATAGGGGAAGAGGCCAAAAATTTCTGTGGACACAAGAAAAGAATTAATGCTAGTTAGTATAATTGTGGGACAAACATTAGTGTGGATGTGGAAAAGACACTGCTATTCTTTAGTGTTTACACGGGACTTGGGTGAGCATGGTAACCATACCTTACTTAGACTAAATCAGAAATTGATTCTATTTTGGACATTCGCTCCAGCCTTAAATATTGGTCTGCTGATGATTGCTGGCATACGCCAGACTCCAAGAATCTGGAGACAGCAGAGGGCAAGGAAAATCTGTAGGAATACTTTTATCTGGTTGATGCTGAAGGCAGCTTAGGCAGGAAATTGGCTTCATCTATCATGGCAGCAGGAGTATGACCCTAACAGCCAGCAGATGAGTCCTGCACATAGCTAGTTATCACTTGCAAACTAGATGCTAGTTTTCCTGTACACCTTCCCCCTCCATTATGCCTAATGCCTATGTTTTCCCTGTGTGGATTGTGTGTTCATACTTTGTTGCCAAAGAAGACCATGCCATCAGAGAAATAATGACATGACTTGCACTTGACTTTGTTTCTTGAGTGAGGGAGGGCTGTGCAGGTCACCAGCCTCACTTCTCCTCCAGAGCCATCTGAATCCAGTGACCAGATATTCATCAGGATGACTGGAGATGACCCAGGATGAGGCAATTGGGGTTAAGTGACTTGCCCAAGGTCACACAGCTAGTGAATGTCGTGTCTGGGGTGAGATTTGAACTCAGGTCCTCCTGACTCCTGCACTGGTGCTCTCTCTATTACACCACCTAGCTACCCTTCATTTATAGTTAATAAAAGACTGAAGAAAGGATTAAAAATTAACTGGAGACTAAATAACATAATCATAAAGAATTAGTCAAAGAACAAACCACAGAAACAACAGATAATTTCTTTGGAGATCATGACAATAATGAGACATCGTAACAAACTTATGGGGATATAACATAAGCAGCCTATGTGGATTATCTCTAATTTAACATATATATGTTTGTACGTAATTTTTTACATTACACTGTGAACTCTTTGAGAGTACAGACTAGTATTTTGCCTTTTTTAAGTTCCCTCTTACCCTCAGCCTTAGCACAGTACCAGGCATAGAGATTCTAAATGAATAGTTCGTCAATGACTGAGTGATTGTTTATTATTTGGAGGAGTTCTTCAGAGTGCCATAGTTCTGTATGTGTTGGCTAAAAGTATTTACAGGATCTGGTCTGCTTTAGAATTCTATCCCTTTGATATCTGACGGTTTAGCACCTTATCTCCCATATTAGATGGTATGTTTCTACCCAACGGATAGAAGTAACTAACTGGTTCCTTGTTTTTTTCTGCATGTGTTGGACAATGTGGTTCCTTTGTGGGTCCTCACTAGTATACATATACTGTTGGGAACTGAAAGGAATTCAGATATAGGCGTAGGGTAGTTGAAATACCAGTGGGTATCTTACCTATGATGAAAGCTGTATAACAAGCAAGTCTATTCCTAGGCTTTTCTCTAAGAACTGTTAACCTGTACCCTTATACACCAAAAGAGTTAGTAGACCAGTGGTATGGGAGGAATACCCACCATCTTGTTGCCTTGAAGGATCTAGAGCCTGTGCTGTGCTCTTTAAATTCCTTCAGTTATTTTAGCTATTATAGTTTGCTTCCTCGAAGTATAATTTATTCTCTGATGTATTTAACTAAGAAAAGAAATAAGCATGTGTTTGCATTTCCCTAAATACTCTGCTTTCCTAAGACCCATAATGTTGTCCTGATCTCTTGAACAAATATTCCATTTCAAGCCTTCCAGGAAGGATTGAAAGAGCAAACAGTCACTGTGCTGAAATAAAGACGAACTGGTGACAAAGGAAAGGAAGGGAACCATAGCCAATCTGGAATAAGCCTTTTCCCAGCTCTATTTCCTTTTCTTATCCTTGGGGTCCTTAGCTCACAGGTATGGGAGGCCAGGTAATAGCCCAAAGACCTTTGATGCGTTTCTCTGTACACTGGCCTTCCTCTGAGAACCCTTAGGCTGGTGAGGGCACGAAGCCTCCTCAGAGTAAACTTGGGGCTGCAAGTATAGACTTACAAAGATATGCTGAGGTGAGAGTTATCTGGGCTCACAGCCAAGCTTGATACAGTTAAATGAGGTGGGGGATGACGGTAGGAGCATGGCTGGTATATCATCAATATAAAAGACTGCTGTCCTAGGTGGAGTCTCGATAGAAAATGAACTGTTCTATTGATGCTTCATGCTGCTGCTATGGAGTGGCAAGGGTTTGTGTCAATAGGTAATAGAGAGTAGCATAAGCCCTCTAGCCACCTGCTCACCAGGGCAATCCTGTAATGCCACCTCTGTTTTCAGAATATTTTATTGCCTTTGACTCTTTCCATTCTGGACAATATGTTTACACCTTCTCTCCACTACTTGGGACCATTATTCTCATTTCTAATTCACAACATGGCCCAGCCCTCTGGATATGAGAAAGTGTTTAACTCAACTTCCTTGGGCCATGACTTCCTCTTCTCCTTCCTTCCCTCCCCCACCCATTCCTTCTCTCTCTTTTGACCTGTTAATCATTAGCATGTATTAGACCATCTCTGTAGGGGAGAGGGACCCTGACAAAAGTCAAGAGTTGGACCACAAGATGCTTTCTTATCTTCTTTCCCCTTTCCTCCCTTTTTCTCTCTCTCTCCCCCATTAGGTAACTTTCATAGTCATGGGATTATAGAAACATTGACTTATAGTTAGAAGGAGTCTGGAGGTCATCTAGTCCACCTTTCCCATTTCACAGACAAAGCAAATGAGGGACAGAGAGCTTGTGATTCACCTAGAGTTACATAGTAAGTAACTGGACCAGAATTCAAACTCCACTTATAGCATGCTTTCCCCCAACCTATGCTATAGATCGCAGTGACTCCCTGGTGCTAGGAAACAGACGAGGAGTCAAGCTAGACAAGGAATGTGATTATAACTGATCAGATGAAGGCTGCATGGATGCATGCAAGTTATTCATGTTGGGTCATACTCTGCTTGACTCTGTTCTCTGAACTGGTCCAAACCTCCAGCAACTCAGGAACTTCCTGTGCCCATGCAGACCTTTTAGTCTTCATGGAAAGTGTCATGTGACGGGTCTCATTTATATAGCTCTTTCAAGCTTATGATGTACTTGACATGTATTACATCATTTGTTCTTCATAGCAACCCTGCATGGCAGACACTTATTATCTCCATTCTGCTGAAGCTGAGGTTAAATGACTTACTTGCCCATGATTACAGCTAGTAAATGTCTGAGGGAGGATTTGAATTCAGGTCTTCTTGATTCCAAGTATAAGACTGTCCATTAGGCTACCTTGATGCCTAACTATGCAGCTTAGTATTCTAAAAAATGGATCCTCTTATTTTACATACTAGAAAATTGAGGCCTACGGAGGTCAAGTGATTTGTCCAGGGTTATACAGTGGTGGCAAACACTATTCCTCCTTCTTGGGTTTCTCCTTAGTCCCCAAGGCCTGAGATTGGTTGAGTGTCGTTGGTAGATGTCCGTTATTATTTCAAGGGCATGAAGATGTTGACCTAATTTCTAGGCTCTTTCTTCTCCCCCTGCCCACATCCTTCTTACCTTTTTCTAAAAATCCTTACCGCAAGCAGGGGTTAATTCAAAAGTGTTTTGGTGCCAAAACTGATCTATGAATGAATGTGGACAGAACAGCAAAGAATAGGATCAAATAATAATGGTGAGTGGCAAATACTAGTAACTGAAAGTTCTTTGCGGTCTTGGATTGAGACAGAACCTCAACTCTGCTACATCTGCATGACCTTAGGAAAGTCATGTGACCTCTCTGGGCCTCATTTTCCTAGAATAGAACATCTTTAAGATCTAAATACTATGATTGTAAAAATATGGCTCCTTCAAAAGACTTGCACAAGGAAGCCTCCCTGACTCAGAAGGAACTATGTTCTTCCTAATCACGTCAAATCACTTTTATCACCAAAGAGGTCTGTCTGCATAACAGGGCCAGCTGAGTAGCTCTGGAGGATAGAAGCCCATCTGAATCCAGACTTTGTCAGTTCTTCATAGTTATAAGGGAATTGTCCAGGTTACTGGGTTGCCTCATGGCTATCTGGTGTACTACCTTTGCCTTCCTTCCTTCCTTCCTTCCTTCCTTCCTTCCTTCCTTCCTTCCTTCCTTCCTTCCTTCCTTCCTTCCTTCCTCCTTTCCTCCCTCCCTCCCTCCCTCCCTTCCTTCCTTCCTTCCTTCCTTCCTTCCTTCCTTCCTTCCTTCCTTCCTTCCTTCCTTGCCATTATTTTCTCATTTTAATTTAATTTTCAATTAAAAAAAGCATTTATCTTAATCTCTCTTCAACCCTTTCACAGAATAACACATTTAGAGTTGAAAAGGACTTCAAAGATCATTTAGTCCAATCTTCTAGGCATGTCCTAAGCAGTATTGCTTCTTTGTGGATCCTCACTAGTATACGTGTACTATTGAGAACTGAAAGGAATTTTACCATTGAGGAAGCTGTAGCTCCAAGAGGTGAGATAATTTGCCCGTGGTCACACAGGCAGCAAATAACACCCAATAGTAGTGGCCTACCTTGCCCCATCTTCCATAGGTCTGTTAGTAAGCCAGCTTCTTGTCTTACCCTTTCATTTTCCTCACTTTGGTACTTCCCTTGTCCATGCTCCTAACATTACAATGTTGTTGTGAAACTCATTATGAACAGAGCTGGATGGGGCCCTAGACATCATCTATCTCACCCCCTCCTCCCTTGCATATGCAAAGAATCTGGTGCCTAGAAAGGTGAAACAATCTACCTCAGATCACACAAGTAGTGAATTATGGTCCCAGGATTTAAACTGTCTCTCTGGCTCTAGATCCAACAGTTTTCTCTCTGAATCATACTACCTCGGTCAGAATCCAACACACCCCCTTCCTGTCCACAGTCATGACACATCATGCATGACTTATGGAGTGACAGGCAGAGGATCCCTATTACTAGCAGAGACATTTGTGTAGATAAGCACAATAGGGCAAGGTCTCCCTAACTTCATCTTGAATCAGTCACTATGTGCATGTTTTAGCATGTTGCTACAAACATCCTTGTGTTAGATTGTTGATTGACAATAGTGATAAAGCTGACATTTATTTAGATAACACTTTCTACTCTGCATACGTTATTGATTTTGGTCCTCATTACAATTCTGCAATGTGTAAAGAATGCTTTAATTTTACTTTACAGAAGAAGAAATCAAGGCAGAAATAGGTTAAGCTAATTGTCCAAGGACGCTGAATTAGGGTTGGAATTCAAAGCTCTTTCTCCTGACACCAAATTAAAAGTTCTTTCTACTAAGGCACAAAATCCATTCAGTGTATCAAGGCAAATGCATAATCCTAGACTGGCTTCCTCTTGACCTCTGGAATTTATTGTTGAGTAAGACTGGAGACTGAGGAACATTATAGCCTCATTGGAACACCATGAGAAATATAAAGCTGGTATGTGGTCATACACACACAAACATCATTATTATCATTATTGTCATCATCATCGGATGTATTAATTTATATACAAGTTAAAAGAGAAAGAATCTTCAGATTATTCTGTGTTTTTTAGTTATCTGTGTGTGTGTGCAGCTATTTTCTTTCTTTAGCAGAAATGGGCTATCATTGGTTATGAACAGGAAGACAGGACTGGACTCGTCCTTTCCTCAGTGATCTGTCAGTAATGGCTATCAAACAATAAGGAGGCCCTGGATAGCCTTGGGTACCATCTTGGGTAGTCATGGATGAACCTGACCTGCTGAGGAGCCACAGGACATAGGATATAGGATTGAAAGGGACATTATAGATCTAGTGCACCACTCTCATTTTAGAGCTGGGAAAACTGAATTGCAGAAAACTGAAATGCTCGCTCAGGGTTACAGAAGATGGAAGTGGCAGATCCAGAATTTCTTCTTAGATCCTCACACTCAAATCCAGTGTTTCTTCTTTTGAGCCATGATGCCTTTTCTCTAATACCACCCCTGCCCCAACCTCTTCCTTACATCTCATATTATTATGGCCTCACACAGTTTAGCACAAACAGCATCTGATACAGGGTTTGAATTGAATCTGCCTTTTACAAATTTACTCCATATCCCAGGGATGTAGTTCCTCATTTGCAACATGAGGGGATTCAATTAAATCATTAAACCATAAGATCATTTATTTTGAACTTGAATCAAACTCAACAATGATTTTATCCTACCCTCTTATTTTATAGTAGAGGAAAATGAGAGTGTTCAGGCTCAGTTAATTGGTAGGAGGCACGGGCAGTTAGGTGGTGTAGTGGCTAGAAAGCTGGGCTTGGAATCAGGAAAATTTATCTTCCTGACTTCAAATCTGGCCCCAGATACTTACTAGCTATGTGACCCTGGATAAGTCACTTAGTCCTGTTTACCTCTGTTTCCTCATCTGTAAAATGAGCTAGATAAAGAAATGACAACCTATTCTAGTATCTTTGCCAAGAAAACCTCAAATGAGGTTATGAAGAGTCAGACATAACTGAAAACAGCCTGAAATCTTATCCAGGTTCTCTAAACAATCTCAAAGGCTCAGGCATTAAACGTAGGGCCTAGGACTGGGAGAATAGGAGTCAGATGTTGTACTGGGGCAATTTGAGCAGCACATGGCTCTATGCAGAAAGAGACAGAGGCAGAGAGACAGAGAGAGAGAGAGAGAAAGAAAGAGAAGAAGGAAGGAAGAAGGAAAAGAAGGAAGGAAAGAAAAGAAAAAGAAAGAAAAAGGATTGCATATGTGCATAGTTTGCAAGATGTCCCTTTTGGGAACATGCCATCCAACACATTTTTCCACTTGTTGTGACAGTGAAGGGAAAAATAGAAGAGAAGCTGACATATTGGGGAGAAAACCTGCAAAGTAAAAATAGTAAAAGTTTGGGTAAAACTGAGAAACTGTTCAACTTGCCACTTTGGGGTGTGTGTGTGTTTGTGTGTGTGTGTGTGTGTGTGTGTGTGTGTGTGTGTGTGTGTGCGCCTGCATGTATGTGTGTGCGTGTGTGTATGTATTTGTGTGTAAAGGTGGTAACCACAGCTTCACTGTAATTTTTAGAACAAGAAGAAAATCTTTGAAAACCTTGGCCACCATCCCAGGAGAAGGCAATGTCTCCGAGGAGTTCTGAGAAGCAAACTCACGCTGAAGGTCACTGTGTGGCAGAGCAGAAAGAGTCTTGGGCTGAGATTCTAGATCCCAAAGTTCCATTAGGTCCAAAGCCCAGATTTGCTGAGGTTGGCCATGGTGCTCACTTTGAAATACAATTTCCAAGTCTGAAGGGACCTCAAACAACTAGTCCAACCCAGAACTGAGAAAAGGATCCCCATTACAATATAAAGAAAGGTAGGACCTTATAACGGGCTCGAGAGTTGAAGCTCAAGTCCTGAAGACCTATGTCTGAAATCTACCCTCAATATTCCCAGGCAAGTCACTTTACCTTTCTGGGCCTCAGTTTCCCCATCTTCTAAGTGAGGGGGTCAGATCTGATGACCTGTAAGGTCTTTTCCAGATTGAACTCAATGACCCTATTAATTCCTTACCATGGCCAGCTCCCATTTCATTCACATACATCTAGTACCTATACAGGCTGCCCATTTCACTTTTGGACAGCTTACTTGTTGGGAAATTTTTTGTTAAAGAACAGCTTAATTCTGTCACTTTGCAGCTTCTACCTGTGGTTCCTTGTTTTGTTCTCTGTGGAAAAAGCAGAAAACGTCTCATCATTTTGTATGATGGGACTCAATAATAAAAGAACAAAATAAAACAAACATTAGCAACAACCACCAAAACAGAACCTTAAGACTCTAGATATTCTCTGGGACCTGCATTCTTTCATCTCTGCTGTTCCAAGCAAAGGACAAGCCTTTCATTTTTCATGCTGTCTGAGAGATGGTAGCGGATCTTTAGTTCAAACCTGTATAGGAGGATAAAATACACACACACACATACACACACACACACACACACACACACACACACACACACACACACGAGGTTGGCTTGGGCCCAGGATGTATGCTTCTCCCTCCTTTCTTGAGATGCTTCTCTGTCGCTTTGATAGCAGATCAATCCTTGACATTAATAAGATCAGTACTTCTAAGTCTTAATATTAACCAAGGACCCCTTACCCCTCCCATATTGATCAGCAGATGGAAAGACCACTAGGCTTGAAGTCAGGAGACCAGGGCTCTGGCTCTATCTCCAATACTAATTAGCTGTGTGATTGTGCAAATGTCATAGAACCTCTCTGGGCTTCAAATTCTTCATCTGTAAAATGAGCAGTTAGATGTTGGCACGGCATAGGGCAGGGGTATTTAACCTTTCTTGTGTTATGGACCCCTTTGACGATTTTGTGAAGTCTATGAACTCTTTCTTAAAATACTATTTATGAATGCTTAAGTAAAATCCACAGGGTTACAAAGAAAACTAATTATATTGAAATAAAGATGCAATTTTCTTTCTATCCAAATTTACAGACCCTTTGAAATCTAACTATGGAGCCTTTGGGGCTCTATGGACACCACGTTAAGGATTACTGGCATAGGGAAAAGAACACGGAAATTTGTGCCTGGGTTCTTGACTGCATTCAATGCCCAATCCTACCACTATAACATATATTCAATTTCTGATTCTGCCACTACAACATGTATATGTATATATGTATGTGTATGCACACACATATAGACACATATGTATATACATATACAGACATACTTCCTCTCAGTGTGTATGTGTATACACACATAGGTAGATGCACGCACAAATATACATGCCTCTCAATATAAACACACGTACAGAAATATATGTGCATATATATGTATGTGTATATATGTATAGAGACACAGCGTCTCAGTGTGTGCACACACATACGTAAATACATAATTATATATTCCTATATATACAATATACCTGTGTGTATATATACCAACATACTTGTACATGTTTAGGTAATGCACAATGTATATGTGCACATACATTTGAACACGTGCATATATGGGCACCCATGTACATCATGCATATGTATGTGTGTGCATGTGTCACACACACCTCTGTGTCTTGGGCAAGTAACTCCACGTAATTAGGTTTATTTTTTCATCTGTAAAATGGGAGGTTATACTAGAACATCTGGGAAGTCCTTTCCAGTTCAGTTCAATCCAATGAGCATTTTTAAAGTAATGGCTATGATCCAAGTGCTCTTTTGAATATATGGAGGCAAAAACCAAATAGTCTTTGCTTTCAGGGTGTTAATGTTCTCTGAAGTGTTCTAAATTCTATGACCTTTAATAGTATCTTCCTTATGATTCTGAAATTTTGTGGTTTATCAGGTAGATAGAGCTAAGAATAAGCAATTTGGGGACTCCTGGATTTAATTCCTCAGATTAATTGTGAATTTAAGTGTGGCTTTTTTTGTTTCGGGTCTCAGTTTTCCTTTCTATAAAATGGAAGGCAGCATGGGAGAGGGGGAGGAGTGCCTAGCTTAGACTCGGGGAGGCCTCAGTTTAAACTGAAACCTAAAACACCTAAGAAATGTGTTTATTCACCAGTCCTTTAGCCTCTTAGAATTCTCGAGGCTAAGGCTAAATTACAGATATCTCCGTGAGAATATAAACTCCTTAGGAATTGGAATTATTTCATTCTTCACGTTTGAATCCCCAGTGCCTAGCACAGTATTTGGCACATAGCAGGTGATAAGTAAATACCTGGTTATTTATTGACTGATTCCCATTGTTATATGTGATTTCTATACTGGGAGTTCTTCACACTGATGACAATATAGGTCCCTTTAAGAAAAAAATGGGGGAGATCAGAAAGCTATTGTCTGTTTTTTCAAAATCCATCTGAAAGAAATACTACTGAGGAGATATCATTCCATCAAGTCATGATTTTCCATGTTGGTTTCTTGTAATGTTCAATATATGGGTATAAAGCAAATAGAATCATTAAATGTTAAATGAGCAAAGTAGAAGAAAGTGAGGTCTAGTTCTTGAGCTTTTCCCTCAGTTTTCCTTTCCCTCCACACCTTGAAAAGGCTACAAGTACCTTAAAAGTTTGGGGAGGAAGGTGGAAGAATGAAGAGTGAAGTCTCTGCTAGCCTTCTCCAACAGAATCACAGGATGATGGAACTAGAATGAGAGCTTAGAGATTATTTTGTCCAACCTCTTAATCTGGCATATGGAGAAGCTGAGTCCCAGAAAAGGGAACAAGCTTATGCAGTGCATTAGTGACAGAACCAGGACCCAAATCTATGTCTCCTCTCATCTCATCTTATACTCTTCTTTACGTGCCGTATTGTCTTACTTCAAGTTGCTTAGCACATCAACATGGATTCCTGGGCTTGGAAAACTCTAGATGATGATCATGATGATGTGTGTTTGTGTAGGAAAGATGAAAGAAAGCTTCCTGACTTCAACAGATATGACAATATTTTAATGGGAATATGCACAATCTGGAAGTTGAAGGGATCTTAGAGGACACCTAATCCTACCTTCTTATTTAACAGAAGAGGAAACTGAATTTAGGAAGATTGTGTGATTTTCCAATGTCGCACAGTCAGGCACTAGACATTTATTAGCTGCCTCTTGTAATCCAAGCTCTGTGTAAGTTCTGGTGTTACAAAAAGAGGCAAACAGACATTAAGTGAAATCTCAGTAAATGACTGAGATGAGATTTGAACCTAGTTTTTCTGATGACAGATTCAACGTTCTTTCCCATTGCAATGCCTTGCTTCTTTCTGTAACAAATGCATATAGAAAGTATGAATGTAATTATCATTTCTGGATCCTTCATGGGACCACTTATGAAAGACTACATGGAAGAGGTGAATGAATGACCAACCTAGAATTAAGGGATGGCCTAAATTTTTTAAAATTCTGTTGGTGTTTTTTGACTTTACATCAAGATCATTTTCTTGAAAGCAAAATCAGTGAAAACCATCCCCCCATTGCAGACTAAATTATTCCCTCATGACAGAAAAACATGTCTAAGTAAAAATAGCAAATGTAGCAACTTCATGTGACAACATAGACAGCATTCTCTGATGGTAGCTCCCCACCTCTTTTCTCTGAGGATGGTGGTATATTTCATTCTCTGTCCTCTGGAACTTTCATTAGTTTTTCAATTACTCAAAGTGCAGCTTTAAAACTATTAGCATTATATTCATTGTGCATATTGTTTTCTTGGTTCTTATTTCATTATCAGCTCCTTCAGATCTTGCCATGTTTCTCTGAATTCCCCATAATGATCATTTCTTACTGCATAATAATATTCCACTGTATTTATATCAGGAGGCAGGTAGCAAAGTGGATAGAGTGCTGGACTTGGAGTTACAAAGACCTGAATTCAAATCTATTCTCAGACACTTACTAGCTGTGTGACCTTGGGCAAGTCACTTAACCTCTATTTGTCCTAATCTACTGGAGAAGGAAATGGCAAAACACTCCAGTATATATGCCATGAAAACTCCATGGATATGAATTCATGAAGAGTTAGATGTGACTGAATGACTGAACAACAATATATTTATATGCCATAGGTTTTTAGAGTATATGCCTAGTCCTAGGGAGCATGGATGAAATGGTAGTGATAGTTATTTTCTTGAAAGAAATGACCTGATGAAATAGTTCACTCTTCAGTAATTAGGGTCGTTGCTGAAGTATCCTTGATTTATCTAAGCAGGTAATATGTTAAGTGGGTGGGGAATCTATCAGATCTCAGAAGCTTACTAGATAACCTTCTGAAAACAGATACCAGTTGGGGAAAAAACGGCTTTTCTTTGCTTGGAAAATGATAATATTAAGTGTGTGACACTTGGTCAACTCTTTGGCCAGTTTCCCGATACATAAAATGAGGGAGTTGGACCCTTAAGGTACCTTGCAACTCTAAGTCTATGATGTCACACTGAATGCAACACCACATTCCCTTAGTTCCTATCTCTATGTTGAAAGGAAGAAAATTTGTTTCCTTAAATGAACAGGATTGGCTATTACAACTACTCAGAGTTTGGCTTTCTTCTAATGTTCTTTTCATTTACAGCATTGTAGTCATTGTGTATATCATTCTTCTGGTTCTCCTTATTTTAACCAGCATCAGTTCAAATCTATTTTCCAATATTTCTCCAAGTTCTTCATCATTTCTTATTTCAGTTCCAGTATATTCATATGCCACAATTTGTTTAGCAATTTCCCCAAAGATGAACATGTACCATATGGTTGTTCATTCTTTGCTACTACAAAAAGTGCAACAAATATGTTGTCATCTATATAAATATGTTGTCATTGGACATTTCCTTTTGACTTTGGCTTCCTTGGGTAAGTACCTGATAATGAGATTACTGAGCCAAAGAATATGCAGTATTGAACCACTTTTTTACATAATTACAAATAGTTTTCCAGAGCATTTATACCAATTTGTGTCTCATAGGATTATGGATCTAGAACCAGAATGGGCGTGGTGTACTTGTATTTCCATAGTTCCTTTGATATCACCTATTTACTTTTTTTTTGCCACTTTGTTGGGTATGAGGAAGCACCTCAGAGTAATTTTGATTTGAATTTGTCATAGTATTTATGATTTGGAGCACATTTTACATGGTTATAGATAGCAATATTTTTTGTCGAAAATGCTCATGTTCCTTATATATTTATCTACTACAAAATAGCTCTTGGTCTTAAATATCTGTGTCAATTCCTTATATACTATGACTGTCAGACTTTTATCTGTGATATTTGATGGGAATATCTTTTTTTAACTCAAAATTTTTTCTTACTTTATTGACATTGATTTTCTTCATGGAAGGATATAAAATTGTTTCTTTTGTCTTTTATGATCACCTTTATTGTTTAGTTAAGATTTCTGCCCCCACTATCATTGTGAAATGTACCTCCTTCTGTTCCCTATTTTTTAAAGGGGTGTGTGTGTGTGTGTGTGTGTGTGTGTGTGTGTGTGTTTGTTTATATTCTGGCTATGTATCTATGTGTGCATTTTGGATATGGTACATGATGTAAAATGTTGATATTGACTTAATTTTAGTCAAATTGCCTTTTGGTTTTCCCAGCAGTATAAGTCTAATAAAGAGTCCAGAATTTAATAATTTGTGGTTGTTGTTCAAATGCCGGGCTACTATTTTTTATTGCTACTGGAGCTTTCTTACCTAATCTATTGCTAGGTTTACAAACAAAAGGTTTATTTTTCTCTTTTAAAATTAGTGCCAAATATATTTTCATGATTACTGCTTTATAATATTATTTGATGTTTGGTAACACAATACCCCCTTCATTGATATATTTTTCTTATTATTTCCCTTGAGATCTTAGACTTTTTTTCTCTAAGTGAATTTTGTTATTATTTTATCTAGTTCTATAAAGTATCCCCTTGGTAGTTTGTTGGTATAGCACTGAATTCATAAATTAATTTAGGTAGTATCATCATCTTTTAAATTATGTCAACCACCATTTTAATTTCATCAGCACTGTTTTATCTCAGAGAAATTGCCTGTCTAGCATGAGAATGCTACAGAATTCTGTTCATCCTTGCCTGGTCTAATATGGACTGAGGAAAGTGAGTACCAATGGAAGGAATCATTTAGGCAGCTTCTCACAGCTCCTTCATGGGTCATAACTCATCATGGGGAGCAGAAAGTAGAAGAGAACAATTCTGTCTTCGGAGCCAATGAGCATCGAAGTCAACGTGGACAGTAGGGCAGAGAGCAGATGCAGTGGCATTTGTGGAATAGTGGAATTAAGGCTAGACTCATTCAGGAGACATGGGTTTAATTTCTACTTTTTCACTTGTCAGCTGTATGACCCTTGACATGTGACTTTACCTCCCTATTCTTCAGTTTCCTCATATGTAAAATGGGGCTAATTTCACTCTACTACCTGCATTATAAGGTAGTCTCTAGGTATGAGCTAATACATCTTTATCTGCGTGTGTGTGTGTGTGTGTGTGTGTGTGTGTGTGTGTGTGTGTAATAGCAAAATCTTGCTTCTGATTTGTTCGGATGTTGTCATGCTGAGCAGATGTTGGGTAGGGGTCATGAGGCAGGGTAACCAGGCTTTCCTGGTTAATCCAACTATTAGTGCCTCCCCTCTAAGATGACCTTTCATTTATACTGTCTATATCTTATATGTACATAATTGTTATCATGTTATCATTCCCATTAGAAAGAGAGCTTCTTAAAAACAGAAACAATCCTTTGTATCCCCAGAATTTAGCACAGTGCCTGGCACATAGTAGGTGTTTAATAAATGCTTGTTGGCTGTGTGACTACACTTGTCCTGCCCATTGCTGCTCTGAGCAGGATGCCCTTTAATAACCGAACTTCCTACTTAGCAGGAAAGTGGTTTCTGTTTCATGAATCCATGGTCAGATCATTCTGTACAGAATTACCCAGAGAAACACATTGGTTTCCACAGGTTAGTCACACTTTTAGTAATTGTTGCACTGACGGTTACCTAGTGAGAGCATTACAACGTGAGAGCATTTTGGGTGTCGAGAAAACATCCTCCCCCACTGTAGGCAGGTGTTGGGATAAGTGAATGGGACCTGAAAATAGCTCCAACCACAACTGAGTCAGTCAGAGGGAAGCTGTGAGAAAGCGGAGGCAATGAGACCAGCATCTGGCATCACTGAACCTTGACGGTAGCATTAATCCTGCCTGAATAAGCCTGCGTCAGCACTGGGGCTTCATTCCCACTTCTAACAAATAGTGGAGGTCTCAGTTTCCACTTTGCCTATTTCTGTCTTTTAATAGCCTTCTCTTCCTTCTGGTACCATCTCCATCATGTATCCTTCCTCCATCCTCCTAGCTGAAAATGATTTCTTTCCTCTCTAATTTTCCTGCAGCAAATTGCTTGGATCTGTCCTTTCCCCATCACGCCCTACCTTTTGTTATCTTTATTTGTGTATGAGGTACATATAGCCTTTAATGATAATCTTTAATGTTAGTGTCTTCCTTCTGAGATTTCTCCAATTTATCCTGAATATGTCTCTTTTTGGTTGCATAATAGTTTACATGTTGTTCTCTTTATTAGATTAGGAGGTCCTTGAGGGCAGACCCTGTATTTGCCTTTCTTTGTATCCATAGCAACTGCCATAGTCCCTAGCATATAGTAGGTACACAATACTTATTAATTTGACCTGTTTCCTCTGTCTCCCCTACCAACATTTGAAGGATAAGATAGTAGCTCTAAGCTATGGAAAAGACTGAATAAGATAAGATAAGGCTTGGGGAGGACATGCCAAAGGTCTTCAAATATTTGATGGGCTGTGATATGGAAGAGGAATTACTCTTTTTCTGCTTGGTCTCTGAGGATAGAACTAGGAGCAAAGAGTCAAAGCTACAGAGAGGAATATTTTGGTTTCTTGTTCAGAAAAATTCCCTTACTTAGACTGGTTCCAAAGTGAACTGGGCTGCCTCTGGAGCTAGTGACTTCACCATCATTTGGAATCTTTAAAGACAGGCTGAATCCTCACTTGACAGGGATGGAATAGAAAGGATTCCAGTTTAGGGTTAGGTAGGAGTGGCCAGTCTTTGAGGTTCCTTTCAAATCTTTGATTTAGTGATTCCAAGAGACAAAAATGGAGACAGGGAAGTTGGCGAGGCATCTTGGGCTATTGTACCTGAACAGGATGGGAGTGTGGAAGCCTCCCCAGTAGTACCATGGATGCCATGCCAGAATTCTCTAGGATTAAAGATGTCCCAAGGGGTTCAGAGAAGGGGTCCAATTCTAGCTGGTGAGGGTCTCAGCCAACACTTTGAAGAGGATGGAAAGGCAAAACAAGGAGCAACAGGTGAAAAATGAGAGAGGCAGATTTCAACTCAGTGTGAAAAATGATAACAACTCCCTAAATAACAACACCAGTGTCCAACTATTAGAGCTATCAGCTTTATTTGGAAGTCTGAGTCCCCACTTACTAAAGGCCTCTAAGAAGAACTACAATGGCTATTCAACCAATGTTTTCTCAAGTGGATTTATGTCCAGTACAAATTGGAAAACGACCTCAGAACTCCCTTCCAATGTTAAAATTTCATAATTGTATGATTGAAACCTGGCAGCGGATGAAGGGATTATGGCTTTGGCCTTTTAGACCCCCCCTTACCTACTAGAGGACCATCTAGCTCTAAGTCAGTTAGAGTTCATAGGCATAGCCAGAGATTGAGAAAGCCAGGATTCAACTAGTCTAATCCTATTATTTTACAGATATAATGTAAGCCCTTTGAGGGCAGGAACAACAATTTCATTTTTGTCTTTTTATCCCCAGTGCCTAGTGCTATCTGGCACATAGCAGGTTTGTAATAAGTGATTGATTAATGAGAGTTCAGAGCCAGAAAGACTATCCAATGACTTTTCCAAAGTCATACACTTAGTAAATGGCAGAACTAGAGTGGAAACCAGACCTTTAAGTCTAGGTTTATTTTCCCTTTCTCCTCATTCATCGTCTATGACTGGGATACCTGTGAGCAGTGTAGGATCTGGGTACATGCATGGGGCTTGGAGCTCTCCATGTGTTTGATACTGTGGAGCATCTTAGGAAGTGAAATTAGTGGTGACTAGTAGCAAGATTTCCTTTTCTTGGTAACTGTCAATGCATCGCCAGAAGCATGATTTGCAGGTGTGAATCTGTTAATAGACTATTGATCTAGGGCTGAAGACAAATGGACTTTTATCTGGATCCTGCAGAGATTTTTCAAGAAATGGGACCCCTTCCTTCCTTCCTTCCTTCCTTCCTTCCTTCCTTCCTTCCTTCCTTCCTTCCTTCCTTCCTTCCTTCCTTCCTTCCCTCCTTCCTCTCTCTTCCTTCCTTCCTCTCTCTTCCTTCCTCTCCCTTCCTCCCTCCCTCCTTCCCTCCCTCCCTCCCTCAGTTCTGGTCACCACATTTGTGTGAACATATTCAGAGATTATCCAGAAGAAGAGGAAGATGGTCTAGAAGGGAGAACCATGACATTTGCAGTTTTGCTGAAGAAACTGGGAATGTTTGTATTGATAATAGTTGATATAAGGGACCAGGATATCTACTTTCAAATTGTAGAAGAGCTTTTCATATAGAAACTACATATATTCTGTATGGATCCAGAGGGAACAATTAGGGCCCTTGGGTGGAAGTTGTATAAAGGGGCTCACTTCAACTTAATGCAAGGAAGATCTTTGTAACACAGCTCTACAAAAAGCAGCAGGCTGCCTCATGAGGTAGTGAGTTTCCCATCATTGCAAGCATTTATCCAGGGGCTCATCGACTACCTGTCAGAGATGGATCTTGTCTCAGACTCTTAGCAGCTGTATTATTCTGGATAAATGACTTAATCTTTTTAAGATTTCATTTCCTCATATATAAAAGCAGGAAAATATCGCACCTAATTCTTAGGGTTATTGTGAGAATGAAATGGCATGACATATATATGGTGCCTTGTAAACTTTAGAGCACCATGTAAATGTTAATTATAGAAAGAATTTTTATTTAGAGTGTCAGGTTGGAGTGATTGGTCTTTAAAGTCCCTTTCAACATCAAGACTGAACAGAGGATTCCCCTCCCCTCTTCTTCCCTGATATAATCCTTTGGAATTCTGGCAGAGATGGAAAGCATTCCATATGAATCATAAGACCAGAAAATCAAAGAGTCTCTGAATCAGACCAAGTTTTGAAGCATTCTAGACCACATAAAGTGAACAGAATTTCCCTCCACAGGAAAATCAACAAATGGTCATTCAGCATGCATTGAAGGGGTTTCCACATAAGCGTCTATAAGATCCCTTGACCTAGAAAGGAGCGGTCATATCACTGGCCAAGAAGATGGTCAAAAGATGCAGAGAGTTTAGGATAATTAGGAAGCTTCAAGGCCAGAGAATTTTGGATAAGTCACTTCAACAAGGCTCCACAGCTCGCCAATGGCAAGCTCACTGGCCTTGAACCCAGGTTAATGGTTCCCCCTCCCTGCTCCCCTACAACCATCATTTGCATCTGGGATGGTGATCAAATCTACAGTGACAAGAACAGAACTTTGGTTTGGGGAGGAACAGCCATGGAAGATGGCCTGTAGGCTTGCACATTCTCCTCCTCTTTCTACACACACACACACACACGCACGCACGCACGCACGCACACACACACACGCACACATGTATGCACACACGCATCTCCAGAAATCCTGGGTCAGGGTTTAGAATCTTTTTTAAATTATTTTTTTTTCAAGTAAAAAATATTTATTTTCTCTTTCTCTCAACTCAGAGAGGAAAAGAAAAAGAAAAAACAACACCCTGTAACAAATATACACAGTCAAACAAAACAACTTCTCATATCTGCCATGTCCAAATATAAAAATATATATAGGCATGTATATGCATGTATAGGTGTATATATACGTATGTAAAGGTGTATATATGTATGCACACATACACATATATATAAATATATGTATGTATGTGTTTATATAGATATGTATATATGTGTATGTGTGTATACACACATATATCCTCTATGGCCAAAGACAGGAACAGAACATGGTTTTGGGTGATCCTAATAGGGAACAGCCTCTTCCCTGAGGTATGTGAATAGAAGGCCATGGTCTGTGTCAGTTATATGAATCCCATTAGCATTCTCAGATAAGACTGAGCCCCTCCCCCCTATCCCAAAAGGCTAAGGCTGAGGTGTTCTCATGTCTTTGATCATCAGGGCTAAGATATCTCCTATGTTCTCACTACGAATAAAGTTGGTCATTGCCAGGGCATGGTTTCTCCCTAAGCTCTAAGGGTAGACAGGACCCCTCATCTCTCAGGTGGCCATGGGACAGAGCACTCTGCTAGAGCCCAAGTGTTTCCGAATTCCTTAGGATGGGCCTTTGAGGGTCCCTTCATGCATGAAAGCCATTTTCTACCATATTCTTAGAGGACGCAGAGTTTCTCCAGGGCTCAGAATTCCTCTGAACTCTCACTGTCCAATACATCCCCCATGTCAGGGTTAAGAGGCTCAGTAGCCCATTTTATTCAGTTCTCAATATCAAACATCTACAGTTGTAAGGAATCTCAATGGTATCCAGTCTAATCCCTTAATATTGCAGATAAAGAAGATGAATTACAGAGTGGTGAATTGTTCGAGGTCTCCCACCTAGTAGTGGCAGAGCTAGGATTCACACTCATGACTTTTAATTACTAATCCAGTGTGCTTCCCACTGTAACCTAGACACTTCCTGTAAGACCAGCCTGTATCGTAGGGAGGGAAAGTCTTGAATTAGAGAACTGCTCTTAGGACTTAGGAAAGTGTCTTCATGGGAAGTCAAGCCTCAGTGGATCTGCTCAAAGTGGTGTCATGGCTGCAGTCATCTTCAGCTTGACCCCATAATATTGTACAATATTATACAGTTCAAGCTGGTCTCCCTTTCACAAGCATTGGGGTGAACTCAAGGGAGACAGGGATGTCATAGAGTTCTTGTGATGTTATCCACATTCTGGAGACTATAAAATCATTACGTTAATTATGTTCAATTAACCACCTTACCCTTCCTCACCTTCCTGCAAATGCTTTTCTTCTAAAAAATACCCAGTCACGTTAATGGTGAGCTTAAAGTCAAAATGTCCTGAGCTGGGATTATATATGTGAAAGAGAATTTGGAGAGCATGCCTTTGGATGGAGGCCAACTGCTTACAGGGAAATTAGGGCCCCAGCCCCTTGGCTGATCACAGTGTTTATTCTGTAGAAACTTATACAGGGGTCCCAAAAGTCTTAGTGCAGTTTTAAGCTATTAAAGCAGAACAGAAATATAGAACTACTAAAAATAAAATCTCAACAACTATAGGTTAACACTAAGCACTAAGACTTTTGGGACATCTTCTATCTATCTTTCTCGTCTCCCTTGTAAAAATGTAATCTCTGTGATGCAGGAATTGTTTATTTCCTTATATTTAAATCCCTAGCACCTATCACAATGCCTAACTGAGAGTAAACAGTTAATAAATACTTATTGATTGATGGATTGGTTGATTGGAGATTTCTAGTGATGGGGAGCTCACTACCTTTTACCCTAGCCCCTTCTATTTTGGGCATATTTTTTACATTAGGAAGTTTTCAGTTACATCAAGTCTAACCTTGTCTCATGGCAGCTTCCCACTCTTGCCCTTAATTCTGCCCTCGAGGATCAATCAGAGCAAACTGGATGCTTTTTCCTCTTGTTATTCCTTAAAGAACTTGAAGGTAGCTATCAATGCTCCCCAGAGCCTTCTCTTCCCCAGTTTACATGTCTCTAATTCCTTTCACCATTCTACCCATGGTGGAGTCTCTCTGTTCCTGGCATGATTCTAGTCATGTGCCTTCTGAATGTGCTACAGTCTGTCTGTGTCTTTGCTTATCCTTTAAGATCTGCAGCAAGAATTCAGCTGATGGCCTCCCCTAGTAAACAACATACAATGAGATCAGAGATATCATTGGGTGGGACCTCAGGGGTTCTTTAGTCTTTCCTTTGTTGGGAGAATTCAACTTCTAATAGTTCCCCACCCACCCACTTTATATAGAACATTTGTATTTATTCTCTTTATATTTATTTATTCTGTATATGTTTGTAAATTTCCTTGTTCTCTCCCCTGTTAGAGTGAGTAGGATTGGTCCATTTGTTATCCTTATATCCCCAGTACTTGGTACAGTGTTGGCACATTAGTGTTTAATAAGTGCTGATTGTTTCATTGATGTGTGTGTGTGTGTGTGTGTGTGTGTGTGTGTGTGTGTGCGTATACCAGAGGTAGTTGTCCAAGGCAGGACTCATGTTTGGCCCAGTGTGGTAGCCCGTACCTTATATGGTGAGCCCTCTTGAGAACCAAGCTGGTCAGGCACCACTTCTCTGACTGGTGTTGATCTGAACTTACTTCTGTTTGGCATCCTGGGACTTCAGAAAAATAAGGTATTTGTAACTCAGGCTGCTTAACAATCTGACACAGGTTTTGGTGTCTGTCTGACCTTCTGAGCCCTGAACTTCAGCACTCCAACCTCTGATTCTAGATCTTTACATCTAGTAATTTGACTCTCAGCTTCTGGCATTACTGACTATCTCTTGGACTCCTCTAGAACTCTGTTTTACTCTCTGATACTTGTTATTTTAGTGCCTGGCTCTATGATCCCCTGGGCTTTAGTTTCTGGCTCAGCAATGCCCCTATGTAGACTCCCAGCTGTTTCTGGGACCTTGTGAGCTTTAGTATCTATCCCTGGGATCACACAGACCTTGGTGCCAATCTTTGGAGTGCCTCGATAAAGTCCTATAATACTCCAGGCTTGGACATCTGGCCTTATGGTGCCTTGAATCATAGTGTCTTGCTATCCAAGCATGTGAACATCATATAATTTCTCTGAGAAAGAATATTTTTTCACTATGAAGTCATCAGGCCTCAATGTCTAGCCCTGTAATCTCTTTACTCCTCAGGTTAGAGCAATGGATTATAAATCTGGGGTCTACAAGGAACCCATAAATTTTTTTTAAACAATTATAACTATATTCCAAGAGAATTGATTTCCTTTGTAACATTATATATTTTATTTTATGCATTTAAAACCATTATTCTGAGAAAGACTCCACAGACTTCACCATATATCCAAAGAGATTCATTACTTATGCACACACATACACAAGTTAAGAACTGTCTTAGGGCATCAGCATGACAGTGATGGAATGGGGGCAGAGAAAGGCCCAGAATACTTAGTTTTCTGAAGTTACATGTAACCTCACAGACTTATTATCCAATTTTTGTGCTATCAAATCCACCAAATTTATTATAGGAAAAGAAATGTTAGCATAGAAAAATATAGTGACTTGTTGAAAGTCATACCGCAGAATCATAGGTAGGGTTTGAATTCGTTGTCATGTAGGTAAAAAGCCTTGGTCTGGTCCAGATCTGGATACACCTATGGAAAGATGTCTGAGACCTCCAAATTCTGCTGGGAGCAAAGTGTCCCTTTACCCATAGTCTAACACTAATGGGTCCCTTATAGGGAGTTATGGACTGACTGAGAAGTGCCCATGGGCAGAAGGAAGCTTTCCCTCTCCTGCAGCCCTTGCCTCATCATTCAAATCCAGGTCCTTGTTCTCTGTGTCTGGGAATGAACCCCATGAAGTACACTAGCTTCCTTTCCCCCCTGTAACTGAATCAAAGAACAAAGACTGGCTAGGAGATTTTTCAGGTGTTGAGACATTACGTCTTTCCCAAGCTCATCTAGAGGTAACTATTTTAATGAGCTGAGAGATTCCTGGATCTCTCATTGGAAAATTCAAAGGAAGCTGATAAAAGCTGTCGCTTCAGCTGGAAGATAGGAAGATAGGCTGGTTATAGCTTAGAATGTTCCACAGAAGCTGATCTTGCTGCCCCTAGAGCCATCCTGAAGTAAGACTTGCTTTACAAGAGAGAATGATTAGGACGGTTGCTGTTTTAATCAATGCTCCACTCTGAGAATGTTTCCCATTTACAATCCCTGGCACACCCGACTGTTTGGGTGAGCTTCAGGGGAGAGCGATCTAATTAATAAACAACATTGTATTATTATGGCATTAGTGTAAATTCAACTAATAAATACTTTTTTCCCCCAGATGAAATGAGTGAATTTAATTGCTAGGAAACCTATGGAGAACTTAGACGATAAGTTTTTCCTGACTACTGTTTGGGGTTTTGTTCCTCCATTTAATTACAAAGCAAATGCACTTTAGGGTGTGTTAATTGTAGTGTTTGCCAGAAGATTAAAGTTCATTAAACTCTGAAGTTCACTTAACCCTCCATCATCTTCCACATCTCGCCTCTGTGAAACTTACTTGATTCAGGAGCTTGTAAAGAAACAAACAAAAATCCCACGATAATACAACAAAGCAAAACAAAATAGTGGAGGTGTTGGTCCTTCCCACACATGCACTATTGTTTCATGGGTTTCAAAGCTTACATTTCCAGAAGTGAGAAATAGGTTAAACCCACAGGATTTTCTTCTTCCGACAACATGCCACAATATCCCACTGGAAGATGACGTATGTGGTGCAATAGGTAGAATGCCAGACTCTGAGCAAAGAAAACCTGAGTTCAAATCTTGACACTTACTAGCTGTGTGACCCTGAACAAATTCCTTAACCCCTTATTGCCATAGTTTTTTTTCACCTGTTAAATGGGGATAACAATACCATTTACCTCCCAGAGTTGTTGTGAGGACCAAATGAGATAATAACTGTAGAGCACTTAGCAGTGCCTTAGCACATAGTAAGCATTACATAACTGTTAGATATTAATATCATGATTAATTGCTTCTTTTCACCATACAAGGAGTCCTGCTGAAGCCGTGTAACATCCGAAGTCTACGACGTTCCACAACATCAGCAAGTAGGTCATGGAATCATGTGAGGGAATAGATAAAACATGGCAGGGACTTCACCATAGAGGAGAGTTTGGGAGGAAACGGATTTAGATTTAGTTGATCTGTTTTTATAGAAACATTTCTTAACTAGATGAGCATGGATAAATTTCTTCATTTCTCTGAGGGTCAGTTCCCTGTCTTTTAAATGGGAATAGTGACACTTGTACTAACTTCCCCTAAGGAATGTCATAAAGAAAAGACTTTGCAAACTTGGAATCGCCTTCTAGAGGTAAATATTTATGATATGAAAGTACGAGGGTGCATTTTGTCAAAACTTAGAGAAAGTCTCGTTGGTCTCCACTGTTTTGGAAGGCATCAGTATATAGGAGTTGGAATACCAAAAACCTAGGTTTGATTTTCACTCTACTTACTAGCTATATGACTCTAGGCAAACTACTTCATCTTTCTGTGCATCAGTTTTCTTAACTTTAAAATGGGGATAACCTCTAAAGGTTGCTGTCAGGATTAAATGAGATAATGTATTTAAAGTACTTTGCAAATTCTAAAGTCCCATGTAAATACCAGCTATTACTTCTATTTTAAATTGAAATAAAATATTTTCTTATCCTTGAATTAATTGGACTTTGCTTTATTTGGAGAGCATAGTGATGGATTTTTGACATGTTTATACCTGAAAATATCCAGCAAATACTTCATTTTCTGTGAATGAAAGAGTAAAAATAATTTTTTAAAATTAATTTGTTTTCAGTTTTCAATAATCACTTCCATATGTTTTAAATTTTCTCTCCCTCCTGTCCCTCTCCCTACACAAGATGGCAAATAATCTTATGCAGGTTCTACTATATTATTAGTCACATTTTTAGACATTGCATAGAAGAATTAAAATGAATGGGAGAAACTATGAGAAAAACCAAACCCAAACACAACAAAAGAGAAAATGTCTGTTTAATTCTGTGTTCTGATTCTATAGTTCTTTCTCTGGATGTGGATGGCATTTTTTCATCAAGAGTCCTTTGGAAATGTTTTAGGTCCTTGCATTGCTATGAAGGGCTAAGTCTTTCAGAAATAGTCCTCATACACTGTGGCTGTTTCTGTGTATAATGTTCTCCTGGTTCTGTTCATTTCACTCAGCATCAGTTCATATAAATCTTTCCAAGTTTGTCTGAAATCCACCTGTTCATCATTTCTTATAACACAATAGTATTCCATTGCATTCATATACTACAACTTGTTCAGCCATTTCCCAGCTGATGGACATTCTCTTGATTTCCAGTTCCTGACCACCACAAAAAGAGCTGCTATAAATATTTTTGTACATGTGGGCCCTTTCCCCATTTTTATGATCTCTTTGGGATACAGCCCAATAAGCAATATTACTGGGTCAAAGGGCATGTATATTTTCATAGTCCTTTGGGCATAGTTCCAAATTGCTCTCCAGAATGGTTGGATAAGCTCACAGCTCCACCAACAATGAATTAGTGTTCCAACTCTCCCACATCTTCTCCAACATTTATCATCCTCCTGTTTTGTCATGTTAGGCAATGTTATAGGTATGATGTGGTACCTCAGAGTTGTTTCAATAGTGATTTAGAACATTAAAAAAAACTTTTTATGGCTTAAGTACTCTGTAATTGACAGAACTTATTAGAATGAACTAGAGAATGTTAAAGTAAAAACACTGCTGCATTTGATATCAGAAGATGAGTTTGGATCCTCTCTATGCTTTTTTAATTCCTGTGTCTTTGGACATGAGAATCTCTGATTCTCAGTTTCCTCATTTGTCAAATAGACTTTATGATCTTTTTGAGCTCTGAGTCCTATGAGCCCTCATTTTATAAAAGGAGGAAAAGGAGACCTAGGAAAGTGCAGTGATTTGTCTAAGTGATCTATGTGAGACTCAAATTCAGGCTTTCAAATTAGGAGTTAAGAAAAAGATCACTTTGGCAAATATCCGTCTGTCTGTCTGTCTGACTGTCTGTCTATCTATCTCTCTATCTATCTATCATCTTTCTCTCTATCCCTCTCCCTCTCTCTGTCCCTCTCTCTCCCTCCCTCCCTCTCTCTCTCTCTTTCTTTCTCCCTCCCTCCCTCCCTCTCTCTCTTCTTCCCTCCCTCCCCCCCCTCTCCTTCTCTCTCTCCCCTCCTTCTCTTTCCCCTCCCTCTTTCTCCCCTCCCCTCTCTCTCTCATCTGCTTCCTAAATACAAGATGGGTGGGATATGTGAGGTTAATTTGTTTGCACCAGACCTTCACATTTTAGTAGTCTTCATTCCAAGTTAATTGTGGTTCAGTAATAGATAATGGAAACCAAGATCTTTGGTTTGTTGAGAGAGTCTGAACACCCAGGAGAAGGGAGATCGCAGTCATTCTGTACTCTGCCTTGGTTAGACTAATCTGCTGCAGTACGTTCAGTTCTAAGCACCACATTTTAGAGTCACCTTCAAGAGCTCAGCCAGAAGAGTTGAACACAGAGCATGGAGATATCATGGTGAGACTTCCCTCTAGCAGCCCACTTACAAACTTTAATTCTCATAGTTCCAAGGGGATTTAAGACTTCAGCTAAGCACAAACCATGCAGAATGCTTTTGACTTTGCCTTTAGGAGAGGAGCCAGATGAGGAAGAGAGGTGGGAGGCAAGACTTTGCCCTTAGATATTGAATGGTAGAGAATAATGGAGGTTGCAGCCAAAACTGGGTTCTTGATGGAGGCTCTATGCTGAACTCTAACATGGTAGGTGGAAGTGAATACCACCATGTGCTGTTGTTGCCCAGCAAAGAGCCAAGGACAGAATTTTAGAACTAGGGAATGACCATCCAAGGTGCAGGAATGGGGCTGCTGGGGAAATCTCCTTGCAGAATTCTCCGTGTTTTTCCTAGGGAGCTGAGAAATGCGCCTCTGTTATCTCTCTCCTGTATTCCCTTGGTTTACCTACAGAGAACTGGACATTGGGGAAACTGGCTCAACTTCCCCTGCCTGTCTTTTCTGTTTTAAGGACAGAAGACTTTTGTGGCTCTCTTAAAAACTATTATCTTTGTAAAATGAGTCAACACACATCTATAAAGTGCTTCCTATGGACCAGGCATCATGCTAAGCACTGGCAACACCAGGAAGAGTAAACATCATACCTTCCCTCAAACACATTATGTTCTAAGTGTTTAAGTGTTTGTGACCAAATATTTAAATCTGCATGGCCATTGGAATTTGGGTCAATTCTGCTTGTCTTAAATGCTTGTGGTGAGATTGGGAATAGAGGTAGGGCACCCATATTAGCAGCAGATTTCAATATTCATGTTTCATAAACCAAATTTGGATCTGTCAATGCAAATTAGCTGGGTGTCCAACCCACATATTTAACTAAGAATACTTTGCGTTAGATGGAGGAGACTATTATTTGAGGCCTCATCTCTTCCTGAGATGGGACTCAGTGAACAAGCACCCCAGGCAAAATGTAAGCATTTTTCTGCCCTGGGGTTGGTCATGTTCTCAGCCTTTCTCTTTTAAAATTTAATTTAATTTTGTTCAATTGACAAAAAAGTTTTCTTCTCTCCCATCTTTACCAATTGAAAATAAAAACAAAACCCTTATAACAAAAATGCATATTCAAGAAAACAAATTACTGAATTGATCATGTCTAAAAATGTATGTGTGTATGTATCTATGTCTCTGTCTTTTTGTGTCTCTCTCCCTCTCTTCCTGCTGTCTCTCTCTCTGTGTGCCTATACAGAGAGACTTCTGTCTCTCTGTATTTCTATTTCTGTCTCTTTCTCTCCCTCTCTTCCTGACTGTCTCTCTGTACCTCCCTGTCTTTCTGTCTCTTTATTTCAATCTCTTTCTGTCCCTCCCTCTGTTTTCCCCTTCTCTCTCAATTGCTCTCTATATCTCTACCTCTCTCTTTCTCTCTCTGTGTTCTCTCTTTCCCTCCCTCTCTTTTTCTCTCTGTCTCTCTGTCTTTCTCTGGAGAGGGGTAACATGCTTCGTTGGTCCTCTGGAACCTTTGCTAGCCATTGGCATTGGTCAGAGTTCTTTAGGCTTTCAAAGCTGTCTTCACAACATTGTCACTATGTAGATTGTTCTTCTGGGTTTTGCTCAGGCCGCTCTACATTAGTTCATCAATGTTTTTGAAAGAATATCAATGAGATGGGGCTACAGGCTGGATCTGTGAGGTCATCAGTCCAGGGGATATCAGGTGAGCTCTTTGATTGCTAGTTGGTACCCTCTCTGGAACATTTAGTATTTGAGATTTGCCTAGAATACTGAGAGATGAAGTAACTTGTCTTGGGTAGCATAGCAAGATTGTGTTAGAAGTAGACCTTGAACCCAGTGGTATTGGAATTGGCTCCAATGGTGGCCCTCTAGTCATTTCATCATACAGCTTTTCAACAAGGAGAGTTATCCAGAAATAGAAGAGGCTGTCTGAGGATGTAGTGAGCTCCCCTTCTCTTGAGTTCTTGCCAAGTAGATTATAGAGGGGGTTCTTGTTCAGGTGCAAGCTGGACTAGGTGTCTTCTGAAGTCCCTTCCAATTTAGAGATTTCCCTGGAGGCCAGCCTGGAAACCACAAGATGTCCATGTCACACCTGTGGAGTGGGAGCTACCATGCCAGAGTGAAATCTCGGTGACTTAATGTCACTTCAGTGTGGTCAGTTAGCCTGAGAACATTGGCTTGTGTCCAAAAAAGCAGATTTTGTCAGTCCCAGAAAAAGGAACCAAAGGAAAAGAATTGTGGGAGCAGAGTAGAGAGGCAGAGGATGGAAGAAAAGAAAATGGCCTTGTCAATGAATGAGAGCATCTTTTTATAGCCCTACTGAAATGTTTAGGTCATTTCCAGCTGTTTGACTTCAGTGAGCCCAGCCAAGGTATCAGAATTAAATGCCTGGCCTCCCTGGCCATTGAAGTTTCCCTTGCTGCTCTGTGGGCTGTCTACAACTGGCTAACTTTTCAGACTAAACATATTCAGTTTTAATCAAGTTGCCTGAAATTTCTCAAAGGAAGCTAGGCTGACAACCATCGTGTTTCTGTCTCTGTAGCTTTGATGTTTAGCATGGTTGCCTGCCACATTGCAGATACCTAATAAATATTGTTGAGTGAGTGATGGATTGATTGTCTAAGCCCTGCTGCTTTTCTACATATGGAATCTTTGGTAAGGCCCTTACTCTTTCTGGGCTTGGGAGTCCTAATCTGTTAAGTAAAGGTGGCTGCTCTGCTGCATTCTGCACTGCTCAGATCACCTCTGGAATATTGGGTTCCGTTTGGGATATCATAATTCTGAAGGGCATTGACAATGTGAAATAAGGTGACTTGGGAGGTAGTGAGTTCTGCTTCACTGGAGGTCTTCAGACAGAGAGAAATGGGATGATCACTTGTAATGGATGTTCTAGAAAGAACCTTCAGGTATTAGTGGGACTAGATGCTCTCCAATCCCTGTTTTCACTCAAGAGCCCGAGATTCTGCTATGTTTCTGGTGGTCCTCTATAAGTTCCAGAATTTTTCTTATTGTCCTTTTGTATATTAAGTCATAAACTAGGGGATATTTGCCTATAATATCCATACCACCTGTACCATCATGGATCTTGGGGGACTAAAACATTTCTCATTTTTTCTAGTCTCTTTTACACTTTACTTGTTCAGATGTTTTTCAATGTGGACATCATCATTTCCTGCCTTTCATCCTATATATTGATGCCAGCTTTGAAGTGGTCAAGGCTCCCTTGTTTTCTTTCATTTAGGGGATTTTAGCAGATGGCGCTCTCAATTTGAGACAATGACATAATACAGCAACCAAAATGCTCAAGCAATCTTCAACTGTACTCAAAGAAATACAGTCAGAATACAAAAAATACATGTACAAAGAAATCCAGGGATACAAGGGTCCTACTGTACTCTGCACTCAACAGACCACAGTGGGAATATAGGTTTGAGTTCTGGCCAGCTCATGTTGAGGAAGGCATTGAGCAGCTAGAGAATGGTCAGTTGAAGTCAACCAGGATGATTAAAGGGGATGTGTTAAAGGAATCAGTGTTCAACATAGAAAAGAGAGGACCTGAGTGGCAGGTGGGAGGTAGGGCAGAAACCACCCTCAGTTGTTTTAACAGAGGGGAAAATGAGGGCTAGAAAAGGGGAAACCTATGGCTGCAGAGCTAGTGGCAGAGATGGGGATAGAGGCCAGGTTTCACAGAGTCATAGTTATAAATTTTGGAAGGGATCTCACAGGCCTTTAAGTACAATCAGCACCTGAATAAGACTTCCTTCTGTAACTTACCAACTTATTAAACCTTTTCTTGAAGATCTCTAGTGTGGTAGAACCTGTTATCTCTGGAGAGAGATCATTCCACTTGGGAAGAGTCCTTAATGTTAATAAAAAGTTTTACATAAAACAAATTTGTTTCTTTGAAATTCTCACAAATTATGCATAATTTTGTTCTCTGGAGCTATGCAGATTCCTGATTTTATATTGTAGATTATCAAATACTTGAGAACAACTATCAACTCTACCCCTACTTTCCCCCAAATCTTCTCTTCTCTAGGTTAAATATCTATAAGTTCTGGTTTTTCAATCAATGCTCATGTGACATGATACAGAGTACTATTACCATCCTTGCTTCTCTCTTCTGAATACTCTCTAATTTGTTTTTTTTTTTTTTATTATTAAATTTATTTATTTAACTTTTAACATTCATTTTCACAAAATTTTGGGTTACAAATTTTCTCCCCTTTTAACCCCTCCCCCCCCAAACACCAAGCATTCTAATTGCCCCTATGACCAATCTGCTCTCTCTTCTATCATCCCTCTCTGCCCTTGTCTCCATCTTCTCTTTTGTCCTGTAGGGGCAGATAGCTTTCTATACCCCTTTACCTGTTTTTCTTATTTCCTAGTGGCAAGAACATTACTCGTCAGTTGATCCTAACACTTTGAGTTCCAACTTCTCTTCCTCCCTCCCTCCCCACCCCTTCCCTTTGGAAGGCAAGCAATTCAATATAGGCCATATCTGTGTAGTTTTGCAAATGACTTCCATAATAGTTGTGTTGTATAGGACTAACTATATTTCCCTCCATCCTATCCTGTCCCCCATTACTTCTATTCTCTTTTGATCCTATCCCTCCCCATGAGTGTCGACCTCGAATTGCACTCTCCTCCTCATGCCCTGCCTTCTATCATCCCCCCCACCCTGCTTGTCCCCTTATCCCCCACTTTCCTGTATTGTGAGATAGGTTTTCCTACCAAAATGAGTGTGCCCTTTATTCTTTTCTTTAGTGGAATGTGATGAGAGTAGACTTCATGTTTTTCTCTCACCTCCCCTCTTTATCCCTCCACTAATGAGTCTTTTGATTGCCTCTTTTATGAGAGATAATTTGCCCCATTCAATTTCTCCCTTTCTCTTCCCAATATATTTCTCTCTCACTGCTTGATTTCATTTTGTTTTAAAGATATGATCCCAACCTATTCAATTCACTCTGTGCACTCTGTCTCTATGTATGTGAGCGTGTGTGCATGTGTAATCCCACCCAGTACCCAGATACTGAAATGTTTCAAGAGTTACAAATATTGTCTTTCCATGTAGGAATGTAAACAGTTCAGCTTTAGTAAGCCCCTTATGACTTCACTTTGCTGTTCACCTTTTCATGGTTCTCTTCATTCTTGTGTTTGAAAGTCAAATTTTCTTTTCAGCTCTGGTCTTTTCATCAAGAATACTTGAAAATCCTCTATTTCATTGAAAGACCATTTTTTCCCCTGAAGTATTATAGTCAGTTTTGCTGGGTAGGTGATTCTTGGTTTTAGTCCTAGTTCCTTTGACTTCTGGAATATACTGTTCCATGCCCTTCGATCCCTTAATGTAGAGGCTGCTAGATCTTGTGTTATCCTGATTGTATTTCCACAATACTTGAATTGTTTCTTTCTAGCTGCCTGCAGTATTTTCTCCTTGACCTGGGAACTCTGGAATTTGGCCACAATGTTCCTAGGAGTTTCTCTTTTTGGATCTCTTTCAGGCGGTGTTCTGTGGATTCCTTGAATATTTATTTTGCCCTCTGGTTCTAGAATCTCAGGGCAGTTTTCCTTGATAATTTCATGAAGGATGATGTCTAGGCTCTTCTTTTGATCATGGCTTTCAGGTAGTCCCATAATTTTTAAATTGTCTCTCCTGGATCTATTTTCCAGGTCTGTTGTTTTTCCAATGAGATATTTCACATTATCTTCCATTTTTCCATTCTTCTCTCTTTGTTCTGTGATTTCTTGGTTTTGCATAAAGTCATTAGCCTCCATCTGTGCCATTCTAATTTTGAAAGAACTATTTTCTTCAGTGAGCTTTTGAATCTCCTTTTCCATTTGGCTAATTCTGCTTTTGAAAGCATTCTTCTCCTCATTGGCTTTTTGAACCTCTTTTGCCAATTGAGTTAGGCTAGTTTTTAAGGTGTTAATTTCTTCAACATTTTTTTGGGTCTCCCTTAGCAGGGAGCTGATCTGCTGTTCATGCTTTGACTTCATGTCTCTCATTTCTCTTCCCAGCTTTTCCTCCACCTCTCTAACTTGATTTTCAAAATTCTTTTTGAGCTCTTCCATGGCCTGAGCCCATTGGGTGGGCTGGGACACAGAAGCCTTGATTTCTGTGTCTTTGCCTGATGGTAAGCATTGTTCTTCCTCATCAGAAAGGAAGGGAGGAAATGCCTGTTCGCCAAGACAGTAACCTTCTATAGTCTTATTTCTTTTCCCTTTTCTGGGCATTTTCCCAGCCAGTGACTTGACCTCTGAATATTTTCCTCACACCCACCTCACCTCCTGATCCTCCCAGCCCGTGTTTGTGGTCTGAGATTCAAATGCTGCTTCCAGCCTCAGGGCTTTTGGCGGGGGCAGGGCTGCTATTCAGTATGAGATTATGATCTGGTGCTGAGATCGGGGCAGGGCCACCTCTCAGGCTCAGTTCCCTCAGGGGGTTTATGCGCAGACCTTCCGCAATGGATTCAGGCTCCCGCCCGCTTGGGGAGCCCCTGTCTGCATCCGCCTCTCAGCTTCTACCTCCCGGGGGGGGGGGGGGGCCTGAATTATGGGGGCACCCCACTCCCCTCTCGACCCGCCAAAGAGACTCTCTCACCCACCCCTGTCACCTGTGGGTGGAGGGACTTGTGCAGCCGCTGGAGATCCCGTCCCTGAAGCCTGCTCGGATCTGTTTCTCTCGGTGCCGCAGCCGTGGCCGCAGCAGGTCTGGGCTGGGCTTTGTGTCTGCAGCGCGACGGACCTTTTGCGAGAGGTTTGCAGATCCCTCTGTGGGTGGAGGGACCCGTGTGGCCGCTGGAGATCCTGTCTGTGAAGCCTGCTCGGATCTTTTCCTCTCGGTGCCGCGGCCGCGGCAGGGCTGCACTCAGCTCCCAGTCCCGGCGCCCAGTCCGCAGCGCGAAGGACCCCCCGGCGAGAGGTTTGCAGGTCTCTCTGGAACAGAAATCTCCCTCGCTCCAATGTTCTGTGACCTCTGGGTGCGGAATTCGCCGTGAGTTACTTCCCTGTAGCCATTCTATGGGTTGTGGGTTCAGAGCTATGTGTATGTGCGTCTTTCTACTCCGCCATCTTGGCTCCGCCCCTGTGCCATCTTGGCTCCGCCCCTCTCTCTAATTTGTTAATGGCCTTCCCAACCCACTAGATGTGATCGAACAATGGTAGAGTGCACTGGGATTCTCACATCTCTAGTCTTGGGCAACATGCCTTTGTTATCACATTAGGTTTTTTTCCCTTTGGTCAATATATCATACTTATGTTGAGCTTGTTGTTTAGGAGTTCAGTCATGTCTGACTCTTTGTGGCCCCATGGAGCAACTGTCCATAGGGTTTTCTTGGCAATGATAGTAGAGTGATTTATATTTCCTTCTGTTGTAGGTTAAGGCAGTGTAGGGTAAGTGACTTGCCCAGGGTCACACAGCTAGTAAGTTTCTGGGGCTGGATTTTAACTTAGATCTTTATGACTTTAGGCTAAGCACACCCTATTGTTTGAACCACTTGGCTGCCCCTATATTGGGCTTGCAGTCTTCTAAAACCCCTAAATTGTTTTCAGATGAATTGCCATCTAGCTACATATGTCCCATTTTGATTTGCTTCTCAAAGTTTTTATTGCTATATTTTGGTTTCATGTTATCTACGTTATTCCCAGTATTCTTCCCCACCCCCTGCCAGTCCCTCACCAGAGGTCAACCCATAAAACAAAAAATCAGAGGAAAAAGAAAAAAAATCAGCAAAAGCTGATCAATGCACCAAAAAGTCAAAATACATGCAGGGTTCTATAGCTGTAGAAGTTCCACTTCTGTGTATACCTCTTCTTTGTGGCCAAGCTTGTTCTTGATAATTCTGTCTTGATCTTAGTCACTGAGAAAAATATTAAGAAACCTAGAGCCAAGCACATATTGTTTAGGAATGCCTTTGGAGACCTTGTTTCAAGTTACTAATAATACATAGCAAGCTTTTATGTAATACTTTTTAAGATCTGGAAAGTGTTTTTCACAAATGTTATGTCTTTTGATCCTTATAGCATTCCTAGGAAGTCGGTGATATTATTATCCCCATTTTACAGATTAGGAAATAGAGGTAGACAGAAGTTAAGTGACTTGTCCAGTGTTACACAGCTATTTAAGTAGCAGAGGCAGATTTGAACTCCAGTTTTCTTCACCCTAGGTTCATTGCTCTATCCACTGCACCATCTAGTTGCCTGTATTGGACAAAATGATACCAAACCATTGATGACTACTCTTTGGATCTGACTAAAAAATCAGTTTTAAGTGTGATGAATTATATTATCATTTTGTTCATATCACTTCATTTTTTCCCATGTGATTACCAAGGAAAGATCTGGTAAAACACTTATCTAAACTCTAAGAGTTATATGTCCAAACTTTTCTCCAACTATCAGTCTAATTACATTGCAAAATACACAGACTAAGTTTAGTCTGTCTCATTGGCTCATTCGTGATACCATGCTGACTGTGATTACGTTAGTTATTTACTATACATTCCTTGAAAAACATGTTGAAGATTCTAGAAAAAGGGTGCCTAAACTTTTTGCTTTTCATGGGAACATTTTGATAGTCTGTTGAAGTCTGTGGACACCTCAGAATAATGTTTTTAAAATGGATAACATATATAAAATATGTAGCATTACAGAGGAGAATAATGATATCAAAATACAGTTTCAAAATTTAAAAAAAATTCATAGAACCTAGATTATGAACTACTGCCCTAGAATCTGGAAGTTCATCATCCTCCGCTGCCCCAGTAACTGAAATCATGACATATCCTGAATATAAAACTTATATACTGAAACTATGTATAAAACTTGTAAACTGAAAACTGACATATCCTATTTTTGAAAATTGAAACACCACTTGACCTTCATTGATAAGGCATATTACCTATTCACCATGATCTTTCACATATCACTGGCAGTGATTCAGAAATCATATCTGAGGGGCAGCTAAGTGGTACTGTGGCTAGAGCACCAGCCCTGGAGTCAGGAGGATCTGAGTTCAAATCTAAACTCAGGCACTTGCTAGCTGTGTCACCCTGGGCAAGTTATTTAACCCTGGTTGCCTCTCCCCCCACCAAAAAACTCCCCCCAAACCTAAAATCATATCTTTCAGTTCTTTCAGTAATAGAGGATATAATTCATCTAGCATAGGTCACCCAAACTCATCAAGGAGAGTTATGTGCTCCTTTATAAGCTGCCTCCCCACCTGAGGATCAGCTCCCGAGTGACCATCTTTTCCAGTTCAAAGATCATTCCCTTTGTCACATAAAACAGAAATAAGATTAGTAATGAGCATCTTGATGTCTGGCGTCAGTAACTGTTTCATCTATTTAGGAAGCAGATGGGCAGCAAAGTGGGTGGATGTTGGACTTGGAGTCAGAAAGACCTGGCTCCAGATTCTGCCCCAAGCACTTAGTGTGTGACTGTGGGTTAGTCACTCAAACTTACTGTCTTCAGCTATAAAATGAAGATTATTTTTTGAGGCAATCAAGGTTAAGTGACAGAGCTAACAAGTGTCTGAGGCCAGATTTGAATTCAGGCCCTCCTGACTCCAGGACCAGTACCTGATCCATTACACCACCTAGCTGCCCTTAAAATGAAGATTAACACCATCTACCTCACAAAGCTATTGTGAGGGTCACATAAGGCAAATGTTAATATTAGGTATGATTATTGTTAGTAATAGCCAGTATCTATAAAATGCTTTAAATTTTGCCAAATTATATATATTATCTCGTGATTCTCATAACATTCTGCTTAGGTAGGTACTGTTATTATCCTCTTTTTACAGGTGAGGAAACTGAGGCTGAGAGAGGTTAAGTGACTTGTCCAGGGTCACAAATATGTGTAAATGTAGAAAGCTGCATTTAAATTCAGTATTCCAGCATGCTAACCACTGTGCTACTGACTTGTTTGTTTCCTCAGGCAGCAGTCCTATCTCTCTTTTGGTTCTTTGTTTATCCCAACATAACTAATACCCTGCCATCTTTCTCCACCAATGTTTGTTTCTTCTTAGCTTTTCTTGTCAAGCTCAGACTATTCTGAAATTAATCATTCCTAATACTATTCTTAAAAGACCGTAGAACATTAAAAAACTATTCTCCATTATGTGTCTTTTGGTTGTTTCATCTTCTCTATATTAGAAAAAAAAGTTGATTGATGAATTCCCTGTGCATCCACATTAGTCTGTTTAGGCAACCCCCACCTTTTCTCCTCATTTAAATTGTTTTTCTTTGTGTCCTCAGAATTTCATTTTGAGTACTTCTTACAGTGGAAAGGAAGAAGGGTTTAAAGTCAAACAACCTGTATTTAAATGCCAGTTCTGTTCCTTATTACCTGTGTGATTTTGGACATACTATTTAGTCTACCTGGGTCTCAGTACCTCATTCATAAAATGGAGAGTTTGGACAAGTAAGCTTTAAGATTGCTTTCTATTTCTAATTCTACAATCTTATGCAACTCCAAACTGCCTTTTTCTCAACATTCCATTTGACTATTGAAGGTATAGTAAAGATATCTGTAGTTTCTATGGCAGTCATTTGAACTAGTTATTACACCCATAATATATTCACCGTATTGAGATCTCAAATATACACATCTGATTTTTTTTTTTTTTGTAATTCCTTCTCCTAAAATCTAAGAACCATGTCAATATATTTGTTCTTTTTCTGTCACCTATTTGCACAGAATGGTCATTTTACCTGAAGGTTCTCATTCTAGGAACCAGTTATTACCTGCTGGTAAGAACCCTCCAATTGTTTTCTCCCCAGCTTTTGATGGATGATAATATTATTATGACAAATAAAAAAATATTAGTTCTTTTACTTTGGAGAGATAGAAGGGGAAGTTGAGGGCGGGGGATAGAGACAGAAAGAGAGAGACAGAGGTATCCAGATCACTGGATTGCTGGAAATTGCAGTAGTTATGGGCCAGACTTGTGGTCTGTTTCCCACATTCTTCATCAATTTCACCTTTTTGTCTCAGAACGTACTTCAATGACAATATAATTTCTATTTCTGTCTCCATCATCTCCACCCAAATGCTTTTCCCCAGGATTTCATCCTTTGATTCCAGAATTTTCTCATATGTATAAGCTCCTTAATATAAAAACTCTTCTTTCTTTGTCCCCTTTACATTTTCTGTTCCTTTTGAATAAAATGCATTCATTCAGAGCCATTTTACAATCTTGGGTCTCATCTCATTTAAACTGTCATATCTAAGATTCTAATTTGCCTCATTTTTTTGGGTTCTCTAGTTCACATTGCCTACTAACCAATATTTTGTACATGTGTGTAGAGATCACTGGAGTTATAACTTTTATCTATGATTCCTGGTCTAGGTACCTTTGAACTCAAAGCATTCCTGCCTGGGACCTTTTGTCCCACTATTTTGAGAAGTCTTCTGTGTGCATGAGACAGTGTCTCGTGTCTCATTTGCAAACACAGCAATATGAACCAGCAGTTGCCCTGTGGCATAAATTGCTGGTGTGTGGGAGGAGAAGAAATTTGTCTGCTCCTAGAGAGGGACAGTGGAGGTGGTTTGGAGAAATGGATTGAAGGGTGAAAGCAAAGCATTCGGCCTTTCATGGTCTTTCATGGGAATCACCATAGATCCCCTGCTCAAGGTGAATTGGATCCCTAATACTCCTAGAACTCTGCCTACAGATAGCCCTAATAAATGCTGCTGAGGCTGTGCTTAGGAAGTATCTCTGACCCCGAAGGTTTTCTTAAGTAAACTCAGCCTCAGCAAAGCTTCCCTATTCCTCTGGGTCTGGTGTTCCATCTTCAGTTAGCGTTTGTTTGCCAAGTTGGAAGCAAACATTGAAATGTCTGAATAATGGGCTGCTTGCCTTTGGGAAATTACATTGTTCTCTTTTTTTAAAAAAAGCATTATCTCTGGACTCAGAGGTCCTGGGTTCAAATTTCACCTCTGACTATACTCACTAGTTGTTTGACCTTAGACTAGTTACACAACCTCCAAAGGCCTTGGTTTTCTAATCTGCAATGGATTGGACTAGTGGCTTCTATATTTTCTATAACTCAAGATTTAAGATTGTAGAATCCCAAGCTTCTCCCAAATTTTTACCTCTAATATTCTGGTCATTTTTTTTGTCTTCAAGAGATGGAATGGCAAAATCTATGAAGAATTAAATCAGATCAGACAAGGGCCAATGTAGAGGTGCATGATGGGCATGACCAGATTGTAATACATTACAAATGCATTTTACCAGAACAGGGAATGTATAGGGAATGTCTGAGTGACAAAGAACATGGTCTAGTCACATGAAGTGAGTGAGGGATAACTGATAGGTAACCTGTGTGCTCCACTGGTATCCATGCTTTATCAAGAAAACTCAAGGGGGTCTGTCAGCTTATGTCAAGGATCCCCTCTAGGGTGGGAGGATATGAGCAAGAACTCCATAGGTTGGGCAGGCATGAATGGGTTTTGAATTGTCTCACTAAAGAAAATAACACGTTGATGAGGTTACATTTTTGGGATTATCAGAATTCACTTACCTGAAGCCAGATCACTGATGAGGTCAAAGATTATTTGGAGTTTTGTGGAGTAAGGAAATTCATTTACTTACAGTCAGATCTTTTCTTTTCAGGCTGTCTGTCCATTGGTCCTAAAATACTAGCTCTTTCCATGGTAGAAATGGCATCCTGTAGATAATCCTTTAATCTAGATAGTGGGGACTACTCCTTCCAGTGAAGAGGCAAGAAGAATGATGGGATAAGGTGGGAAGAAGAATCAAAGACAATAAGACAATACTTGGACAGAGTGAGAGGGAAGAAAAAGAAGAGAAAATAGAAAAGGGAGAAAAAGAAGAGGAGAAAGAAGAGGAGGAAAGAAATAATAAAAGGAAGGAGGATTCAGGGTTATGTTCAAGAATTCTGAAAATCTACTCCAAGCAACATGATATACTGGCAAAAACACTAACCCAAGAACTTGGAAAGCCAAGTTTTTGTCTTTGTTAATAATTTCCTATGTAAATATGACCAACTCGTTTCAAATTATTATAGATTTATGATCCCCAACTGGAGGGGGAGCTTAGAGATCATTCTTCGCCTGAAAAAACATAAACTTGAGGATGGATTGAATCTTTGTGTTTACATCTTATATACCCAGTGCTAAGGCATATCATGGGCTTAATAAATTTTTGCCGCTTTAAAAAAATATTGTTATTATGTTTACTCCTCCTGTTGCAAATGAGAAAAAGTTATAGCAGGAGAGAAAAAGTCCAAGTAGTTCACCCATGGTCACATATAGATTACTCTTCCATCTCCAATAGTTGCAAATGAGAAAAAGTCCTAGCAGGAGAGGTTTGCCCATGGTCATACATGGAATGAGTGGCAGAGTTTGGGATTAAACCAAGTCCTCTCACTTGCAATCCAACTCTCTTCTCCTCTGCTGTATTGTATCTCTAGATTCTCCTATCTATAGAACAGAAAGACACTTGCATTGGTATAAGACTTAACAATTTACAAAATGACTTCCTCATAGTGATAATAGTAGGCATTTACACAGCATTTTAAGATTTGTAATGTGCTTTGCATATCTTATCTCATTTGATCTGATAGAATTTTATTCCATTGGTTGTTACCTATGATTTCTCTGAACCCTCTAAAACCTGTTCTCCCTAAATGGGTTCATTACTGAATGTTTCTGTTTATTCAACCAATCCCATATTCATTTCACTCTAGTATCATCTCCTTCACATTTCTCTACCTTATTCAGTATGACAACTATAGAAACTTTGTCAAATGCCTCGATGAAAGTCAGACATAAAATATTTATTGCATACCCTTAATTTACCTAGCTGGTTACTCTGTCAAAGAAGAGAATGGATTTATAGTGGTTGTGACTAGTTCTTCATAAAAACCATTCTGATTCTTGTTGACCACTGCTTCTTCTGTTTAATGCTCAAAATCTTTAAATATATGTCCTTGAATTTTGCCAGGAATAAAAATCAAACTTGCTAAGTTAGAGTTTTAATACTCTACTTTCTTCCTTTTTCAAAATATTAGTCACATTTGACTATCCCTACTTTTTGTATTCAATTCATACTTTACATAGTGACAAAAATGATCTTAAGAATCAAGTTTTATTTCCTTACTTCTCTGCTGCAACATCTTTAGTTACTTCTTCTTAATCCTTGGATAAAAATAAAAAAAATAATCCCTGCTCTGGCACTTAAAACCAATCCAGACAGAAGAAAATAGCAACAGCAACCACACACACACACACACACACACACACACACACACATGTCCTTTAATGAACAAATGACACTCATTTAGGATAACTATTTTTTCAGAAATATTCATCAAGATCTCAAAGGAAATAATGGATATAGATCTGTATATAAAGAAAACTGGCACCATCATAAGTCAACTTAAATTCTAGGATTTTTTTTGTTGCAGATTGGTTTTCTAACTACTAGTTTGCTGAACTTAGGAGGTGAATCATAGGTAACAGACTTTTCCTAATTCAGGCACAATCATCCATCCACTTAACATCCTAACCACCCTTCATGAGGATACTTTCCTGCTTGTCAACGTCCTTCCATCTTTGTCATGCCCAGCATTGAACATAATTCCCCAGATTTGGCAGGGGATGAGTTTAACAGACCTCTCTTCTCTCTGCTTCTAACATCTTGCCTCTCAATGCAGACAAAAATCACATTAGCTTTCCTTTTGTCTGCCATGTCACATTGTTGACTCGTTTTGGGTTTGCAGTCCACTAAAACCCTCAGACATTTTTCAAAGGGTTTGCTTTCTTACCAGGCTGCCCAGACCTTCCATTTACAAAGTTGATTTCTGAAACCAAGTGCCAGATTTTGCATTTATCCCTATTAAACTTCATTTAACCACATTTGGCTTGCTGTTCTAGCCTATTAAATATTTTTGGATACTGGTCCCATCAACTAAAATATTAAACATCCCTTCTGTCTTGGTGTGAAAACTTGATAACTAACTTATCTATGATGCCATCCAATCCACTTATGAAAATGTGGAACACATTAGAAGCAAGGACAGAACCTTGTGGTGTTCCATTAGGATCTGCTTTCCATATTGACAGTCATTCATTAGCTACCTTTTTTTGGGAGGGGGAGTCTAGTCATTCACCCAGATGTCAATTTCCATATTTGTAGTATATTCTAGTCAATCTTCAATTTTCTCAACAAGGCTATTGTGAGAGACTTGGGGAGTACCTGGAAAGGCCCATGCCATTTCTTTAATCCATTAGTTCTAGGTACTTTATCAAAAAATGAAATGAGGTTAGTTTGGCATGACCTGTTCTTAATGAGCCCATGCTCACTGACAGTCTTCTTTATTTTCCTTTATAAGGCTCACAAATATCATTTGATGATGCATTTTATATCTTTGCTAAGGATCCATTCCCAGCTGTGCACTATATGGTTTGACAATTCTTTCTGAAACTGAGGACCTCATTTACCGCTTTTCTATCCCTTCTTGTATCTCATGTTCCCTGTGCTTTCTGAAGAATCACTAACAGTGACTCAGCAATCATATCTATAGATTCTTTCTAATACAAGTATTTGATTAATAAATGCTTGATGACTGATCGGTTGATTTCTTTGGGATTGCAGATCATTCAGGCCAGGTTACTTGAACTTACTGATGGCACTAAGATGATTTATCCTCATTTTATTAAAAGGAATAATATCTCTAAAGAGCTTTGCCAGTCCTAAAGTATTTTATAAGCATCCACAATCATCATCATCATCATCATCATCATGGAGTTAGATTCTCTGTCAATCATTTTTGTTCCATTTTTCCCAGTGTGCAGTTTGTTCTCAGTGGAGAATCCAGAAGGAAAATAGAATTGAGTATTTTATTTTCTTCCGATAATGTGTTGTCACTCCTTGCTTTCTACTCTTATTGTGCCCAATGTAGCCATAGAGCTATAGACATTTTTTCCCCTTTTCCTTAGCATTCCTTCTAAGCTGAAGCTTGCTCTGAGTTTCAGCATTTCCAGCATAATTCTTGCAGGAACGTGGCATTCTTTTGCATTCCTACTCAGTTACCTGCTCCTGTTTTCATCTTCTATACACATGCTACAAAAAAAATTGAGTTATTCAATAAAGTCCCTGTGCAGCTACATCAGTTTCTTTAGACAACTCCCCCTTTCATTTCTTATAGAAAATATTTGCATTTACATCCTCAGAATTTCATTTTTGAGAGTCTATTGAGTGGACTGTTAAGAATCTCAGGCAATAGGACCCTACCCATCCTTTCACTGAATACTTGCAGATATGCTCCCTTCCTCCACCCCCTCCCCACTAGAGTCAGATTATACCTAGCTTTGTCCTGATTATTATTCATACCCTCCCATGATTCCTGTCATTCCCACTTCACCAATGAGATCTGTGTTATTCAGAACCAGGCTCAGAACAGAGGTCTCCATTATCCCTAGGTTGACACGCTCTCTCTTCCCAACCATCCTGCATGCAAATGCCAGACAATACTGTGTGCTGGACAGAACTTTTCACTTGGAATTATGACTGACCTTTGAGACTGGTACTTTTATTACTCAGTTTCATGGATAAGGAATTTGAGGTTCAGAGTTGAGATGGAGGTCCTAGGAGTTGTGGAGCCTAAGAGACCCAGAAACCAGAATGCCAGAAGGTTCACTGAGGAAGTTAGTAGGAATGATGTCAGGGAACAGGGGGGAGAGAGAAAGAGAAAGAGAGAGAGAGAGAGAGAGAGAGAGAGAGAGAGAGAGAGAGAGAGAGAGATTAATTGATACTAATTGTACTAATCAGGCACCTACTGTGTGCCAGGCACTGTGCAAGGTGATAGGATGATAGTGTTGTAGACAAAGGTGAAACAGTCTTTGTCCTTAAGGAACTCACAATTTTTGTATGGAGAAAACATATCTGGATATAGATATATACAGGTAAATTATATATATGTATGCATATGTGTGTGTGTGTGCGTATTTTTGTATGGCAGCTGGGTGGTACTTAGAGCATGCTTAGAGTTAGGAAGACCTGAGTTCAAATTCAGCCTTAGACACTATCTGTGTAACAGTGAATAAGTGATGTAACCCTTTTTTGCCTTAGTTTCTTCATGTATAAAATGAGCTAGAAAAGGAACTAGTGGATCACTCCAGTACCTTTGCCAAGAAAACCCCAAATGGGGCCAGAAACAGTTGGACAAGATTGAAATAACTGAACAACAAAAGTTTATATATATGTCTATCTATCTATCTATATCTGTATATGTGTATATCTACATATACACATATATATGTGCATATATATGCATATCTATGTATATGTATACATAGATATGTGTATGTAATACAGAACAAATGTAAGTTATTTCACTACCAGGAGAGATCATAATGTGGGGAGGTCAGGAAAATTTTCATGTAGGAGATGGTGTTTGATGTGACCTTTGAAGGAAATGAAGGATTTCAAAAAGTGGAGATGAGAAAGAAGTTTATCCCTGGCACAGGGACAACATGTACAAAGACATAGATGCTGGAGATAGAATGTTGCATATGATAAGCAGGAAGGACAGCCTAACTGGAGGGCTCTGAGCTAAGTGTCATTTTCACCAAGTAAAGAAGAGTATCCTAGATGTTAGTAGGTGGTGGTGCTAAGAACCAGGATAGAATGGAATAGTCTAATCTAATCCCATGAACTTTCAAGGAGAGGAGTTTGATGAGTGATTATGTCAGAGCAAAGCATTGTGAGTGCAGGAATGGAGAAAAAGAGCAAGACTCTTCCTCTAAATGGTGTGAGTCAAGGGACTTGAGAGGGCAACCAACATTGGAAAAGGTTGTGAGAGATGTGGGATCTTCATGGAAAAGCAGGGTTTGGGTCACTGATAGTTGTTGGGTATGGGGACTGAGGAAGAACAAGAGGTCATGGTCAGGGTGGAGAATTTCAGTTTCCCCTGCTGGAGGTTGAACAATTTTACATGATAATGGGGGTAAGGTCTGGAGTAGAATCAGCCTGGTAGAGAGCAGAAATAGAGATAGAATTGAGGAGTTAAGAAGGTTAAAGTGTTGAGATGTCAAATTATTAGAAGAGGCATAGATATGATTATTGAAGTAAATAAATAAAACAACCAGCACTTACTATGATGACTCTATGTGGTGCCAGACACTGTGCTAGGTTCTGGGGCTACATATACAAAGAATGCACTAATACTTATTCTTTAGGAGTTTGCTTTCTAGTGGGGGAGATGACAACAACAGATGTATTTTAGGAAGCTTGATCTGGTATGAGATGGTCTGGAAGAGTTAGAGCCTAGAGTCAGAATAGTGCTAAGGATCCTGGCCAGGCATGAGATAATCGTTTTGGTTAGGGCGGATGCATTGGGATTGATAAAGAAAGAAAATATGAGAGACGTTTTGAAAATTTGGATGACTAGAACTGGTGATAGATTGGACATGGATGACAAAACAGAGTCAAAGATAGTTTCTGGGTTTCTACCTAGGATACATGAGAAATGGTGCTGTCATTACCATTAAAAAATGGAAATATTAGCAAGGAGTTTGAGTCTGGCAAAAAATATGAGAGGAGGCTCATTTCAGACAGAGACTCATGGGATAAGGGAACCAGAAAGAATAGGGATAAACTAGTCTTGCTCTCTTAAATTACGGATGAGAGAAATGAAGCCCTAGTCTATCCAAGGTCGTATAGAAACCTAGAAAACATTGAGCCTAAAGGCAATTTGGGATACTAAGTTAGAGATAAACTGTATATAGGCAACTGGGATGAAGATGCACTTCAGAAAGACATGTCAGGGATCCCCACTCTCTTGTTTGAGGACCTTACTCTTCATTCAATTAAACACTGGTTCTCTGTGCCTCAGACCTAATGGCATCTCCTTACTGGGAAGTAACTCAGAAAATCATAGGTCTAGACACAAAAATGATTTATCTATATCTCCACATATGTTTTTATACATATACACATATACATATGCATACATTTGTTTGTGTACATCCATCTATCATTGACCTATGTATATATACATACAGTTCACATACATACACACATGCATAAACACTCACAAACACACATTTGGCTAAACCTGTGATTTCATTTGAGTCAAAAATTCCTAATGAGGAAACTTAAAAATTGCTAGCATTTACATAGTGTCTACTACATGGTAGGCAGTAGATTAATCACTTTACAAGTATTATCTCATTTCATCCTCAGAACAACTCTATGAGTGTATGGCATTATGATCTCCATTTTATAGTTGAGGCAACTGAGGCATTCAGAGGTTAGATCACTTGCCAAATGTCCCACAGCTAGTAAATCTGAGTCTGGATCTTCCTGCCTGCAGACCCAGGCTATTGTGCTACTGAGCTGCCTCTAAACTTATTCTATTGTACTTGCTCCACAATTTAGAAGTTTAGAGAGTAGCCTGGGCCATTGAGAAGTTAAGTGGCTTCCTCAGGGTCACCCAGTCAGCATACCTCAAAATCAAGACTTGAACTGTGATCTTCTTCCTGGCTCTGAGTCCTGTTCTCACTACATGCTACCATACATAATGATGAAATCAATATGTTTCCTGTTTAAATAGAAACTGTACAGAATATCTTTATCCTTTAGGAAAGAAGAATCAGGGGAATCATCCTGCTCATGGCATCTACCCTGCTGCTGGCCTGCAGGGGCCTGGATTTTGGGGCAGGGGGCTGAATTGTCTTGTAGGTCTGCCCCGAGGGAAGCCTGCCAGCCTTGCAGAGCCCAGATCCCAGAGTGAGGATTTCAGCTTTGCCAGGACTGCTGTCTGTGAGCTGGGCCCAGGGCACCTGGGGCTTTAATTTTCTAAGGAAGTAGGTCACGGTAACAGAGACTGTCATGGGCACTTAGAGACAGTTCAAGATGACATGACAGCTGCAAGGATGCCTGTGGGCTTCCATGACTCTAAATCCTTTTTGCTTGTCCTGTCAGTTTCTTTTTTTCTTTTTTTTTTTCCTGAGGGACTGGGAGTAGTACAGTCATATTTTTGAGCAGAGAGGCCAGGCCTGGTTACCACAGGTCATTGTTTGGGTTTCTCATGGTATTTCAAAAGCCTGAGATGAGATCTCATATACCACAGTTTACTTCAGGGTTAAGAAAAGCTTAAAGTCTTCAAATTCAAAAAGTAATTCAATAATTATTTATTAAACATCTGAAATCATGCTTGAATTGAACTAGAAGGAGGGACAACATGATGCCATGTACTTCCAGTGTGACCTTGGACATGTTATAATCTCTCTGGGCCTAAGGCTCTTCATCTAGGAGGCATTTCCTGCTTTGTGGATTGGATTGGAAGAGAGGGGCAGGGTTATGTGGCCAGGAAAAATTCAGTTCAGTTCATTGGGAATGGGTTTGCTTCCTTCCTGGCCCTTAGCTGAGATTTGTTGAATAGAGAGAGTACATGTTGAGGTAAAGGGAGAAAAGCTGAAATCGATCTCTGAAATTCCTTTCAGGTTTAAATCTGTCATCCTATGATCCTCCTGGGTTTAGAGGCAGGAAGTCAACTTCTGCTACTGCCTAACTTTGTGACTCTGGGCAAGTTGCTCAACCATTCTGAGCCTCAGAGTGAGTGAATGAATATCTTTACTAAATTACAGATGTGTTTCAACCTCCCTTAGTGTTGCCCTGTATGCCAGGCAACAGCCCAGACACTCAAAATACAAATATGATGATGTCTCAACGTCTGCTTTCAGGGAATTTGGAATTTAAATAAGGGCATGTGAACAACTATACCATGGGAGAAGCAAAATGAGATAAAAACAAAAGAATGGAACCTTCTGGGCAAAGTGCTAAAGGATATTTGAGGAGGAAGAAGGCCCTGGGAAGGTCAAAAAAAAGGTTTTATAGGAGAGGTGGCATCTTTGTGTGACCTTGAAGGACAGAAGGGAGGGACTTCCTCAGACAGGGTTGAGGCTGTAGCATTTGCTTGGTGTGAAACACGTCACCCCAATGTCTTGGTGGGCTAGCTGAATTTCTTTCTCTTGTCTCTCCCCTCCCCTCAATTGCCTTTATACTTTCCTCTGGTTGTCCAGAGCTCCCACTAAGATCTGCTGCTTTCTCAGTCTCAAAATTGCCTCTCTCTTCTCCTCTCCTTTAACCTAAACATATTTTCTCTGCTCAATGGATTTTAGCTAGCTGTTAGAGGAAGGTAAGCTGGTTAAGCCAATTCCCACTGAAGAGAATTGAATTACTGATTGCCATGTAACCTGTCTTGGCCTACCCCTTTCATTTCATCTGGCAAGCATTAAGTGCCCATTAAGTGCAAGGTGTCATGCTAGGCTCTCGCCATATAAAGATAAGAGCAAAATGTGCTGACCTAAAAGAGCTTAGAGCCCCCTTGAACAAGAGAACATCGTACACAGATAAGTAAGTATATTTGAAGAGAGAGAGAGGAGGACTCTGACAACTAGTGAGACATGGAAAAGTTTCCCATAATAGAATGTGACTTTGGATGGACTTTGGATGAGGTAAGGAATTAGTTAGAGAGTGCAGGTCAGACATGGAGGATGCCTATTCAAAAGCACAGAAGTGATAGATTGAACAAATCCAGAGAACTAGTGACAGCGTGTTTGGGTTGGAACAGAGAGTGTATGATTTATTATGCTAAGTTTGGAAAGGAAGGCTGACTCAAAGTTGTGGAAGGATTTTAAATGCCAATTTAAGGAGTTTGCATTTTATCTTAGCCTCAGGGGACAGCTCATGAGGGGCCTTGAGAAGGAATGACAAGGTCAGACCTATGTTAGAGGAGGATTATTTCAAAGACTGTGTAAGGTGATTTGGAGGAGAGAATGGAAGCAGGGAACCCAATTAGGAGATTCTTGGAATACCCCTGATGAGAGGGAATGAAGACTTGAACCAGGATGGCAATCAGATGAGTAGAGAAAAGAGAGATGTTGGGTAGGGAGAGTTCCAGGAATATTTGCATTTTATTTTGAACATGGGTTTTTATTGGTATCTTTAGTTTTTACGTCACTTACATTTCCCCATGTATTCCTCCTTCCTTCCACTTGAAAATCTGCATTTTAAAAGAGGTCAAGTGAATCCAGTAAGGGTTCGGATTCCAGGCCTCCTGACAAAGAAAAATGCAGAATATATACCACATTTTGGGGGGAGAAAGAGGCTTCGTGTAAGTGATCATCTACTTAGTTATCTTAGGAAGACTCTCTCCCTACTGTACTACCTGATTCTTATTGTATAACAAGGGCAGGACTGTGTAGCTCACTGAGTCAGACAGGCTTGAAGGAGGGAGGGGAAGTGGCTATCTCTAGGATGTGTTAAGGAGTGAGCCTCACCTATGGAGTTATAGACTTACAGACCCTCAGAGTTAGAAGAAACTTCAGAAATCATTTAATGCAACCTATATCTAATTCACCTCTGTCTCCTTCCATTGCTTGAAGACCTCTTGCAGGAAGAACTCATTTTCCCCCATATTGACTGAGAACTAGACATTTGTTTTCTGCTTATAAAATGGTCTGGAGATTCCCTCGTAGGGTAACCTTTCAAGAGGATGGGCCTATATTGAGAAAGGTCTCCCAAGGACCCATCCTCCCTATCCACCTTGATTCCCTAGATATATATTTTTTCCCAACCAAATCAGATATTCCACCTCTCCCAACTCTGTTCTTCCTCATCCTTAAAAGCAAGCTCGTGGAAAACACAAGCTTTCAGAGCTGAAAGTGAACTTAGAAATAATGTAGTCCAGTGCACTTATTTTAGAAATAATGTAAAAAAAGATTCTCAAAGGTTATTTGACTTACCTAACATCACACAGCAAGTGCAGATGCATAAATGCTTGGTGATTGATTGAGATTCTATATTTTCTGTTCTAAAGAACCTTTCAACGTTGGCATTTGTTTTTCTCTGTTTTAATATGTATTATCTCTCGGATTCTGGGTAAATCATTTAACCTTTCTCTGCCTCAATTTCCTTATCTTTAAAATAGGGACAATGTAGCACCTGCTTCATAGGATTATTGTGAAGATCAAGTGAGATAGTATTTGCCTGGCTTTTCACAAACCTAAAATTGCTACAGAAAGGTTGGCTATTATTATTAAAGACCCTTCAGCTCTCATATTCCATTTCTATACTGTGTTCTAAGGTTGTTCCCAGCTCTGACATTAAACATGAGAATATGAGCATGTATGGCAACTGCAAATTTGACTTCAACAATGGATAGGTTTTGTGGTGGTTGTTGATTTTGGCAAGCAGATCTGTTGAATGGAAATGAAATGAAATTGTAATGACCAATTACTTCTGAAAATCTCCCCAGAGTTCCCCATCAGATTTAATCAGTGGAACACTCCAGGAGTCATAAATATTGGCCCTCTGAATAAAAGACAGGTAGCACTCTGCCCCTAATGCCTGTCTGGTGCATTTATAGGTTAATTTTTTTCTACGTTGGGTGGCATATAGCCATCAGTCCTGCCATTCAGGGAGAGACCATCAGGGACACTGGTGAATCCAACAGGGTAGCAATAAATCATGTCACAATGTGAAGAAGACTTTTCCCCTTTCTTCCTTTTCCTCCTTTTCCTCCTCCTTCTCCTCGTCTTTCTCCTCCTCCTCCTCTTTGAGGGGGGCAGGGGGTAGAGTGACTCAAAAGTAAAACTCTGGAGAAGTCAAGAGTTTTCTTAATGACTTTGACACTGATCTGCTATGCAAGTTGGAGATGAGAAGAGAGCAGTCTACCTTCCCCACTTTTCCTTAGTCTGTTCATTTGTGAAATGAGTAAATTAATTCTGGGGCTATTTTTCTTGGTGGAGAAAAGATAGGTGAATTCTTAAGTATATGAAAGGCTGTCATGTACAAAGGAGTATGGTGGTTCAGCTTGGCCCCAGAGAGTAAAACTAGGAACAGGAAGTGAAAGAGATAGAGAAACGGGTTTAGGGTGGATGCTGGTGAAAGATTGCTTCCTAATTAGTTATCCCAAAGTAGAGGAGGATGCCTCAGATGATCCAGGGTTTTTCCTTTCTAGGAACATTCAAAGTGGGTATGTACTTTTGGGGGAACTAGTCAAGAGATTCCTTTTAGGTTAGGGTTAGAAGAATTGCTTCTGAACCCCATCTAATTTTAAAGTTCTATAGTTCTGTGAAAGCCTTTAAAATATGTATGTGCAACCACTTAATGACAAGGATTGATTTTTGGAAGTAGATAGCACAAGGCAGAATAATATAAGGGACGGTGGTTTCATAGGAGCAATGGTAGAAATTGGTGATCATGGGTTGAATGATGTTACAGTGGGTTTGGTAAAAGATATATTAATGATATTATGGTAAAATATCAAGAAAACCCTACATAGGATATGCCTGTACAGTAATACCTCTAATAAGAAAGAAGATATGTTTTGACTTTGTTGTCAGAAGTGAGATGGGAAGTATTCCTGGATATGGATTCCGATATATAGATTCTCTTCCTCTAAGTCCTTCACAAGGCTTTCCCCTTTTCTCTCCCTACCTCCTTTCTCATTTTCCTATTTTTCCCTCCTTCCCATCTCTCTTTTTTCTTCCTTCTATACTCCTCCCTCCCATCTTTCCCCCTTCTCCTTTCTCTTTCTCCTTTCCTTCCTGTAACCCCTTCCTTGCTGTCCTCCCTTAATCCCTTCCTTTTTCTCATTGCTTTCTTCTCTCCATTTGTTCCATCTCTCCCAATGACTCAGAGGCTAAACATACGTATTTCTGCTATTTACATAGGATCAATCTCAGGGGAATGAAGTTGCCCCCATCTTGGACAGGGGCTTGGTTCATCCATGGAGATCAACATGTGAATTTATCTTGTTCTCTCTTCTTTCTCTGTCTTTGTGGCTGAAATCACCACCTAATCAAGATAGAATAGCCTGGAATTTTCTCCACCTTTCTCCATACACAGGTTGGCTTGGCACAAGCAATTTTTTGCTAAAGATTTTGTAAATTAGGGAATCTTTGTGATAAGTCAAAGAAAGAACACTTAGGAAAGAGTCTATAATGAGAGTTATAATCATCTGCCTCTTCCTTCTCCCAAACTACTCTAAGCACCACTTAATGATATGGTGGCAAACCAGTTAAAAGGGTTGAACTACCATGCTTCACCTTCTTTGCTTCTTGGACACAAATTAGAATCATAGATGCTAATTACACAGTAGTTCAATACTTATTTTATATGTAAACAATGTTAAATATTCAAATTTGGGTTAAATTCAAAACTGGGTTAAAAATCAACTTAAATATGAAATGGGGGAAATGTAGTTAGACAGTAGGTTTTAGTGGCCTACAAACAATATGTGAATGCTGTGGTATTGCAGCTAAGAAATCTAAGAAAATCTTAGTGTGGATTAAGAAAAGTAGAGTCACAGGATTGGTCCAGAATTAAGGAGGCAATAGTTTCATTACACTCAACCTTGGTCAGATGACATATGGAAAATGGTCTTCAGTTCTCAGAAGCATATTTTAGGGCAAATGTTGATGAGTTGGTGAACATTTAGGGAGGAATAGTCAGGATGTCAAATGAAGATCAGTTGAAAAATACTGGGGTTGTTTAGCCTGGAAAAGACTTGATGTGGGCATAGTAGTGCCTTTTGAGCACCTGAAGTCTTGTCTAGGCATGGGGGCAGGGGAGAGGGAGATTACCTTTATTCTGCTTGACCCTAGAGAAGAGAACTGTCTACAATGGGTGAAAGTAGCAAAGAGAAAAATTTAGGTTTGCCATTGGGAAAAAATTCCTAATAATGAGAACCACCCCAAAGTGGAACAAACTGTGTTGGAAGATAATGAGTTCCTCCTCATTGAATATCATCAAACAAAGACTGAATGAGCACTTCTTGGTTTCAGATATGGATTGGAGAATATGACTACTGGAGATCTTTAGCAAGTCTGAGTTTCTGTGATATTTTGATCTAATTGTTCCTGCCTAGGAGATCTTTTATTTGAGGGCAATGGATGCCATGACTTCCAGGCAACAAGCTTTGTTTGCACAAACAAAGAAAGTCACTGGATTGAATTGGGGTAAATAACTGGTTAGTCACCTATTACTACCTGAAGACTTAAGTACAAAAGACGTTTATTCAACTAGCTTTGTTGACAAACTGGCTTGTATAGGCCAACCACATACAGGGCATGTGCTGGTCCTTTTGAAAAATCACTGTTACATGTAGGATAAAAATAGTCTCAGAGACAGGCATAATATAATATCAGACAACCTTAATAAAAAGAGTGATTTCAACTAATAGAACCACTTAAATCAGAACCACACTACAAAAGGAGCTAAGTGAATTGTAATCTTCCAGAGGCTGACATCACACTTTTTAATCTAAACATTATCGCTTTTTCCCTTATCGACTTTCTACATTAAAGTTTATTAGTGAAATTTCTGGGCCACTCTGAACAAGTCAGGTCAGCGCTGATTATGATTTCCATTGGGAAGAAATCATACCAAATGGGCAATCAGATGAAATGGGACAGCAGATTAATTAGCACGCCTGCCCCATTCAGATTCCAAAGTTGGGAAGGCAGCAAAGGGTTTTCCTGCAAATGGATTGTTTCTTTCCCTTGAAAAATTAATTAACGAAGATTGATGGGCAGCAATTCTCAGACTTCCGGCTATTGCCTTTCTCTTCCTGGCAGGACTCTGTCAGTTTTCTTCTTGGGTGATCTTGGTGTTTGAAGCACAGAAATTGAATAAGTCAAACCAGGTCCACAGGACGAATTACTGATAGTTCACTTGAATTGATAGTTTCAATTCAAGAAACATTGATGAAGTGGGAGCAGCGGGCTGCCAGTGATTTGCTATTTTGATGAGAATAATCTGCAGTGCATTGTGGGCATCAGATAGGATATTCAAAGGGAATGTGCAGGGTTTTAGAAGTGATATTTTATAGAGGACTGCATTTTACTTTCATGCAACTGAAAGAAAGATATAGGAATACAAAGTGCTACCGTGTTTATATGTTGTTGACTCTATCTGCAAAGGGCTATAGATTTAGTATAGGAGTTCTTAACCTTTTTTGAGTCATTGACACCTTGCTTATGAACCCAAACTTTGAACTCAGAATAATGTTTAGAATGCATAAGATAAAATAGGTAGGATTATAAAGGGAAGCAATTATATTGAAATAGTTTATCAGATTATTAAAAAAAATTTACATAACTCAGTTTAAGAATCTCAGTTTAGAGTCAGAAGAGACCTTCAAGATGATTGAATCTCATTCCCTTATTTTATTCATAAGGACATTAAGGCCTAGAAAAGTTAATTAGCTAGTCCACGGTCACATAGCTATTGCATGTTTGAAGTAGGATTACAAGTAAGGTCTTTCTGACTCTAAATTTAGTGTCATAACCAGTACTCTAGGTAAAGTATTTTATTGAGTTGAACAAAAGACCACCTTAAAGGCCTTCCTCCAATGAAGCCACTTTCCATGGATATGTCAAAATTGTACAGTAGAGGCACACTCTTATTCAGTAACTTGATTCAACTAATGATAAGCAAGACATAGAACAAAGAAATTGTTATCTCCTAAAATATTTTCCAGTCTCATGGAGGAGATTGAGTAGAGAGCCCTTGTCAACAAGAGATTCCCTATAGATGTTGGGATTCTCTAGTTATTTGTGTTTGAGGATAATACGGTGCTGAAACTCTCAGAATGTTGTAGAGTCTCCTAACTTAGATTCAGCGTCTATGAGAAGTGTAGCCTAAACATTCACAGAGAAAAAGCAACAACAAAAGAAAACAAACAAAACAAAAACGGATAAAGAATGTCTCTTCTTTGAGCTGTGATATGCAGTTTGATAAACAATCTGTTGAGCTTATCCAATGGGATATCTATATCTATGTCAACCCTCTCTCTCTCTCTTTCTCTTTCTCTATCTATATCTATATATACATATAGATATATAGTATGCATGTGTATATATCTATATCTATACCTAATTTCTGTATACGTGTATATACATATAAGAAGTAAATGCTGTAGCTGGACGATAAGCATACCACAGCATTGAAGGATGCAATGAATCAGCAAGTCATTTGTATAGGGGAAGTGGTTTAAAAAAATGACATCAAAGGAATAAAGATGGGTTGGTCACGTGGCAAGATGGACAGCTTGTTTACTTGACAGATGTACTTTGTCTTTTTTTCCTTTTATCTTATGCTGAACTTAGCTAATACCAAGTATAACAAGCATTTCTTATGTACGATGTAGAACACAAAAAGAGATTTGCACATGATACTGCAAATCAGTTTTTCTCATCAAGTAATTAAGTGTACCATGAGCTTGACTGGTAACTATTAAAGCTGTCCTGATTCTATTTCCTTGTGGTCTTTGTTTATCTTTATCATTTTAAGAAAGTAGGAGGGAGCCCTCTGCCCCCACCGTGTTGATGTGCCTCCTATTGTGGGTTTATGGGAAAAGAACTTAGATGAATATTTCCTAATTGGGCAGGAGTTACAAACTTCATTAGTAAAGGAAATGCCTGCACTGAAGAGATTGCAGATCTCTTGTCATGTTGAAATGTTCTATGGAATAAATTAATTAAAAACAAGCACTTGTTAAGTACTTATGATCTAAGTGTTTGGGGCTACAAAACAAAGGCAATCTTTCCCCTCAAGGGGCTTCCATTCTAATCTGGGGAGGCAACACTCATATGGAAACTATGGGGAGTGTGATCATAAGGGGATAGACTGATGTGGTACTTCCCAGAGGAATGGTAGAATTGATTTGATTATGGTTCCTGAACTGGAAGGCAGCTAGGCCGTAGATAGCCTAGAGGTAGGAAGTAAAGTGAAGTCAGGACTTCATGGCTAGGGCCTACTTGGAATAGTAGGCCCAAGTTAGACACTCACTGACAAGTAAAAGGGAGGCAACACAGGAATTCCAAAGATAAGCATTAACACTTCCAGAGAATGGTCTTTAGCTCTAGAAGCAAGTTGACTGGTGGGTAGATGACTGGAGAGGCTCCTTTGTTGACCAGTGATACAAGATCATTGCCTGAAAAATCCTGTCCATTAAGATATCTAGGAGAAACAGGAATAATTTAGAGAGGCAAGATGACAGTCAATGGCAGTCCTTCTCTAGGGGACACTAGCGCATGGAAAACAGGGACGTGATATCAAGGACAACGTGGAAGACAAGGGTCTGGGCTATAGTATGGGATCCAGAGGAGAGATAAGCAGGGATAATGTTTGAATAGGTGGACTGGATGAAGCCTCTGGTCTGTCAAACCACAACAGGACAACTGAGTGGGTAAATGGGGATAGAACGTCTGGACAAAAGTAATAATACACACTTCCAGAAAAGAAATTAAGTAGCACAGGGGACAGAGTGCTGGACTTGGAAAGATCTGAGTTCAAATCATCCCTCAGATATATGTTGACTTGTGACTATAGGCAAGGCACTTAACTTTTATGAACCTCAGTTTTCTCATTTATAAAATGAGGATAATGATAGCTGTTATCTCACTGGGTTGTTGAGAGGATCAAATGAGATAATCTATGTAATGTACTTCATAAATGTTAAAGTGATATGCAAATGCTAGTTATAGTTATCACTTATGTGGCCTGATTTGTTTCATTCTCTTCATCCAGTAAATGAGGAGCAGAGCTACATTATGTCTATCCAGTTCTGAATCTATGATCCTATGATCAGATTTAAAAATTCTAAATGTTTGGGTGTAGGCTCTAACCATTAAACAAGGAAGTCTAGAAAAACCCAGTACACACAGTCTTTTCCCCCAACTCTAGGGCTCTGGTCTCCCCTGGTGAAGGAGAAGTTCAGAGATCAGGATTCTCCTCCACCCCTGTTTCTGTGGCACTTGTGGAAATGATGGATGAGACTGAAGAGTTGAGCCAACAGTTCCTCGGCAGCACAGCCAAGAGAAGAGAAATATGGCTTTCCTGCAAGCATGGATAGTTATCCTGGTGGTGGTTCATTACCATAGCTAAGATGATATATGGGGTGGGTGGGTTTTGAGATGTATGTAAGAAAAAGCTAATGGAATAGCCACAGGCAGAATGTTTTCTAATTAAATGCAAAACAGTACAAATGTTCTACACGCTATCCATATGTGTCTACCTTTTTCAATCACTCTCATGGGTAACAAGGGAGAAATTGTAAGAGGATCCTTCCAAAAAAGTCAGTGGATCATTTGAAACCCAACTCTGGGTACGAATTTCATATTGCTTTCTGTGACTGGTTGCTGTGGCTTTATTTTGCCATCCAGAATGATGTGTCTGGGGACTTCTATGACCTTCACCACCTCCCAGACACAGTCAGGTATTTCCTTTCCATCTTTAGCTGCTTGAGGGTAAGATCTGTTACATATGTATGGACTTAATCGAATCAGAGCAGCCGTCAGACCAGAGAAACAAAGATTTATTAGTGCCATGGAAACAAGTGTCTTTGGCTGGCATGGGAGTGTCAGACTTTTTTCATTTGGTTTGGCATCTAGATTATTCTTGGAGACTGGGATATTAGATCTTGTCTCTTCTCCATGAGGGGTCTGATTGAGATCATTGTGTGATGGCTGGTTGTCTAGCTGCCCCTAACTCCCAAAGCCAGGAAGAAATCCAGCTGCTTCCCATTGACACTGTGTAGAGCCTGACATTTCTCCTCTTCTTGACAATGACAAGGGAGCTGGGGAATACCTGCTGGGGTCCTTACCATCTAATGACATTTTCTTTAGAATAACAAAATGTGCAAGAGAATTGATGGATGATCAAGGTTTGGTTTTTTCTTATTTCTTCTTCTTTTTTTCCTTTGCAGAGTAATATGCACTATGCTGGTGGTTAGAGCTTATGTGCACATATATGAGTATGTGATTGATTACAACAACAATAAATAAACAATTTTGTGTAGCATTTTGAGGTTTGCAAAGTACTTTAGCTATATTATCTTAGCTGACCTTGCAACAATCCTATGACTCAAGGACTATTATCACCTCCATTTTAAACATGAGGAAATGAGCTCAGAGGGATTGTATCTTGGCTAAATTTGTGCACAAAGTAAGCATTTGATTGAATTCAATTCAAAGTGATTCAATTAAACACAAATTTATAAAGGACCTAATATGTGCAAGTCTCAGGACACAAAGGGAAAAAATGAAAGTCTTTTTTTGAATGAACTTACTACTGGGGATTTAGGGTATGGTACTAGATGCTCATATATATATATATATTCCCAACTTTCCCTAGGATTCAGTGGGAAAACCTGAGTTCAAATCCAGTCTCAGACATTTATTCCTTTTGTTATCTTGGGCAAGCCACTTTCATCTCTTTCTGCCTCAGTTTCCTCAACTGTAAAATAAAGATAATAATAACACCTACTCCCAGGGTTGTTGTGAGGATCAAATGAGATAGTGTTTATAAAACACCCATCATAGTGCCTGATGCATCATAGGCTTTATATAAATGCTGGTTATTATTAGTGTTATTTTTATCATTACTATGATTTGACTTGTCCTCCCTATCATCTATAAAATAGAAACCTTCACTTACTGGGTTCCCAGGGTAAGACATATAGCCTTTGGAGATGCCTAGTTGAAGCTATTGTGGGAAAGTAAGAAATAGCTTTCTGGGTCAGCCCTCTGGTCTCTTCAGCTGGGAATTCTGTCTCTGACAGAAAATGAAGAAAAAAAAATCATCCTTTATGAAGCCACGTTCAGGAGTTTCAGAATATCACCAATTTCCCTTGTCATACTCTTGACCCACATGGACCTGTCATTTACAACACTCTTTGTACTTTTTAATTATTTAATTAAGGTTTTTTCTTCCTCTCTTTATTTTTACTTTTTATCCTACCAGTGCCTATGAGGGTCCTTTCTGAGAAGTAGTATCATTTGAGGGACCTTCTGGTGAATCCGCATTTGTTAATCCAGTGAATTCCAGTAGTAGAAGAATGACATTGTATTCTGGACCTAAGGGCTTTTCCACATCAGATAGGGAAGAGCTTAACTTCAGTAAGATGGTCAGGTTGTTGGGATGTTTTCTGAGGTGTTGCACCTTCTGCTGGCTTCCTCTATCTTTCTGATGGAAGTCCTGATTCATCATGGCTGTCCCCATGGCACTAGAGCATCTGGTAACACCAATTGGGCATGATTAGGTCAATCATACCTAGGTTTTAAATAAGAATCTTAGCAATAAATATGTAGGTCACTCTAAGGATATTCTCTTTCTCATATCCTTCCCACTTAGTCCTTTCCATCAGATTCTCAGTTGGAGGAATCCCAAGTTGTGCCTTGGTCTCTCTAGCTGAGATGAACTACTTTGGGCAAAGCTGACACATCACATGAGCTTGTCTCAGTGGGCATTTAATTTTTTATCATTCTTTTCTTTTATTAGCCAACTCCTTTCTTCAGTTGTCTTATTGCAAGATAAGCTGGGACAGATAGTCCCTACTGCTATTAGCTCTACTCACACATGGATGGATTCATGCAGGATGCCAGTCTGGCTAGGAATAGAGGTCTTTGTTGTTGCCACTCCTGGTCTATGCAGACCTTTTAATGAATAATTTACATGGTTATATGGCAGGCTGAAAAGGGTGGAGTAGATTGGTGGGTGAGAAGTATGGTATACAGAGAGAGAATCATATAGGTCAGATGAGATCCTTCCCCTGATAAAGGCAGTGTGATTTTGGATAAATTACAAACTCTAATTGTTTTAGACAACTCTTTAAGACTTTATATTGAAGAAAAATTATCCATCTATTTTGTTAGAGGGGCTTTCCTCACAAGGATCTCCCTGTATAGATGGAGAAAGGGAGGGAAGGAAGAGAGAGAATGAGAGAGAAAGAGATAAAGATAGAGAGAGAGTCTGAGACAGAGAGACAGGCAGAGAGATACTGAGACAGAGAGATAGAGAGAGGTAGAGAGACACAAAGACAAAAAAAGAGAGAGACACACACACAGAGCGACATGGAGACAGAGACAGAGAGACAGAGGCAAAGTGAAAAGAGAAAAGGATAGGGAGGGCTGAGGAAAAGAGGGTGCAAGAGAGAGAAGGAAGGGAAGAGGTTGATATTATTCACCATAGTATATGACTTCATAGCAGCTGCACCATAGCCCAGAGATTGAAAAGTACTTCAGAGAAGATCAAGTTAGAAGTTCAGGTAAAAGTTAGGTCTCTTTGCTTTCAGTACTCATCGGATCATAGATTCATAGATTTAGAGGTAGAAAAGGACTTTAGAGACCTTGAATCCAACTCCTTCATTTTACATATGGTGATATGGAATCACAGAGAGCTTGGATGACTTACCCAGAATCACAGAGAGGGTCAGAGGAGGGATTTGAATCTAGGTCTTTCTGACCCCAAGTCCAGCAATCAAACTTATGCTCAGAACTGTCTTTATGGTTTCATGATCTCATGGGTATGGATACTCCCTCTGCCAAGAACAAATTTCAGTTTCACCATGGAATCTCATCCTATGCAACTTCTTTCTAGTATTTTCTTTATTCACTGCATGGAAAATCCACCCAATGCATTAGAATTTTTTTTTATGATTCTTGAATATTTTTTAAATACTGGTGAATTACTCAGGCTTTTCATTACCTTTTATTTTTTTCCCCAAATAGTTGACCTACTTCCCCCCACCCCCTCCCGTTATCCTTGGCTCTAATGGTATCCTTTACAGAACTTAGTGCATATGAATCAGCCTTGGTAACACTGCATTCTAACTAAACCATCCTTGCACCTTTCCATTTGCTCTTTGGAGAACCTGAAACTTTTATTCTTCTGAGACTTTCATAGGGCAAATAATGGTATTGAAAAGTAGCTTTGTGTCATCAGAAGTGCTACATGGCCTCTCCAGTGTGATATAATTTGATCTTCTCTGAATTGATTCAAATCCTAACTTTGTATAAACTGAAGTACATGTCTAAGATATGTGTGCTGCTAACCTATCGGGGTGGAGAAACTGTGGCCTCAAGGTCACATGTGACTCTCTAGGTCCTCAAGTGTGACCCTTTAACTGAATACAGACTTCACAGAACAAATCCCCTTAATAAAAAGATTTGTTCTGTAAAACTTGGACTCAGTCAAAAGGCTGCAACCAAAGCCCTAGAAGGCTACATGTGGCCCTGAGGCCCCAGGTTCCTCATCCCTGAATGAATGGGCTGTTCATTCAACTACATGTAAACTGAATGATTCCATCACATGTCAAAAATCCATTAATCTTTCTATCTGAACACCTGAAATTCTTGGCATATACTTTAGGGTTGCTTTAGCTACAGTGGCACACCATCTACATAGTATTACCATGCTCTGAACACCTGGAAGGTAAAATAATACTCTTCCCTTGTAGAATCTGTCTTTCATCCAAGGGTTTCTTTTCTTGAAGGTAAGGGGAGTGCAGGATGAGTCAGGACATCAGAGAGCACAACATCTCTTCTCTCATTCCTCAAACCGTTACTTCTGATTTGGTTACTGTATGTAATTTTTGATCCTGCCATCCTACACCTGAGACTACTGTGTTTATTTACTGTAGACCCTCAGTGATCACAGCTTCCATATCACCCTAAGTGGAGAAAATTGGTGGCAGGTGGAATGAGAAACACTAAGCAGAGAGTAGTCGGATTGACCTTACTGCATCTCAGCAGCACCATCACAGCTCCATCTTCAATCCTAGTGCCCAGTGTCGGGCTTTAATCTCTCTCAAGCTGCATAGTGCATTACTCTCCTCAAACCTCATTTAATGTAGCTTATTGTGTGGGGCTATGCAAAGATCTCTCCCGAGAGCTACACAGGCACATTCCTGTCCCCTAGGGGCTCACAGCATGGATCAGAATATTTTGATGTAGACAAACATTAACCCAAACAATCAACATGGAAAACATCCTTTCACTAAAACATGGTCTATGCTTTGTTCTGAGTTGTGAGACAGAAGAAGAGTAAGACTTAGTTTCTGCCTTCAGGTAATTTGTAATCTAGTTTAGCAAGGACATGTAAACTACAGATAAATAGTCTTTGGCCTCTGTCTTTGGCCTTCTTTTCTCTCTACACACTGTCTGAGTGATCTCATGAATCTCCATGGATTCAAATTGTTGAAAGTGTTTCCTACCTTCCGAACCCATCTTGGGCTACTTTTATGTATATTTGGTAGTGTGTGTGTGTGTGTGTGTGTGTGTGTGTGTGTGTGTGTGTATGTGTGTGTGTGTATGTGTTGCTTCCTCTGATAGAATATAAACTCCTTGAGAGCAAGGATATTTCATTTTTGGCTTTTTTCTCTAAACATTAGCTCCATGCATACCATATAATAGGTGATTAATAAATGCTTATTGATTGATTGAAGGAATGGGTAGCATAGTGCATGGAGTACTGAACATGGAGTCAGGAGGACCTGGGTTTCAATCCTGCCTCAAATACTGATTAGTTGTATGACCCCAGCAAAGCATTCAACTTTTCTGGACCCTAGTTTCTTCATCTGATAAAATTAGAACCTTGGAATCAATGACTTTTAAGATCCTTTCCTACTCTCAGTCTATGATCCCATGATCCTATGATTGATTGTCAGAAGGAATATTGTTCAATTTAATCCAGCAAATATTTGTAAAGTATCTCTCCATATATAAGGCATTGGGTTCCTCCCTGGGAGCACAAAGACAATGAAACAGTCCCTACCCTCTAGTGGTTCATGTTTCACTGGGGCAATAGAACATACCAGCAAAGAAGCTAATCTGAGCCCAGGTTGAATATTCATAATTGGAAGCACTTTCTGCAGGATGGTGTACCTCAACTGATCCTTGAATCAAAATGCATTTTCAGGGAGGCAGAAGGTACACATTACATATAGTTTAGTTTTAATTATGAAGGTATTTGCATCATTGGATGTATGATTTATCAATCAATCAACATTCATGATGCACCTACTTTGTGTAAGTCAGTGTACTAAGCTCTAAGGATATATACACCAATGAAACATTGTCTATTCTTAGGAAGCTTCCAATTCTTTTGGGAGAAACATCATAATTAATGTTAATAATAGTCAATATTTGTAAAGCTCTTCAGGGTTGGCAAAGTCCTTTTGTTATCTTATTTGACTTTCACAATGACTTTATGAAATGTTATTATTATTATTACCATTTGATATATATGTGGGTTCCCAGTGCATACAGGGCCATCTCCAATCATTCTGATCTATATCTTGCCCCTGGGCTTAGATGGTTCTGGAGGAGAAAGTGAGGCCGGTGACTTTGCACAGCTCTCCCTCACTTAAATCCAATTCACTTGCATTTCATTCCCTGAAGTCATTGTCTTCTTCAAGAATAAAGGACAAATGACCACAGATGTGGAAACGTAGATTGATAGAAGTGAAGTGACTTGAAGCTGGATTCAAACTGAGATCTTCCTGACTCTATGTCCAGCTCTCCATTATGTCAATTAGAAAGAACATTAGTATATATAAGTATATGTGTATACTCTGGGCATCATTCAATCTAGTTATAAAGATAGGGACTGGCCCTCTGATGTCAGTAATATAGGAATCTCCCAGATGAGGAATTTCCCTTTACTTCTGTAAGTAGTTGCCTTCCTTCACAATTTAGAATTAGCTAGAACACTTAGAGATTAAATAACTTATTCATTTATAAATATTAATTTTATATATTTTAAGAGAGCACTTTTCCCCCCCTCAGAATTGTTCATTGCAGTTTTCCTTTTGGGAGAGAATGAATATCTTATGACCCCACTCACACTATCTTGTTGGTTTCTGTTTAGTGCCAAGGTTAGATTGGTGCCAATTTGACATTGACTAAAATGTACAATCATTGGAATTCTCTATTGACCCCTGCAGCTCAGAATTTGAGTGAGAAACACAGGGTCAGTTAGGTTTGGTTGGTTCACATTATGGAAGGCATATTCAGTTGTGGGCAGGTAGTTTTGGGAGGATCCTGATAGAATGAAACACATTCAGACAAGGATGGTTGGGATGGTGAGGGGACCAGAAACCATTTGTTAACTTTTTTTTGGAAGAAGTGAGAACAGTACTATGATGGCAGCCACAGTGGATGGAGGACTATGTCGAAGCAAAGAGGGAGGCAACTGAGGCTTACCACGGCATGAGGGACAGCCAAAGTTCCAGAGGCAGACCAGGATAGTGGTCTGGTTAGGAGATGGGTCCATAAAATCCCAGGATAAAACAGCTCTACACAAATACCAAAATGTAAAGTAATATTGGGTTGGAAGGAAGGAGAAAAGCATTCACCCTGTGAAGACCTGCTAATCTCCAATTTGTGTCATTTAGCAGAGAGAAGTAGAAGTGTTTTACTAAATCTCTGGAACAACTGCAGGGAGCTACAGAGCCTTGAGCACCTCCGTCTTGAAACTTCACAGCACTCAGTTGAGGTACTCAATTCGGGACTTGACAGAAGACTCATTGAAGAGGAAGAGCCATTTGAAAAGTGTTTGTTGTGGAAGTGGGAAGTTTGCTTCATGGGTGATTAGCTTGCAGTCAACTAACATTTTTAGTTTTCTTTCTGGAAAAACTACAGATTCCCAGAAATCACTACTATATAGTTCATCCACTCTTTAATGAACTTGACATTTCAGTTCCTAATGCCTTTTCTCAATGAGAATGAGGAACAAATATGGAGTACTTGTAGTGAACTCACCATTTTTTACATTATCCATTGTGAAATGGCTTTGTATAACAATCTATTATGTAGTAACTGATCAGTCCATTCCCTTTCCAAGGTGTAATGATCACTGAAAATAGTTTCAAAAGAAGTGAAGGAAAGTTATTAACAAGATTCTGCAGAAAAATTACTCCCCATGTAGCAAAGATTTAAAAAAGGAATAGAGAAAATAAAATAATAAAAAAAATAAAATAAAATAAATTCCTTAGACATTGCAATATATGAACATATTTAATGATACTTTCATCCATAGTTTTCCTTTACAAAAGCTGAAAGAACTCCCCTCTAAAATGTGGGGAAGAGCCAGATTATTCAGAAGGTGAGAAGTTGGAAATCATCAGGAGCCAGAAGTTGATTCAGCCCTTCCTTGGATGACATTAAGTATTTATTATGGCACAAGGGACTGAAGTCCAAGCCAGGAAGACCTGGCCTTGTCTGACCTCAGTCTCACAATGACTGAGGGATGCTGGCCAGTTACTTAACCTCTCAGTTCCCCAAGCAGCCCTTATAATTTCCTAGGCCACACATTCCACACCCAAGGCTGAAATGAATGGACAACAGCAGAGCATCTATATCACCAGAAAGCTAAAAAGCAGCTGCCACCTTGGATGATTTCAGAGAATTCCTTCTTTCTCTTACCCAACTGGATGCAGGTTGGGAGAATTTAGGAAGGGGAATCATATGACATGCCAGGCCTACCCCAACTGGGAAAGTTTGTTGATGTTTTATAAACTACTCTTGGAAATAGATGCTTAGAATTTCCATAAAATAAAAAAAGAAATGAGAACATGTTGACCTGCAGGAGATAAGACTCAATGGTGGACATGACTTTTCACATATAGAAGGGTGTATTCACATGGAAGAGGGCTTAGACATATTTTCTTTCATCTCAGAAGATAGAAACAGAAGAAATGGGCAAAGTTGTAGAGAGAAAAAAATTAGTTAAATGTAAGGGAAAGCTTTCTCATTAAACTGTCCTAAAGTACCTCGGGAGGCAGTGAGTTTCTGATTATCAAGTGGACCCTTGTTAGGAAAGCTGGGGAGGGATTTTGGCTCAGGCAGTAGTTGGAGTAGTAACATTCTGAGAGTTCTTACAGCTCTGACATTCCTCTTTTGGATGAGCTGGTTCTTGTTTACCTTTATTTTTCTCTGAAAAAGCCACACTCTGTCCATTTTTTATTTCTCTATTCTCAGGTTCCTTAGTCCATTAATGGCCTTCATTATTACACAAAAGGCCTGATTTGCTGGGCTCTCTTGTTAGATTTCCAACCACAGACACACCCACACCCTCTCCCCCACCCTCCCCCACATATTTAAATCTCCCCGGATGCATTAATCAGCATGGGTTAATCACAGGATAGTGAATTGAGCTGGGAGTTGTGTAAATGACTTCTTTGGCAGTCTGTTTCAGAAAACAGGAAGACTATAGCAGTGAACTGGGGATAGAGGATGTATTGTAATTATTCCAAAGAGCTCTTCCAGTGGAGTGTTAAAAGCCAATAAATTACATGGAAGTGAAAGCAGAACTTTCTTCTTCCCTTCTGTTTTCTGTAATTCTTAAACTTTTTTTTTCTAATGTAATGTGACTTCATGTTGAAGTGTAGTGTCTTGAGTACTGAACTAGGAAAATTCTGGGTTCAAATTCTACTCTGAAGTCTAGTTTCTGAATATGAGGCAATAGGCAGAAGTTGCAAAGAGACAGACTTAGGCTTCATGTGAGAGATGGACTTCCTAATTGCTGAAGCAGTCCAAAGTGGAATGGACTGTTTCAGAACATAGGGACTTCCCTCTTCCTCAAGATTCCTGAGCAAAGACCGAATGATCATTTGTTGGGTATTTTGTAGAGTATCTTCCTTTTAAAGTTGGACCAGGTGACCACTGAGATCCTTGTCAACTCAGAAATTCTATGCATCGTTAGGCACCTTGGCCAACTTAGTTAACCCCAGTTTCCTCACTTGTAAAAGGAGGGGATTAGACTAAGGGACTTCTGAGATGTCGTCTAGCTTTAGGTTTATGACCTATAATTTTGATCTATAAAATGAGGATAATAAGATTTGCAGAATCAATCTTTCAGGACTATTGTGAAGAGCAAGTGAGATAAGTGATAAGTGCTCTGTGTATTTAAAGGTAGCAAATAAATGTCAGTTATTATTAATGCATATTCATTCTTTCATACATTTAACTTTCCCACACCACTCCCATGCATAGCAATCCTGATATGGAAGGAGGAAATTTTTCTACAGATTAAAATTGTTCACTCATCAGTAACTTAGTCTTAGAAAGTTACTATGGGTCTTGAAAGGGAAGGTGAATTGCTTATCTGGGACCCGGATTTCAGAAAGTTTTGGGAAATGTTCATCAAAGTGTCTTTGTTGACCAAATGAAGAGTGTGGGCCAAATTTTGCGACAAGTAGAAGGATTCAGAAATGCAGGACTGACAGGTCTCTAAAAATACTAAGTAATGGGACACTGGAAGTTTGGAAAGGTATAGCTAGTGGAATACCATGCAACTCTCTCTACCTTTTGGAATAATTCTGTTTCATGTTTTGTAACCAGTGAATTGAAAGAAGACATAGATGGCCAATTTATTTGATTTGTGGATGATATGAAACTGGGAGGGAGAGCTAACACATTAGATAACAGAATCAGAATACAAAAAGACTTTTCCAGTCTAGAACTATGAAAAAGACATAATATTAGTACATTTAATAGGGATGAATATAATTTCCTACACTTGAGTTTTAAAAAAAATGTACTGATACAGGATGAGAAAAATGTAGCTACAGAACTGTTCATGTGAATAAGACATGGTTATTTTATTGTATTCCAAGTTCAATATGAATAATCTGTATGTCATAGCGAATGAGAGATTAGACGGCTCCTTTATTAGAAGGGGAACTCATTGATGGGAGGCACAGTGTTTTTGGCTTGGCTTGCATTCCCAGTGCTTAGGCTGACAGAGAGGAAGGGCTTAATTAATGCCTGCTGATTAATAGAAACAGTGTATTCAGTTCAGAAAGGTATATCAGCAAGGACCCCAGGATACACAAGAGGGTCTGCTGTACAGGTTCTTAGATGTGCTTTTGTAAAAGAAAAACAACTTTTGAGGGATGAACAATCTGCTTTAATCAAGCACGTATATCCCTGAACTAAAGAGAAAATACAAACAGAAATTACAAGCAGAAATTACAAGCAGAAACACCAATAGACAGGGTTTCCAACTGTCTGACCATAGACAATACGTACATCATTACCAGAGAGAGAAGCACTGACATCTGGGTTTTTAAAGCCAGGGGAGCACATCCTGGAGTACTGTGGTTGGCTCTGGGTGCCAAGACATTAATAGGAGAGACATTGATAATCTTGAGCATGTCTATAGCAGGACATACAGGATGGTGAGGGGATTTGCAAGCAATTCATAATGCTAGAATATAGGCTTCTTGAGGGCAGGTGTTTTTTTTTTCTTTGTATCATGACCACCTAACATAGTGCTTGGTATACAGTAGATGCTCAATTAGTGTTTGTTGAATTTATTTGAATTTTAAAAAAGTTTGAAGTTACTAGGGATATCTGATAAGAACATTAGAAGATTTGGGATAACTCTCTTCAGATATTTTAAGAATTATTGTATGGAAAGATTAAACTTGTTATGATTGGCTCCAGAGAGTGGAACTAGGGTCAATCAGAAGATGAGGGGAGGCAGACCAGCTTGATATAAAGGAAAAAAATACAGTTATTCACAAGTGACCTGTGATAACTTGGTAGATAATGGGATGTCCCCTTTCCTAGAAGTTTTCAAGTAGAATTTGGAAAACTCCTTGTTAGAGATTTGGAGAAGAGGTACTTGCTTAGTCCATTAATTGTGAGCTCCTTGAAGGCAGGGCTTATCTTTTACCTCTTTTTGTATTTCCAGTGCTGGCACATAGTACAGATTAATAATATTTATAAACTGACTGCTCAGGTACAGATTGTGAAAAGTAACCTGTAAGAGTCCTTTCCCACTCTAAGGTTCTATGTAGGAGCTCTTTTCTCCATTTTCCTATCTCCATGCCTGATTTACCCACCCATCCTCTATCTCCAACCTTTTCATTTCAATCACAAATATATCAGCTGTGGTTGTTCAGAGCTGTCCTGCTACTCACCTTCAGGGCTTTATGTTAGAACAACATACAAATCAATGTACTTGAGTTCTGCACAAAACAGTCTTTTTTAAGGGTTGTATACTACTGAATGTATACACTATATAATATAGCCACTATAAAACTTCTTAATTGGAGATAGATTTGGATTGGAGAGAGAGACAGTTTCATCTGTGTAGGTTTGTGTATATACATACACATACACTATGCATATACATACATACACACATACATGCATATATGTAAGTATATATACTTTACAAATGTATTGTGTATATATGTGTATATACATATACACATATATATGGGATCTATGAGCTTGAGATGGGCATTCCTTCAGATATGACAGATTATAAAAAATAAAGAAGGTCTCTGTAAATATTCTTTCCTATCCTTTCATTTTTTTGTACATGTATATCAATAGCTTGTTTTTGGAGATGCACTCAAAATTATTGTGAATACACCCTACATTTTCTTAACTTTGTTCTTTTCTGCTAGCTTGGAATTGATTTTAAGTTTTGCCCTTGGTATCCTATGGTCTGACTGAATGTCAGTGCAGAAAATTTGGAAATCACTCTGACAATGGCAGTCAGTTATTTCCTGTCATTTTATGTGATATTATTTGCTTTGTCCATAACTTTTGATTTTTTTTGAAGAAAGTATTCATGGCAATTTAATTTAATCTGTCATCCTTTGATATTTTTCCTTTCTAAATCCACATTTTCCCACATAGTCATCAGCATCCTCCACCACGCTCCTCTTTGCACTAAGATCCAGAGATATTAAGAAAGCTATTCTCTAAAATCATAGATCATAAAGCCTGAAGGACCTAGAGGACATCATATGTAATTCTCTATTTTAGAGATGTGTAATGTGAGATTAAGAAAAGTCAGGTATGATCTGCCTAAAGTCACAAAGCTAGGTAGGATCAGAGTCAGCACTGGAATCTAGGTCCTAGGATGTTAGGTCCAGAGCTCTCTTCTTTTCTTCTTCTGGATTGATCTTATCCAGTTTCTTCTTTTGGTAGAATCCTTCTTCATCTTTATTCTTTGAAGGAAGTATGAATGCCCAAGCTGTACTTATCTTCTCAGTCATCTTTTCATTCTCACACGAACACTGAAAGGTAGCATAACTCTTCCATGAAATAATGCTTCTGGTTTCTTTTGTGGACCTAAGAAAAGAGATTCTGCTACCTCCTTCATTTAGCTCAGCAAGTATAACTTGGGAGCTGTCTCACTTGAGTTTAGCTACAATTTCCTTATGTTTTCTGATTTTATTTATTTTAAATAATCTGTATATAATAAAATATGCTATTTCATGACACATTTTAGTATTTTGTTTTGTTTATATAACTTAATAGGATCTACTAGGAAGGCTGTTAAGTCTTTGACTCAAATAGGTTCCTCTTCTAATGTGTTTACATGGCCCAGTGCCCAAAGAGAGAACCTAGTACACCTTCCATAGCTGTCTCCCATTAGCTCATTAGTACAACAAATTGATCAAATGAGCTAATTGTCACCTTGGAAAGCAGATGTAGCCTGAATTTAATGGGATGAGGGATGAGCAAGAGGAACTGCCCCCACAGCAAAGAGGAGAGGGACTTGCTGAATAGGGACAAGGACCAAGGAAAGAGGCTTTAGGCAGTGTGTGTATTGGAAGAAGATTAAGAATTCTATCCGAGCATTTCATTAGATGTGGTGGAATATTCTCACAATAGTGATTTACATTTTTCTGAGCTTCATGGTTTAAAAAAGAAAAAAAAAAAACATTTCCCCTACAATTTACCTGTAAGATAAGTAGAGAATTACCAACCTGTATTTTAGCTAAATCTTTTCTATGACTAGTAGAAATTTCAAAACCCAGTTCATTTCTGCTGGCTTAAAGACTTTTTCTTTTTAAGTCAAATATAGTTTGTCCTCTGAAATGCTCTACTAGTATGCTTCATTGTGTCATGAAGGTGACTTTGAATTCTTAAAGACTGTGCCAGCAGAACATAAACTATGGAAGGTTCTACTAAGTTGGAAATGTTTTAAATGTGATATTGGGGATCTATGCAATAGCAAACAGGAAAGACTCATCACCTGGGGATTGCTATGTCTGAATGCACTGTGGTACAGTCCAAACGGTGTTAGGTTTCTAGTCAGAGGACCTGCATTCAAATTCTAGTTCTGCTATGTATAACCTACATGACTGAACAAATCAGTTGGCCACTTTAGGCCTCTGTTTCTTCATCTATAATATGAATGAATTAGAATATATGACTCTTAAGACCCTTCCTCACTCTCAATTATTATAATGTTTTTTTCTTCTTCTAGGCAACAGAAAGAGGGAAACAAATTATTTAGTAGTTAACCTATTTGAAATATAGTATTTCTTAACATCTACCTCTTTAAACAATCCCTTGACTTGACTAAGGGCTCTTTAGAATGAAAGAGAAATGCGAAGAATTGATTGAGGCTGTTCTGTGAGAAAGAAATTAGGGGAGGAAGATAGTGTATGAGTACTCAAAATGTTATTGCTTCATGTAGGGTTTCCTTTTTATTAAGATTTCAGGTTTAGGGCACAAGTGTCATTGAACCAGAAGAAGATGGACCTTGAAGATGCCATAATTCTAGCTCACTGCTCTAAACTTCCAGTGGGGTTGGAGATGAATTGGAAACTGAGGGACTTGCATACCCTAACTATGAGAGATGTGGATAAAGAGCAGGAGTAGAGGAATGAACGATGACCATTTTTCTTCTTTCCCCAACTGGGGCTCTGGCAGGCTTACAGCTGCACCAACAATTTAACTCTTTGTTGAACCATCAAAGAAAAAAAGGATGTTCTATTTAGAAAAGGCACTCCTGCCAACAAGAATCCTATTTCAAATTAGGGGGAAATGCTTAGGAATGGGTAAGGAGGTGGTTCATGCAGGGAAAACATTTTTTTTACTTCTGTGTGATGAATATGTGCCCAAGAAACATTTGTGAGTAAATAAGCTATTTTAAATCCTTTGGGACTCTACTAAAATAGATGTGAAATCTAGGTCTAATAATGTTCCATTCAGGTTTTAAAGCATCTACTAAAATATTCTAAATTCTCTTCTGTCACATTTTCACATCGAGTTATTTCTCCTTTGTTAGCTAAATGCATTAGCAATTGTCCAGTGGTGTTAGTGCATCTCTAACAAGGGACTAGTTCTACTCAGCCAGGGACCTCCTTTTGTATTTCTTCTTTTTAAATTCACATACATTTCATGGGGAAGGAGAAGAACAAGGTCTCCTAGACATGTAACAAGTTTCTTTTGTAGGGAAAAGAGTATATCGGGCTATGAAGCTCATATGATACACTCTCTGAGAAAGCCAATATGTCCTTTTTCTTCTTTCTTTCTCCTCTTCCTCTTTCTCCTCCTCTTCTTCCTCCTCTTCCTCCTCCTCCTCCTCCTCCTCCTCTTCTTCTTCTTCTATTTCTTCTTTCTTCTCCTCCTTCCCCTCCTTCTTCTTCTCTCTCTTTCTCTCCCTCTCTCCCTCCCTTCTTTCTCCCCTCTGCTTCCATTCCTCTCATCAGTTTCATTCCATGTGTTCACATTTCTTAAAGTTCAGAGGTGCCATAGTACTGGAAGAAGAGAAAATGGCTTTTGAATCAGTGAACTTGAGTTCAGTCTCAGATCTGTTATTTGTTACTTATGTGATCCTTGGTAAGTCATTGAATCTCTCTGGGGCTCACTTTTCTCATCTATTAAGTGAAGGGTGGTAATTAGGAGCTAGGGATGGGGTGAGGAGGGGAGATTGGACTGGTTGCTAAATACTTTCTCCCTCCATTGCAAATTATTTTGTATTTATTTAATTACCTATAGAATTCCCCTCTCCCCTTAGAATGGAAGCTCCATGAAGCCAGGTGTTTTTCATTTTTGTCTTGGTACGCTAGCTCCTAGTATAATACCTTGGATATAGTATAGACTTAAGAAGTTCATCTTGAGTTCAGTTGGATTGGATTGACAGAGTCTCTTAGCATAGTGTTGATGAGCTTACTAAAAACATTTTTATAACTATTCCAGTGCAAATTCCTTTGTGATCCTATGGATTTTATTCTCTACATTTAAAAAATATTATAAGAGATCCAAAGGCTTCCTTATACCACCCAAGGGCTTAATGACACAAAAAGGTTAAGAATTTCCCACCCAAATGATCTCTAAGGTCCCTTCTAGACCTAAATTTATGGTTCCATGAAAAATCTAGCTCAAAGCTTACCTTCTCCATGAAGTTTTCCCTAACTGAAATATACTTGATAACCCACTAGGGCTAGTAGTATTTCAATTTTGGCCTATATTTTATTTACTTAAACAAATCTCTATTAAGGACTTCAGTGTGCCAGGCATGTCTCAAGTTACTGGGGTTACAAAGAAAACCAATCAATTAATAATTAATAATTTATTAAGTTATTATTATGGCTGAGGCACTTTGAATATAGGAAATGCAAAAATGGTTCCTACCTGCCAGAAGCTTACATTCTATTGTGGGAGAAAACAGAGATGATGCATGCAAATAGAAGGAACTCAGAAGGGAAGTCCTCAAAGAACTTGAACTTCACATCCAAACTATGAGAAAATATCAAGAATTTTGAGGAGGGAGAGAGCACTAAGGCATATGTGCTAGTGTGGGATCAGGATAGATTTTGAGGAGAGGGTGACACCTGGCCTGAGATTTTGATGACTAGACACATAGAAGATAGACAATTGATTGATCAAGTGCCCTCAAGGTTCTTATATTCTAATGTGATTTGAAAATACGTACAGTGGAGCTACAAAAGTTGAGGAGTTGGGTTTCCCATTTCTTTGTGTACAGATAGCAGGGGAATGATATGGAAATCCATTTCTCAACAAGATATGGTGAAATTCTATCTCTCAGAGCTCAACTTCCCAGAGAGCAGATCCAGGCTCTGACTGGGAAGGACATGAGAATCATTGTGATAGTGCAGTTAATGCAAGAATTTTGAGAAGCATGAGTAGGGAAGAAAGAAAAGGAGAAGAAGGAGGAGGAAGGGAAGGAAAAGAAGGAGGAGGAAGGGAAGGAGGAGAAGGAAAAAGAGGAGGAATAAAATATGAACTTTGAAATGAAAGGGGATTACATGAGGGATCAAGGGCAAAAGTGATGGGTTAGCTTTGGCAAGGTGAAGCCTCTTCATCATAGACTAGAATAAAAGTATAAAGGATGTATAAAAATAGGAGGGATTTTGAGGTGTATAGTGTAGGGGGAGTGAGGGAGCTCATGGTGGATATTCTTGATTGTTTCTATAAAATGGGAAGCTTAGTTGTTTGCTAAGAGGCAGGGATGGCACTAAGTACTGGAGGAGAAAGGAGGTTTGGTAAAGTGTGAGAGAGCTAACAAGGTTAAAGGATCATTGTGCACCAGTGTGAACTCAGGTGAGATTAGATCCCATGAATCCATAGTGGTCCCACTAAGCTTGGTTGCTGGAAGTAAATCAATTTCAGAAGGAAAAGAGAGTAAGTGTTTGAGACAATAGAGCACAGTTAATAATTGGAATGCTTAAATGCTGAGACAAGGCTGAGGAGGGATTGGTGATAGATGAGAGCAGGGGTTAGCAAATTATTGCCAAAATCCAGTGCACTCTTAAACTGGTGAGCTAAGTGGTTTTTAAATTTTAAAATATAGTTTTATTACATTTGAGAAATTAAAAAAAATATTCTTAGCTCAGGGCATAGTGCAAAAACCAGGCAGTAAACTAGATTTGCCTTTGGGCAAACTCAAATCTTAAGTTTGAGAACTCTGGGCTTGAAAGAACAGTTGGAAAGAACAGTGTGGATGAAAGATAAGGTTAAGAGGAGAGAGATGAAAAGCTGGAAGAATAAGAAATTATGCTCGGACAGGAGGGACATCAGAATACAAGATCATAAAGATGGCTTGGTTTGGGGTCACTGAGATGTTGTTTCTTTGTCCACTGAGGTGGCCAAATTATGAACACTGCTGTTGAAGGCAGAAGTAGAATAATGAAAATGGCAGTAATGGAACGGAGGTGGTCAATGAGTTGGGACTTCAGCATGTTTGCTGGGACATCATCATTGTGAATACAAAGTGCTTGAGCATGAGGAAAGAGGGTGCAGGGGGAGGATGACTTTGAGTGAGGTCTGGGACTCTGGGAATGGGAGGAGAGTGACCTGAAGTTGGTCTATGAAAGCAACAGCAATCTGGAAAAGATAAATATGAATGGAATGAGATACTGAGGAGGGGATTATTGCTCAGGTACAAGTTGGGTTAGGAGTCATGGGGGAATGGGCAATGGTTTTGGATTCAAAAGACCTGGGTCAGTTGTCTCCTACAAAAAAAAAGGATGTTTAAAAGACATAATCTCTAAGATTCCTTCCAGCTCTAAATATATGATACTATGAACTTTGTCTTGATGTCTGTTCCAGCCCAGAGTGTTTATATATGTTCCTTCTAACCTGAGTGTCTCTCCCTAAGGGAGGAACTTTTTATCTTTTAAAAATCTATTTATTTGTTTATTTTTGCATTGGTTCACAGTGCTTATGAACCAAGGGTCCTGAGCCCAAGGGGTCTCTTTGTTCATTGTTCCTGACTGAACTGCAGCTCTAGGTTCCTGTCTGAGTACATTAGCATGCCATTAATATATTTTGCATTGATCCCCGAGTCGTTTCTGAAGCAGGTGAAATATGAATCTTGGAACAGAAGTGCAATGAGAAGGATGAAAGTTGCTTGGAAAACATGGAGGCCTAATTTCTCTGAACCACTCAGATTAACTTGTGGAGAGAGTGTTCTGACTGATAGGTAGTGCTATGAGCATGGTGGACACTCCTTGGGCAGCCTGCAGTGACCCAGACCTGCTCATTCCTTTAGATATCTTCCCTGGGGTACCAGGATTCTCTAGTGATTATCTGTGGAGAAAGGACTTGCTCTGTGTGTGTGTGTGTGTGTGTGTGTATGTGTGTATGTGTGTGTGTGTGTCCGCATGTGTGATAAAGAAAGGAGCGAAACTTGTTTGACCAAGCCAGTTGCTGCCAATGAACAAGCGTGAAGAGAAAAGGGCAAGGATGCATTGCTAAAGGCCAGCAGATCCCCCTCCCAATTCCAGGAAGACTCAGAGTCATAAACACAGGGAGACAACCAGGGCTTTGTGGTTTTAAAAAGCACACTGAAAATAATTTCTATCTTTCGTAAGAATATAAACAATTATGCTCTAGCACCTTGCTGTGGTTTTGACTGGAAAGGTGAATTAGTTGTGGTATAGAGAGCTCCCAGGGAGGAATTTCCTCCACCAGAGCAGGTTGGCATGTGACTTACACTATCAGAGGCAGTTAGGTGGTCAAGTGGACAAATCCCTGAGCCTGCAGTCAGGAGGACCTGAGTTCAAGTCCAGACTCAGATATTAATTTCTATTTGTCTCACTTTTATCATTTGTAAAAATTGGGATAATAATAATTTCCATTTTTAGTGCTGCAGTGAGGATCAAATGAGATGATATTTGTAAAGCACTTAGCACAATGCCAGGCACTTAGTAAGTACTATAAATATTGTTATTGTTGTTAAGGAATAGTGTGGGACGGCAAGGGTTTGAGTGACTCGCCCAGATTCACACATGCATCCAACATGGCACTTGAACCCAGTTCCAAGGCAAGCTCCCTAGGGCCATTGCCTGCTGCTTCTCAGCACTTCGCAAGAATAATTATAGTTTAAACTGGGAGCTCCCAGGTGACATTTCTCTCCCATACATGCCCTTCCATGACCTAGCTCACTCTGTCCTGCCCTGTACCTGCAGCCTTCACTGTGGTGACCTCCACCTTCTCCTTTCAAGTGGACTGATAGTGTTTCGTGCTGTTTATTCTAGGAGTAAGTGTTAGTTTTGTGACCACCATCTACGCTGGACAGAGTTTCTGGGAAATAAAGGACAAACATGCTGAATAAGAAAAACTAGGGTTTTTTTTTTTCTCATGTAAGTGGTTTGCTTCAAAAGTGTCAAACTGAGACCTGTGGTCTAGCCAGCAGGTCTCATAAAATATCTGGTGTTAGGGGCATCGAAGGCCACAGTGGAGGGGGAAGCCGGCTGTCACTTTCAGAACAGATGAGGCCTCTCTGCCTGGCTCTATCTCATGGCAAGGCCTTTCTGGTTCCTCTGTTTGGGGCCTTTGGCCTCAGGCAGCAGCATCCCTTTTCACTGACATCCAGAGACTCTAGAGACCAGGGGCAGAAAGCTGATAGCACCTGTGCTCCTTTGCCTACAGTAACATGGAGAATTTTGGCCCAGCCAATGGGAGCCTGGGGCAGAATCCTAGCTGCTGCCTGGCCAGGTGCCCAGGACTGACCCACTGGGTTGCATTTGCAAATAGCCCAGAAAGAAATTTCTCTGGGCTTCCTCTCTTCAGGAAGCCTCTCTCTTCACTTTGGTTGCATTTCTACCTGAACCGTTTGCTTAGGTCTGTTTTTCCTGCCTGCTGGTGCCTACCACAAGACTGGATATTCTCTAAGGGCTTAATAAATATTTGATTTATGGATGGGGTTGTTTGGGCACTAACCCTTTGTCTGTCCCAGAATGGTATATATTTGACCTTGAAATGGTGACATGATTTCCAAGAGTCCTGTTCTGTTCCCTTTCCTGTAGGCAGAGTAGACTTCATCCATCTTCTAATATATGGGGACTTGATCCTTCTTAAGTGTTTTTGTGGCTTAAGTGTTCATGGGAATGGGGATGGAGATGTGTGTATCTTTTCTTCTCATTCCTTTCATTTAAGAAACAAGCAGTCCTCTTCTCCCCCAATTTAAAAGAAAAAAACACCTTGTTTATTCATATATGAGTGTGTGTGTATGTGTGTATATATATATATGTATATATGTAGCTTAGTCATTTTCTGACTTCCACTGGACTCATTGATCTCTTCCTTTTAATAGAGAAAATGTAGTTATCAAAACCAGCTACCACCACAGTGTCATGTAGTGGAAAGTGTGGTGGATTTTGAGTTTGAGGATACAAGTTCAAATGCTGGCTCTGGTATCTATTGCCTGTGTGACCTTGGGGAAGTCACTGAACACTATGAGGCTCAGAGTCCTCCTTGATAAAATGAGAGGACTGAGCAATATAGTCTCTGAGGTTCTTTCATGTATCAGGGTAGATATGATCCTGTAATTCTGTGAGTCTGTGAATTCTGACAGTGCATTCAGCATTCCTCACACATAGACCCCCGCTTGTCTACTGAAAGGGTGCGTATGTTTTATCATCATCTTGCTCTCTCTTTAGGAGTATCACAGATCAGCTGGTAACTCCACAGAGTAGCAGAAAACATTTCTAGAGTCTTATGATTCCTCTGGTCATACACATACATGTATATGTATATGTGTGTCTATGTGTACACATATTTATAGACACATATACCACTCATACATATCTATACACACATACATACACACACATGTATATATATATATATTTTTTTTCCTTCAGAAAGTCTCAGATTTTTTACCTGCGAATATGACTAGGAGTGAGTTGGGGTATCTGGAAAGAAAACTGGATTTGGCCCCAGAAGACCTAGGTTCAATTCTAGTTCTTGCTAAATGAGTAACTTGAGAAAGTCATCTTCTCTCTCTTGGCCTTGGTTCTTTCTTTTGTATAATATGAGGCCTGGACTACAGTTCCGCTCTAAATCTGTGGCCCTGAAATCTTTCTTCCCTTGGCTCTGTCCCTGTGAGGTCATTGAAATGATTCTGGGTGGAGGCACCCCTCTCCTTTCTCCCTAGTTATTCCCCTGCAGTCTGAGATGGGGCACCTCACACAGGCTGTTCTCCAGGGCTCAGCTGTCAATACCCACACAGTGTGACTCATCTTCTCTCTCAGTTCCCAAGGAGTCTTCCAGAGTTGAGACTCTTCTTGTGCTTCTATTCCAGTGATTCATGCCTTATTTTCTGTAGGTTGGTTGGAGGACAGTTGCTTGAAGATTATCTTTTGGGAAGATATTTTATGATGAATATAAATATATGTATGTTCCTATGTAGATATACTCATATCAATGCCTGTACATATGTGTGTGCACATGCATGTGTATAAAATAACACAAGTATGTACATAAGCAGAAGGAGAAAGAAAAACTCTCCTTCATGATTCACCTTCAGAATTCACTAAACATATTCACTCATCACAGCATGGCTTGAGCACTTAGAGACAGAAGGAGAGGGAGGGAAGGGATGGAACTCAAAATATTTATTTGGAGGGCAGGGCTGTGAATTGCTAATCTTCCGTATAGACCCGACCTGCAACAGATGGCACTGTGACAATAGAAGAAAGTCGAGGGAAAATATATCAGCCTTAATTTCATCATGCGTTGGATGTTTCCCCTGCTTCTTTTCACCTCTGCTTCCAAACGGAACAGTATTGTGTCTGAACAAGGCTGGGTGGGCATGAGAATGTGTGTCCCAGACTTGTCTCATGATGGCTGTATCCCATGATCCTTTTCCTGCTCTGTAAATACTGATGCAGAGGCACCTAACACAAAGTAAGTATTATTTGAAGAATGAATGAATGTTCTTATATGAAGAGGTTGTACCTTCTGGCTTTAAACACTAGAAAGTGCTGGGGGCCAGGTAATCTGGAAAGATATTTTGGCTCTGCCATTTACTGACTGACTGTAACCTTGGCAAGTCATCAACTTCTTTGGGCATCCAGTTCTTATGTTTATTTGATTCAGAGACCTCTGGGTTCCTTTCTAGTTCTAAATCTATGAGCCCATGATCTAGGAGATTGTAATATTCTGATCTGGTAGCCCAAGTATCTAGCACAGTGCAGAAATTTAATAGTATATGTTGGGTTGAATGGAATTATGACCTTAGAGACACAAAGTTATCACCTATGCTTGTGTTTTTATTAAGCTGGCCACTGAGTTTTTCTGGTTAAGTCACTTATTCACTTTCCTGGCAATAAACCCTTGCTTCCCCTTCCTAGGACTCCTTTAAACCAGGAGACAGGATGGTAGCTCATGAGGTGGGGTGTTGAGGGGATTTCTGCCCATCTGTGGTTGATCTTTGATGACCTGTGAAGTTTCTTCCAAATAGAAGATGCTATCATATTGTTTCCCCTACCTTGTTTATTTCTTCTTGTGTAAAAGGAAGGGGGTAGGGCTAATCATCTCTATGGTCCTTTCATACTCCTAACACTTGCTTGTCTTAAGAGCTATCAATAAATGTTTAATCAGAATTTGCTCTATGCCCACTTAAATTATGTTTAAGGATAAGTGAGGGTCGAAGTGGCTGGTCTAGACTATCAGTGCAACAGAAATTTAGAGAATAGGAAAATTAGAGCTAAGTCAGGGGAGGCTTCACAGAAGAGGAGGGGCTTAAGTTGGGTTTCAAAGAATGGAAAGGCTTTGATCCACACCTGAGCACCATGTATGCTCAGACAAATCTCTGAACTTGGCATTCAGAGGATCTGCATTAAATCCCACCTCTGACATTTGCTAGCTCTGGGACCATGGACAGGGCCCTCATCCCTGAGCCTCAATTCTGGTGAAGTTCAAATGAGATAATGTGTATAAAAGACTTTGCCCATGTAAAGTGTTACTGAGGTGAGAGCTATTCTTGTTTCTTTCATCTTCTATCCTCTAGCACTTCCAGTCTGGGGTGACATGGGGTGGTGGTGGCCTGCTTTGGGTACTTAATCATCTATTGTCCTGTGTTGTTCTCTTATTGCTTTCTCATACTTGGGCTTCTTTCCTAATTATATTTGTTTTTCAAAAGGCAAAGGATATATCTTCTCTTATCTCCTTCTCAGTGACTCCCAGCTTTTATTATTATTATTAATAACTATCATTTATATTGTGCTTCCATATTTGCAAAGGGTTATATATGGCTATATGTGCATATATATATATATTTAAAATCTCATTTCATTTTCACAACAACTCGGTGAGATGTTGTTATTATTATTATTTTAAAGATGATGGAATTGGGCCTGAGAGAGGTTAAGTGACTTGCCCACAGTCACATAGCCAACCAATATCCAAGACAGGATTTGAACTCATGTCTTCCTGCCTCCAAGTCCATGTTCTCTCAGCTTTGCCACCGAGATGTCCCTAGGTACCACCTTCTGAGCATGTTTCCTTTATTTTAATCATCCAAAAATTTTGTAGATTCTTACATGATAGTAGTTATATCGGTAACATCCAGAGATTGAGAAAATGCTAGATTGTGAAATGCTACGATGAATTTTGTATCTTTTTAAAATGGACCTACATTTTATTAATCACATCAGTATCCTCATACGCTTGAAAAAATAGCAATCCTGGTATGTGCAAGATGTCTAATTTATTCTGCATGCAGAAAGAAGTACACTTGCTTATATATTAGGCTGAGTCATTTAATAAGATGGTGGGTACGATTTTGCAGCTTTCTTGAAAAGGAGGTCTGACCCAAGTGAAGGTAATTGCTAGATTAAAATGAAGTTCCTAAGTGATAATGCTTGGCACATGTGTGGACTGGGGGGACCTTTTGCAGTAACTCTGTGGCCCAAACCATGGCCTGAGATCATCTTCCTTCTTAGGCTCATAGTTCATAGGATTATAGATTTTGACCTGTACAAAGCCTCAGAGGTTCCCCACCTCTACCCCCACCCTCCCAAATCCCTAAACATAGCATCTCATTTTATAAGGAACCTGAGGAAGTCCAGGACTTGGGATGGGGGTTAAGAGATTTGCCAAAAATCATATCGGTAGGAAATGTGAAGGACTGGATTTTAATTCAGATTCTCTGACTCTGAATTTAATTTTCTTTCCATTCTACTATGCCTGAAAATCATTGCTGTTGTCATTGTCATGGTCACTGTCATCCTCATCATCACATCTTTTTATTGGTTGTCTACCATGCCTGGAGTGATCTCCCACTCTCACTTCTGCCTTTTAGAATCCTTGGTTTCTTTCAAAGCTCAGTTAAAGCACCATCTTCTATGTTATATCTGTTCTGATCCCCAAGTTCTAGTGTTTTCTTCCTAATTAACTTTGCATTTATTTTATATATAGATGTAGACATGTAGTATATATCTATATCTCTCCCTATAGAGTATAACTCTTTGAAAGCGGGGCTTCTTTGACTTTTGTCTTTCTATTCCCAGAAACAGGCACAGTGCATGGCACATCTTAAATACTTAATAAATGCTTGTGGACCGATTCATCAGTACCCCGACCGCTGCTGATTTCATAGCCGTAGTTCATGTTTCTTTAATCAGTCAGTCAACAAGCATTTGTTAATTGCCTACTGTATTCCATGAATTGTACTGAGCACCAAGGATCTAAAGAAAGAACACCACATTGTCCCTGCCTTGAAGTAGGTCATAATAATTGTTATTTTATATCTAATTGGTGAGGGGTCTTCACCATACCGTCACAGAAATCTCAACTTTGCCCCAGCCTGTTTTAGTCACTGATGAAAAGGTTAAATTTATAGATGCCAAGTGTGTCAAATTCACAAGTGAAAAAAATCTTGGGTGGGGGTAGGAATATCTGGCATAATGATGGAGTCAGGATCCACAAAAGACTCTGACTAACTAAAACATTGGACCAGTTTAATGATGTGAAATTTAATGGAGATAAAGGTAAAGCCATATGTGTAGGCTCAAAAAATTGACATCAGTAAGAAAAGATGGGGGAGGATTGGCTGAACTGAAAATCAGTTGAAAAGATCTGTAAGCTTGGGTGGACCACAAACTCAAAATGAGTCAATGGAATGAGATGGCAGCTCCCAAATGGTAATGGAAATGTTTGCTGCAGCAAGAGAAACTCAACTTCTAGGAATAAGGAGATGATAGCTCCTCTCTAGCCTTTTTGGGTCAAGGTATATCTAACGGATTGTACCTGATTCTGGGCAGCATATTTTCAGAAGGTGTGGCTATAATCCCAGCTTCCCATGAGGCTGAGATTGGTGGATCACAAGAGTTTAGGAGCTCTGAACTCACAGGAGGTTATGCCCATTAGAAGTGTATACTGTTTGACACTAATATAGTGAACCCCTAAGAGTGGAGAGCCACCAGACTGCCAAAAGAAGGGTGAACCAGCTTATGTGAGAAATGGAGCAGATCAAGACTTCAGTGACAAGTAGAAATGGAAGGGTATACATGAGTAGCTTCTAGACTTCCAACCTGTTCAAGACAGGGACAATAAGAAAAAAAGGAAGGAACCAAGGGAAGAAGGAAGGAAGGAAAGGAGAAATAGGGAAAGGGAGGTAGGAAGGACAGTGACATTTTGGGGAGCTTTTGGAAGGGGATGACCTATATGGTCAAGGTCTAGAATTCAAGTCAAATGAAAATTGGTCAAATGAATTGGAGGATTCAAATGAGCTCTTGCCCTGGAATTTATATTATATCAAGGGAAACTAGATAGATGGATGGATGGATAGATAGATAGATAGATAGATAGATAGATAGATAGATAGATAGATAGACAGACAGACAGAGAGATAGATAGATAGACAGACAGATAACAAGGAATAGTTAGTACACCAAATTATAAAGAATTTAAAATGACCTTGATTTGTAAGAGTATTGAACTGAATTATAAGATGAAATTCATTGGGATAAATATGAAGCATTACAGTTGGGGTCAAAAAGTCATTTTTGTGAATACAAGATGGGAGAAAGTATGGTTGGAAGACAGTGTGTTTTAAAAAGATAAGGTGGCTTCAGCAGATCAAAATTTCAGTATGTCACCTTTGTGATGAGAAAATAGAAAAGGAGGCTTTTTCATCTTTTTATTATCCTTCTGAAAATAATAACAAGTTTATGTCCATAACTATACTTTTTGAAGCAGTTTCATGGTTATTTTTCACTTTGATCCTTCCAATAACCCTAGGAAGTAGGTTGGACTGAGATTACTGGTTTGCATTTGGGTTACAAGGACACTAAGGTTTAAGGAGGGCAAGTGACTTCCCCAAAGATACCCAGCAAATAATTAATGGAATTAAGACTAGGACTCAAGTTTTTGGTTGCACTTTTCTGTCTTCTCCAAAAGGTTATTAATTTAATAAAGCTTGTCTGTAATAACTTGAAAAATATCTAGATTTTGAGTTCAAAGCTATTCAAAATATTTCTGAGCCCCCACACCTACTGAATCTACTCTCTTTTAGTACAGTCAGCATTTAAGAAATGACCTCAAATCAGAGTAAGAATGAGAACACTATGCTTAATATAGAAAGCATTGTGATAGCAAGACAATACCTCAACAGCAGGCATTTCTGAAACCCCTCACCCCAAGTAAAATACTCTGAAAACCTCCAATACCCCTCCTTCCCTTCCCCCAATCAACCTCAGAGATAAAAGCCTGTGAGTTCAGCCTGTTCCCAACTCTGGCACTCAGTCATGATGGAAGGTCAGTTTAGGGAAGTCATAAGCATTGAGATAACAACTCAATGCTCAGATGACCCAGAAAGACTCTATACCTTGATATCTGAAAGCCTGTGCTGTTCTCAGATCCATAAGGATCCATAAGGAATCAATAACCAGTCCCTAGAGCTCCAGGCATGGATGAGGTATGGTCTGCCTATGGTTCAGAAGTGCATAACCAAACCAGGAATGGGGATGAAGGTCATGTGTGCATAGTGGTGGCTATCACTATTATCAAAGTGCTATATCAAAACAGAAATGGCACATCCTTGATTTCTGAAATCCTGTGGGATATGCTAAAATACGGCATGGCATGGAGAAAAAAATCCCTGAGAGTTAATTCTCATTCTGCCTCCTCTACCACTCCTGTCTTCTTCCAAATGTTGTTTGGGAAACCTCCCATAGAAACACGTTTCTACACTGAGAGCACGGATGCCTCCTTGAAAAGGCTGAGACACTCTGAACATAACATTTTAAAGATCATGGAGGAATGAGTCTTTGAATAAGGATCCTTAACAAGAGAATTATGAGAAGGGATCAGAAAGAGATCTCAGAGGTCACCCAGCCAAACCCCCTTACCTTACAGATGAGGAAAGTGAGGCCAAGAGTAGTTAAATGACTCACCCAAAGTCACATAGGTAGCAAACATCAGAGTGGGGATAGATCTGAATTCAGGCCCTCTGGCCCCAAAGCCAATTTTCTTTTTACTTTATCCTACTCCTGATAGTCAGTTTGTTAACAAATATTATTAAGCACTTACTATGTACTAACTACTGATCTAAGCATTAGGGATACATAGAAAGGTAGTCCTTGATCTCAAGGACCTCACCATCCAAAGGGGAAAACATCATGAAAATAAACTATGTACACATAAGGATATATATACCGGATAAATTGATGAATTCCTGAATTGGAAGGTATGGCAAAGGGAGTTCATTCTAACCTATACAAATGGGAACCTTTTCACCACAACTCATGGCAAATGCTCTTTGAGTCCTTTGTTTGAAGACTTCTGTTGGGGGGAGAAAGGGAAGATGTGCTATTTTCTAAAAAATTCTATTTCACTTTTAGATGGCTCTTGTTAGGAAAGTTTATTCTTATACTGGGCCAAAATCTGAGAATTAGATCTGGGCCCCAGTCTCTATTATGACAGAGACTGTCTAGGTTACCGTAAACAAGTAACTCAGTATCACTGGCCTCACTTTTCCCATCTGTAAAATGAAAGGGTAGGGTTAGATGATATCTAAGGTCCCTTTCTGTACTGACATTTCATAAAATAAAAAAACCACTTTCTTTTCCTAGTTTATTATAGGGTAATTTTGTAACTATTTACCAGCAAATGTGTATATGTATGTGTGTGGACACATGTGTACATGTGTGTACATGTGTGTGTGTATGTATGAGATCAGAGGAGCTATCATCCATTTATTCCTGGAAGCTCTACTTTTCTTAATGCAGCCCACATTTTCATGAGCATTTTGAGGCTGCCATCTCATGCTGTTGACTCATGTTGAGCTTGTAGCCAACCCCAAACCACAGACCTGTTCAACTCAACTGAAGGCTCGGCAAAGCCTCCTCCATTTTGTCCTGCTAATGTGTATATATATATATATATATATATATATATATATATATATATATATATATATATATATATGCATGCATGCATGGGTATATATTGGTCTCTATGAATATTTATATATAATATTTTATGTAAATATATATCTACACATACATACATACATTCATATACACACATATCTATCTCTTTATGTTCATATCTATCTCTATATCTATCTATTTGTCTATCTATATCTATCTGTATCTATCTGTCTATCTATCTATCTATCTATCTATCTATCTATCTATCTATCTATCCCTCTACTTTTCTTGATCTAGAACTGTAATTTATCTGCATGCTCATCTGAGTTTTTCCTTTTGCAGAAACTGACTCCCCTAGAGCAGATAAATAGCTCATCTGAAACTTGCAGTCCTGCAGAGTGTCCAGGTGGACTGAAAGGTGAAGGGAGTTGCCCTTGGTTATATGATTAGTATGTGTTACAGGGAGGTCTTGAACTTTGATCACACTGATTCCATGGCAGGTCCTCTATACACTCATCTATAGTTTGATCACTAGTGTTAACCCACTGTTGTCTTGTGCTGGGTCTTGGAATACAAAGATCAAAATTTAAAAAAATTCTGTCTCCAAGGAGTTTATGCTTTACTAGGGAGATGAGATGGGGGTATAAATGCACACACTGTGTGTAAGTAAATACAATCTATGCCATAGATAATGGAGAATTTGGAGAGGCCTTGTATAGGAAGTGAACTAAAATTTGGAGGAATATGAGGTTTCTGATCAATCAACAAGCATTCATTAAGCATCTAATACATCAGGCATTGGGGATACAAAGACAAATGGGTCAGTCCCTGCACTCAGGAGGCTTATATTCACAGATAGGTGATTAAGAGGTATATACAAAATAAATGCAAAGTGACCTTGATGGGGTTGGGAATCAGGAAATGTCTCTTGAAGGAAGTGGTACCTATGTTGCACCTTGACAAGAAGGAGATCAAGGTTCTGAGAAGAGTAAGAGAGGAGAAGAACATTCTACCAGCTACAGAAGAGGAAAGCAAGGATGGGGCTGCAGTCTACACAAAAATGTAAAGTTTGGAAGAGGAATATTTTATATAAGGCACAGCAGGTAGAACAGTTCCACTGGAATGGCAAGTGCATGGAGGAGAGGTGTGTGAAATGAGATTGGTAAGGTGTCCTGGAGTCAGGTTGCAAAGGGCTTTTATGCCAAAGAACAGAAATTCTTTTTTCTTCTTAAGGAAATAGGGATCTCTTGAAGATTCCTGAACAAGGGATGAACATGGTCATATGTGTGCTTTCAGAAGATTATTTTGGCATCTGTGTGGAGAATGGATTAGTGAGAGGAGAAACTAGAAACTGGGAGCAAATTTAGAAGGCTGCTGGAACAGTTCCGGTGAGAAATGATGAGTACCTGCATTAGGTTAATGTCCAGGTGAGTTGAAAGAAAGTGACTAATGTCAGAAATTGAAAACTGTAGGGAGAGAATCAAAAAGTTTTTGCAACTGATGTATATGGAGGCTGAGAGGGAGGGAAGAGTCAAGAAAGACCCTGAGATTTCAAACTTGAGTGACTATGATGTTGGTGATTTCACTGAAAAGAATAGTGATACGAGGAGTCAGGTTTGAGGAAGGGTAATAATGTGTTCTGAATTGGGCAAATTGTACTTTCAGTGCCTTGGGGGAATTCAGGTGAATGTCCAGCAGACAGTTTGTGATTAAGGACCAGAGATCAGAAAAAAGAAATGACAAATGGATATGTATTTTGCGGAGCTATTTCTATAGAGATAACAGCAGTGATAGGGAGCAGAAAAGATGTGAAAAAAGAGAAAGAGAAGATGACCCAAGACAGAATCTTAAGGGATCCCCAGACTTAGGAGAAGGGATGTAAAGATTCTGCTAATGAGACTGAGACATAGAAAGGTAAGAGAAGAGTAAAGAAACAATATCAGAAAAGGAAAAGAATATTCAAGGGGAGGAGAGCTTTATAATTTCAAAAGTTAAAACAAAGGAGATAAGAATGATGATATCTAAGAAAATGTAATTGGATTTATCCGTGTTAAGTTAGTTAAGTTATTGATGGAAATGCTGAAAAGGGTAATTTCAGTTGAAAGACATAAGTCAGATTGCAAAGGGTTGAGACATAAGTCTGAATGGATTAGAGGCAAATTGTATAAGTAGTCTTTTTCTAGTTTTAGGGATGCATTATGAAAGGGGTAAAGACAGAGGATAATAATTTGAGATGATGGTAGGATCAGGTGAGGGCATTTAATGGATTGGGAACTTCTGATCATCTTCGTAGACAATAGAGGAGACACTGGAGAAGTTAAAATTGAAGATTAGAGATGGAGATGGAGAGATCAGCAGGAAAAAAAAGATTTTGGAGGAGACTGGAGGGGATGGGATCAAGGGCACAAGATGAGGGGTTGTCCTTGGTCAAGGAGATGGGTTACCTCATCATTAGAGACTAAAGAAGAGAAGGAAGGATGCTGCTGTGTGAAGCACACAGTGGAGCAAAGGATGGTTTCACTTTTCTCTGTGAAACAGGTGAGGTCACCTGTCAAGAAATACTAATTGGGGGGTTGCTTAAACTAAGAAGAGAAGGTTGGGTAAGATGAATAGCCTTTCTATAGTACTTTAAGGTTTGCAAAGCACTTACATAATCTCGCTTGATCTTCTGGAGAGTGCATAAGGTAGGTGCTATTATTATCCCCATTTGAAAGATGAGGAAACTGAGAAAGGTTTAAAGTCCAGACGAAAGTAATATACTCAGTAAATGTCTAAGGTGCCATTTAACCTCAAGTCTTCCTAACTTCCAAGTTGAGCACCCTATTCAGTTGGAGGAATAAAATTTCTTAGAGGGAGAAAAAAAGGGCAGTTCCCACAGACAGAGTATCTCCCCTGGAAGGGCCTCTCCCACCCCTCCCACCCTCATGTAGTCACAGCATTTTAGGGTTAAGAGATAGAGGGGGCATTAGAGATTGAGTCCAATTTTGTCTTCAAATCCAGTGACTTACAACCACCCTATACGTTCTTTTGCCTGATTTCAATTAACTTGATAACATGAAAAGAAAGTGAGAGACGGTAGGGAATAATCTCCATGTGTCTTGGATAGATATTGTGTTCTTACCAACAAGAGGGAGTAGTTTGGAGGGATGGCTCCATATGTTCAGATCCTCAAACCTGGCCATCTTTTCCCAATTGTCACCTGGACGGATGCTTCATTGAGGTCTAAAAATGCCTTTACAGAAGGAATGGGAAACACTCCCTTTGGACCCCAGCACCTGTTTCCATGGAAAAGGAAAACAGCCTCCTTTTGGCTCCCCTGCCAAACAAGGCTCCCATTTCTCTCAGCCAGTGGCTGGCTTCATTCCTGGAGCTGGGCACAGGCCTCCTTTCTCAGACTATGGGTTGAGTGAGAGGTAAAAACAACATGGTATCATTTGCTTCTGCGTCATTAAAAACCCTGGAGGGAAAAATCAATGTCTGACCAATGGAGGGGGCAGATTTGATAAGAAATGTGTTTTTTTTTTCTAATTTTGAGACGGTTGTAGCCAATGTTCTCATAAAAGGCCAGAGTTAAATGCTGTGTAAAATTACCTGATGCTGGTTCCTGACATTTGAGTCCTGCTGACAGTGTGGCTTTGAGATTCTGGGGAAAGGTAAGAAGCAGGGCATTGTGGACTCTGGGCATTTGGGCCCTGACGCCCCAGGGACATCGGCATCCCCAACGCTTCCTGTGTTCCCCCTTGGCCATGAGCCACCTTTAGGGGAAGGGTCATTGACTACACATTGAATGCTTTGGCTGGTCAAGGGGCAGCCTTTGGATTTAAAAAATATTGTAAATTTTATCAGTGGCTTCTATGATTGTATTATAATCTTTTCTGAAAATCACACACCCTCTCCCTCCAAACTGAACCCTCCTTTATATTTAGAGAAAGATACGATTGAGCATAAACTGGCATATGATGATGCATGTTGCATCCTGCCCTAATGGCTCCCTCTTTCATTCCCAATCCACCTCTCCCCAATAGGGTAGGTTTCGAGGCCTAAGACAATCCTTTAAATCCATGTGGCAGCAAGTGAGCAGGGGCCAATGGAGGGAGACAAGAGTCAGAGGCTTCAGAGTGAGAAACTAACCTCCTGCCAGAGACACTAGCAGAATGCAAACTTTGCAAATCCAGTGCCTGTCTCTGAGGTAGTGAAGTTGGGGAATGTGTGATTGTAGCTCTGGAAAAACAAGGAGCCGAAAACACCTTGATTTTTAAATCAAGGAGTCCTGGGAGAAGGGGACAGTAAATCCCAACTTCCTGAAACTGCAATAGAATTTGAGAAAACAACGTGACTGTATTGAACTGTAAACTATCTGGGAGGCCACAGGAGGTGAGGGAACAGTCCTGGGACAGGGAACAGGGAAAGGAGGCATCTTGGCCCCTGGCTCAGTCTCTTAAATGCTGTCACTCCAATAGCTTGTATATTCCTCTGCTCTGGCCCATTTGATTTGACTTTCTCTTTCTTTGCCTTCAATTCAGCCTTCCACATTGTATTATACACTCTGATACTGTGAAGTCTTCTAGGCAGATGCTCTACAGTTCTGAGATATACACCATGAACAGTGGAAACCCTCAGAGGAGGTGTGAGCCGTGAGGACAGGTTCAGAGCCAAAGGCCTTCAGCAAGTATACATGAAGTGTTTGCTCTGTAAGGAACCCTGTGCTGGGCACTGGGGGAGATATGATGCTTAAATAAGACAGAGTTCCTGCCTCACTGGAACACGCATACAAATGAGTAAATGAACAATTAGGGAATGTAAGGTCCTTGAAGGCAGGGGATGTTTTATATTTTGTATTTGTGTCTCCAAAGGCTAGGCTATGGGCTAGGCACTTATTGGATTGGATCTGATAAAATATACAATACCTGAAAAGTAGGAGTCATGAACAAAGAGTTATGTAAAGTGTGAGAGGGATAAAGGTTGTTATCAACTATGAGAATCAGGGAAGGCTTCCTGGGGATGAGTCCTCAAAGAAGGCCCAGCATGTCAATAGGCAGAGAGGGGACTAGGAAGTCATTCTGGGAATAGAAAAGAATTGAAGCAAAGACCTGAACCTGGATCAACTGGGGAAGAGAAGGAGTTTGGGTTTAAGGCCAAGTAGTCCAATTCTCTCATTTTGCAGATGAGGAAACTGAGGCCCATGAAAGGGAGGTGACATGTTCAAGGTGACCTGTCCTACAGTTAGTAAATGTCAGAGCCAAGATTTACACTTTGGTCCATTAATATCAAAACCACCTTCTCAATGAATTGCAAAGAAATCTGGAGACATGGCTATAAAGAAAGAATGTCAGGAGGGTTATTAAATTCTAGATTCAGCGCTGGAAGGGGGGCAAGGGAAACTCAGAGGCCATCTAGTCCAATCTATTTATTTTACAAATGAGGAAACTGAGAGCAGGCAAATCTAGTGACTTGCCCAAGGTTGTGTGGACAATATCTGAGATGAGATTGGAACCAAAGTCCTCAGACTCTGTGGCCAGTGCTCTATACCATGATGCCAGGCACAGCAGGCCTAAGGAGTTAAGATCTGACTCAGAAGAGCATTTTTTATTTTCAGGGAGAAGAAGGAAGGGATTAAACATGTGTATAGCACCTACTATGTTCCAGACTGTGTGCTAAGCACTTTACAAAGATTATGTCATTTAATCCTTACAACACTTCTGCATGGCAGGTGCTACTATGATCCCATTTTTAAAGTTGAGGAAACTGAGGCCAAGAGAAGTTAAGTGACTTACCCAGGCTCACACAGCTAGTAAGTGTCTGACGCTGGATTTGAACTCAGGTCTTCCTGACTGCCGGCCAACTGCTCTCTTCACTTTGACACCAGTTGCCCCTTAAATGGGATGTCATGACCAAGTCTGTTTGTGAGGAAGATTAGTCTGACACTGATGTGATTACAGTTATTTATGGGAAGGCCTTCTGCACGTTGAACGAACCTCTGAGGGTGAACTTACGGGAGGGCATGGATGAGAATCACACAGGATTGGCAGTCATGGGTAGTTTTCATTTAGCATTATTGGGGGAAACATACAAACCAATGAGATTACATAAATTTGTGAATTTGAGGGCAGTCTGCAAAGGAATTGGGACTTCACTGGTGCTGTCATTTGTACTCACTAGTCCCATAAGAGCAAAGATGGGATTCTGCCTTCACTTGGATTGTTGGTATGGATGGTTGCAGTTAGAAGTGGATAACAGAGAAGGTGATACCACAGTTCAGCAGGACGTGACTTGTGTACAGCATTATGTATCTCCTCCAGGGATCTGGGAGTCAGGTAGGCTGAGAAATGTTCTTAGGCTGTAGGTCCTATTGGTAGTTGGCATCCACAATGCTCTGGAAAAGATACAATTATTTTTTGCCGGAAATAATTTTATTTAAATTATCATTGTTCAATATCAAAGCCTTTTCTACATTGGAGAGAGATGGTTTTTCAGCTGGAATAACCCCCTACATATGGATGTATGACTCTATACTACAATAGATATCTATAGATATAACTCTATACTACAATATGATTTGAGGTGACATTCATAGGAATCTTGAAAGAAAGGATCATAATATTTTTTCAGTCAAATAACATTAATCCAGTGGAATTCATCTCCACATCATGGACTTAGAAAAAAATAAAAACAAAGCAAAAATTCATTCCCATACTTGGCATTCTATAGTGGCTAAATTCAGAAACTCATTTCTTCATATTATACTTCTCTGCTTCCAAATCATGTTTCATATTGTTTTCTGGTGTAGTTTGCTTTCTCCCCCCTCCTCTCCACCCCAAACTCCTGCTGCAGTCAATTCCTTTTGTGAAGTTGTTTTTTTAATGCATCTCAAGCTTGTTGTAAAACTTTGCTTTTAGGTGGTCAGAGCTGATACTTCCAGGTTCATGGAAAGTTTCTCGTTTTGCCAAGTAAATAGTTCAATTTGGTTTTTAAGAACTTGTAAATATAGGATCTATTCTATTTCTTGGAAAAGATACTAATAAGAAAGGCCAAAATTGTGGATTCTGGCTAGTACAGATGGTAGAGGCTTCTGGGGGATAAATGAAAGGGTAGTGGTCAGAAGTCTCTGGTAAGATCTGCAGGGACATTTCAAAATACTCATCAGTGCCTCCTTTTTATGCCACAGAAAACATCTGTTGCATTCGTGGGTTTTGACTTTCATTCTGTCCATCATTGTCTTAGTTAGAGGTCAAATCAACCATCAGACTTTAATGGATTTATGAGATAAATCTGTAAAGCATTTAGTGTGGTACATAGTAGGCATTCAATAAATGCTTATTCCCTTGCTCCTTCATGTGTTGGCTCTTTTGGTAGGGCCCTGGGTCCTAAAGGACTAATTATCAAAAATGACCTTCTACTCTATATGGAGTGGATGGGCATCTAGGTGGCACAGTGAACACTCATCTTCCTGAGTTCAAATCTGACCTCAGATATTTACTAGCTGTATAACCGTGGGCAAGTCACTTCACCCTGTTCACCTCAGTTTCCTCATCTGTAAAGTGAACTAGAGAAAGAATTGACAAACCACTCCAGTATCTTTGCCAAGAAAACCCTAAATGGGTTCATGAAGAGTTGTACAGAACTGGAAGGAAAGATCTTAAAAAACATGTGGTCCCAGGGAAAGTGTCCATCAAAGCTAGAATAGTAGATAGAGTGATAGTGCTCCAGATGGTTCATTTCTATCCTAAAATGTGGTGCCTAGAAGTAATTACAGAACCCAAGCTGTGGTCCAACCAGGCCAGAACACAGCTGGACTATGACCTTGTACCTGGAGACTATGCTTCTAGTAATGGAACCTTAGGTTTGCATGACCTTTTATGGCTGATGGACCCATTGTTGCCTGTACAATTGCAGTCCACTAAGATAACCCCCAAATCTTCTACACAATTTACAATTTAAAGTTTCTTTTATTAAATCCAAAGGTAGACCTTATATTAATGGGTGTAGTGGACAGAGATTTGGTTTCAGAGTCAGAAAGACCTGGGACTAATATTGCTTCTGGTAATAATGACTGGTAACTTCTCACGGTTTTAAGTGACCTCTAAGATGGCAAATTACAGCAAGTATGCAAACTTGCAATAATAGAGGGACTTTCCTTCTCTAGGAGTTCCCCATGTCAGCAAAATTATAAAGCCAATTTCTGTCCCTTAAATTTCATTGTATTAGAGTTGACTCATTATTCTGGCAATGAAAATATTTTTGGATCCTGACAGCTTTGTGTCATCCACAAATTTGATAAGCCAGCTCCCATGCCTTCATCAAAGCTGCTGATAAAAATACTGACTGGAATAGAGCCAAAATAAACGCCCTGGATATTCCACTTGGAACACCTCTGTAGTTGACATAAATCAGTTGATCATCACTCTTGAGGTTTAGTCATTTAGGCAGTAAGAAGCCACTTGAGTGTACCTATACTCAAGTGGTAGCTTCTAGGTCAAATCCTTTTATCTTGTCTGTAACCTTTGCTTAAAGAGACTTTCCAAACAGTTGGCTACAGATGGTACTGACTGGAGCAGCATCCTAATGATCTGTGATATAATCATGAACCCTAGGTTTGCCTCATAAAAAATTGGTCCTAGTGCCCTGATATGGCAAGATTTACCTGTGTATCCTAAGAAGGGATTCCAAATCTACTTGGCTCTGAGAATCCAGGGCATCTTTAGCAGAATGAGAAAGCTAGTTAACAAGTATGTATTAAGCACCTACTATGTTCCAAGTATAGGGATAAAAAGAATGCAAAAAACAGACCATGCTCTCAAGTCTTAGTCTAATGGGGGAGATGACATGCAAACAACTAGGTACAAATAAGATACCTCTAGGATAAATTAGAATCACCAGAAGGAAGAATTAGCATTAAGGTGGTTCAGGAAAGTTTTCTTGTTGAAGGTGGAATTATAACTGGGACTTGAAGGAAGCCAGGGAAGCCAGAGGAAAAGGAGGTAGAAAATTCCAGGCACAAGGATTAGAAGTGCATAGAAACATCCTCTAAGAGTAGGATGGGATCTCAGTGCTTATCTAACAAAGGGGTGCCTCCTAAGGAATGCTTTCCTGCAAAATCTATGATGAAGCAACAAATGGGTACATGGTTTCTGACTGAAGAACTTCAGTGTCCGAGACCTCACCATGACTTAAAGTAGCCCATTCTCCTTTCAGACAGCTTGAATTGTTAGGATGTTCTTGTTTGCCTTTGTATTGAGCCATATTCTGCTTTAGTGAAACTTCCAACTGGTACTTCCACTTCTATCCTCTGGATCTAAATAATACAAATTGCTTGGATCTATCTTACTTTTAGTCCAAATTGCCTCCTCCTAATGCTAGTGACCTCCTTCTGTGATTGTCTCCAATTTATATCAGAGATATCTCAATTGCACATAGTTGTTTGTATATCTTCTCCCCTATTAGACTTTGAACTCAAGAACAAGGGTTACTCTGACCTTTCCTTGTCTAATGCTTGGCACACAGTAAGTAATTAATAAATTGCTGTTAATTTGGTGACTCCTCCTTTCACATGACAACTCTTCCAATCTTTGACAACAGTTATGTGGTCTCCCCTAGTTCTTTTTTGTTCCATTGAGATAACTCTACACCTTTCAAAGAAATCCTTTTATGATGCAGTTTCAAGCACTTCTCACTGTCCTGGTTCCTGTCGTCTAGATCATTTCCAGGTCATCAAATATGCATTCTAAAATGTGGTGCCAGATGGAAACAAACTTTTGCATGAGGTCTGAAAAGGGCAGATTCCAGCATAACTATCACCTCCTTCATTCTGGGGGCTCTGCTTCTGTTAATACAGCTCAAGATTGCATCAGCTTTTTGCCTGCCAAGTCACACTGGTAACTCTTATGGAGCTTTCGGTCCACTAAACATTATGTCCATTCATTTGTTTAATCAATCATTCATTCTTTCAATAAACATTCATTAAATGCCAATTGTGTGAAGAAGCAGCTTGGTGTAGTGGGTGAACTCAAAGTCATGAAACCCCTCTTTATCACATATATCAAAGCTTATGCTATACCCCACTTGTGTTGTAAGGTGAGAGCAATACCTCTCAGATGCTCTTGGGAAAAATCCCCCAAACCCCTAAGCCTCTATCTTCTACTTGATTCATTATCTTATTAATTTTCTCACATTGGGTTCAAAGGCAATGAAAAAATGTATTATTGTTATATGTCATATATTATATCATGTATTGTTAAAATGCAACATCACTCAATTAATTAGTTAGCTCTGAGCACCCGCCTAATTTATAAAAGCAGACAAAACTTCTTTTCTCATAAACTCTCCTCTTTTAGGATTACTTCTTGGACTAATGGGCTTAGACAAAAACAGTACTGTCCTGGCTCTGTAATTTTTTACAGTAATAAATAATGCAAATTCACACATATGAATATAACATAGGTATGTGCTATAATATATGTTTCAACAATGTATTGGCTAAGAGAAGGGGCATAAGAAGAGTTACCTCTAACCATCAGTGCCAACTGCTGATTCTTCCCTTCAACAATTAAATTCTATCAGGATGGTGGTTTAAATCTCTCAGGAATTCTCTTTAGGATTTTTTCTTCCCAGGATAAGAAGCAAACTCAATTCTCTCAGAATGTATCTCTATACCCTCTCAAAGATGACAGTTAACTATCATAGTCTTGCATGACTGTTTTCCCCTCCATGACAGTGCACTTCATGTCTCCTCAGGAAAGAGTTCTCTTCTCTCTCTGTCTCTCTCTCTGTCTCTGTCTCTCTGTCTCTGTCTCTCTGTCTCTCTCTGTCTCTGTCTCTCTGTCTGTCTCTGTCTCTCTCTCTGTCTCTGTCTCTCTATTTCTCTCTAGGTAACAGACTCTCACTCCCTACTCTCTTTAAGATACAATGACAATCTCTAATTCTTTGTGGGAGGTGATTATTTAAGCTGGGATTATTTATCATAGATTAAGAGGTGAAAGGGATGTAAAAGTCAGGAAAATTGGGGTTCAAATCTTTCCTCTGACATTTACTAGCAGTATCCTGCTAAGCAAGTCATATATCTTCTTAAGTATCTTAGGAAACTCCCTAATATATCTATTCAGTCATTGATAATTTGTGATTGTATTGATGGAAGGTTTTATCATACCAGGAGTTCCCTAAGCTGATGAAATTAGAAATCATTCACATATTTGCCTATTGCCTATGGAGCACAGGTCTAGATCCTGGAGAAGGTACACAATTTAAGTAAGACATGCCCTGATCCTTAAGGCACTTAATGTCTAGTATATGACTATAATAGAACCACAGATTCATATACAACGTAGTAGTACATGGTAGCTCTTTAAAGAGTTTTGAAACACAGTGCTATCTATGCTGAGGGAAAAAAATCATTTGTTGGTGTGATGTATTAGAAAAGACTTCATGGAAGAAGTGAAATTTGAGTTGGATTCTTAATGTTAGTTAGGAATTCAACAGTTTAGGAGGGGAAGGAAAGCCACAAAGGCATTTGGTGACATTGTGAGCAAAGACATGGAAAGAGAAGAGACTGTAGTTTGTTCTTGAGGTCAGAGGGTAGACTCGCTAACTTGGAGTATAGCATGTGTGTCGTTGTTCAGTCATTTTTCAGTCATGTCCAACTCTTCGTGACTCATTTGGGGATTTCTTGGCAAAGATAATGAAATGGCTTGCCATTCCCTTTTTAAGCTCATTCTACTGATGAGGAAACTGAGGTAAACAGGCTGAAATGACTTGCCCAGGGCAACACAATTAGTAAATGCTGAGGCCAAATTTGAATTCAGATCTTCCTCACTTTGAGCTTGGCACTCTATCCATTGCCACCTAGCTGCCCCATAGCATGTATACAGGGGACTTCTAGGACATGAGATTGTAAAGGCAGGGTGATGACTAATTACATAGGCCTTGAATGTCAGCCAGAGGACTTTGAACATTACTCAAAAGGCAAAAGGAAGCCACTGAAGATTTTTGAGTAGAGGAACAACATGAACAAATCTATTTTTAGGATGATGATTCTGACAGAAGTATGAAGGACACATTGGGAAAGCAAAGGAGACCTTCTATGATTCTTTTCTGATAGTCCAGGTAATAATGAAGGTGTGAATTGTTGTTATTATTACTGGAGTTATTGTCGTTAATCATTGCCATCATTAATAGCTAGCTATGTAATGCTTAAAGATTTACAAAGTGCTTTAAAAATAGAGTCTAATTTTATTTTCACCACAACCACATGAGGTAGACGCTATTACAATCTCCATTTTATAGATGGTCAAATCTATAGATTTGGATGAGGAATCTGAGGTAAACAGAAGTTAGCTGACATGCCTGGAGTCACACAGCTAGTAAGTTTCTGAGGCTAGATTTGAACTCAGGTCTTCCTGAATCCAACTCCAGTGCTCTATCTTATCCACTTATTGGCAGTGGAAAAAAAGAAGGGATGGTTGAGAGATATGTCAGAAAAGTAATCAATAGGACTTATGGGAAATGAAAGAAAAGGCGCAGAGTCAACAATAACTCCAAGATTATGAACTTGGAAGTCAGAATGAAAGGCATTGTCAAAGACAGAAATAATGATGTCAGAAAGAGAGGAAGTAATAGAATTTGGTTTTGGAGATACTGACTTTCCAGTCCTGGTAGGACATCCAGATGGAGATTTCTTGAACTTAGTTGTGTATCTAAGTTTGCAGCTCAGAAGAGTGGCCATGACTGGTATAGTCAGTCAGTCATCAAACAATTATTAATTGCCTACTATGTGCCAGGAACTGTGCTAAGTGTTGGAATAGATTTGTGAGTCGTCTCTGAAGAGGTGGTCATTGAAATCATAAAGCTGACTAATATAAAGATAGTAAAGAGAGAAAGAATTGGCCAGATGGACTCTTGAGCAATACTCATATTAAGAATTTGGGATGAGGGTGAAGAGTTTGTGATGGAGAGAAAGAAGGGATAGTGAAAGAAGTAAAAGCTAGAAGAAAGTCTAATGTAGAGATGATACTTTTGATGGGATTGTCAATGATATCTAAAGCTGTAAAGAGGCAAAGAAGGGTAAGGGCAGGATAAAGACCATTGGATTTGTAAGTTAGAATATCACCGATGACCTTTAGGAGAACAATTTCAATAGCAGCAGAGAGAAAGATTTCAAGGGGATTAGGCATATGAGGATATTAGGCATATGAGCATATTAGGCATATTAGGCTCATATAAATATGAGCATATTTATAGGCAGATAGGAGACAACCAGTGGAAAAAGAGAGATAAAAGATCCTTAAGAAAGAGGGACAGTAGGAGCAAAGTTTTAGAAGGTTCATGGTATAATGATATCCAGGGTGAAATTGAGAGATTTTTTTTTGGGTGGGAGGAAAGGGTAAGGGCACGTCATTTGCTTATGAATTGTTTTCTCACCATGCCTCACCCACCTACTATTTACTACCTGTGCTATCTTGGATGAGTTACATAATCTCTCTGAACCATTTTAAAATGATGGAGTTGGACTACATGGCCATTCAGCTTTAAATCTATCCTCTCATGATTTTATATTTTTGCAGTCAATTTAAGGAATTTTATTATGGGACTTCCCATGTGTCTTCATTATATTTGGTTTTATTAGATTAGCCTTTCATTCCATCCTGTCAAACTCAACTCTGTTGTCCTCTTCTGTCCAGCCTTCACCTGCAGATTCAATGAGCATTCAGTCTGGGTAATCATCCACATCCTTTGGGAAATGTTCAGACCTAAATTTGTCCTCTCCAACCTTTTTCAATCCAAGAAAGTCCTGATGGAATGAATCCTGAAGGAACAGTGAGCCGGGCAACCCAAGCTATGGCTCTTCTCAGTGTAAGCAAGTGCATGGTTAGAGTGAGGCTTCCTTCCATGTTTGGAGGCATTTTTGTAGGCAGGGCTTGCTGCTGCTCCATAGGTGGCACCCCATAGTTACTCTGCCTGTGTGTAAGATTGAACATAGGAAAGTCATAGATGCTACTTGTTTGTTTTTGCTTCTTCAGTGATTTAATAAGAAGACAAAGATCCCATAGGCTGAAAAAGATCTTAAGGAGAGATTTCTTTTTCTTAGTCCATAGCCAAGTAAGTCATTTAACCCCAGTTTCAGTTTTCCCATCTGTAAAATGGAGACAATCAGCATCTACTCTGAAGGGTTGTTATGAGGATTGAATGAGATAATATATGTAAAGCATATTGTAAGCTTGCAAGAGCTATATAAATGTAAGATTATTTGTTGTACTAGTTATGGGCATTAGCAGAGCCATCAGATGATACTTTCCATGAAAGCTAAAAGGTCTACACCAGCACAGGGAATTCCTAAGTTGCTGGAGCCAGTTCGGAGTACACTCTGCTATGGATCATAGTTTAATCCCATGAAAGCCCTTGCTGGTTAGTCACAGATGGAAAATTGAACTTGACCTTTCCTCTGCATTGCGCCAAACTCCACTGGGAATCAAACTTGGCTGTGAAGTAATCCCAAAGAAAGAACTTTCTGTTTTTTTCCAATTTAATGATGTGTAGTCTCACTACAATTACTCCCCCTCTTCTCTTCACCCCTTCCCCCCCCACATACATATGGTCCTGAGTGGAGTTAAGGCCCATAAGGGAAGTAGGGGCCATGGCACACACTGAAGCATCTGTTCAAAAAATGTTACACTGCCGTTGTCATTCCATTGGTGATTTGGTGTGACATGTTACAAAATCATTGCTCCAGGTGTATTGTAACTGAATTCTTTTCTATATGTAGTGTTGTGGCAAAAAATTCTGCTCTTGCCTCTCACCCCTGCCTGGACTCATGGCCCCAGGGATGTGGAGGAACTTGGACTTTTTATAATAAAAGTACTTAGTGCAGCTAAATTTACACCTCTGTCCATGGTCCGTAGAGGGTGTGGGTGGCCAGCCTGTACCTAAAGTCTCCCTACTCTGTTTTGTTTATCCTTATAAGGACCAAGATGCCATGTAACATCTGGCTCGCTAGTGGTGCTATCTGAGCAAACACTGGCCTCCCCCTTCCTCTTTCTCAGATTCACTGGTCTGTAGCTACCACCAGCTTTTGTCCTTTAAAATTCATTGATTCTTCTTTGTGCTGACTTTTACAGTACAAATGCCATCATTAGATAAAATAATTGAAGCGCGTAATCTATTCACCAGGCAAAGACTATCACAGCCTAGGAAGACTCTAACAGAGCTTGGTGAGTGGGCCAAAGGCTGTACTCTGTCTCCAAGTCTTTTGCAATAGTGGCACAGGCCAGGCGTTCTGGACAATAGAAATTCTGCAGCAGCGAGAGCAGCCCGCACCTGGATGGTGCCTTGCTTTCTGCAAAAAATGAGTCATGGATTAATTAAATAATTAGCAAGAGAGGATAAGCAATCTATCAACCAATGAGCAAATATGTATTAAGTGCCTGTTGTTTGCCAGGTACTGTGCTGGTGCTGGGACTAGAAGGAATAAAACATTCCCTGCTTACAGAGAGCGTACACTAATAATGGGGGAGACTATAAATGCACATAAAAAGATAAGCAGCATAAATGTAAAAATTTTTGTAATAAAAATAACTGGGTTTTATATAGCTCTTCAAGGGCTGCAAAGCACTTTATGGATTTTTCTCATTTTATCCTCATAACAACCCTGAGAGGTAGGTGCTATTATTATCACATTTTACATATGAAGAAACTGAGGCAAACAGCTATAAAGTGACAGGAGTCACACAGCTAGTAACTGTCTGAGGTTGTATGTGACCTCAGATCTTCCTGACTCCAGGTCCAACACTCTGTCAGCTGAGCTACCTAGATTCATATATACATATATATGTACTACATATCCATAGACAAAGTAGTTAAAATAAGGTAATTTGGGCTGAGGGTACTCATGGTTGAGGGAATTGTCATTGTTCAGTCATGTCTAATTCTTCATCACTCATTTTTTTTTTTTTAGCAAAGATACTGGAATGGTCTGCCATTTTGTTCTCCAGTCCATTTTACAGATGAAGAAACTGAGGCAAAGAGGGTTAAGTGTCTTGCCTAGGGTCATACAATCAGTAAAGGTCTGAGGTCAGATTTGAATTCAGTTCCTCCAGCCTCCAAGCCCTGTGTGCTATCCACTGAACCACCTAGTTGTGGGGATTTGGAAATGCTTAATGTAAATGATTGTCTCTGAGCTTTATGTTAAAAGAAGAGACGAGCTCTACAAGGGGATACATATTGGGCAAGGAAGACAGACAGTGAAAAAGCATGGGGAGGAGGTTTGTTGTGAATGAGGAATAGAAGGCCAGCCAGTTTGACCATTCCACAGAATGTTGGAGGGGCATAATAGCCAATGATGTTGGAAAGATAGGGGACAGGGTGCAGAAGGCTTTAGAAGCTAAGCATAGAAATGGATAATTTATCTTATAGGAAATAAGAAACCACTGGGATCAGGTGAGCAGAGGAGTCACTTGGTCAGATTAGCGCTTAGGGAAAGCAACTTTAGCAGTAGTGTGTATAATGGACCAGAAAGGAAAGAGATTTGAGGTAGAGAGTCCTATTAGGAGGTCATTGTGATACCATGGGTGAGAAGTGTTGAGGGCTTCCACCAGGGTGATGGGGAAGGGAGGGAAAAGGGTGGATTTCAGAGATGTAAGATTTGGCAGACCACCAGGGGCACATACCTTCATTCACCAGCCAAGGTGAGGATGGAACAAGGTTTTTTTCTTGCTTTTACATGGGATTTCATCTCAACTCTCTTCCCCTCCCCCAATCATGTGGCTGAATAGGTTTAATCATCAGATTTAAAATTCTCTCTGGGGAAAAGAAAATGGAATATTTTTCTGAATGATGAAAATTATGGGAATTTCTACATGGCTCTACCATCCTTTTTTTGTACAAAAAATAATGTAAAACTTACATGCTACTTCATTCTGTCCTCTCCATCTCTGTCTCTGTCTCTGTCTCATCTTTTGCTTCCATCTTATCTCTGTCTTCCCTCTGTCTCTGTTTTCCTCTCTCTGTCTTTTGTCCCTCTGTCTCTGTCTCTTGTCCCTATGTATGTTTTGGGATTGGCATGCCTTCATACCTTTTCCTGATTTCTCTGGGATCTCACTGATGTATTTCACACTGTGGGACTCCTGGCAATTGGGGAATAAGCCTTATCACTGCTATACTTTGGATGGGGGGCCCAAGCAGCATGATGATTTATACTGGTGGGTATTTTCCTGATCCCATTGGGTTAGATACCTTGAGCTGGCTAAAGCTGATTTTTAAAAGGGGAGAGAGAGACAGAATGAAGGGATTAGACTAGAGGACCCTTAAAGTCCCTTTCAGCTTTAAATCTACCATTTATTAAATTGGAATGCTAATACCTACACTACCTACCTCATAAGGTTGTCTCAAGGAAAACACATTTTGTGAGCCTTAAAATAGTGTAGGAATTGGGCCTGGAATACTGTAACAGCAAGAGGGTACCAAGCCCTGTCAGAACAATGGAACACACTGGGCTTGTCCTAATTGGAAGCCTGACTTTTTGTCTACCATCCCTAGCCTACCCTTTTGGCGCCCCCAAGCCTCTCCAATGAATGCTTCCTAAGGCATTCAGTACCACTCAACTTTCTCAGAAGTCCTTAGAATTTGGTAGTATTTCTAATAGATCAAGGCCATCTCCTGATGTATGGCAGCCAGCCTCAAGCTATTGTGCTATTGGTATCTATGAATATGCTATATCCCCTCCACCCAACTGCCAGATTTTGATGACAACAATAATAAAAGCTAGCATTTATTTAGTGCTTCACAATTACTTGGGAAATAGGTGCTATTATTATCCCTAAACTGGACCAGAGCCATACAGCTAAGCAAAAGCCTGAAGAAAGATTTGAACTCAAGTCTTTTTGACTCCAATGTCAACACTCTATCATACCACTTAGTATCTTCATTTGATGAAGTATAATAATGAATGAATAATTATAATTTAATTAAGTTGACATTTATAATATAATAATAATGAACATTACCCTCCATTAATGAAATGCTTTACCATCTAGAAAGGACTTCATTGTCTATCTAATTTCATTTTCACAATGGTCCTGTGATGTGTCGTGTTAGTATTAGTATTTCTCTTTCATAGATGGGACTCAGAGAGGTCATGACTTGCCCAAGGTCACATATGTAGTACCTAGCAAGGACAAGATTTAAACTCCTCTCCTAAATTCAGCATTCTTTCCATTATCTTACATCAATGCAGGCATTGTGCCATTTTAATCTATTCCCTTTCAAAGGCAGATGGGCAAAGGCTGTGACACATTACATATAGAAATTATAAAGAAATGATGAAAAGATGCCATAAAAGAAATCTATTCATGGAAATGAAGGCAGGCTGGTCAGATGGTGTAGCAAGCGATAGCCGATATATAGTGCTTGGCTGTCATTGTTTTGTTTATGTGTTTGTTTTGGACTTAGGAAGAACTTAAGTCAAATCCTGTTTCAGACACTTACCAGTTTTATGGGGACAATAATAACACCCCCCTTCCCGGGCTGTTGTGAGGATCAAATAAGATAATATTTGTAAATCACTTAGCACCATGCGTGGCACATAATAGGTACTTAATAAATATTTGTTTCCTTCCTCTTTCCTTTAAGTTATCAAGAAAAAGTGAGATAGGCATCCAGTACATGGGGTGGATCCCTGGTGGTGAACATATAGAAGGACATAGAGGCAAATGTCACGCAAGAAGGGTGAGCATGGATGGGCTGGGATTTTCGTTACTGGAAGGAACATTCACATTGATGAGATACAGCTCCAGAGGTTCATTTGAGTTCATGTTCTCCAATATGTCCTCTCAGTATTATTCATATGAGTTAATATTATTACTTCAAACCTACATTCATTGGTATAAGAAAGTCTGATCAAAAAAACTCTCTAACAATGCAGATTGGCAACTGTTCTGCAGCTAATAATCTTAGGGGTGTTCAGGCCTGATAGTTAGTGTCAGATCCATGGCCCTGGAGTTAGAAAGACCTGAGTTCAAATCTGGAATCAGATATAAGCTGTGTTACCTTGGGCACATCACAAAGTCAGTCTGCCTCTATTTCCTCAACTGTAAAATGGGGATAATAATAGCATCTACCTTAGTATACCAGGGATCAAATATGAGGATCAAATGAGATAATATTTATAAAGTACTTAGTACAATTCCTGACAGATAGATGCATAAGAAGTAGGTACTTAATAAATGTTTATTTCCTTCGCTTCCATTGTTAGAAACTGGACTGGAATTCAAGTCTTCCTAAATCCAAGGTTGGTTCTTTATCCACTGGTTCCTTTCATCATATTCTATAGGAGGCACTAAATCAAATAATTGTTAAATTGAGTTAATTCAAATTAAATTAAGTTGATTTGAATTTATAGCCTTCCTTGAACCTGGAAAGACCTAGGTTCAAGTCTTACTTCTGCATCATACTGGTTGTGTGACCCTGGGCTAGTCACTTAACTTCTTAGTACTCTCGACAATTCTGTAAGAGTTGGTGTTGCAAAGAACAGGTCCACTTGCATTATTTCCAAGCAGTTTCTTTTCTCAAATGTTTTCTATACCTATTACATTGCAGGTCCAATTCCTACATATTTTCTATAGCATCCTATCACCAGTGTTGCTCGCATTCTCCTTGAGCCTTATATAACATTGCTTGGGTAGAGGAGGACACCAAACCTGCTAGAGATGTACCATGAAGAGCAATGTAAGCCATCAGCCAATGAAACTTAGATCCCCATTCCCTACTACTTCCTGAATCCTATAATTGTATCCTAGATCTGATTGTTGGGACTTGGATTCCACTGGAACTAAATGGGAGCTGAGGGTTCTCCAAGATGGAGCTCATAGAGCTCCATCTTTTAAAAGAGAAAGCCAACCCCTCCCTCATCCCTGTACATTCTGATTGCAAATGGTTCCCAAGATTGGAATTTCCATTGAGAGGTAAGAATCAAGAAGTGTACATTCATCAAATTGCTTCTTTCCCCTGGGAAAGTAGAATGTGTCTTACATGGGGCTAATTTGGAAGCTTCTTGAGAGTGAGGACTGCTTATTTCTCTTAGAGGCACCAAGGTACAATAGAAATGGAGTCAAAGGACCTAGCCTGGGTTTGAATTCTTCTGCTTGCTCTCTATTTGACTATGGAAGGTCATTCACCCCACCTACTCCTCAGTTTCCCTATCTTTAAAGTGAGAGATTTCAACTCAGTGTCCTTTAAGTTTCTTTTCAACTCTCAATTAGTGATACTTTGATCCCTGATAGTGAGGGCTTTGTTTTATTCATCTTGCTGGCATCAGTATATAGTGGGGGAAAGGGCTAGATTCAAAGCCAGAGTACCTGGGTTTGAATCCTCACTCTGACACCTAAGTGACCTTCATCAGGTCACTTAATTTCTCTGGACTCATTTTCCTCATCTATAAAATGGGGGTGTTGGACTACACAACTTCTAAATTCCTTTTCAGCTCTACATTTGTGATCCTGTTATTTGTGTATCCTTCATCTATACATAGAATTAGGAGTTGACAGTCTACATGGGAGGGGAAAGATGGGGAAAGACATAGGAGAAAAAGAATCAGGAAAACACCCATACCCACAAGTCCAATGTATATTGTAAGAAAATGGCTTTGGAGTTCCCTTGAGAAAAGAACCACATAATAATCAGGTAGATCCCTCTGTGTTGTGAGCTGGCTCTCTAGTCTCCAAGTCCTTGCTATACTCAATCCAGATTCTAATTCTCAATTTAGCCAATCATGTAAAGAAGGGGTTTAAATTGTGTGAGAACAAGCTCCTTGCCATTTTTAGAATCGTTCGTTGGCATAAATAGCATTGAGATGAGCAGTGGGTGTGGGGACTGCTTCTTTTCTTCTATTTTTTCTTCCTTTTCTCCCTGCTGTCTAACTCTATTCCTTCCTTCCTTCCTTCCTTCCTTCCTTCCTTCCTTCCTTCCTTCCTTCCTTCCTTCCTTCCTTCCTTCCTTCCTTCCTTCCTTCCTTCCTTCCTTCTAGAGAATATGGAGAATAAAGTTTGATTGCACATCCATTCGTCTGCTACTTGTCATTCATGTCATACCACAAAGAGAAAAGGAATGTGTTTAGGGGATTTGAAGGCATTTATTTTGGTAGTGGTAGGGAGTTTTAAAGACACACATGGTGAAATCATCTGTATGAGGTCACATTACTAATCCAAGGTGAACATCTTTCTTCCCAAGATAAGTATAATGTTTTCCAGATAAACTTGGATGAAGTAAAATTCAATTTGTTTACATATAAAAAACTTTATCACTTTTATATTCCATATATCCTCCTTTTGCTGCCATCATTTGTGTTACATAATTTGATATTGAATTCACAAGATTTTAATTCATCTTGTTAATTTATCATCAGGCCAGAGATAATACAGTGTACTTTAAGATGTTAAGCACGCCTTTAACGAACAGTACATTTCCCCCATAACTGGGCTTGATTGTAGCCCATAGATTTTCAATGAAATTTTAATCAAAGTTCATGTTTCCCTTAGTGAGAATAAGACTTTTTAGAAGTGAAAGCAAGAAAGTAGGCAGGCAGGCGAGAAAGAAAGAAAGGAAGGAAGGAGGGAAGGAAGGAAAGAAAGAGAGAAGGAAGGAAAGAAGGGAGGGAAGCAGAGGGGAGGGAAGAAGAAGAAGGAGAAGGAGATGGAGAAAGAAAAGGAGAAGTTTCCAAAACATTTTTGCCTTATGGCCATGATTTTAATTTAGCTTTGAATGAAAAAAAATGTGAGTTTCGTTGATAAAAACTTTCTATTTCAAATCTTTAGTGCTCCAGTCTTTGTTTGTCTCTCCATTTTTCTTCTTAGTAATGGTGAGCAATTGTCCTTTTTTTAAGTACTCTTCAATGTTGCTCCACCTTATATACGAATGTAACAACACCTACCACTCCCCCAACTTCTTGAATCTGATCCTCCCAACTCAATCTGATTTCATCTGGTGAAAGTCAGATCTTCCTCATCATACCAGTGTCATAGAATCATACATACATGTAACCATTACTGTCACAAATGAAATACCAAAATTATTGCTTGTCTCAAATGATGCACACACTGCTGTAGAATTACTTCTTTCAAGACACAGATCAAGCACTACCTTCTTCCCCTCAACTGCTAGTGCCCCCAAACTACCTTATATTCATTTAAAATTTATTTTGCATATGCTCATATGTGAACATTTTGTCACCTTTAGGAGAATATAAGTTCCTTAATGGTAGGAGTTATTATTTTTTTCCTCCCCTCCTCTCCCCTCCTCTCCTCTTTTCTTATTTTGTATTTTTACTCTCCATGCTTGTCACAATACTTGGCACATAGTACATGCTTAATAAATGCTTGCTGATTAATTGATTGTCAGCTTGGAAATGTTTTGGAGAAGTTAGAGAGAATCAACCGTCCCCTGAGTTTTTTCACCTCAGAGGACCTTCCTCTTCCCTTTCCCTCTTCATACTAATAATCATGATGTACCTTAGTTGTTGACTTCTAACTAGTAGTTTCTTCATTACAAGAGACTTTGTACTATGGTTATGGAGACCATGAATATGGACCTACTAGGGGTCTCCTATTAACAGTTCAGGAAAGTGGCCTTTTCTTCAGGAATATTCTGTCACCTCAGTGAACAAGGAGGAACATGTGTTTACCCTCCCCTACATTGGGAAAGATTCTGATTTTTATATCTGGAGTCCTCTTCTTGTGAGGGAGACTAAAATCTGTAACTCAACTCATACCTGCCAGGAAGACTGCCCTAGGAGGATTGGTCACATTTATTGTGATTATTAAGTGCTAGGCACTATATTAAAAACTGACCCATCCTCAAAGAGCTCACTGTCGAATGGGGAAGGCACTATGTACTATCTATCTATCTATCTATCTATCTATCTATCTATCTATCTATCTATCTATCTATCTCTATCTCTCTATATGCATCTCTATATAATTCAGAGCAAAGGTCCTTGGTGGCAAGGTAGTAATAGTCTAAGATCAAATACAGGATTTGAGCTGTCTTTAAGGAAGTCAGGAGGCAGAGAAGAGGAGGGAGAAAGCATGGAGGACTACTAGTGCAAAAGCTTGGAGATGAGAGATGAGTATTCAAAGAATAAGCTGGATAAAGGAAAGAAGAGAAAGGTTGCTGACAGAGCTGATGTGTAACTTACCATCAGCATTTCTGCTATTCATTCGTTAAATCATAAAAAAGAATCTTGCTTTATCTTCTGCTCTGCTTCAATCACCCTGAGGACCTCACAACTAAAGTCTTTAATTTCAGGTTCAAAGTCCAGCTCTCCTAAGATTCCTCAAGTTTGGGGGCAAGGACTATTTTGACAAGTCCTCATCCTTTGCCAGTTTATTGTTGAAGATGATGCTATTTCTTTCCCCAGATTGCTTGGGTTGAGTTGGAGAATCCTGAGTTATCTTCCAGAAGATGCTAACTGGAACCCTCTAACAGTTGGGACATTTTTTGGGGCATGAGGTAGCTAATGTGAGACAACCAGTAACCAGAAGAATGACAGTGACATCTTGGGATGCCAGAACACTGCGGGGGGGGGGGGGGGGGGTGTTCTAAATGGGATAGCTCTTGCTGCATAATCACTAGGGGAAAAAAAGTAGGGCTGGAAAAAAAGTGAGCTCAGTGGATATATATATATATATATATGTATATATATATATATATATATGTATATATATATATATATATATATATATATATATATATATATACATATATATATATTTTCTTTCCCTTGGCAATAAAAATGAAGGCTACAGATATCCTGATGTCCAGGAAAATTTTATACTTTTTCTTCTTGGACCCAAAAAGGATGAACAAGGAGTAGTAGATGGAAATTATGAAGAAGTAGATCTAGACTTTTTTAAAGGAAAATATTTCCTAACAATTAGAGTTATCCTAAAGCATAATAGGGTGCCTCAAAAAGTAATGAGTTCCCCATCAATACAAGTCTTCAAGCAGAAGATAAAGGCTCAGGGATATTTTTTTAGTAATTCTAGTTTGTGGATAAACACATGATTTATTACTTTTCTTCCAATTATGGGATATTATGAATGCCTGGGAATGATACATTCATTCTAAAGGGCTGATTGTAGCTTGGACCTTGTTTATCTAACTAAAAGAGGGAAAAGGTATAAATATGAGACCTCAAGGCTTGGAGTTGGAAAAATGATTTCATGGGTTTGACTTAGCTCTTTAGCTGCCTCTTAGGAGTGTTGCAGCATCTGCCATAAATACTTTTGTTTGTTGTCTTATGTTTGGGGTATTTGCATGAAATATTCATGGAGAGCATCTGAAATATGCATGTTTGCCCGGAAACACACATTGATCCTGATGCTGGGCTGTTTGGTCCCTCAGTAGGGGACTGAGGAGAGGAGCTGCAGATGTGTGGTGATGGGGCTAGCCCTCAGGCAACAGTCCCCTGCATAAGTACTCTATAAATTCTTCCATTTTTAGTCCTCATCTAAGTGGTGATCTGGATTCCCCAAAGACCTTTCACTCACCTTTAATTGGAGGTCAGAAAGAACCAGGATGTAGAAGAGAGGTACATTGGTTCCACAAATTAATTGGTATAGTTGCCTCGGGAATTCAGACCTTACTTTATCAAATAAGTTTTTCTCTTTTCTTTCTGAGTTTCATAGAGTCATTGACAGAGCTGGCAGGGATGTTAGAAGCCACATGGGCCAACTGCCTCATTTTACAGAATTAAAAGAGTGCAAGGAAAGAACTTGCCCAAGGTCTTGTAGCTAAAAATTAATAGCATTGATATTTGAACCTGGAAAGGAAGACTAGACTTGTAAGTTGTTTTTGATGCACAAAAGACCACTGAGTGGGAAGGGATATGAAGCCATCCAATCCATCTCATTCTTGGACAATAATCCTCTTTACAACTTCTTCTGTGAATGGTTGTCTGTCCTCTGAAAACTTCCAACTAGGGAAATATCATTGTCTACTGGGGTGGCTCATTGTGCATTTGAATTACTGTAATCATCAGGAAAATTTGAGTTTGAATCTCTCCATTTATTCCATTTATTGTTCCTAGTTCTCCCTTCTATGGCCAAGCAGAAAGCATCTCATCCTTTTAGCACATGATTGCACTTCATGTACTTGTCATATTCCCTTCAGGTCTGCTCTTCCCCAGGTTAAATGAATGAATGCATCAATCAAAGCATTTATCAATCTCAATTTTTCATTCTTTCTTCATATGGGGCCTATCAAGAGCCTTCACCATCCTGTTTGCTCTCCTCTGCATGCCCTCCAGCTCCTCAGTATCTTTCCTGTATGATACACCCCAAAGGCAACAAAGACTTTTATGGTACCTAAATGGCCCAGTTGTGCCTTTTGGATAAATGATGGTACAATCAGCATTAGAAAGGTGTGTTTACTTAGTTCACATAGGACTAAGCCCCAGCTTAAGACTCCATGGGAAATTGTGATGAATACCTATTGAGGAATGATGGAAAGGACTTGGCATAAAGAAGGGAATAGGCATTATCTCTGAGACCTAGAAACTCTGGCCTAGTACAGCACCTAGCACAAGATTCATTTTTTAAATATATTTTGTTCAGTCATTTTTCAGTCCTGACTCTTTGAGATTCCGTTTGGGATTTTCTTGGCAAAGTTACTGGACTGATTTGCCATTTCCATTTCCAGCTCATTTTACAGAAGAGGAAACTGAGGCAAGTAGGGCAAAGTGACTTGCCTAGGGTCATACAACTAGGAAGTGCCTGAGGCTGGATTTGAACTCAGGAAGATGAGTCTTCCTGATTCCAGGCCCTGTCCCTCCTAGCTGCCCTTTAATCTATTTAAAGTCTCCTAAATCAAGACTAGACTGGGAAAGAAAAGGTGCTGGATTTGAAATCAGTGGTCTTGGGTTCAAATTCTGTCTCTGCTCTTCTTGCCTATGTAAACTTGGGAAATTTACTTGCCCTTTTTGGGCCTCAGATACTTCCATCTGTATAATGAAGGGTGGGATTTGAGAACCTCTAATGTCTCCTCTAGTGCAAAAGTTCACAATCCTATAATTTTACTCTGGGGTTTTCCCTCTATTGATTGATTCTTTCAATAAGTACTTGGCTGTGTTCTGGGAACACACAGAAAAAAAGCAGAATCATACATCCCTCAAGGAGCATACATCTGAGGAGGTCAGAGGAAAGAGTATTCTAACCAGGGGAGAACAGGAGGAAATGCATTTGAGTCATGGTGGGGGGCTCTCCATGGATATATGAGGGGGAGAGTGACAAGCAAAATGGGAACATTGAAGAAAGGCAGAACAGTAGCATGAAATAAGGCTGGAAAGGGCCCCTGGGGCCATATTGTGAAGGACCATAAGTACTAAGGAGGGATGAGAAGTGACTTGTTCCAGGTCACCCATAGACAATGTCAGAGGTAGGATCTGAACCCAGATTCTCTCACTCTAGAATCAGTTCACTTCTTGCTGTGCCACACAGGGAAAGATATGTAATTCTAATCAACAGGACCTGGTCACTGATTGAAAATGAGAGGGTAAGAGGGGGAGGAATCAAAGATAAATCTAGGGTTCCAAACATAGGAGACTGGAATAAATGATGGTATTATTGAAAGAAATAGTGAGATAAGGAGGGGCAATTTTCAAAGGAAAACTCAATTTTAGACGTATTGAGTTTGAGGGTCTGGTGGAAAACATGGGTGGAGATGCTTTGTAAACAGCAGAAATGGGGCTGGACTTCAGAAGAACTCAAGACTGGAGATATGGATACTTGTGGCATACAGTGGATACCTACAGGCCAGATCTGAAGAGTGTTCCATGTTCATAACCATTGCCTTCTGGGAGATTTCATTTGAAAGCCAAAGGGCAACCATAGGTCATTGTTGCTTTCATTCTTGCTTGTTTTTTCAATGAGGGTGGGTGAGGAGGAAGGAAGAGAAAGAATGTGGAACTCAAAGCTTTAAAAATGAATGTTAAAAATTGTTTTTGCATCCAACTGGAAAATAAGTTGTACAGACAATGGGGTATAGAAATCTATCTTGCCCTACAGGAAAATAGAGAGGAGGGGGATGGGAGGGAAGGGGGGGTGATAGAAGGGAGGACAGTTTGGGGAAAGGGGTGGTGGGAAGGGAGGGATGGGGAGAAAATTTGGAATTCAAAATCTTGTGGAAGTGAATGTTGAAAACTGAAAATATATAAATAATATTAAGAAAAAAGAAAAAAAAAGTTTTTGTTCTCACAAAGCACTGGGTCTCCAAGTTCAGTCCTCAGGAATCTCTTTGTTTCCTCCCATTGGCATTTAGCTTTCAATTGAGGGAAGTCACTTCTCTGCAGGAGCTTTGGCTTCAAGGCCCCACAGCCTTCTTTATTGCTTCTGACAGTTTCACAACCAGCTTTCTGCATTGAAAAGCTGTAGTAATAGGCCACTGTTGTTTACATAACTGTTTAAAACCTGCTAAGAAATTTACATACATTTTTTATTGAATTCTCACAATAAACCTGTGTGATTGTTATCATTATCATTTTACAGATAAGGAAACTGACATGCTGATGGATTAAGTGACTTGCCCACAGCCACACAGCTGATAGGTACTGGAGGTGGTATTTGAACCCAGGACTCTCCTACCTCCAAGCTAGCTCCTTTTCCATTGTTTCATGCCTACTGCCTCACTGAAGTAGACTGCCTTATCTGAGAATTCTCAACCCATACTATAAACTGTGTAAACTGCCACTTAAGCAGAAAAGAGGTCTCCAAGAATCTCCTCTGATGGATGAATCCCTTTCATTGTGTCCCTGACAAGTGGCATCAATCCATTCCCCACTTGGGTACAGCCAATGACAAGGAGTCAGTGCTTGATAAGGTAAAGACTTCCATTTTGGGGCAGCACTAATTGGACTCACTTGTCTCTATTTTTGAGAATCTACCTTTTAAAAAGAAAAATCAGGGCAACTTTTGCCCGTCTCCAGTCATCCAGTCATTTCCTGTTCTTTGTAATTCCTCAAAGATCACTGACAGTAGCTCAGCAATCACATCTGCATGCTCTTTTTTGTACCCTGGGATGTAATTAATTCATTCAAACTGGGTCTGGAGACTGGAATTAAAGTTGCTAGGCACTCTCTTAATATTTCTTTACCTTTCTTTGTCTCCAATTACCTCCTAACTACATCTGTTCTCCCCTATCCCTGCCCCCACCACTTTTCTATTCTGGCATCTCCCTACCAGAAACAGAAATAAAAATGTAGCTGAGCATTTCTTCTTTCTCTTTGTCATCTTTAGCCATCATTCCATTCACTGTCAGTGAGGAGCCTGCCTTTCCTTCTCTCCACACCCCCCTCCCTCGCTCCTTGCTCCTCTTTCTCTTCTCTTCATTTTCCTAACCATAGGTTTAAACAAGGAAATCAATCCCATTTTGTTCCCTTTAGATTTTTTTCTCTGCATGACCCCTGACTTCAGGGTCCTGGATTCTCTGGCACCAACATACCTAAGAAAATAAGGAAGATATCTGGTGGGGTAGGCCAGGGTGCAACCATTGATGATTTGGGGACAATGGTGGCTTTGGTGTATTGCCTGTAGTAGCTAGTAGTACAAATAAGTACATGAGCTTCTTCCCAGAGAGATACACAGTGCAGGGGAATGGGAACAAATCCATGGGGAAAAACATCCAGGTTACAAAGTTACCTTAAATTTTCACTGAGTTCTTTGGTTCTCCCTTTTGAAAAGACAGTAAGCATTATGGTATGAAGGCCAGTTTAGCAAAGACAGGTCAGGAGCACCACTGCTTTTATAAGGTGATTACTGGAAACCTCTAAGGGGAGAAGGTGCCTATGTCAGGGTTATTGGTGACAACTGCTACCTTCCTACTTCCCACATCAACTGCCCTACCCTTCTAATTGAAACAATGAAGGTCTTGCACCTGGACGGTCAGTGATACTGGTATACTCTTTATTGGTGACATGCCCCTCCTTTCAAAAGGGGAAGAAGAAAATAGAATTAGCATTTATATAACACCTACTGTGTGCCAGGCACTATACTAAGTACTTTACAAATATTATCTCATATTAACTCCGTAACAACCCTGGGAAGTAGGTGCTATCATGATCCCCATTTTATAGACTGAAACAGTCTGAAGTTAAGTGACTTGCCCAGAGTCACACAACTAGGAAGGGTGGGAGGCTGGATTTGAACTCAGGTCTTCAAGAATCCAGGCCAAGCACTCTCTTACCTAGTAGTCTTTAAGTGACAACTACAGATCATATGAAAACATTTTGCACACATAATCTCATTTTAAAGTCTCAGTTATTTGAGAGCCTTTTTGGAGTTACATTGGTCTATTTAAGTTTCTATTTTTCCCCTTATTGTCATAATTTGTAATTGTATTATCTCGATCTCAAAGCCTTCAGTCTTCTCTCTTAGAGTGCCAGGCCATGGTATTATATCTATCTTTTCTTTATACATTTAAAATTATGTCTTCCTAAAACTTAAGGTATGTGTCTAGTCATTGTTCCCTTTCATTTCTGTTCTCCCACAGGTTCTTTTTTGTTGGCCAGATGTAAGTTCAGCATGAGAATTCCCCTTGTGCTTTCCCTGACTTACTGAGAGACGAAATTGCTCATAAAGAAAGTTGAATCTTCCATTTACTCATGGATTTCCACATAGGAATAACTCCTTGATACACAATTGAATTAATTCCATCTTTTTCTGGAGTCCTTTCCCAGTTTTCCCCTCTGTGATCACCTTTCATTTATGTAAATGTGTATATATACACATAATGTATGAACATACATACTTATATTTATAAATTATACATACATATATGCATGTGCATATATACATGCATCAATGTACTTTGGGATAATTACTTTGTCAGTTACGTGAAGGATGAATTTGCAGGAAGAGAGACCAGAAAAAGGGAAATTAATTAGGAGGTATCATAGATATCCAGGTAAAAAAGTGATGGGATCTTGAAGAAGGGTAGTGACCATATGAGTAGAAAAAAGGACAAATACAATAATTTTTATGATAATAGAATTGACTAGATGTTATGACATATGTCATGGGTAGAACAGGGAAAATGAAAAGATAAAGTTGACTCAAAAGTTGGAGACCTGAATTGTCAGAAATTGTCCCGGGCTCCCTACGCTAACTTTCCCTCCCTGGGCTTTGCTTGCAATCTTACCTCAAGATCTAGATCTAGATCTCTATTGGTCTTTGGATGTCTCCGGCCCCTCCTGTGGGGGAGAGGAATAACTAGACAGAACACCCGAGTTGGCAGCTGCACATCCTTTAATGGTTACATCACTCTCTAGATCCCCCAATGCGCCTAGCATATATTTGGGCATCCGAGCTCCTCCCATGTTCCTCCCTGTAGGCAGAGCCTATCCTGTTACCAAGGCTTCCCAGTACCACGCAGCTTACTAGACCAGCTAGTGCCACGTAGGCAGGTTAGCACCTCCAGGTGTCTCAACTCTCCATACAGGAGGCCATGGTCCAGAGCTGGGCCCCAACAAGAAATATGATGTTAATTAACTTCAGCAAAAAAGAGGAAGTTTGGAGGAAGGATAAGCTTAGAAGAGAAAGATAATTAATTCTATATTGAACATGTGGAGTGACATGCCTATGGACATTCAGATGGAAATAACAGTTGGTGCAGTGAGATTGGTACTTAACCACCTGTGTGGGTTTGGGCAGGTTAGTAACCCTCCCTGGGGTCCAATTTCCTCACCTATAGAATGAAAATGCTCGGGCTAGATGGCCTCCGAGGTTCTTTTAGGTTCTAGATTTATGATCTTATGACGGAGATGATCACTGGATGTACAGGGAGTTCCAAACGTCATTGTCTTAAGCTGTCAAAACTTAAAAGTTCACTAAGACTTTTGGGCTATCCCATATATATTTAGGGATCATCTTCATAGAGATTAAAAAGTTAAACACACCATAACTAATATATAACTGAAAGAGTACAGGCAGAAGGGAGGAGGGACCAGGACAGAGCTGTGGGGCACACCTCCATTTTTACAGGGGAGGGAACATCCAGGAAAAGGGGATGAGAAGGAGCAGTTGATCAAGTCTCCTGGACAACCAAGAATGAAGAGTATCAGGGAAGCTGATGAAGGAAGGAAGGGTTCTCAGGTGGTCAATAACTTGGGTGGAAAAGTTAAAAAGGACTATAAAGATGAAGAGAAAGTCATTAGATTTGATCATTTAAAAACTCACTGATAACCTAGAGGAAGTATATTCAGTTGAATGCTGGAGCTGGAAGCTACAAGGGGGAAAAAGTGAGTGGGAGTCAGGAAGTAGAAGCTATGAGTACATGTTGCTTTTCTAAGAATTTTACTGTGAAACAAAGTGGGGATATACAGCAGTAGGTTAGCTTGAGGGGGTGGTAGAGCCAAGTGATTATTTAAAAAATAAATTTCATTGATATCTTTTATTTTTATATCTTACGTTTCTAGTAAACATTTCTTCCTTTCTTTCCCTCCCAAAAAGACATCCATCATAACAAAGAATTTTTAAAATAAAGAATAAAAAACAGTTTAGCAAAACAAACATATTGAGAAAGAAGTTAGGCATTCTATGCAGTGTTCCATGTCTATTATCTGATGTCTCTGCAAGGAAGATGGCCAAAGTGCCCTTATATGTCTTTTTTGAGGCCAAGCTTTACCATTGTGATTTTGCAGTATTCAATTAATTCTGATTATTTCATTAAGCTTTTAATTTACATTGTCGGCATTGTTGTGTATTTTCCCAGATCCTGCTTAGGAGAAGATGTACATCTTCTCATGTTTCTCTGTATGTACTATATTCACCAAGTCTTGCAACACAGTAAAATTCCATTACATTCAAGTACGGCAGTTCTTGTATTCATTTCTTAATTAATGGACATCTACTTTGCTTCTAGTTTTTGCTATTATATGTATATGAGGCCTAGGAGTAGTATCTCTGGGTAAAAGGGCATAAGTATTTGAGGCACATTATTCACATAATTAGGAATTGTTTTACAGAATAATTGGCCCAGTTTGCAACCCACCAACATCTTTCTACTACTGTTCTATTTTCAAAGGGTATCTTTTTTTTTTTTTTTGTAAAGAATGGCAGGGACTTGGGAGAGTTTGTAGGTGGCACTGAAAGAGCTAGTAGATAAGAAAAGATTGAAGATGGGGGTGGGGATGATTAATATTTCAAGATCCTAAAGAAGTTGATTGTGGATAATAGCAAGGATACAGGTAGATAGGTTACTCTTTGCAAAGAGAAAATCCATCTCTTTATCAGTGACTTCCTGTACAAAGAAGTAAGGAATAGGGGATGATGTAGAGGAGTTTGGGGATTATGTGATGTCCAGCTTCTATTTTCACAGTAAAGTAGTAGGTTAGGTCTTTTGCAGAAAGGAATGTTACAGAAGCTTTGAGAATAGAAGAGAAAAGGTTTGTAGGAGTGTGATAACATCATTTGGGAAAGAATAAAAGGGTTAACATTTAGCAATCCATGATTGTCAAGTTGAGATTAGATAACATAAAATTTTAGTGGACCCAATCAACATGGCTATGTGACTTCGTATGGTAGTATTCACTGGTATGCAAATAAGAGAAGAAAAAGATGCCCCAAGATTGAGTTTTGACATGAGTGGAATGATATCACCAAGGTATTCAACAAGGTATATGATAGAGTAGGTTCACATGATTAAGGCTAGGGTTAAGAATACAAACAGAAAAAAGCCAAGTCAGATCAGGGGTAGACAGAGTTATTGGAGGTTAATAGGTTACTTCTTCTACCAAACCAATTTTTTTTTTAAACAAGTTCTACCTTTCTATTGCTGTATTTCAGTAATAAGTCTCATTCTACCATGTAATTTCCTCCTTGTGTTAAAATTTCAAGTTCACTTGACTTATTACATGTTCATTGGTATATCTATGTTCATTGGTGTGTAGACATTTGAGGTCAAATATATATATTTTCCCTATTTTTCCCTAGTTATTTATTCTGGTAAATTAATGATGATCTCTCACACAATTATTCTTTTTATGTCATCTATAATAGCCACCATAGTAAGTAAATTTACCATTTTAATCTGAGCATTTTTCTTCTACCCCTCCAATTTCCAATTTAAAACCCTTTCAATCAGATTGAAAAGTCCTTAGCCAAATGTATTTTCCCACTCCTAATAGAATGCCCTCCACCTCTAAGAGTTTATTGTTTCATCAGGGGCAGCTAGGTGGTGCAGTGGATAGAGCACCAGTGCAGGAATCAGGAGGAGCTGAGTTCAAATCTCACCTCAGACACTTGACACGCACACTGTGTGACCTTGGGCAAGTCACTTAACCCCCAACTGCCTCATCCTAGGCCATCTCTAGTCATCCTGAGGAATATCAGGTCTCTGGATTCAGATGGCTCTGGAGGAGAAGTGAGGCTGGTGACCTGCATAGCCCTCCCTCACTCAAAACAAAGTCAAGTGCATGTCATGTATGGTCTTTGGCAACGAAGGATGAATGCACACATGATTTCATCATCTAAAAACAATGACTGAAATGAAATTCCATTCATTGACATACTTGTACATCCAGATATTTATTCCTTTTCCATATTTTCCTTTCCCTTCTAAAATCCTGACTAGCAATTAAAAGTCTAGTGACAATACATCCTGTGTCTCCAAGTCTGTTTCTAGTCCCTTGAGATACTTTCTAGGTTTCTTGAAGTTATATTTTTCATCACCTTCATGAGACACCAAAAGTGGGTCATAATTGTGAAATCTGAGCAGTATTGGAGAGGTAAGTATCTGAAATGTCCCTAGATGTCTGGGAAGATAACACTGTTCCTCGTTGACCAACTCAGGCTTTTCCAAGGCTATCTTGATACTACCTTCATGACTTCAATAGCACATTTCTTTCTCCTGAAGATATCTCATCTTTTCGTGTTAGTGTATGTGGATTTTCTTTGCTTTTCCGTATAATATGAGATGTCACATGATGTAGTGAAAGTATACTGGATATTGATTTAGAGGAACTGAATTTGCATCCTGGATCTTCCACTAGCTATTGGAATGCTTTGGGTAAAGCACTTCACAGTTGTGGGCCTCCATTTCCTTATCTATTTGTAGCTGCGAAGCTTAAAAGTCTGTAATCTCCTAGGAAACTGTAGAGGTCAGATTTGCTTTTCCTTTCCTTTCTCCTTCATGCCATCTTCTCCTACCCTTGTAACTCCTGATAATTTTTATTCCCATCTATTAATATTATTTAGTCTTTTCAGTCATGTCTGACTTTCTTGACGGTCCTTGGGGTTTTCTTGGCAAAACCAAAAATGGTTTGCCATTTCCTTTTCTATCTCATTTTACAGATGAGGAAAGTGAGGTCAATAGGGTTAAGTGACTTGCCCAGGGTCACACAGCTAGTAAGTGTCTGAGGCCAGATTTGAACTCAGGTCTTCCTGGCTGCAGGCTTGGCACTCTATCCACCATACCACCTAGCTGCCCTTTTATTCACCTCTGCCTCCTCTGAAACTTGGTTTCCTTCTTGGAAGTTTTTTGTTGTCTTGTCAATGAACTGTTAGGACCCTAGGAATATAGAATTGTAATTTAGAGCTGGAAAATTCCTGACACCATTAGCTTCAACCTTTGGTCCTTTCTAATAAACCCTGACATAGAGGGGTGTGCTTTCTTTAGCCCTTTCCCCTCCTAAATAGAGCAGAAAGGGATATGTAGACCAATCTCCACATATGGCTAACATTTTTTTCTCTTGCTTCACCTAACTGCGCATAAGTTAAGAAGTTAAGGTTAAGCTCCTTACTTGGCAAAGTGCTTTTTTACAGACTTGCTCTCTTTGTGTCTGGATTCCTGGTCTCCTGGTGGCATGAAGGATGAACATCCACTTCCTTCTCCAGCCAGATCCCTTTTACTCTCACTAAATGACTGAGGTATGCATTATCCAAGAGGCTATGCATCAACTCTGAGCCCTCCATCCCAAGCTAATCCAATCCAGCAAGTATTTATTAAGCACCTACATGGAAAGGAGGAAGTTAGGTGGTACAGTAGATAGAGTGCCAGGCCTGGAGTCAGGAAGAAGAGTTCAAATCTGGCCTCAGACACTTATTAGCTGTGTGACTCGGAGTAAGTCACTTAACCCTGTGTGCCTTAGTTTTCTCATCTGTAAAAAGAGTTGGAGAAGGAAACCACTCCAGTATCTTTGCCAAGAAAGTCCCACATGGGGTCATAGTAAGACACAACTAAAATGAATCAATAACCATAGACATGTGGGAAGTACTATTCTAGGTGCTAGGGCTACAAAGACAAAACAAAAAGTGGCCTCTGCTCTCGAGAAGCTTAGGTTATACTGTAAGGAAAATATTGTAATGATAATCAATGCACACATGCATTCATATATATGTATACACATATATATATATATACATATACACAGAAGTCAATATTTATTTAACTTTGAGAAGTTCATTGTCAAACAACAAGAAAATAGAAATATCTATGTACATATTATATATTTATTATATATATAAATATAATTACATCACATTTTAAAGGTTGACTTACTCTTTCCAAGCTATCTTTTAAATTAAAACTCTTTTAGAGAGGAGTCTTGCCCAGATCTGAGGCTAAGGGTAGCAGTTCCCTAGGTTGTAACTCTTGAGCATGAGTGACCAGGGTATAGAAAGGATGCTTTTCAATATTGTGTATCATAATTGTACTCTTCTAATATAAAAATATTATACTGCTCATGGCAGGAGGGATTTATTTTGTAAGAAATATTCACTAGTGGCAATGAGGCGTCATTGATAGAGAGTGCGCATGGGGTTCAGGTCCTGTCTCTGACTCATACTCATTGTGTTACCCTGAGCAAGTCAATTCATTTCTAAATGCCTCAGGCAATTCTAGAGAGACTATAATTTGCAGAGTAGATGCTTATGCTGTATGTTGGTAGAGGAAGTTTTTTTTTTCCTCTGGAACTGCTCTACATTACTAAAATAATGGATCTTTTTTTTTTTTTTTTTAAGGTCACTCACAATCATTAGTGTGAAAGTTCTCAGCCTTTGGTGGATAGGAGTGGGTCACAAAGGAACTAATTTCCAGATACAAATATTCTCTCTGCAGGTTTCAGATTTTGCCTGGACTTCATTCACTGAGAATTTATCAAAACCCTAGAAGCCATACCTTAATCTGTTAAAACCTACAGTCAAATAAGGATTAATTGGCAACTAGTTAGAGAACATGGGATGGAATGGGGTGTTACTGGAAGGATGCCAAACAGGGTGAGAGGGGCTCTGACGGGGAAAGGCGAAGGAAAATTTGAATGTCTTCATGCTGTCACTGGCCTAATCTAACAGAATTATTGTCATGATACTAGCTGTTTCCATATCCGGGAGGAATTTTGATTGCTTACTCCATCCTCTCCTTCTTGTAACTGGTCCCCAGCCTGAGCATCCATTTGCCTGAACAGGCTTATAATGAAGCCTGTTGCATTATTGAAACACCTTCTAATGAGTAAGGGAGACGCCTCAGTGTCCTGATTAGCTAGAGTGACAGTGCAGATGGTTTCCAGGTGACAGTGCCTGAGAGCCCCTGAGGAGGGGAGGGCAGAGAAGAATGTTGTTGGTTATTCCCCGATCTGCTGTGGGTTGAGCATGAATTTCCTGGCACGTTGAGCCTGCGACCCATGGGGCCTCTTGGCTTCCTCCCGGTGGATGCCTGAGTATGAAAAGCTGATGCCAGTTTGTCAGAAATGGTTGGCTAGCCTGCATTAACAATACTGTAATCCAGTGATTTTTCCTGTGCCCCATTTTGGTCCTTGTTTTTATTTTTCCCTTCCTGCATTTGTCAATAGGGTATGTGATGATTAGGAGATCTTGGAGAAGAAAACAGTTTGATTTTTCCTTTCCCTATTAATTTGATTTTGGTACCAAGGGCTAAGATGCAATTTAAGTTTGATTTTTTGACATAATTTTCTACTGGATTGAAATTTTTAAATCAATTATTCCTCCTGTTCCTTTTCTCCCTTCCCCCATTACCTTAGCAACCATTATTTAGGTTTGTCTTTCTAGGAAAATTGTTGTTTTCATGAGACTTAGCAACCCAGAACACCAACCCATAGAGTTGTGTGTAAGTTTTTGAGTTGGGTATCTGTTATCAGTAGGATCTATCTGATGAGCAGCCACTAGGCTGACAAGAAAGAGGAGGACAAAGGCAGAGGCCTGGAGATTGCTTTGAGATAAGGTTGGGAGGTAGAAATCCTGAGTAGGAGACAGCATTTGGATAATAGATGAGACCAATCTGAAAGAACTCTACCATGTTTTCCCATCAGTTGGTTTCCCTGCCCTCGTTCTGTGGATGGACACAAAATGTTTGCATGATAAATTCCCTGCTTGGTGCTTCTGGGTCCTGAGTCATGGCCAGGGCATCATCCTAATCTTCCTGTGGCATCATCTTTAGTCCCAGATAAGACATCAGTCTGAAGACTAATTGAAGCTTTGAATGAGGAGTGAATAGGTGAAGTGAGCTGGCTGCAAGGGAACAGAAACCTTAGAAACAACTGATTCAGTCTTTTTGTTTACATCTTATGATAATTAAGCAGTCAGTGTATCTGGTCCTGTGTTTGTGAGAACACGTGTGCACGTGTGAGTGTGTGTGGGAATGTGATGTTTACATAAGTGCCTGTGGATACTGAGCCTTTTGGAACATTTTCACATACATGCAATTTATTTTCAGTGTGTTATCATAACCAGAGAGGCAGGACACAGCAAGGAAGCAGCCCCATAGAGCATTGTCAGTGTCCAGGCCTCTGGAAGCCTCATTACCTGCATGACTTTTCCTGTGTGTATCCCTGGGAGAAAACCAAACCAAACCTTTTCCTCCATTGGGCTGGTCTCTAAGTAACATGAGGTCTTAGGGACAGAGCACAGCAAGAGGCTGGACAAGGACAATGCTCTATCACAAAGTCATCCTAGATAATGTTTGCTGAGTCTTCCATTTCTCAGACATGTCTGTTTTAGCACAGTTACAGTCAATATACAGGTATCCTGGGATACCTGCCCAACTTTCTTGTCTTCTAGATCTAGCAAGATGAGAGCAGAAAACTCCAGGGCTGTACAAGGTGGGGCCAATATAATTTATTAGAATCAATAATAATGTCAAATAATTTATGAGGTTGTCCAAATGTGTAATTATACAAAGCCCCAAGTAACCAGAATTGTAAGGATGTTATCTGTCCTGATTAATAATCAATTTTCCAAACAATTGAGGCCTAACCAAAAGACCTTTCTTCTTTAACCACTATGGCCTGAAATCCTTCTAAAATAGCAAAGACGCTCTTGGGCCTCAGTAAATATAATCTAATGAACACCACTGTATCTGTCTCCTCCAAAGAGGAATCCCCAAAGATCTCAGGGTTATTATTCAGTCTGAGTTCTTAGAATCACAAGATATTCGCACTGGAAGAGACCACAGTAATGACCTTGTCCAAAGCTTTTTTATTTAATAGATGATGATTCTTCCCCTGGCTTATTCTCTTCCCCTCCCCCCATATCCATTGGTTGCCATGTTTTACTTCCATATATCTCACACATTTGCCCTTCTCTTCACTTATACAGCTTCCAGTCTAAATCAAACCTTCATCACCTATTGATGGCTTATTGAAATAACCTTGTAACTGCCCCTCCTGCCTCCACTTCTCCTCTTCCCTAATCCTTCCTACCTCTGCCCATGTGTGTGTGTACTCAAGAAGCTAGAATCACTCCCATTTTATAATGTATTATAATAACATATATTATTATAATATATTATAATATTATTATATATGATATATGATATATGATTGTTTATTTGCATATGTTGTATATATTGTATCTGTATATGTACATGTACACATATGCACATACTCATACACACACACATACACACATATATATATATATATATATATATATATATGTATATATACACACATATATATCCATATGAAACTAGTCACAGTTTGGTTCCAGCCTAGAATTCCAGACTTATGGCCCTTTCTCTCCTACATGCTCTCTATGTTTACACTGGCCTACTTTGTTTCCCATCTCTAGGCCTTTGCACAGATCATCCTCCATATCTAGAATGCATTTTCATTCTTATCTCCCCTTCATAGGATTGCTGGCTTCTTTTGACTGCTAACTGAGATGTCAATTCCTACAGAATGCCATTCCTGACCTCCATAGTTGGCAGTGTTTCTCTTCACTTCCCATGTACCACACCCCATTCCTTAGTATTTTCTTTGAATATATTTTGTATTTATTTTTCTGTATTCATGTTGTTCCCCCGACAGAATATAATCTCCATGCTTTCTGTCTTTCTGCTCCCTGCAACCACTGTAGTTTCTGGCACATAGTAAGCATTTAATAACTATTTGCTGATTAGTTAATTAAATAGATGAAACAGAAGCTTGGGGACATAAAGTGACTTGCCCAAGGACACACATTTAGTAGAAAAAATGAAACATGAGCCTGGGAATGCTTGCATTCCCTGTCCAACATTCTGTCTATTATAGTCTGGTTGCGCAGGTCTATTAAATAGAGTTGGAGAGGACATAGGAGGTAGGTCTGACTGTGGCTTGATATCAGGGCATGCATGCTTTGTTTGTCTCTTTCTTGATCTAGTTCTCATTATCATCTTATTTTCATGAGATAGCTTTTTCTTTTAAAAGTCAGGAAGAAAAAGAAAACAAAACTGATGAGTCAATAGCCTAGAGTTTTACGGCAATTTAAAGTTTGCAAAGTACTTTCCCTCATAAAAACCCATGAGATATATAATATAGGTATTGGTACCCCCAATTTACAGATAAGGAAGCAGTCTCAGAAAGCTGACGTGACTTTAGACCCAGGACTCACATCTAAATCTTTTTTACATGTGCTTTTCCCACTCTATCTCTCATGATCTCTTTAGTTTCCTGGTCACTGGAGTTTTGATTAATTCAGTTTGTATGGTACTCTATATAACTGAGAATGTTTACCACTCCTGAGAATTCCAGTGGCTAGAGGACTATGGATGGTGAGAACAACTGTTAATAAATGTAAAGTCTTAAAGCCACATTTTTTAGTATGTAAACTGGATTTGGCTATAATTTAGGTACATGAGTTATTCTTACAAAGATTTTATAGAGATGAGAAAGTAGACGTGTGGGTCAGAAATTATTTTTTTTTTAAAGTTTCTCAGTTATCTTTATTTTTCTAGGATAATAATATCCTTGCTTTGGCTCTTGCCCTCCCCGTCAACATTTGGTATCTTCCCATGTTTCAACTGTCTTGAGGATTTATCTCAGATTTCAAAATTAGGTTGCCTCCAGCATATTCTTCCTCTGTGTATATTTGGACTACTCCAGTTACTCCATGTTTTCTTCAGAGCCATTTTTACTTCCATGCACAGCACAAGGGGAACTGGGATATTTTATTCTAAATGTGTTGATTCCACTGTTGTGGATGGGGAGAAAAACGTGTTCTAATTTTGATAGATTCTTTTCCACTTTTCATTTGTTGTCATCTTTCCAGTTTCGTTCTGAAATGCTCTTGGGATAATGTACTTTAATTGCATCTCTTGTCAAATTGTCTGTAAAGTTTTCCCTCTTCATTATGTCTTACTTTCTTATGGGATGATACTCTCTTCCACCATCCTCTGATAGATTTTGTGAATGATTTTACATTCTAAATTGGCATTACTCTTCAACTGTCATATGTCTTTGCTTGGCAAGGCCATTATGTTTGCTGGCTAAGGTTGTTTCTGGACTCTTCTGGTTTTCTTGTCAATAACTGAATTGATAAGTCTTAAAAAGTTGACTGAGGTTCAAAGAGGTTAGTTGACCTCCGTATGAATGAGAATTTCTAAATGTCAGAAGTAGGTTTTGAACTCATGTTTTTCTCACTTTGAACAGAACATTTTATGCCTTATATCATGCTGTCTTTCCTTTGGTGATAAATTGTTTAAATATATCAATTTAGAGTTGTTTTAATTTCATGTCATATTTCCTCTTTTTCTAATTTTTAGTTTTTTTTCTGTTTTCAGCAAGTTGATGGTCTTACCACAAATAAGCAATTTATTAATTACTCCTATTATTAACTGGTTGTTTCCTGTTAATGTAGCATTGAGAGGCAGTATGGTATTGGAGATAGAGAGCTAGCCTTGAAGCCAGGGTCACCTGGCACATACTGCTTGTGTGATTCTAGGCAAGTCACTTACATATTCTATGTGACTCTTTAAGACTATAAGTTTCAGACAAGATACTAATCTTCATTGGTAGAAGGAGTTTTTTAAAATACTAATGAAACCATATCACTAAGATAACATCATTTCCATTTTTGATATTGTTAGTTGGTACCTGTTATTACTAGCACCTCTTGACTCTTTGATGTAATCTGCAAGCTTCTGACTTTTGGGTCTTACTCTGAAGTTATTTTCCAATATAGTTTTTTTTATCCTTTTCATTTATGGCCAACTTTGAATTAAACTTACCCAGTATTAGAGCGCAGGATGCTTTCATTGAAGGTAGGGGTATTAGTAGGGTTTTTTGGGTAGAATTCCTCTTCCTCCTCATCCTCTGTAACAGATGTTGAAAATTATCTTCATGATGAACTTTTGGTTGATGTTCACTGTGAATAATGCAACGAGACACGTACAAGAATCTCATGCAATGATGTTTCTTGTTGCCTTTTGACTGGCAATAAAATCAATTGTGCAAACACTTTTATTTGACTTGCCAAGGAAAGAAAGCCTTTGATCTATCCTTCCATTCATCCAACTTCCTTCATCCAATTATATTTTTAGTAAAATTGTCAATATCTCCATAATCAATTCCTTTGTATTATGTTCATTCGTTGGTTGCTACATGCGCCCTCCTAGGTGACTGATAATGAAGTGAATATTTAGAGATGATCTACACCTTTACCAAGAATAGTACCATATGTCCTTGGTTTCTGCCATTTTCCTTTTTTTTTTTGCTACAGGTGTAGAAGTGGATAGGGCAGAGAACTGTTTTGCATTTTCCTTTGATTCATGAATTTCTGTGGGCTAAAGAATTCATCAGCTAGTAACTTAGTTAATAGTGCTAGAGCTCTTTGAATTTCAACGAGTTTCTTACAAAGACTATGCTCAAACTGTTATTTTTTTTTGGCATCATGGAAACTGCCAGTTCCTGTGTGTCACTGGAATAATCTTTGAGAAATGAGGGTTGTCCTCATGCTATGAGTACTAGGACTTTGTGGCTTATATCAACAGGTACAGAGATATCCTGTAACAAAATACAATATTTATTTCTAATAAGATGCTATTAAAAAGGAAAGGCCTTTCCTTAATATGATCAAAAGCATTTGTCTAAAGCTAAGAATTCACATTTTTAATGGAGAAACACTGGAAGTTTTCTCACAAAGGGGTGAACAAGTGGATATCTTTTCCTAAATATTGTTTGACACAATACTAACTTAGCAACAAGACAACAAGAATTTGAACAAATGAGCATTGGCAAAGAAGAGATAAAATTATCTTCATTTGCAATTGATATGCAATTGATAAACTGAGGTTTATTTAGAAAACCTTAGAGAATCAGTCAAAAAACTAAAGGAAGTAGTTAAAAGCTTCAGCAAAATAGCAAGCTATTAAACACATCCAAAAATCATCAATCTGTTATTATCATTAGCTAGCATTTACACAGTACTTAAAGGCTTTCAAAGAGCTTTATATATGTTATCTCATCTTTTCCTTATAAAAGTAAGGGGGAAAGGAGAAAGGAATTCTAAAATTACTATAAAATGCATAAAATGCCCAGGAACTAACCTAGAATGAGGCAGAGGTCATTTTTGTAAATGCAGCTATAACATAATATTTACAGAAATTCCTAAATAATTTGAGAGATTCAGTGTTCATGGTTAGGCTGTATCAATAAAATACTCATGATACTGGTAAAATATAATACTACTTAAATTATTCTTCAGATTTAATACTCTGCAAATCATGTTACCAAGTAGATAGCTCATAGAATTAGGCAAAAGTTATAAGAACATGCATAGAGAGGGATAGGAGGTTTCAATTATCTTAGGAGGTAATATGAATGAGAGAATCTAGAATGACCAGAATTTACATTACAAAGGAAAATTATAAAACTACCTGGTACTGAAAAAAGATCCATAGAATAGATTAGATAAAGAAGACCTAGAATAAAATGTGGATATCAGTCCAAGAATATGAACTAGAGTGATGGTGGTAGGGTGGGAAGAACTCTTAATTGACAAGACTGGTTGGGAAAACAGGGAGGTCTTTTCTGGTGGTCTTCACATTAAACTAAATAGGGGAGAATTTACTCCACCTACTTGTAAGATAGCCTCTGATGTACAGCATTGTTTGCTTGCAAATCTTGTGAAAGCATAATGAGAGAGTCAATATGAAGCCATCAAATGTTCATTGGGTTTGTAACCAGAAGATCTGAGTTTGAATCCCAGCTCTGTCATTCACTGTGACCTTGGGAAAATCCCCCTTAACTTCTCTGGGAATCACTTTTCTCATCAAAATAAATGATAATAGTGGGACTAGCAGATATCTAAGCATCCTTTGCAGGTCAAGCATTTTGTGTTCTATTGTTTGATGTGATAAATAATGATAGCTAACATTTATGTACACTGTTAATATACTTCATAAGTGTTATCTCATTTCATCTGCACAATAATCTCGTAAGGCTTATCCAATTATTAAAAATGAGAAAAATGACACACACAAAAGTTAAATAACTTGGTCAAGGTCAGACAGCTAGTAAGTGTCTGAGACAAGATTCAAATTCACATCTTCCTGACAGAAAGTCCCATGCTCTATCCACTTCTCCATCTAGCTACCTTGTATTTAGAGCTATTTCATTCTATGAATGAGCCCTAAGGGGAAAATTTACCCTTTAGTCTTAAGAGCTAATATCTGTAAAGAGAAGCAAATTCTTACTTTTCCCATGTATTTTCCAGATTTCATGAATAACTCATGGTTAATCAGTTTTGTTTCTGCCTTGTTTGTATCTTTCTTTTTTCCCCTAGCACAACGGCAGTGTAAATTGATTGATCAATGAACAAACATTTATTGAGCACCTACTATGGTCCAAGTACAGTGCTGGGTGCTGGGATCCAATGACAAAAATGAAATAGTCCCTCCCCCAAAGTGCTTACACTCTGTTGGAAGAAACAACATATATACATATTGGGATTTGTAAAATGATTGCAAAGTTGTGTTGGGAAGCGTCAGGCAGCTGAGGAGATCTGCAAAGGTCTCATGTAAGTTTGAAGATAACCAGGGATTCCTATAGGTAGAAGTGATGAGAGAGGGCATTGTGGGCATGGGAGATAACCTATATATACAAAGGCACAGAGGTGGGAAATTGAAAGTTAGGTGTGAAAATCTATCAGTTTGATAACAGATTGGAATAAAGAGAATAATGGCTAATAAGCCTGGAAAGTTAGTCTTAAATGGCATTGGTTTATTCCTGTTTTCTTTTTCTCATGAGTCAGATTCATATATGGTGTAATGGAGGCAGTCAGATCAGCAATGCTGAGTTCAAATTTAGGTTTGGCTTCATTGTACATGAGTGATAACTGTTTTGCTTCAAAATTTGACATAATCATAACCTTAGGGCCAAAAGGACCTTAGCGATCCATCCAATCCATTGACCAGAATGGGATTTCTTTGTACAGTGTGCTTGGCAAGTCTCCTGTCTCTGCTTAGGTATGGGGAACCCCTAACTTCTTAAATCAGTCAATTACATTTAGTCACCTAGCGGATGCCCTTCCCTTCTTTCCCTCCTTCTCACCCCACACTGTCCTCTACTTTTAGGAATATGGATGAGGGTTCTAGAAAATATAGAAATAAATGGGGGGAAAGAAACATATTCTTAGGAACAGAAAGGAAGGAGCCTTCACTTTGTTGGTGAGAGTACTCCTCTGCATCACAGACTTTCTTCTGTTTTGGGGACTCCTAGGCCATGAGCCAATGAGCTTTTATTCAAAAGAATGGTGTGAGTGGATAACAGTTAGATTTATTCTGCTTGGCCCAAGAGGCCTAAGAGGAAATGGATGGGGGCTGAGGAGAGAAAGATTTGAGCCCAACATAAAGAAAACCTTCCTTATTAGGATAACTCAGCTGATTTTTCCTGGTTGTTGGTCCTCTTTCCCTTCTCAAAGTATTTATATGTTTGATTAATTGTTCCTCACCCCTGAGACAGTATAAGTTCCTAGAAAGCAATAACTCTTTTTTTTTTTTGTCTTTATATCTTCAGTGCCTAGCACAGTGCCTAACAGGGTAGATTTGAATCAAATTGAATTTATCTCCTAGTGGAATATGCTGCCTCAGCAGATACTGGGTTTCCCTCAGCAATGGGGATAAAGGAAAGCCTCTTTAGCCACTTGTTAGAGATGTTGGAGATAGGATTTTGAGCTCTGTTCAGGTTGGACTTACAGCAAATAAGGTTTGAAGTGAGCTAGTGGGTAATGTGAAGCCCTTCATAGTGTCTCCATGATCTTAACCTTGGGACCTTTCCTGTGTTCTACTTTGGACCAAGTCTTCCTTCTAGGGAAAGTAGAAAACAGCAAAGAATTGGAGACAGAGGGACAGAGAGAGGGAGAGAGAAGGAGAGAGAAAGAGACAGAGAGAGACAGAGAGAAACCAACCATCAATTTTAATTGAGCAACAGTTGAACACATTATGGTATGCAAATTTAATAGAATATTACTTTATAATGCAAGGACAGATGAACATTAGGAATTCAGAGAAACTGGGGAAAAGTTGCATAACCTGAAGCCAAAGAAAGTGGGCAGAACCAGGGGAACCATTTACATAATGATGAAAATATTGAAAAAGGAAATAAAATTGGAGACTACCAAAACTTTGATTAATGTAGGGATGAATCATAACCTTTCAGTGCTGAAAGGGAGCATGTTCACCTCCCAGAGAAGTAGAGGGACTCCAGGTATGGGATAGGGTGCACAGGAAATGACTGGTACACATTTTTTTTTTTTTACTTACTTAGGAAACTACAAAAAGGGGCAGCTTCTGCTAGTTGTGGGAATGCGACAGACAAAGGGAGTCATTGGAAAGTGATGTTTAAATAAGAAGAGCACTAATAAAATATTTATTTTCTAAAGAAAGGAAGAAAATGAAAGTAGGTGACTCAGACCTAGGCAGAGATTCCTAGCTCACTCTCTTCTCACATCCCAATTCAAAAAAAGCTGGCATAAATGACGATTAAGCTGTCCCCATTGTTATCACTGATCTATATAGTTTTTAGAAAAGAGTCAGAAAACTGAGATTGGAATTTGAGAATTCAGTCAAAGCACTTGACACCTTAGACTACCTTTTGAGCTAGCACCTAATTCACAGACAATTGGATCTTGGCTTCCCAGTGACTGGGTTTGCAATGAAATAATCATTCTTCATTCCTAACTGAATTTTATTGCAACTACAAAAAGGCAAGGATTAATTCTAAATGCTTTCTGGAGTATTCATTTCCTGCTAAACTAGAAATCGTTGTAATCAAAATGAAAACTCTGACATGGAATTTGAATTTGTACCTACTATTTCTTTGGGAGAAGTTGGCTGAAAAGGCAGCTTAGTTTCTCAAAGAGAATCCAGTTAGGTCCCCTTGGGAAAGAGAAAAAATGTAACCTATTTCTGAGAATGAGATGTTTTGTTCTTTATCTCTAAGCTTTGTTACCTAGTCACAGAAAATATATGATATCGTGTGTGTGTGTGTGTGTGTGTGTGTGTAACAGTATAATTGATAGACCATTGACCATTGAGTCAGGAGGACTTGAATTCAAATTCTGTCTTGGATAATGACTACCTATATGACTCTGAAGAAGTTTTTCTGCCTTGGTATTCTCATTTGTTAAAGGGCGATAATAATGGCATATATCTCATAGTATTGTTTTGAGGATCAAAGGAGATAATATGAAAATGTTTTGCGAACCTCAGAGTTCTATACAAATACTGGCTATTATCCCAACCACCGCCACCACCATGATCATCATCATCATCAAGATCTCATATTCATTTTATTGCCTTTGACACAAAGTCAAGCCTTTAGAGAATAATCTGTTGTTTCATTCTCTGAATCTTCTCTACTTTCCATTCTAGTTCAATCTCTTGTCATCTCTCACACTATTGTAATAGTGTTTTACTTAATTTTTCCTGTCTGCTATGTCTCCTTTCTATGATTCCTTCACAGAACCGCCAAAATAATCTTTCTTTTTTAAGTTAATTTATTTATTTTTAGTTTTCAACATTTACTTCCATAAGTTTAAAACTTTTACCCCTCCCTCCCTCCTTCCCTCCTCCATCCCCAAGACAGCCTGCAATCTGATACAGCCTTTACATATACTTTCCTATTAAACATGTTTTCACATTAGTCATATTGTATAGAAGAATTATAACAAATGAAAGAAACCACGAGAGAGAAAAAAAACAAAACAAAACAAAAAAAAGAAAATAGTCTACTTTGCTCTGCATTCAGACTCCATAGTTCTTTCTTTGAATGTGGATGGTATTTTCTATCATGAATCTTTTGCAATTGTTTTAGATCCTTATGTTGCTGAGAAGGGCTAAGTCTATCAAAATCAGTCATTGCAGACTGTGGCTGTTACTGTGTACAATATTCTCCTGGTTCTGCTCACTTCACTGAGCATCAGTTCATATAAGTCTTTTCAGGTTTTTCTGAAGTCTGCTTGTTCATCATTTCTTATAGCACAATAGTATTCCATTACATTCGTATACTACAACTTGTTCAGCCATACCCCAGTTGATGAACATCCCCTCAATTTACAGTTCTTGGCCACCACAAAGAGAGCTGCTATACATATTTTTGTACACGTGGGGCCTTTTTCCCATCTTCATGATCTCTTTAGGATACAACCCTAGAGAAATGGCATTGCTGGGTCAAAGGGTATACACATTTTTAGAACCCTTTGGGCATAGTTCCAAATTACTCTCCTAAATAGTTGGATCAGCTCGCAGCTCCACCAACTTCTTCTCCAACATTTATCATTTTCTTGTTTTTTCATGTTAGGCAATCTGATAGGTGTGATGTGGTACCTCAGAGTTGTTTTGATTTGCATCTCTGATCAATAGTGATTTAGAGCATATTTTCATATGACTATAGATAGCTTTAATTTCTTTCTCTGAAAATTGCCTTTTCATATCTTTTGACCATTTAAAATAATCTTTCTAAAAAATAATTTGGTTCTTTCTGCTTCTGCTTCCCAAGACTTTCATAGGTTAAATAGTGCCTAACAAATAAAATAAATGTTTCTTAGCCTGGCATTCAGAGGCCTCACAACTCTCATTTCAATCTACTTTACCAGCTTTACTGGCTAACATTGGCCATATCATTACTTTACCGGATAGATTTTGGGTCAAGGAGATTTTCCAAGCAGCTTGGTGTATACACCATTTATTTGGGGGAGCAGAGTGACATAGTGGAGAGAGTCCTGGGTGGGAAAATATGACTTGTTTGATGATAGACTAGACATTTTGTATTAAACAACATTTACTAAGCATATATCAAAGCATAGTGCATGACATCACTCGAGACACAAAAAGAAATACAATGCTAGCTCTGCCTTCAAAGAGCTTATATCCTGATAGGGAGGAGCAGTTGTGCATGCAAATAAATAAATATAAGCAAAATTTGCTGTTTATTGTTGTTCAGTCATGTCTGATTCTGTGTGACCCTATTTGGGGTTCTCTTCGCAAAGATGCTGGAATTGTTTGCCGCATCCTTTTCTGTCTCATTTTACCGATGAGGAAATTGAGGCAGATATTGCAAAGTGGGTCATACAGCTAGTAATTATTTGAGACTGGATTTGAACTCAGATCTTCCTAACTTTAGGCTGGCACTCTATACATTGTAACACTAAGGTAGGCCATAATGAGGTTGAATCCAATAATCTCTGAGATTTCTTTCAGCTTCAACATTCTATTTATGATTTCAAAAAAAGTGGGATCCAGAGGTAAAGAGGAAAATAAGAATTTTCAGCCACGGGGAGAATCATAAACAAAGGTTTGGTGAGGGTAATGAAGGTGATATTGGGAATGGTAAATCAGGCATTTTGGAGCTTAGACTAAGTGAAGGGGAGCCATAGGAGGTAAAGTTGGACGGGTATATGGAGGCCACATTGAAGAGAGCCTCGGATGCTCCGATGTCAGGCTAAGGGCATTAATTTGTGACTTGACTTCCTTGGACCTTGTTTTCTCCTCTGTACAAGGAGAGGTAGCAAGTTGTAGTGTTCAGGAGCTTGTACTCACATTCCAATCCCTCTTAATTATTAGCTGCCTGACTTTGGGCAAGTCACTGAACCTTTCCGTGTCTCAGTTTCCTCATCATACAATAACAACATTGAAAAGACAAATAACTTTGAAGAACTTAAAAGAACTGAGGATGAACTATGCTACATACTTCCTGACAGAGAGATGATAGACTCAAGATGCAAAATAAGGTGTAGATTGTTGTATATAGACCATATGGTGGGATTTTTTTTTTTACTCCAGTATGTTTATTTGTTATGAGTTTTTATTTTTTTTAAATTAAAGGGTAGAAGGGAGAGAAAATGAATATTCATTAATTGAAAAACTAAACTAAGACAAAATAATAAAATGAGTTTATTGCCTCCCCTGACCTTTTGGGTCCATTATAGCTCCAAAGAGTAAGTCCTATGATCTACGATGCTGTGATAGGAATCTCTGAAGGCAGAGTTCGACCGAATGATGTCTATGGCAACTTCTACCATTCTGTGTACTCCTGTGAATCTGATTTTTTTCCCCTTCTTTTTGAAGCATCAGAACATGGTGTTCTGTTCAAGACTTATCTACAAAAAGGATCCGGGTAGAGTTTTAAGCGACAGAGCCTCCTTGGGTAACAGTTGATCTCTCTGCTGACATTCCCTGTTTCTCTTCTCCCTCAAATGTTCCCATATTCCCTGACTTCAGCCTTACACATACTTAAAAAGTGAGCTGAGCTTGGACACATTCAGCTCGTTTTCTTCTGTTCACCTCCTTCCTCTGGGGATGGTTTGCTCCCTTTGGTTGCAGGCCCACGTTGCATCTGACCCCTCCTCTCTGCATTTAGAATGCTATTAAAGTTAGCCCTCTGCCTAATACTCAAAGTCTGCAAATCCCATCAGTGTTTCTCCTCCACCTTCTTTTCCAGTGAAGGATGAGGGGCTGTAGAAGTATCTCATTTATGACTAACTTGGGGAGTGGGGGGAAGTGATTGATCAGTGTTGGTTGACATTTCAGAAAGAAAATTCAAATTATATTTCAAAATGATTTTCCCCTTATCTCATTTGTAATTGTCCCAGAAGGGTTATGGTGAAGACTGTGAAGTTATGAAAGATAACTCAGAAATCCCATTAGGTCAGATGATTTGAACATATTGGCTTTTTAATTGCTATCTACAGACATATATACTATATATACTTAATTAGGTGAAATGGAATTCATTCATGTGTGCTGGAAAGGGATTGTGGTGCCATGGAATTGGCAATGGATTTGTAGCCAAGAGAGCTGGGTTCTAATACCACTTCTGGGATTTCAATCAATTTATAAGTGTTTATCAATCACCTAATATGTACAAGGCATTGTACAAAGTACTGAGGGATATAAAGATGAAATATTCCCTGGCCTCAAAAAACTTGTGTTACGGTAATAGAAATAACACATTCACTTGAAAGTCTTAATAATAATAATGACTGTCATTTACATATTTGTCATGTATCCTGTCATATGTAAAGCGCTCTATACATGTTATATCATTTAATCCTAAGGACAATCCTGGAAGGAGCTATTATTATCCCCATTTTATAGATGAGGAAACTAAAGCTGAGAGAGGTTGATTGACTTGCTTAGGGTCACACAGCTAGTAGGCTGACTGAGGCAGGATTTGAACTTGGCTTCCTGTATTGAAGTCCAATGAATATGTCCACATATATGTGTGTGTATGTATATACACATATTTGTATTTGCATGTATATACACATGAATGCATATGTGTAGATATATATGCATACATACAAGCAATACAACACATTCAGGCATATATGTGTACAAATATACATATAACAAACATAGGGAGACACGCACACATATATATGTGTGAATATATTTACATAGAAGTAAACAATTTGGTGGAGGAGGGTGGGGAGGTCCTAGCTCCTGGGGAAGGGAATCAGAAAATGTTTTTTTGTAAGTAGTGACCTTGAGTTAAATTTTGAAGAAAACTAGAAATTCTCAAAGGTGGAGGAGAGGAGAGAAGGTTGACCACTTAGATGACCATGGACAACTTGCTTACTTACCTTCTCTGGTTCTCAGCTTTTGCACTTGGGAAGGGGGCATTGCATGACATGTGCTGCCTACCCTTTCTAGACTATGGTAGTGATCAGATGACATGATGTACATTACAAGGTTAGGAAACCACAATGCCAGTTGTAGGACCAGGGCCAAGTCATTTAACCTTTCAGGCAATACTTGTTGCTCTGCCCTGGCATAGGGGAATTTTCCTGCTGTAAATTCAAAGTTAATTAATTTAAACGTATTTATTTGGTTCCTACTGTGTGCTAGGCATTGTGATGGGTCTTAGGAATATAGAAATAAAAATGAAACATTCTCTGTCTTCATGGAGCTCACATCCTGTCACCTTACTAATGAAATAGCACGTGAACAAATCACAAAATGGACAAGTTAGATATATTTACATGGATGCGTTGAGTAGTATGATTTTGTTTCACATTATTATGTCTTATGTTTTCTGCTATCTGCTTCCCAGAATGTTCTGCCTGCCAATGATCAGGCAATAAGTTTGCCATCTAATGTATGTACCAGGTCAAGTAGCCTACCTCAAACAAGAGGTGCATTGTTCACTCCCCTCTGCCATCTCACTTTCTTGAGTGTTAAGAATGAAATCACAATGTTGGACCCATTGCATTCCCAGTCTTGAGGAGGCCAGTGTTGTAAGGTCTAGTCAGAAGGCAGCATTTTATGATGGGCACCAAATTAGCTATGATTGGCCCGAAGAGATATGACCAATCAGCCACAGGAATGGGTAGATTGTTGGATAGCCTTGATGGGCACTTAGGAATGTTCAAGTTTTTATTTCTGTGAAATCACCCAACTAATTTCTTGCTTTGGTACACATTTAGTACCGAATTTCTCTTCTCTCAGGAGAGAGATCAGGGATTACAGGCATAGAAAGTTGCATATGCTATCTGAGATAATTGCTGTGTTTCATTTCTCTTGTTTTTTTCTTTGCTATAAGGGAGGGTCTTTATGGAGGAACATAGCACATATTAAGGAAATGGCTTAGAAGAGTATAAAAGGAATTAATAATTTTTAAAGGAATGTCTTCTGTGGGGTCCCAGTGTATCTGCCTGTTAGAAAAAATGGTAGGGGTAAGCAATATTAGTGACTTTGAAGGAGTGCATGTTCTTGTGTTCGCATGAGAGTAGCCAGTTGTAATTGGAGTGCTGAAAGCTGGGCAGCTATACCTCATCTTTTGGGACGCATATTTCCACAATTCCTCTCAGTATCATTTGCGAATACTTTGCCACATTGCATCTCACCCTGCAGTCTTCTAGAGGTATGGGACACACCCCACCCTCTTTGGGGAAATACACCAATGTTTGGCCTCTCATCTCTTCTTCTTCAGAGATGTACTCCCTTCCCTCCAGAATGTTCTTTAGCATGCTCTGCTCTTGTCTTTTCCAAAACGAAATGACCCGTGTGAACTTTAAATTACTTACTACTGCATATGTATAGTATAGACTAGCAGAAGAAAAAGTAGATTTGGCTTCAGAGGAACTGAGTTCAAATCCTTATGGTGTTTCTTACAATTTGTGTGACCTTAGATAAACCACGTAACCTCTCGATTTCCCATCTGCACAAAGAAGAGGTTGGAATTAGGTCCCATCCAGGTCTACAGCCTATGTATGAGTTCCTAAATGCTGTGAATAAGGATAAATTGCTCTAATCAGAAAGCTGTGGTCTCCAAGTCTGAACTGAGAGGGGGGCACATTAACTGAAAGCTAGCTTCTTCTGGTCAGGAAGACTTCAGTCCACCAGATCGCAACTGGTTCCTAGCAGGGGGACAGACTCGGTAAGCTCCCTAGGTGGAGGACCCATCTGGCACTCGCTGTGACATTTGCAAACCCTGTCTAAGTTTGGATTTCCACTTCAAGGGCTCATTTCAGAGGAAACAAATTAAAACTAGGTAAATATCAAAAATAATTATTTAAATTAAACATGCAAATGAAAGCATATTTAATGTACAGATGAATTAAGGCTTTTGAAAAAGTTTGTTAACAAAGGCTCAACCAGATGTCAGGAATTCACTGGTTTGAGTAAGAGGTAGGGTGAAGATTTTTTTTTCCCCAGGGGAAATATTACTCCGGAGACTTATGATTTCAGTAGTGTCGGAGGAACTCCTGATGCAGAAACTCTCTCCACTGATAGAAATGAGCAAATCATTGGCTACTTATTACTGTTGGATCACAGATTTAGAGCTGGAGTGATTAGACCAATTCCACTCCTTTATAGACGAATATACTAAGGTGAATGTAGATGAATATATACATGAATAAGCTAAGCCTGAAGGTGAAGGAATTTATCTAATTTCACACAGGAAATAAATAGTAGAGTCAGGATTTGAACTTACCACCTCTAATTTCAAATTAATTTCAAACTGCTTAGGGCTGTCTCTGTGCTCATGGTCATTTAGTGATGCCAGGGCTACCCAGAGATGAGGCGATTTTCCAAGGACCACATAGCTAATCTGTGTCAAAGGTAGAGTCAAAATCTCTACCACAACAAAAAGAAATGCACCAGCAATAAAACAACATAACGCTTATATAGTGCTTTAGGTTTTGCAAAGTACTTTACAAGTATCAGCTCTCCCCCAAGGTAGGTGCTAGTGTGATACTGAGTTGAAAGATGAGAGGTTAAGGGACTTTTCCAGGATCACATAGTAAGTGACTGAGGCTGGATTTGAACTCAGGTCTTCCTGACTCCAGGTGTAACACTTTCATCTTGACACCCTCTAACTGTCTCCGATAGACATTATATGATGCACTAGAGTTTACAAAGCACTTTTCTTACAAAATACCTTAGGAGGTATGTACTAAAAATATTATAGTTCCATTTTATGTGTGAGGAGCAGGATTTTGTGCAACCATCACTGACTTTGGATTCAGGAAAGCTGAGTTTACTTCCTCTTTTGGCCCCTTACTGCTCCTATGACATTGAACAAAGGTCCCTCCTCCATCTTCCCAGGCCTTGATTTTCTCATGCAGCAAGTGAAGAGATTGGGCTAGGATAGCTAAGGTTTGTTCACTTCTAAATTCTTAAGAATGCAGCAAATTTTTATTAAGCACCACAAGGGACAATACCCTTTGGGAGCACAAAGAATCTAGAGATAAAAATGACCAAGCCCTGTCCTCGAGGAGCTTCCGTCCTTTGGGAATGGGTGGTATTTTTGTACATAAATAAAAATAACACAAGATATGGGGTGATGTAGCCAGATTGCATATTGCAATGCTTGTGTTTCTGGATAATTGTTAAATTTATAGTAAAACAGAAAAAGAATTTAAAAACTCTGGAGGAAATGTGATAGAAAACACCTATTAGTTGAGAGAATCAGAGATGGCTTTCTCGATGAGATAACATTTGAACTGGGTCTTGAAAGAAGAGGAAGGGAACATGGGAGTGAATAAACATTTATATAGCATCTACTGAGTGCTAGTTACCTTTCTGTGCCCTTTACAAACATTATCTCATTTGATCCTCACAGCAACCCTGGGCTTTAAGTGCTATTATTATTATTATTATCCCCTTTTCATGGTTTAGGAAGCTAAGACAAATAAAGTAACTTGCCCAGGGTCACATAGCTAGTAAGTATCTGAAGCTGTGTTTGAGCTCAGTGACTTCAGGCCCAGTGATCTGTCCACTGCACCAACTAGCTGCCTTACTAGGGAGTAATTCTGAAAGACGGAGATAAGTAGAGAGTCTGTTCCAGATACAGAGAATGACTTGTGTGGCTACATAGAAGTGAGTGATGAAATGTTGAATACAAGGAACAGATATCAGTCAAATTTGCCTTGAATGTGCAATATGTGAATGGTAGTCAGAGAAACTAGACTGGCAGGGTAGGCTGGATTCACAATGTGGATGGTTTTTAAATGCCAGGATAAGGCATACTATTTTATCCTATGATCAATGGAAATTTTCTAGCAGGAGAACAGCATGTTTAGGCCTGGGCATTAGTTTAGAATCCTTTATTACTCATATGACCTTCACCATGCTTACTAGACAAATTCCCCAAATGCCTAACCATTGAGTGATATGTCCATAGAGCTGGGGGGCTTCCTATAATTGAACTTCTATGAGAATGACTTCCAAAGATTATTCATCTTCAGGGTAATATCCTGAGGGAGTGTGCTTAGGGCTAGAATGAAATTGAAGCTTGACTCTCTACTTGCTCCATTCATTCTGATAAATTACAGATGGCCCAACCCACCCCCAAGCAGGTCCCCCAATATTCTTGGGAAGGTCTAATTCAGTTTTCAAGTTTTCTGGAGCAATTGTTCAGTTGAAGGAATCTTTAGAGAAGTTAAACTATGGTATGCCAGTAGGAACTATGGTTTAGTAAGGGTGTGTTGTGTCATTTTAAATAAATTTATATAGGTTGTATGATTCTATAACTTAAGGTATGATTTTATTTTATTTTTATGTTATCAAACATGTCACTTCACATTAAGCACGAGGAATAATTTCTGTTAATGGAACACATAGACTCTTGTCTCTTCTGTGTTCATTTAGATTTACATGATGACTTACAAGACAAACAAAATATTGTAGCCACTACTTTACCTGAATATGATCTTATTTTTAATATAAGACTAAGTCTTCACTAGGAATTATCAAACTGGACTAATATGGGTAGCTTCCTACTCTGTAAGAGTAGGGGCTGATGAAAGATAAATTCCAGAGTGCAGCTTTTCTGGGATAACGTCATGGGTGACTTACAACAATAGAGCTAACAGAAATGCTTGATTTAAAGTCTCTAGTATTGGGGTTTTTAACTGCACCTTCTAAAGACTTACTATAACCACAAAGAAAAAGAAATAGTTTTTCTCTGACCAAAACATGTGCCATGGGTCATTCCTAATGTTAATAGTATAACAGATAAACTTGTAAAAGGATAACAATAACAGCTTGCATTTATGTTTTTTGTGTCCTACAAAATTCAGCATGTCCATGTAGAATGTTTTATCTTTCTTCCCTAAAAATATCCCACTCCCAAGCTCCGAACTCTTCACTTACCCCACATATCCAATCAGCTGTCAAATTTTGTCATTTCTCTCTCCCCAACATTACTCTCATCAGTCCCCTTCTCTCCACTCCTACAGTCACCTCCATAATTCAGGCCCTCTGTGATCACACCTCATCTGACCTCAACAAGTCAAATTAAATCAATGAGCATTTATTAAGCTCCTACTATGTGTCAGGCAGTATTCTAAGCACAGGAACTATTGCAATAGCTTCCAATCTGATCTACCTGTCTCAAATCTTTCCTTACTCCAATCTATCTTCCTTAGACACCAATGTGATTTTACCGAAGCATAGGTCTGGCCATGTCACCCTCATATTCAATAAAATCCATCATCTCCTTATATCATCTTTTTCACATTTAAAGCTCTTTCTTACTTGGCCTCATTTTTTCTAGCCTTATACATTACTAGCTTTCATGCCCAATCAGCCAAGTTGCTACTCAGATATGATGTTCCATCTCCCATCTCTACCATGCCTTTTCATTGGTTATCTCACATCTAAAATGCAATTCTTCCTCACCTCTGCCTCTAAGAATCAGTTTCTTCAAGGCTCAGCTCAAGGGCTACTTTCTTCATAAAGCCTGACCTAGTTGTCCTATCTGCTAGTGTTTCTCCACACTCAAGCTATCTTGTATATATTATGCATGCCCTTGTGCTGTTATAAGCTCCTTAGAGGCAGGAGTGCTTCATTTTGTCTCTCTTTCCAGTGCAAGAAACATAGTAAGCACTTTACAACATTTTGTTGATTGGTTTCCACACAAAAGCTCAATGAAAAATGAGACTCAAGAACAGAATTGATTGGCTCAAGGTCACATAGTATTAGATAACTAGTTTCTTAGTAGTTAAAAATAATATGGGGGTTCTAGGGAAAGTGTAATCTATATCTATATCTATATCTGTATCTCTCTCTCTCTCTATGTGTGTGTGTACATATATATATATATGCTTGGGACCACAATGTGTGATGCTAGTGCTTATGTGTATTTTAAGCTGGACAGCCTATATGCTGTAATGATTTAGGGAATGTTATCCCACAGTGGTATTGCAACAATAAAAAAATGATATATTTTGAAAAAGTCTTTTCATTCCTTGTATGTTTTTCCACTGCTACCCAGCACAACAAACAACTTTCTTGAATCAAGCCCATGTGGATGCCAGCCAACGTAACAACCACCTCTCCCATCAGTTGGAAATTTTGGCTAGAAACCAAAGGACTTGCTTGCTTGCTTTAGTAATATAGAAACATCTTTGCCATGTGATTTTACAGGATTACATTTTTGGTCATGAGTCCATAAGGAGTAACTACTGGCTGCAGGGAGTGAGAACTGACAAGAAATGTTGAAAAAGTCAAGATGTGGTAGTACTCTATATGTCATGGGGCTTTCTGAAGCCTTCCACATTCATTTTTTGCAGTTTAGATTAGAAGATCCTTGAGGCTGGGAATTGCTCATTTTTGTTTATAGCCTTATTGCCCATAGCACAATGGCTATCATGTAGCAGGCCCTTAATAGATGTTTATTTAATTGAGTTGAATTGACAGCCCTCCCTTACTGTCCATCCTCTGAGTTTTGCTTCTATCCGTGTAGTAGAATGGTGATGATACTGGATTTGGAGTTAGAAAGAGTTGGGGTCAAATCCTACCTCTGGCACTTAGTAGGCATGTGACGTTGGGCAAGTCATTGAGCTACTCTATACCTTGGTTTCCTCATCTATAGACTGTAGGGGTTGAACTTGTTGGCATCAACAGTCTCTTTTAGTTCTAAACCTACATTCCTACGATATTATTATCCCTTTTAAAAATCTAAAGCCTATGAGAATGAAGCTTCTGGGTCTCTTTTGAATAAAGCATAGAAATTGTAATTAGCAAAATATTCACTGAACCTGCTAGGCAGATGGGAATTTTCACCTGTCTTTCCAGCTGTGCTTAATTGTTTGGCATTGCCTTTCCCCTCTACCTTCATGTAGTCATTTCTCAGCTCAACAACTTAATCCCAAAGGTTTTAAGATGAAAAGTGGAGGGCCCCATTGGTGTCATATGCTTTGACCCAAGCATAATGTTAGGTCAGCCAAATGTTCCAATTATCCATCTGTCTGCTGCTGCCAGAGATGTCAAAAGACTGGATATCCCTCCAACTTTAGTAAGGCTTTTGTGTCATCCATGGAAAGATGACAGTATCTTAGATTAAGGTCAATCTGGTGATCTTTCACTCATTGTACCTGACCTAAAGTCCCTCAGGAAATTTGATCTCTGGCACTATGGCAGAGTTGGCTCTCAGCAGGGGCTTTATTGTGTCATGGATCCCTTGGGGAAGTCTAGTGAAATCTATTAAACTCTTTATCATATTTTTTTAATAATTGGAGAACATGCTGCATTTAAATTAGTGGTTAGTGAAAATGAAAATATATGTGTGTGTGTGTGTGTGTGTGTATGTGAACTGACAGTTAGTTGCCAGATGGCTTTTTGTTAACGGTAATATCAGTCCTAGCATCCCCATGCTGATTTTAGTGGCATAATCAAAAGTGACCATGCCCTTTTCCTCCTCTTGAGAGATTAGCTGATGGATTCCCAAGTTTAGTTATCAGGTCCATAGCCTTTCTAGTTAATATGATACTCAGGCTAGTCCTTTTAGTTACACAAGTTCAGAATTTCCTTTACTTTGAACTTTTGTTGTTTATATTTCAGAACAGCCGGGTTTTTACAGCTAGAGATGGTGATCTTAGCATGCTCTATGTAGCAAAGATTGGTGGAATGCAGTGTAAATGGAGAAGATTGCAGCTCAAGTCTCTAGTACTCACTGAGTTGGGTCTGGAAAGGTCACATAGTTCAATCTTCCTGATTCCTGGGGGACCCCTTGTGGTGGTGGTGCTAGGCAGAAAATCACCTTTAAGTATCACCCTGCAGGTGATCCTGGGGTCCAGTGTAAATTGGATATCTCTGCAACACGTGCTTTAGCTTGTTGCAATGTGGCATCAAGGCCTTCCTAGAGCAGGGGTGGGGAACCTGAAGCCTCCAGGCCACATGTGGCCTTCTTGGTCTTTAGGTGTGACCTTTTGCCTCAGTCTAAGTTTTACAGAAAAAATCCTTTTATTCAGGGGATTTGTTCTGTGAAGTTTGGATTCAATTAAAGGGCTTCACTTGAGGACCTAGAGGGCCACATGCGGCCTTGAGATGGCAGGTTCCCCACCCCTGGCCTAGAGCAGGAAGTGTGGGCTGCAAAATGTTGGGAACAGAAAGAAATGGAGATGAAGCCTGTAGTTCTTATAGAGGAGGGGTGTTCTGTGTGAATGCGTGAATTGGATTATACAAGTGCAGGTGGTTTAAATTCTGTTCACTTATGAGAGGCAGCCAAGTGAATCTTACTTAATTTAGTATTGGAAGGTACCTTAGATCATTGAGTCCAAATCTCTCATTTTACAAAAGATGAAACTGAGTCTCAGTGAGGTTATGTGACTTGCTCGTTGACTTGACTGTAACAATGTCTATTATAATTTTTTCATCTCTCAGTTGTCTTCCTGAGTAGAAAGAATAAGTGACCTGGGTAATTCAGAAGTCATTTCTCTCTGCCTCTGTGATACATCCCACAATTATCACATATACCTCTCAGAGAAGGTCCAATTTCCTGACTGTGTCTGATGTTAGGTAATTTTCATAACTTAATTACTCTTGGTATTTTAATAACTTGTTTTCTCTGATTATGGTTTGGTTTGGGGTTAGGGGAAGAAGCCCTGGATTATACCAGAGTTGATAAGGGCAGGACACTGGAAGGCCCCTGAATACATATACAGATAAAGTGAACTAATTATCATCGTTTTGAATCAAGAGAAGGCCAAACGTTGCAGATGTCATGTAGAGGACTCTCAGGGGTGAGATCGGGAAACCTGGACCTACTAGTCTATGTGTAGCCTGCAATTAGCAATGCTGCTCTGCTGAAATGTGACTTTGTATCCAGTCATTTCCCAGCCAGCTGAGCTGTGAATGTTTCTTCCAGTACCATCTCCTTGGAGTGGTAATTTACTAAGCTAATGAAGATATTGTATTGCAATGCTGGTTATTAACTGATGCAAAATTAATAACTGCTAATGACATGCACCCCATTTTAATATCATTTGTCTTTGTGCATTGCAAACAGAGCTAGAGAAGGTGACTTACAATAGTTAGCATTTGCCTGTTCAATCCCCTATTTTCTCAAGTTTCCTTTTTTCAGTTGTTTGAACACGTGTGAAGAATACTTTTCTACACGATGGTGACTATCTCAGAGACACTGCAAAAGAGTTGTTATTTACCCTTATGGTATCTCCTTTGCCTCTCCCCTCCTGCACATTTTCAGTACCATTACTCACAGTATCTTTCTCCTAAAGGGAGAAGCATCATGGTATAGTGGATGGGGTACTTGGAGTCAGGATGACCTGGGTTCAAATCTCACCTAAAACGTTGTCTGACCTTGCTTGTTACTTAGCCACTCCATCCCTGTATTCCCTCAAATGTAGAATTGGGGGATCGGACTCTGTTTCCAGGGTTTCTTCTAGCTCTAAAATCTATGGTAGTAATTTACTAACTGGTCTTCTTGACTCTCCCCTCTTCCTCCTCCAGTACTTACAAGTAGCCGCTTGTTTAATTTTACAAAAGCAAAAACCTTCTTAATAAAAAAAATAATAAATCCCCATTGCCAAGTTATATTCAGAATCCTTAATCTGGCATAAATTACCCTTCATGTTCTTGGCCCCACTTTAGTGGAGAAACCAGAGCTCTGGAGTTGTAAGGGCTGGGTTCAAATCTTGCTTCTGATGTTTACTCCACATATGATTATGGGCAAGACACTTCACCTCCTTGGGCCTCAGTTTATTCACTATAAAATAAGATACTTAGAGTTAGCTGGCTCCTGAGTTCCCAACCAGATCTATGATTTTCTCTTTCTCGATATAGCTCCTTTTACTCCCTTATGTTTGCTCTAGACCGGTCAAATGGACTACTGACCATTTCCCAAACACTTCTCACTTCCACACCTTTGCTCATGACAGTTCCAGTGCTTCTTCCATACTGTCTTCACTGATGTATCCCTCCCAGTGCCATACAGTAGATGCTTAATAAATCCTTGTGGGATGAATGAATGGATTGTATCTTGTCACTTCATGGAGCTCTAGCTCTAGACTCAACGGAGCCCTACGAGCTCTATCTCCACAAATCTGGAGCTCATGACACTTCCCATGACCCAGTACTCTTTTCAGTGAAGAACTGCAATGGATCAGTCATTTCACAAACCAAAATCTCAAGGAATAAAGTTTGCTTCTGAGCACGAATCTGGGGTGGAATTGATAGAAGCCAGACCCTCTGATGGCCAATGTGTCAATGTCTTGGAAAGTCTTTAGAAGTCAAGCCTTTGCCACAGTGAAAGAAGGATCTTGGGTGTTTGATTCTCCCCGCTTCCCATAACTTTCTTGTACAGGGAACAGTGCCTGACAGGAAATCATAATGGAGTCCTTTGTTCCATTGATGATGTTAGAATGTGAATTTTCATCTTTCTAAAAGTTATCTTTGTATATCTTGGGGGAAAATGGCTGGTTTAAAATCAATGCCAAATATAGCTTAAGTGAAAATACAGTTGGGAACATCAAACTTGGTTATTTGTGAAAATTCTATAAAACATTAGCATATTACTGATTTTAAAAAAATATGATCCCCCTCAGCCAACTGAAGGGAATTACAAAGCAAAGCAACTATTTATTGCATTGGGAATAAGAGATTAGCAAGATAAAAAGAAGGAAAGGAAGAAAAAAACTGGAGATTTGAAACATAAAAGACAGTGCCAGATAAACACCATCCATTTTTTATATCCAAATACTAAATTGTGCAACCAGACGTGGAACTTAAGTTGGTAAAGAATTATTTTATAAACCCATTTTCATCATAACATGTGTAAAATGCAAATTTTGATCATTATGTAAATTGGTTAGTTGGTGTAATTTACTTAATTCAAAGCACTTAATGCAGCGTGGTATGTTTTTTCCAAAGTGCCACAGTAGACATTTATTTTAAATTGTTTTTAATCTACATCTTCCAGCCTAACTGATTATTTAAAATGGACCCCCCTCCTCTTTAGCCCCACCCGACACTGTGTTTGCTTTTTTTTAAAAGTGAAAAAGCATAGAGCTTGTTCAGAAATGGAACCTACTATCATAGAATCAGAGATTATTAGCAATGGAGAGAACCTTAGCACCATCTAGCCCCACATGTTACTTTTACAGATGAGGAAGGGAAGGAGAAAAACTTGCTTAGATCACACAGCTGCTAAATATCACAATTGGAACGTGAACCCAGATTCTATGATTCTACCTTTAAAACTTTGGAATTTTCATTTCCTTTTTTCCATTCTCAACTCGCATCCTGCTGATTCCATCTTGATTTTTCAATGACAGCTAGATCATTGAAAAGCCCCCCAAACATGGCAATTCCCCTTGCATTATGGACATTGGACTTATGGCTATCTGTGCTTGAAACAGTAGTTTATCTACACCTCAAGTCCTTCCTGGGAAACTTCAGGGACAGTAAAACTCAGCAGAGATCCAAGTTCATCTGGTCCAGAGGGCAGCTTAACCAGGGGCAGTTGCCGAGTCAAAAATATGCCCTGGGATGGGATTAGGTTTCCTGAAAGACAAATCTCTGGCACTGAAATCATACATTTATTGTATTTGATTTTGGCTTTTCCCACTGAGGATAATAGGTAAAGAACAGTAACTCACATAAAATAGTATTTAGGGTTTATAAAGTGCTTTCTTCACAATAACCCTTAGAAATGTCTAATACAAGTATTGTTTTTCCTATTTTATAGTTTAGAAATTGTGGCTTTCAGAAGTAGAGGGATTTGTCCCTATTTATATAGATAGTAGGTATTTGCACCAGATTTCACATTCATATCTCCTGACTCCATGGCCCATATTCCATCTACTACAACAGGCTGTCTCTCTATTGACAAAAGGCTACTTGCATCTGAAAGGCAAAGAATAGAGCATTCCAAAAGTGGAAGAAATGGGATCCACAGCTTAGATTGATATGACTTTATTTTAAGAACATTTGGTGGTCATGGAGGCTCTTGATAATGAATAGAATGCTATTTTGAGTATAATGTTAATATACATCAAGATGGTATTGCAGACCTGGTATGTGGAAATGACAACTGTCAATTTTAAGTACATCACCACCCACAAAGAGAGAGTGGTTGGGATGATGTTATAGGAGACCATTACCATTCCTGGCCTGATATGAGTAATAGGAATCAGTGAGGTGTCTTACCACTGAGATTCCTCTATAAGGATTACAGAGTCTTGCTAGAACTGAGTGATCAAAAAGTTTTTCCAGGTATAATATCTCTTGTCATAGGCAAACTTCCAATGGGTTTTGTGAGTTCCAGCTTGTGGGTAGATCTCCATCCTTTGTTTGGGGAAATGGGAGATCTGAAAGTGGAAATATGAAAGGCTTAACCAAGCTTGGACTTAATTTGTACATCCTTTGTAGGCACTAGATTTTCAAAGATGGTCTTAATCATCCCTAGATGCAGATTCTTGGCCCTTTCCAGGCAATTCAGCAAACCTTCAAGGGGGCCTTTATAGCCCCTTAGAATACCCCTTAGCCATGCTAGGTCCTTTTTTTTTTGCCATACTGGGGAAAGTAGGCCCAAGGATAATAATAGTAATGAATGACCACGCACATTTATACAACTATAGGTATTTTTTTAAATTTAAGATTGACTTTGGTAGAAGGATTGGAAGCTTAGAATCATAAAAGAAAAAAAAAAACACCACACAATTCCCATTCCTTTTCAATTCCAGGTCCATGGTTCAGCCTAAGGTACACACTTGTCTATGATCTAAATCCTGATAGACTAATTCACTGTGTTATCTTCCCCCTCCCCAGAGCAGAGGCAGTTAGGTAACAGTGGACAGAGCTCTCAACTTGAAGTCAGGCAGGCCTGATTTCAAATCCAGCCTCAGACATTCTGCTAGTAGAGTGACCTTGGACAAGTCACATAACCTCTTTTAACCTCAACTAATAATCTCATCTACCTCCTGAGGTTGTTGTGAGAATTAAATGAGTCAATTCTTCAAAAGCACTTAACACAGTGCCTGGCACGTAGTAGGTGTTATATTAATGTTTATCATCATTATTATTATTATTTCTATTATTATTATCAGCAGAATGAGCCCAATGCCCTGGATTCTCTATGGATGCTTGTAGTCAGAAGACCCGGCCTTAAATCTTGGCTATGTTTCTTGCAGTTTTTTTTAATAGAAAAAATGAGAAAGACTCTCAAAAGATCAGGTGTGTTTACTCTGCAATCTGCTTCAGTGGAAGGGAGTATAAGCTTTGAAAAGCATTTCCCTCACAACACCCTGAGGAGATAGGTAGTATCCCAGTGGAGAGGGAGCTGAATCCCACAGAGGTTAAGTTGTTCAGTCATGTCCACTCTTCGTGACCCCATTTGATGTTTTCTTGGCAAAGATCTCAAGATGCTTTGCCATTTCTTTTTCCAGCTCAGCAGACAGTAACTAAGTGACTTGTCCAGAATCACAGTGTCTGAGGCTGTCTGAGCTCAGGTCTTCCGGGTTCCAGGTCCTGCCTTCTATCTACTGCACTACCCAGTTTCCCCTTGAGGTTAACAATTCTTTGACTTGTGAAGATTGGCCTTGAATCCAGGTTTGACACTCAACTGTTGCACACTCTCCATGATAAAAGTGACACAGAAGGCTGGGAGAATCTGGCTCCAATCTAATGTGTTGGCAGGATTATTCTTTTCCGTAAACTGTCATTGAAGCCTGTGACTGGTACATTAATAGGAGCTGTCTAAAGTGAGCACATTAGAAACATATGACTTTTGGGGTTAGATGGAATACAAGGAATTGAACTGAGATCTCACTCAATTTCCAAACAATCAGGAAAATTTCTCAACAATCCTCCGAGTTCTGGAAGTTTCTTGCTCAGCTTTTTCAAGGTGTGAGGTTGGTATTCATGCAGAGAAGTGGGCATTATAGATGGTAAAATATTCTTTACAAGTACTTTGTGCTTGAATGTTTCTCAGAAATTGGAAAGAGTAAAGGGAGTGATTTGAAATGTTTCATTTATTTTTGAAAAATATATTTAAATGCCTCACACCTATTTGATTGTTTCACAAGGAACTGGTGGGATATTAGCAATATCTGTAATAATCGAGATATTTAAAGAGTTCCTGCCAAATTCAAATCTCTTGCCTCCTAGTGGGTTTTTGCCTTTGTCTGACATGGCTTTTGGTATATTCTGTGAAGTTGAAATCACACTTTTGGTTCAAATGCCCTAGTAACCCTTGGTTCATTCAGGTATCCCAGCAGTGCTAACTACAGAGGGAGTAGCTAATGTTTTCCTGTTTTTGAAAAATACATTTATTGGTGTCTTTTGTTTTCCTATCACTGTTGTTCTGGGTACCATTTTCTCTTCCACCCTTCTGGAATTCAGCCCTTCTCTTATGACAAAGAAAAAGAGTTAAGCAAAAACTGCAAATACAGTGACTGAATCTATTATGCATGCAACATTCTGCCCTTCTGTTCCCCCCTCCCCCCTCCTCACTTCCCCCACCTTTAGAGGAGGGAGAAGGAAATGTTTCATTGTCCATTTTTAGGAACATTATCATGTTTTTTCCCTAGTTACTCGGTTTTGCTCCTAGTTTAGTGATCTTTTCTTTTATATTTGCAGTCATTGTGTATATAGTTCTAGTTTTGCATATTTTCATTTTATATCAGCTCAGACAAATCTTTCTACATTTCTCTTAATTCCTGATATTCATGTCTTTTTTGTATAAGAATAATCCATTATATTCATATATCCCATTTTCCATTATCCCATTTGGCCATTTTCCAACAGATGGACTGTTTCTAGTTCTTCCCTGCCACAAAAAAGTGGTGCTATGAATATTTTGGTATAAATTTGGAATTTTGTTCTTTCTGTCACTTTCGTGGGACACATGCCAAGTCGTGGGATAGCTGGATCAAATGATATGAATAGGACAGTCCCTTGTCTTGTGTAATTCGAAATTTTTATCCAGAAGAGTTGGACCAATTCATAGCTCCACCAACATTATCTTCCTGGAGCTGTCTTTCCAGAGTCACGAACTATTCACATTCTTTGCCAATTTTGAGTATGAGGTGAAACTTAAAATGCTTTAATTTGCATTTCTCTTATTATTAGTCACTTGGCATATTTTCACATGGTAATGAATGGTTTGCAGTTTATTGTCTTGAAACCTTTCTCTTCCATTCATTGACCACTTATCTACTGTGGAACGTTTCTTGTTTTTATATATTTGTGTTAATTTCCTAAATATCTTGGATACCAGACTTTTTCAATGATTTTAAAAACACATTCCTATAGACAAATTTTGTTTTCATATCACCTAAATCCTCTCATATTTGTGTTCTTCTTCCTCCCAGAATCATCCAATAGAACATTTTGAAAAGAGAAAGAAAAAGAAGAGAAAGAAATGAATCAAGCTGATAAAATATGTCAAAGAAGTCAGTGGTTTTTGATGCAAGAATTTTTCTTCATTCAACAGTTTTTCTTCTTAGTCTATCCACACTAATTATACTTATGAAAAGAATCACTCATTCATAATTGACTATGTTATGTTTTATGATCACCTCTGTCCATTGTGTGGTTAAGAATTATACATTTGGCCAGATCTGGGAAAGGTTCCATTTTACTATTTTAAAAAATCATGTGACTTTTATATCCTGGTTGTCTATCTTTTCAGAGTTTAATTGTCATAGATGGTATAAGATGGTAGGTTTCTGTCAAGCTCCTTTCAAGTTTTTTTTTTCCTAGCAGTTTTTCACTAATAAGGATCCCTTTCCCAAGCAATTTATGTTTGGAACTTATTAAACACTAAGCTCTGTGTTTAGTTATTTTTTGTTCGACTAATCTGTTATATTGTTCAACTTTTCAAGTATTTAAACCGATGTCAAAATGTCTTAGTTTCCTACATTATATTGTAGCTTGAGATCTGATAAGGCTGAGGAGTAGAGAGCCCAGTTCTGAGTAAGTATTTGAGTGGGATCAAAGAGGAATGATGTGTATATGAACGCAAGCTAATCAGTAAAGTGTAGTTCAGTGCTTGGCACATAGTAGGTGCTTAATCAACAGTTTATTTTCTTTTGACTTTCCTCTTTGTATGCTCTCAAGCTCCTCTCCCTTATTTTGATTGAGCTTGCTTCCTGTTCTGTTGAGAGAAGGCTACTTGCGGGATGCTTTGCTAGGGCATAAGATTCCTTTGCAGCAATTAATGAGATAGTTAATTGTTTTATTAATGTTCACAAGGACATCTTTGAGGTTGCACTACTAATACTGGCTGCTTTTGTTCAGCAGGGCATAGTCCTCATTTAAATTCACCCTTTACCCACAGATAAGCCACAACACCAGAGCCTTAGTGACCTGGAAAAGTCAGGAATATGATGGGTCTGTTCTCTTCTCAGAAGTACATTTTGGCTTATTTGTGTAAATGGGCCAGTTACCTGAATTTGCCTGGCAGGGCTTATCTGGAAACTTCTACTATATGAGAATAGCTTATACTTACGTGGCACTTGAAGGTTCGCAAAACATTTTACCTCGTTGGATCTTCAGATGACCCTGTAGATTAAGAGTTACAAATATTATGTTCAATTTGGTGAGGAAATTGAGGTTAAGTATCTGAGTAGAGATCTTAACTCAGGATCTTCGTGACTCCATGTACAACACTATCTACTCAGCAATGTTACCTTAGAACTTTGCAAATATATCCAGATAGGTTTCCCTGACTACTAATGTTGCATTTAATTAACAAATCTCTTTATAAGTGTGTGCCACATGTTAGCTCCAGTGAGAGCATGGGGAGTGGACACAGTGGTAAGGAAATAATAATCTCTGCATTTCAGGAGGCTTCCGTAACTTTGACTCCGGTTTCCTATTATATTACTGTCAGAACCAAATTTTCCCCATGCAGAATTGATCAGATTCGGACTTTTTCCTGGGTAGTTACAAGTGTGGTTGTCTTCCACAGATAATGCGTTTCCCTTTGTGTTTGGTTGGTTTTGAATTCCAGGAATGTCCTGCAATCTCCTTTTATCTTCCCAATGGGGATTTCACCCGCAAGCTAAGAGGAGTGGAAATGGACCATGAAGGGGTAGGGTATAGATATAGCCAACAGAAAGCAGGTTCTTAGAAAATTGTGTTAGACTAGCTATTGAGAAGATCTGGGAGTTGGCCATTCTGGATCTCTCCATGCTGATGTGGTTCATAACTCCCTCATTCTTTCATGTCCTATGTGATTTCTGTTAGAATTCTCCATAACTTCTTCAGAGATGATCTAGTCAAATAGTTAGAGGTGTATATTTTTGTTATTTTGTTGCCACAGATATACACATGTAACACATAAGTTGTCTTTCACTCTTACTATATAGCTGATCCACTTCCTTTTTTGATGATACATTTCCTCAATGTTATTCCCTTCTCTACTTCTTGAGCATGTCATCAGTGCAATGAGGTAAAGCTAGGTGGCACAGTGGGTAGGGCACTCAACTAAGAGTTAGGAAGACCTGAGTTCAAATCCTATCTCAGACGCTTACCAGTTATGTGACCCTTTGCAAGTCAATTATGCCTTTTGCTTCAATTTCATCTGTATAAATGGGGATAATAATAGCACCTACCTCTCAGAGTTGTTGTGAAGATCAAATATGATAATATTTGTAAAGTGCTTTGCCAATCTTAAGATGTGTGCTGGTTAGCTGCTATTTTGCTGTTGCCATCATTGGAAAATTCTGCAGCTTTCTTGCATCTGCCACCTTCCCATCATCCTTTGAGGCACTTGCAACTTTGATTCCTTGGAGATTATATGGTTCAAAGATTACGATCATACAAGGTCACTGAGAAAACATCTATGCCATAAAAAGAACAGAGATGTGTTCATGCCAGAGTCCTTGAGAAATGCAGCCCTAGAAATGCAACTCTGTTCATCAAACATCTGGTGATCAATGTCAACAGAAGCATGGAAGACAGAGATTCATACTTGTCAAAGGCATTTATCCCTGTCATTGAGGATGGCTTGCACAGGGAAGAAAAATGATACCCTGGAGATGAGGCAATCCTCCAAATGCTCTTGTTTGCAGTTGATACTGTACTGATGGCCTCAATCCCAACATTTTAGGGCCTCCTCAGCAATACCGATGATTGTTCCAATCAGATCAGCTTTATAAGCCATACAGGAAAACTAAAAAGACTAAAGATGTCTATTGTCCAGATTATAATATGAATTGAATGACCAGTCCATTGAGTTACTCCACCAACACACAGTATCTGGGATGAACATAGAATTAACTGGAAGGAAGGGAGTAGGCAGGATTGCATTTTGGAAATTGTGCAGTGTTTTTAATGATATCGAGCTTCTCCCTGGCACAAAGATCCAGAGGTAAATAATATCAATAAAAATGAAATTTCACCTTAGCTATTAACTCTCCTTTGTGTTTGAAAGTGCCTTAGTGCCAAGCAAAGTAAACACAGCTGAAGCAAATATTGGGAATGAGAGGCGCGTGGTTACATAAAAAATCTCTAGGGTGGGAGAAACTATAAGTGAAGAGGATGAGGGAAGGACGTTCCCTAATGCACAATGGAAAGAAAATGGATCAAGAGAAGTTTCTGTAATATCTGGGGTGGTCTCCCTTCTTGGCAAGTTTATCTCATTGGCTTGTAGTTCCCAAAGCTGCACCACCTCTTGGGGGAGGGTAAATGGAAACAAGGACTCTGAAACTGACTGGTATTGGGCATTCTCTCACCCTTAGCCTCAGTCACACTATCTTAGCTACTAAAATATCCTACCCCTGGGCTACAACGGTCACGCTTGCTAACAGCGAATGACTGTCAATATTCAGTTACCAAGTGCACTTGCCCCTCTCCCCCGTTGCCCCCCCCCCCCCACTGTCCCCTAGGACCTTTCTTTTTAAAAATAAACGCAGAAACAACTTAGCTGTCTATGATTCAGAGTCTGAACCAGATACAATCTAACCTAGCTTTTATCATTACTCACCCTCTATTTTTTTGTATGCTACCTTGTAATGTGGAAGGATCAACACATTTCATTAGGGTATGCACTCAGAGGATAATTTTTAAAAGGCAAACATTTAATGAATATTCACTCATAAAGGGCATTGTTTTTATTCAGTAAACTCAAATAGCTAATTTAAAAACTGCATTTTAAAGACTTGAGTTTGAATCCTGCCTTGGACACTTAATGAGTTCTGTGACCTTGGGAAAATCACTTAACTTCTTTTAGCTTCAGTTTCCTCATCTACAAAATGGGGATGATAATAGCACTTGCCACCTAGGATTGTGGTGAGGATGGAATGAGATCATATTAGTAAAATGCTTTACTGACGTTAAGGTGTTATATAAATATTAACTACCATTACTATTTCTACTGTAATTACTATTATTAAATAAAAATTTTGAAACATTAGACTGTGCCTGAGCATACTCAGCACAAGCTGTGTTCGTAAATATGTTTGTAGTCTCAAAGGGCAAGCTTAGTAACACTGAGGTAGTCTAGCCCCTAGATTCATGGGCACTCATTTTTACTTGTCAAACCACTTCTGAAACATACTGCCTTCATTCCAAGACTACAGCATCCATATTCATCCACTGTGACTCACTCTCTCTCAGGCTACTTTCATCCTTACCATCATCACTGCTTCTCTTGCCATGTAATGGGCTCCCAGCACCTAGTCCTGCCTTCAGCAACCTCAAAGCCCCATTCATCTGTCCTCTGCCAACTATGATGGTTCAAATACTCCCCATGGAACTTTAATCAAGGGCTTCTCCTTCATCTGTGAGAAGGAGGAAGATCATTAATCTCTCTGTACCAGGGGCAGCACTGAGGTCTTTCATTTTAGTGTCTAATAGGTTGTTGAGAGCAGTACTCGTAGTTGGCATTTAACAAATACTTATTCATTCCTTGATATCCTGATTGTAAGAAGAACCATTTTATAGATTATGAGTATGGAAATAATTGATATCATAAGGTTTTATTCCCTGGTCGGGTAGCTAGTTGGCACAGTGGATAGAGGGCTAGACTTGGACTCAGGAAGACTTATCTTCTTGAGTTCACATCCAGCCTCAGAAATTTACTAGTTGTATAACCCTGGGCAAGTCATTTAACCTCTGTATGCCTCAGTTTCCTCATCTGTAAAATGATCTGGAGAAGGAAATGGCAAACCACTGCATTATCTCTGCCAAGGAAACCCCAAATGGGATCACAAAGAGTTGGACATGATTGAAGCAACCAAACAAAAACAATTCCCTTGTCAGATCACATCTGGGATTCTTTGTTCAGTCCTGGGCACCATATTTTAGGAAGGTTATTTGTAACCTCCATAGATCTGGAGGAGGGTAACTAGTATAGCAAAGTGATTGGAGAGCCTCTCATGTGAGGAGTAGTGGAAGAAATTTGGCTGATTAGCTTAGAGAAAAGAAGCCTTAATAGGGACATGATAACTGTTTTCTAGGATTTGGAAAGCTGTCACACAGTTAAGGGTCCCAGTGGGCATAACTAGGAACAATGGGTAACAGCAGACATGGACTCAGTTTTTCCTGACAATGAGTTGTCGAGAACTTGTTGTCTGCCGTCCTAGGAGGTGGGGGAACCCCCATTATTTGAGGTCTTCAAGCAGAGGCTGAATGTTCACTTGCAGGGTCTGTTTTAGAAGGGCCTCTTGTTTAGATATGGGTTAGCCTCTGGCCTCTGGTCCCTCCCAATTTTGTGATATATTCTGTGAACTCACAAATGCTGGCACCTAGGGGACTGCATGAAGTAGCAAGGCCTGGCTCTTCCTTAACCTTATGGGGAGCTGATAATTTCTGCCCTTGAGCCTCTATACATTCACTTTCTGGAGCCAATGACCTTTCCCACAGTTAGCCTTTTTCTCATTTGATCTCTCTCTGCTGTGTAGCCAAGCAGCTGAATCTTTTTATTTCTTCCCTGCCCTGCTGATAAGGAGGTGGCACAGTGGATAGAGTGCTGGACTTGCAATCAGAAAAGACATGAATTTGAATTCTACCTCATACAAGATCACTCAGTCTCAGTTTTCTTATTTGTAAAATGGGAATAATAATATCACCTACTTCACAGGGGTGTTGGGAGTCTTAAGTGAAAGTTATGTAAAGGGCTTTGCCAATCTTAAAGCAGTGCGTAAATGGTAACTGGCATTGCTGTTCAAAGTAGTGATGATGACTCCCATAACCACTTGCCTTTTATAGGGAAAGGATGTGCTCTTTGGGCACGCTGATAAAAGACAGTTTCTTGTGTAAAGCGCAAGGGGAACAACAGTACTGTGCTTAATTCCCCAAACACTGAAAAGTTTATACAGGGAAAATGCTTTGACTAAGGAAACCTAGGAGTCTTGGTATAGAGGGTAATTGCCTGGTGGTGAGGCAACATGGTGTTTGGTGGGGAATCCTTTTTGGCATGGTTGATTTAATGCTCAAAAGCTTGCAGACCCAACCAGGGGGCTGAGTTCATGTTCTCCGGTAGGCTGGAAACTTCCTGGTGGAATTGCGGTTAACAGCAATGTTAGTTTCTGCATCCTATTTCCTCTATGTGGCCATAAGGGTTGAACTTTCTTCTCCCTTCCTCAATTCTAATTCTTCAAATCTTTAAAGGCGATTCTGAAAAGCCAGTGGGAGGGAAAATCCTGAATTTGACCTTTTCAGCTAAATGAGAAGGGGCTGCTAGAGCCTTAAGAAGCCTTAGCCTCTGGGGAGGAAGTTGCCTTCAGACTGAATCAGCTATTTCAGGTATGAAGTGGCAGCCCTTGGCAATGAACTTAAACTCTATCTGATGGCTGCATTACCATCTGGGATCTCAGTAATAAAATCCAAGGGAAAGTGGCTTGCCTACTTCTGTGCTTGTGTGTGGATGCATGTACAGAATGACAACTGATCTCTAACCATGGCTCCTTGGATTCATTCATAAAATGGAACTGATTTGTGGAGTCCAAGTAAATGGATGAGCTGGCTTCAATGTTATTGCTGAAGGTCCATTAAAGTTACATCTGTAACCCAAGATTCAGCCCCATGAAAATAAACAAATCTTCTTCCTCACATATTTTTGTACCTGCTGGATAGTTCCACTCGTCTGAACTGCCAGCCTTTGTAATTCAACATGGGCAAAATCTAACTTATGACATTTTCATTTACATGTGTCCAAACTTCCCTATTTTTGTAACTGGGGTCCCAGTAGCCCATGCTTATAACCCATAGTCATTCCTTCCCTCCCCTCCCCTCCCCTCTCCTCCCTTCATTTTCCTAGTGGCCTAGAGAATTTAAGTTACTCGCCCAAGTTTACACATAGACAGTAAATGGAAGGCATGATTTGAATCTAGGTCCTCTGACTGCAGAAGCAGTACTCTTTCCATTGTACTAGACTGCCTCTCCTATGGTACCTCTCTCCAGGACTATTGAAATAATCCCCCGCTTGGTCTCTCTCCTTTCAGTCTCTCTCCTTGCCAGTCTACTCTCTACACTGTAATCAGAATGATCTTTCTAAGGGACAGATCTGACCATATCACCCTCCTACTTGACAATTTTGTTTGGCTCCCTGTAGCCTCTGATGTTGAATCCAAACTCCTCAGTCCTCTTTTTAAGGCCTTCTATTGTCTGGTTCCAACATACACTTCTAGACTTTTTTTTCATATGATCTCCTTATCATGCTCCTTATTTCAGTCAAACTGGCTCAATGTTCCTTTCTGCAGCATTCTGTGTCCCATATCTGAGCCTTCACACAAGTCATGCTCAGTGTTGCTTCTCAGAGGCAGCTAAGTGGTGCAGTAGATAGTCTACTGGAATCAGGAAGATCTGAGTTCAAATCCAGCCTCAGACACTTACTAAGCTTTATGACCCTGGGCAAACAATTTAACTTCTACATGCCTTCATTTCCTCAACCGTAAAATAGAGATGAAAACAGCACTCACTTCACGGGATTATTGCACAGATCAAATAAGAGACTTATAAAGCACTTAGTACAGTGCCTAGTATATAGTAGGTGTTTAATAAATGTTTGTTCCCTTCCCTCTCCTTCTTTCAAATGGAGTCAGTCTTGCTTGATCTTTTCAGTTTTTGTTATTTTTGCCCTCCTCAGATTAGATTGAATTGACTTTTCTGCATAAATGTTGCATCTCCACAGTACCATGGAAGCACCATGAGGCTAGGGACTGCTTCACTTCTTTCTTTTCATCCTGAGTCTCTAGAACAACAGGATTCCCTCCAGATTCTTTATTGGAATAAGATCTGTCACTTGCATGTTGCCATCACAGGTGCAGAGCTGTGATTGCTAGAGAAGAGATTTGGGGTGAAATCAGATACACTCAAATGTATTTTGAAGTCTATGGCAATTAAAGAATTTTGATCAAATCAGCAACAGGAAGATCAAACAAAGACTACAAGAGCTGTTCTGAGTGGCTGGGTCTGTGATAAGAGATAGAGGAGAGAAAATAGAATTAGTCATCCATCGTTTTACATCTTTTTTTTCTCAAGTAAAGGTAATACTTTAGACTGGAAAGGATGGAACAAAAATGGTTAATGGCAAGATGAAAGCCAAGATGAACAGATGAGTCAAGAAATGGTAAGACAGCACCTGGATGTCCTCAAAGAGTTTAATGTCCTGAATCTAGGTGAGACATACCTAACAAATGAGCATACGTAAAAAAATCAGTCAGGATCTATAAGTAGCTCATTCAGGTTGCCAAGGGATGGTGAGCTCAAGAAGCAAGGATATAAAAGTAGTCTAGATCTGTGGCATTCATCAGTCTCAGCGACAGCTATGAGTTTCAAGTGTGGTGGTACCAAACTGGGTTCCTTACTCCTGTCTTCCTCAAATCTCTTTTAACTGTGGAGTTCCCATCAACATCACTGCTTATCTCAGCTTTTATACAATCCATGGGGCCAGGGTAATTTCTTGAGATTTTCTTGCAAACCAATGTGGATTCCTCACTAAAGTTCTCCACACTCACGGTCCCATTTTCTATTTCTATTTTAAAATTTTTATTGGCTTCTTTTACATTGCTATGTTTTCTGCTACAGGATGTCCTGGGTACTTTTTCAGGGTATGAAGGATGGTCATTCTCTCCACACCCAAAGTAAGAGACTGGCCATGCTAAGACTCTACACAGTCAATTTATTCAATTTGATCATCTTTAACAAGGTAGATCTTGTTAGATCCACTAAGGATTATGTAATAGCAACTAGGTTGTGCAGTGATTAGACTGCTGGACCTGGAGTTGAGGGCCTGAGTTCAAATGTGACCTCAGATACTCGTTATGTGATCCTGAGCAAATCACTTAACCATGTTTGCCTCAGTTTCCTTATCTGCAAAAGGAGCTGGAGAAGGGAATGGCAAACCACTCCAGTCTTTGCTAAGAAAACCTCAAATGGGGTCATGAAGAGTCAGACCTGACTGAAAAGACTAAACAAGAATAAGAACAAATGGTTCAGAGAAGTGAGATTTAATATTGTTTTTCATTGGATTAGAGGATTTAGAGATGGAAGGAATTGTAGAAGTCAGCTAGTTGTGCTTCCTTGTTTTATAGCTAAAATGATGGCAGTCTCTAGAGGTAAAGTGAGTTGTCCAAGATAAAACTGATAGTAATTCAAATGAATTCAAATGTAGGTGGCGGTGCTCCTTCCACCGGGAGGAAGCATGGTATTTACATAGCACGCTATGATTTAGAAATAATTTTAAATAATAACAACAGCAGCATTAAAAACATCCAACATTTATATAATGTTTTAAGGTTCACAAATTCTTTTAAATACATTGTCTAAATAGGTTATAGGGTTAATGTATTGTAGATACTCAGGTGGGAGGGATCTAAGAAGACATTGAGACCAACCTTCTCATTTTGCAGATAATGAAACTTCCCTTTTCTCTGGAGCTCTGGGACCCTCCTGCTTGGCTTGGGAGGTGGCATTACTAGGAGACCTTACCTACCTGGCATGAGTGTGTGTTTCTGAATAAGTGAAGCTTACTATTCACCTGTCCTGGACCCAGTCATAAGATTTACATAGAGAAGATCCAAGCTAGGAGCGTTGGTTACTGGAGAAGGGGCATATCAAACAAAGTCTGAGACCATGAAACAGATGGGAGTCATATCATGCCAGCAATAAGCACAGGCAACTTAACCCCAGGGATAGGCAAAAAAGGAAGACTTCTGCTCTTGATTCAAAGCCAATGTTTCACAGAAAACTAAGCAAACAGAAGAGCTGATGGATGAGTTCAGGCAGCAACTGAGCTCATTCATTTAGCCTCTGGTTTTTTGGATCAAGTTCATTTTTTGCTAAAGAAGGGATGCTGACCATTATCTCTTCAGCTTCAACTTCAACAATTTCAGCATTTTAATCGTAATGAGAAAATATTTTATTTGATTGCTTTAATGAAAGCATAAGTAGAATATAAAGTCCCTGAGGAGAGGTATTGTTTCATTTGTTTCTTTGTATCTTTATTATCTTGACTAGTGTCTGGCATCTGTTGTTCAGTAGTTCAGTCTAACTCTTTGTCATTTCATCTGGGGTTTTCTTGGCAAAGATACTGGAGTACTTTGTCATATCCTTCTCTATCTCATTTTATAGAAGAGGAAATTGAGACAAACAGGGTGAAGTAACTTGCCTAGAGTCACACAGCTAGTAAATGTCTGAGACCAGATTTGAACTCATGAAAATGAGTCTTCCTGATTCCAGGCCAGGCACTCTATCCACCTAGCTGCCCATCTGGTACATAGGAAGTGCTTAATAAATATTCATTGAATTAAATTGAAATTAGGAAATTTAATGGAAATACATGCCAAGACAAGTTAACAAGCATTTATTAAATCCCTACTATGTGATAGGCATTGTGTTGAGCACTGGAGATACAAAGAAAAGTAGAAAAAATCCTTGTTCTCAAGGAACTCACATGCTAATTGGGAAACAACCTACAAAACTTATGTACATTTAAGATGTGTACTCTGTAAATGGGAGGTAAACATATAGGGAAAACGTTAGTAATAAGGAGGACCAGGAAAGGCTTCTTGAAGAACGTGGGATTTTAGTGGAAAATTGAAGATAGCTAGGACATAGAGAGGATAGCTAGATAGAGTGCTGGGCCTGGAGTCAGAAAGACCTGAGTTCAAATCCAGCCTCAGACACTACCTATGTGACCCTGGGCAAGTCACTTCACCCTGTTTGCCTCAGTTTCCTCATCTGGTGAGCTGGAGAAGGAAATGTCAAACCACTCCCAGAGAATCCCAGGCATGGGGGAGAGCCAGTGCAAATGTATGGAAGTAGATGATTGTATGTCTTGTTTGAAGAAAAGCAAGGAAACCAGTGCAATTGAATTACATAGGACACCAAAGTAAGGTGTGAGAATGCTGGAAAAATAGGAAGAGGTCAGTTTATGAAGGTGCATAAGGAAAAACCAAACACGTTCCTAACAGAGCTACCCAAAACCAAGATGGGTTCTTTTCATATATGTTTCCTTCTCACTGACCATCTTTAAGGGGAAGCTGAATAACCACTTGAAGCTATCATAGCGGTAGGATTCTTATTCTAGTCCTGATTGGACCAAGGGGCCTCTGAGGCTGCATCTAGAAACTTTGCGGTGTAGGTCATGGAAAACTGTAATAGGAGTCTGCAAGATCTAGGTTCTGATTGCACCTCTAATATTTATTCACTGTGTGACCATGGGGAAATCACATAACCTTTCTAATCCTCAGTTTTCTCACCTGTATAATGGAAATAATGCCCATAGGAATTACCAGTCAATGTTGTTCTGAAAATCAAACAAAGTACTTTATAAACTCTAACACATCCTATCCAATTCATTTCTTCCTATTATCATCATTATTCTTCTCCTCCTCCTCATTGCTTTTCTAGCCTTTGTTTCCTGAGTTCTCCCCACTCTCTCTTTAGCCCTAATTTACCCCTGAAAAAGCTGCAGCTGCTATTAACCAAAGTCTTCCCATGGGCCATGGTGGTGCAGAGAGGAGTGGGAGGGAGAGCATTCCCATGGGATGTTGTGGCACAGCTCCAGACAGAACTAATTTGAGACAAAAGTCTGTAGCTTCTCAGTGCTGAGAGACACTGTTCTTAGAATCTTTTAATTAATTAATTAATTTTTAGTTTTCAACATTCATTTCCACAAGAGTTTGAGTTTCACATTTTCTCCCCATCTCTCCCCTCTGCCCACCCTAAAGACAGCATGCGTTCCAGTTACCCCTTCCCCCAATCTGCCCTCCCTTCTATCACACCCCTCCCTTCCCTTATCCCCATCTCCTCTATTTTCCTGAAGGGCAAGATAGATTTCTATACCCCATTACCTGTATATCTTATTTCCCAATTGCATGCAAAAAATGATTTTTAACATTCATTTTTAAAACTTTGAGTTCCAACTACTCTCCCTTCCTCCCTCCACACTCATCTCCATTGAGAAGGGAAGCAATTCGATATATGTTATACATGTGCAGTTATGCAAAAGACTTCCATAAAAGTAATGTTGTGAAAGATTATATTTCACTCCATCCTATCCTGCTCCACATTTATTCTATTCTCTCTTTTGAACCTATCCTTTTTCAAAAGTGTTTTCTTCTAATTGCCCCCTCCTCCTATTTGCCCTCCCTTCTATCCCCCCAACACCCCACATATCACCTTCTCTTCTACTTTCCTGTAGTGTAAGACAGATTTTCATAGCAAATTGAGTGTGCATGTTATTCCCTTCTTAAGTCAAATGTGATTAGAGTAAGCTTTACTTTTCCCCTCTCACCTCCCCCCTTTTCCCTTCCATTGAAAAAACTTTTTCTTTCATTTTTTATGTGAGAGATAATTTGCCCCATTCTGTTTCTCCCTTTCTCCTCCCGAAACATTCCTCTCTCACCCCTTAATTTTATTCCTTTAGATATTATCCCTTCCTATTCAACTCACCCTGTGCCTTCTGCCTATATGTGTATAATCTCTCAAACTACCCAAATACTGAGAAAAGTCTCAAGGGTTACAAATATTATCTTTCTATGCAGGAATATAAGCAGTTCAGCTTTAGTAAATCCCTTATAATTTCTCTTTCCTGTTTACCTTTTCATGGTTCTCTTGATTCTAGTGTTTGAAAGTTAAATTTTCTAATCAGCTCTGGTCTTTTCACAAAGAATACTTGAAAGTCCTCTACTTCACTGAATGACCATTTTTCTCCTTGAAGTATTATACTAGTTTTGCTGGATAGGTGATTCTTGGTTTTAATCCTAGCTCTTCTGATCTCCAGAATATCATATTCCAAGCACTTTGATTCCTTAATTTAGAAGCTACTAGATCTTGTATTATCTTGATTGTGTTTCCACAATACTGGAATTGTTTCTTTCTGGCTGCCTGCAATATTTTCTCCTTGACCTGGGAGCTCTGAAATTTGGCTACCATATTCCTAGGAGTTTTCCTTTTGGGATCTTTTTCAGGAGGTGATCAATGGATTCTTTCAATATTTATTTTACCATCTGGTTCTAGAATACCAGGGCAATTTTCCTTGATAATTTCTTGAAAGACGATATCTAGGTTCCTTTTTTGATCATGGCTCTCAGGTAGTCCCATAATTTTTAAATTATCTCTCCTGGATCTATTTTCCAGGTCAGTTGTTTTTCCAGTGAGATATTTCACAATATCTGCTTTTTTTCATTTCTTTGATTTTGTTTTATAACTTCTTAATTTTTCATAGTCATTAGATTCCATCTGCTCCATTCTAATCTTCAAGGAATTATTTTCTTAAGTGAACTTTTGGACCTCCTTTTTCATCTGGCCAGTTCTGCTTTTTAGGGCATTCTTCTCCTCATTGGCTTTTTGAATCTCTTTTGTCATTTGGGTTAGTCTGTTTTTTAAAGTGTTATTTTCTTCAACATTTTTGGGGTTTCTTTTAGCAAGCAGTTGACTCGGTTTTCATGATTTCTTGCATCACTGTCATTTCTCTTCCCAATTTTTACTGTACTTCTCTAATATGATTTTCAAAATCCTTTTTGACCTCTTCCATGGTCTGAGACCAATTCATATTTTTCTTGGAGGCTTTGGATAGAGGAGCTTTGACTTTGTTTTCTTCTCTTTGCATGTCTTGGTCTTCCTTGTCAGCAAAGGAAGATTCTATAGTCTGATTCTTTTTCCAGTTTTTGTTCATTTCCCCAACCATTTACTTGACTTTTGAATTCTTTGTCAAGGTAGTTTTCTGCTTCCAGTGGGGTGGGGAGTGTACTGTTAGTCACCCAGTGCCCCTACAATCTGTGGTCCTAGAGTTCTAGAAGCACTCGCTGCTACTTCCCCTGATGCTGCCGTGACTGCCTCAGGTTCCTACGCTCCTTCCCCCTCTGCCGACCTGGAACTGAGACTGGACCACCCTATTCTCTCCCACCTGTTCCACAGGTTTTTTCCACTGATCTTCCAATTTGTTCTTGATGTTTTGGGATCATGAAGTCTGGAAACCTCCACAGGTGTGAGAGATTCAGTCCCCCAAAGGCCTGCTCATGTCTGGTCTGTGCCAGCATGGCCCAAACTGGACTGTGCTCTGTTTCAAGCATGATAGACACTTCCCTGCAACCTTCCAGGCTGTCTTGGGCTGGAGATTTGCTTCACTCAGTCATTCTGTGGATTCTGCAGCTCCAGAATTTTAGAGTCATTTTTACAGGTATTTGGCTGGGCTCAGGGAGAGCTCTAGAAACTTTGTGCTGTTACTTTGCCATCTTGGCTCCACCCCTCATAGTTCTTAGAATTGAAAGGCCTCGGCAGTCACGATGTCAAAAGTATCTACCAAGGTCAGTGAGCTGAGATTGTTGACCTGAAGCTTTGTGGGGTCTGAATTGCTAATGATGAAAGAAACCAGGTCAAAAGGAGCAGCAGCAACAAGGAGCACAGAGAGGCTAGAAGAGGGAGGCAAGGTCTGGCATTGAGGAATGGAGATCTTGATACTTGGTGCTCATCAGATTATCTAACTGGACCATGGAAATTCCAGTTTGCTCGAACTCACCATTTGACTGTGGAGCTTTTAAGTCCTTCCAGTGAATACTCTCTGTTGTCTGGCCTCATAGCCCTCTGCAGCTAGAGATTTTCATCCCCTAATTTCATCTCCATTATTTAAAGTCACTGTCAAATCTACAAGATGGCAGAAACTTGCCTTTGTCCACAGCATACACTAAATATCATTGAAATGTATGTTGATATTTCATCTGTGCTTTTCATTACAATTTTAATGGGTTGCTATGGCCACCCAAAACACAGGGTGTCTATGGACACCCACTGTGGCCATCCTTTGATTACAGGTCTCTCCTAAGTAACCTAGGCTGATCATAGGTGACAGATATGGAACTCCTTGCTACCCTAGACTCAAAACCTTTTAGGTTTGGCAGAACCTTCTAGAGCTTGATTATCTCAATCTCATGATAAGGCATTAGGAAAAGGCTTTAATTGAAGAATGGGTGAATACAAGAATGTCTATAATACAAAAATGATATATAAGTGAATTAGAGATACAAAGGAGTGTGCTGAAAGGTCTGATGAGAGTGGGGCATCAGAGAAGACTTCTTGGAGAAGGTGACATCTGAGCTGAGCCTTATAAGCTGGGATTTCAACAGACAGAAATGAGGACTAAAGTATTTCAGATAGAATTCCATTAACAATCACAAGAATCACATGCACAAGAAACTAAGAGATCATTTTTCATGATGCAGACCTGAATGGAATCCTCTTTATAAGTAAGGTTACTTTTTACTGATCATCTATCAGTGAGAGAGACCCCCTCCCGAGACTTTCTATGAGGCTTTTCCCAATTTTTTTCTTCTTGAGTATTGCTATTTTGTTAAGATTTGGGTCTGTTGCCTGCCTTGACAAACCCCTTCAAGGAGAAAATAATCAGGTAGCAATTCAATTCAATTCAGACCAAGTCAAGTCAAGTAATCATTAGAATCAGAAAGATTTGAGTTCAAGTTCCACCACAAAAATTTACTAGCTATGTGACCAAGGATAAATGTTTTAATTTCTCTGTGCCTTAGCTTACTTATCTGCAAAATACAGGAAATTAAGTATTAAGTGAGATACTTAAATTAAGTATCTTGCAAATTCAGTGTGAAGATGAAGTGAGACAATTTATGTAAAGTTATTTTCTAACTACCTCCTTCTACTTTACACGTTATTATTTTTGAGTCTGAAACAGTGAGTCTGCACGCAGTAGGTACCATACATATGTTTGTCTATTTGAACTGAATCATTATGTGCCTCTATTCCCAGCTAGTACTTTAACTTAGTTTGTCCAAAGGAACTAGGGTGGGGTAGTTGATACAGGTATGACTATCTATTTGCTAAATGACCTCTGGGGCAGCTAAGTGGTGCGGAAGTTAGAATGCCTGGCCTGGAGTAAGGAAGACTCATCTTTGTGAGTTCAAATCTGGCCTCAGGTACATATTAGCTGTGTGACCCTGGGCAAGTCACTTTACTCTGCTTGTCCCAGTTTCCTCATCTTTAAAATGACCTGGAGAAGGAAATGGTAAACCACTCCAGCATCTTTGCCAAGAAAACCCCAAATGGAGTGGGACAAAATTCAACAACAACAACAACAAATGACCCCTAATTAATACCTTTGACTTTCCCAGTTCTTCTTCCTTCTGACCTTTTTCTCACTGTGAGTTATTACTTTTTTTTTTTGGTAATTCCTGATTGCCATGGGAAATAAAATAATTAATCTTCAAATAATCACAGAAGCATAGAATTTCACAGTTGAAAGGGACTTCAGTAGTCTCCTTGTCCAACCCAAACTGGAATATATTCCTTTTTATATCATCTGACAAATGGACATCCAGCCTCTGCTTTTCAACCTCCAATGGGGGAGAATCCATAACCTTCAAGTATGATCTCCTGTATTTTTGGACAGCTCTAACTGATAGAAAGTCTCCTTACTGTCCCCACTCCATATCAAGGCATAATTTACCTCTTTCCTTTGCTCCTAATTTTACCCTTGAGAGTTAAACAAAAAAGTCTATTTTCTCTTGCATGTCATATATTTGAAGGTAGCCTTTCGTGGTCTGTCCAACCTCTGCCTACTTGAACTCTCTTTCCTTTAAGCTAAATGTCCCCACTTTCCTTAGCCAATCCTCATATGACATGGACTCAAGGCACTTTACCATCCAGGATATCCTCTTCTGTATACTTCCCAGCTTAAGAACATTTTTCCCGTAGGGGTAGGGGTAGCCAAGACGGCAGAGTAGAAAGACACACATATGCTAGCTCTCCCCCCACAGCCCATAAAATACCTCTAAAGAAAGACTCTCAACTAATTCTAGAGCAGCAGAAGCCACAGAACTACAGAGTGGAGGAGATTTCCAGCCCAGGGTAACCTGAAAGGCCAATGGGAAATGTTTGTCACACCAGATGCGGAGTGGAGCCCAGCCCAGCCTTGGCCACTCAGCATGGCTCGGCTCTGGGAGGAGGACACAAGCCTGCCTCAGGGGTTGAATCTCCAGTCCCAGTAGCAGTGGTTCCCCTCAACCCACAGGTGCCAGAGGTCACTGACAGGGTTTTTTCAGCTGCCCAAGAAGGGACAAGGGCCTTCCCATAGCTCCTGCCAGAGGCCGCATTAGGCTGGCGGCAGCAGTTCCCACAGTAGTTGCTATAGCAGCCCACATCCATTGTTGGATCATAAAACCCCTGGGAGCACTGAGCAGCTGACTTTTACCTCAACCTTGTGTAGAGGCCCTGTGGCAGCTGATCTTTATCTCACACTGAATGATGGCCCTGTCCCCATAGCTTTTTTGAATCTCAGCCCCTAGTCCTGGCTTGGCTGAACTGGAGGCGAGGTGGTTGTGAAGAGGAAACTCGGCTAAGATTCTGGGCATAAAAATCTCTTCCTACTCCCAGACCAGTGTGCGTGCTTGATTGTGCCACCTTGGAGGAACTGAGGTCTTGCAGATCCCCAGAGTATACCCTACTCTTGACAAAGGACCCAAAAGTCAAGTAACTGGTTGGGAAAATGCCTCAAAAAGGGAAAAAAATAAAACTATAGAAGGTTATTTTCTTGGTGAACAGATCCTTTCAGATGAGGAAGAACAATGCTTACCTTCAGGGAAAGACATAAAAGTCAAGGCCTCTGTATCTCAAACATCCAAAACAGATATTCAATGGTCTCAGGCCATGGAAGAGGTCAAAAAGGATTTTGAAAATCAAATAAGAGAGGTAGAGGAAAAATTGGGGAGAGAAATGAGAGAGATGCAAGAAAATCATGAAAAGCAAGTCAACACCTTGCTAAAAGAGACCCCAAAAAATGCTGAAGAAAATAACACTTTTGAAAATAGCCTAACTCAACTGGTAAAAGAGGTTCAAAAAGCCAATGAGGAGAAGAATGCTTTAAAAAGCAGAATTAGCCAAATGGAAAAGGAAGTTCAAAAGCTCACTGAAGAAAATAGTTCTTTCAAAATTAGAATGAAACAGATGGAGGCTAATGACTTTATGAGAAACCAAGAAATCACAAAAAAACCCCAAAAGAATGAAAAAATGGAAGATAATGTGAAATATCTCATTGGAAAAACAACTGACCTGGAAAACAGATCCAGGAGAGACAATTTAAAAATTATGGGACTACCTGAAAGCCATGATCAAAAAAAGAGCCTAGACATCATCTTTCATGAAAGAACATCTTTCCAAACTGTCCCCAGGACTGAACACAATGCTCCAAATGAGATCTGACCAGGGAATAGTATACAGTGACCATCATGTCCTTGTTTCAGGGAACTAGGCCTCTCTTCTTATAGTACAGCATTACATCAGCTTATTTTTGGCAATCAACTCAATACTGACTTATATGGAGTTTGCTGTCTAAATCTCCAGTGTTATTTTTTCTCTCTCTCTCCAGACAAAATACTGTTTGACCATGATACCCTCATTGTATACTTATAAAGTTGGGAGTTTTTTGGACCCAGGAATGAGACTTTATATTGAGCTTTATTATATTTCATCTTATTAAACTCAGTCTAGGGTTTTCATTTCCCAAGCTCTCTTTGTATCCTTATCCTGCCATCCAAAGTGTTGGCTATCCCTCCCAGCTTTGTGTCATTTAAAATTTTAATAGTCATGTCACATATGGCTTCATCTAAGTCACTGATAAAAAAAAATGTTAAGTAAGACCAGGCACAGACCCTTGAGGAGCTATCTATAGACTTCCTGTTAAGCTGACATTGAAATACTAACTACTCCTCTTTGCGTTTGCACATTTGATTCATTCTGAATCTCATTATATTATCATTGAGCCTATGTTTTGCCATGTTTTCCACAAGAAGAGTATGAGATAGTGTATCAGATTGTTTGCTAACATCTGGGTAAACCATATTGATAGCCTCTATCTAGCTTAGTAATCCTGTCCATAAAATGATATATAGTTAGTCTGGCATGACTTGCTTTTCAAGTTGGCTCTTGGTCATTGCCTCCTTTGAATGGTCATAGATACTCCCTCTACTGATCCATCCTAGGATTTCCTGGGATTGAAATCAAACTCACTTTATTACAGTTTTGAAATTCTTTCTTGTAAAAGAAAAGGAGATTAAATTTGCCCTTCTCTAGTCCTTTTCCAGTGTCTGTGACCTTTAAATATCACTGACAGTTTCTTAGCCATTGATTAATCTAAACCAGGGGATCTGAATTTATCAAAGTCAATTAGACACTCTTCTCCTGTGTCCTGGGCTACCCCTGGTATCACAGCCCTATTAACCAATTCTGTTTTGTCATTTCCAGAGTAACCAACACTCTCTCTGGGAAATAAAAACAAATAGAAATTAGGCAGCTCTACCTTCTCCCTGTCGTCAATTATTATCATCCCTTCCAAAAATTTGTCCAATGATGCTATAGATCCTATAGATCTATGATTAGATCTATTAGATCTCATCTATGGACCAAATTAACTAATATACACAAAGTGCCTCATAAAACTTAGACTGTTACTTAAGTGTAATCTATTCTAGGGTAGTATGACTGAGAGGATAGAGGGCCAGCCTTCAAGTCAGGAACACTTGGATTCACATCCTTTCTCTGATATAGCTGTGAGACCATAAACATGTTGCAACCTTTCTGTGCCCCAGACAACGCTATCAGAGAGATTGTTGATTCGCATGGTTGGGGCAGTTACCATACTGTCTAGAGAATTTACCACATTGGTGACATCCCATAGTTGGGTTTTGAAAATAAAGTTCAATGCATATTTTTTAATCTAAAATAATCACATGATGGCTTGTCTCTTATAACACATCTTTATACACTTCCTATTTTGGTCTTGGAACAGCCAGTCCTTAGGCTAATTCTTGGGATAGAATTGTATGGCATTTGTGTTTTGTGAGCCTTAGTGGTTCCCATCTAAAAAACTGTACTTCACAGGAACATAAATTCAGAGCTGGAAGAGAACCCAAAGGTCATGCATCCAGCTCTTTTTTTTTTGTCTCTGTCTATTTCTCTCTCTCTCTCTCTCTCTCTCTCTCTCCTCCTTCATTTCCTCCTCTTTTCTCTCCCCTTCTCCCCGCTCTTTCTTTAACAGATGAGGAAACTGAGGTCCAAAGTCCATACTCCACTCTTTCTACCCCTGCTTTTGTCCTACTGCCATACCCTTTCTGCACCCAAGGTTACATCTATACCACAAAGAGGCATCAGAGGAGGAAGCTTGTAGAGGTAGAACCATAAATCCCTCTCCTCCCTCCATCAAAATGTCATTAAGAATTTTATTCACACCACCAAGGAAGTAAATTCTGACCTCAGAATTATTTGAATCATCTCCCCTTTTCTTTGCTGTTCTCAGCAACTTTTTATGCCTTTTAGATCAGTTGCTGTATCTTACATGACTGAATGTGGGCCAAATGCTTGTGGGCTTGGCAAGGGGGGCATGTAATAATAATAACTAACATTTATATAACATATTAAAGTTGGCAAAGTGATTTTGTGAGTTAACTCATGCAGTCATCGTAGTGATCCTGGAAAGTAGGTGCTGTTATCATCTCTTTTACAGATGAAGAAACTGAGGAGGAGAGGTAATATAACTTGCTCAGGGAAACACAGCAAGAAAGTATTTGAGGGAGGATTTGAATGCAGGTCTTCTGAATCTGAGTCCATTATGTTGCTTGCCTGCCTAACAGGAAAGGTTAGAGAAAAAAAAGAAAAACAGAAAGGGAAGTGGAAAGAGAATTTAGGGAAGGGAACTTACAGGCTGTCTAATTCCTCCCTCTCTCATTTGACCAAAAAGAAGAATGAGATCCAGAGAGGCTGAGACTTGTCTAGGGTCAGACAGGTAGGAAGTGACAGAGGCCAAGCCTTTCCTGTGAAGCACAGAGGAACTGATGTGAAGGCTCATGGAGCTGACCCTTGTCCCTCCCCTTTGCTCCACATGGATGGATGCAATATTTTACAGAATAAGAGTAATTCCCAACTGCCTTATTTCAGGTGGCTCTGGTTACCTGGAAAGAGTCTCCCATTGGTGCTCCTAAGTGTTGGCCCCAAGGCTAAGGCAGTCGGAGTATTTTCTGTGTTTTTAAGAGAATCAGGAAGCAGGCAGACTTATATCTGGTCCTTCTCAGAGAGATAGTGCAAAGAACATTGGTTTTAGAAAATACTTGGGGTTCAAGGCATAGTTCTGGGGTTTACTCTGTGGCCCTGGCTAATTTTCCTCATCTATCAATTAGGGATTCAGAGACCCATAAAAAAATTAGGGAATTCAGAGACCCATAAAATCTTCGATTCAAAACTGGATGGAAACTCTGAGACTGTCTACTCTACTCCCCTCTCTTTTATTTCAATTTTTTAAAATCTTCCGTTTTTAAAAAAAAGGAACCCCAAATTTCTCTCTCTTCTACTCTTATGATTTAGAAGAAAAAATGCCCTCCCGACCAATATGCATAATCAGACAAACAAATTCCTGCATTGTCTGTGTCCAAAAATGTGTCTTACTGTTCAACCTGAGCCATCCATCTCAGTCAGGAGATGGGCAGCCCAGTTCACCTTCAGTCTTCTAGAATAATTTTTATCAGGAAACCTTTCTTTTTAAAGATGAGGAAGCTGGGGACCAGAGAGGTTAGGTTACTTGCCCAAGGTGACACAGTTGTGTATACTTGCCTACCTCATAGTCGTCTTGTTAACTGAGTGCTTTGAGAACCTTAGTGCACTCTCTAAATCAGTGTGAGCTTTTCTCTGACCAATGGGCTGGGAGAGAATGGAATATCCTCCCCAGTTTCACATCCACTTCAAGTCTCCATTGCATTCTGCTTTGATGATCTTATTTACGGCCTTTGGAACATCCTCTATACGGAGATGCTTCCTTTGTAGACTTTTTGTTCTGTCACTCTCCTGCTGCTTCTAGAAAAGTCTGGAATTGTCAATAGTAACAAGAACCAACATTTATTAAGCCCTACTAGGAGTGAGAAAGCCTGCCAGACCCTGCCTATACAAGTAGGAAGAACAAATGGTTACTGCCCTCCCAGCACTTGCAATCAGACATGTTTCCAGATAGCTGTGGTAGGAGTTGAAATTGACTGCGTGAATACAGCATGGTGTGTGTGTGTGTGTGTGTGTGTGTGTGTGTGTGTGTGTGTGGCTGGCTGGGGGTATGTGGTGGGGGAGAGCTCTGATTTTGGAATCAGGAAAGATGTGAGTTCAAATCCTATACTCATTTACTGGCTGTCTGTGGGACCATGAGTCAATTATATAACCTAAACCTCAGTTTTGTACTTTGTAAAATGAGAATAGTAATGATGGGAACATGTAATCTCACAGGATTATTTATAAAAACAGAATGAGATAAAAAGCCTAAGCAATATTTTTTTCTTTTCTTTTTGTCACTTTGACATTATATTTTTAAATTTTCAATTCCAAATTCTTTTCCTCCCTCGAGTCCCTCCCATACCCAAGCAATATGATACCCATTATATATGTGAAGTCATGCAAAACCTATTTCCACGTTAACAGGACAATGTACTTTCAAGAGTGCTGAACATACATTCAAGAAATACCTGATGCTCAGTCCTGCAGCTGACAATTCTAGTTGAGTGATGGACAAGTCACTTAACCTCCTTGTAAAATGGAGCCATTAATAACGTTAGTGCCTACCTTACAGGGTTGTTGTGAGACTCAAAGACACAATGTTTGTCAAGTGCTTGAAAACTTTGAATTATTCTGTAAATGTCAACAATTAGTGTATGTACGATGCTCAGCAAACCTTAAAGCATTCTATCCATGCCAGATGTATTATACAAGAAAGGTGAGGTCATGTTTAACTAGAATTCTAGCTGAAGAAGACTTCTAAGGTGAGGGCCATAAAGGACAGGAAAGATGTATGAAGGAGAAACAGGATTCGAATCTAGATCCACTATGAGGGCATAGGCATTGTAGAATTTAGCGAGCTTTGTCACAGATTGGCTGTGGACTCTTGGGTTTAGAGTCTGGGTCATGGAACTTTGCACATGGTAGGTGCTTAATAAATGCATGTTGTGCTGGATGGTGGCTTTAAAGTTTGGCTCTAAGTGATTTAAGGGTTTTCTTCATTTGGTAAATGAGATTAGGACTACTCTCTGTGTAATTAAATTTGTGTCATTTTATTAAATGATGATGGGACAAATTGGGTTCCATTGGTGACTAGTGGCCTGATCTTCTGATTGTCACCAATTTCTGGAAATAAGTGAATCACCTGATTTGGTAGTGTAGGTTTCAGATAAAATAGATGAATTGACCATTAGATTCCAGCTTGGTCTTTCTGTTGGCATAGCCTCCCTCTGTTCAGATGATACTTGAATGTGGGCCTAACCTGCTGATGCAAAGGGCCCTTGTTTTTTGTATTTTGCTGAGCATGGATCTCTTTCTGACATTTCCTCAGCTTTGGTGCATGTGCCCAAGAGTTGTGGTAATTCTCCCTCGATGATGGCTGATGAGATGAATGGCACAAAGAATTCAAATTGATCAAAATAGAGCTGCCAAGAGACTGAAGGGAAACAGAACATTTGCCATCTATGAGATGCTTCTGCTTTTTTCAATATTAAAGAACTTTAAATGCCCAAATCCTTAGTCATAAAGGCACACACAGAGAGAAACATGGGAAAGTTTATGAGATTAGAGGATCCAAGGTCATGGAATATGGGATAGGTGAATTTTGATAAGGAATGTGTGTGAGTGTGTGCGTGTGTGTGGAGTTGGACAAAAACCGGATATAGGGGGAAAATGCAATGTTAAAATATTCTAAAGGAAGGTCTCCAATAATACTTGAAATCCAAATAGTGTTCTAAAGTTTTGCAAAATGCTTCACCATGGTATAACGAGCTACAGAATTGGAGTCAGCGGAATTGGGTTTAAGTCTCATATCTGCCGTTTCTATCTCTGTGACCTTGGGAAAGTCATTAAACTTCAATAAGGCTATCTTTCCTCATCTGTGAAAGGAAGTAGTTGCAGTAAATCACTTTTACAGCCTTTTGCAGCTCTAAACATATGATACTATGATCCACTGTGTGAAGTAGGCATGAATATATTATTGTCAGCTCTGCTTTGTGATGATGAAACTGAGGGTCAGAGTGGTTATAAATTGCTTCTAATCGTACATTAGGAAGGGCAAAAGATGTGATTTGAATTAAGAACTTCCTGACTCCAGATGCAACACTCTATCCATTACACACACTGTCAAAATAGATCTTCTATGTAAGATTATCACTATTTAGAATAATAATAACTAAAGCATTTTAAGGTATATAAAGCACTTTAGAAATATCTCATCTGATCCTCACCAAAAATGAAACAAAACAAAAAAGCAACACTGAGAGGTCTTTGATATATTCAACTCCATTTTACAGATAAGGAAACTAAGGCACAAAAAGATTAAGTGGCTTACCTAGGGTCACTTGGCTTTTAAGTATCTGAGGCATGATTTAAATCCAGTTCTTCTGGATTCCATGTCCAGCATTCTACATGTAACTTTAATCTAGGGAGAACATGATCTAGAATTACAGAGGATGAGAAGTCATACCAAAGTTGCTATTTGTACCTTTGGAAGATTTACTCATATCAGTGAGGCTGGAGAATTGTTGAAATTTCCAGCTATAGAATTTTAAAATCAAATGGTCATTCTAACAATATACAATTCATCACAAAGAATTCAACTGATATCCCCCCCCACAAGTGTCTCCTTTTGGAGAAAGAAAAAACGATGTTGAATTTGTCCTACTTTGGTAAGCAATGATCCTGGACACCTCACTGTCCTGGTATTATTTTTCATATTCAATATTCCATAAATGATGATGCAAAAATATTTTTTCCTTTCTAATTGAATAAAAATATTGGGATTTAAGTTCATCTCATGTGGGCTTACTTGGGACAGTTCCTGGGAATTACAGAAGGACAGAGATGATATACACTTTATCTTGTACTCATATAATCTTGATTTCTGCTAGGTCTCTGTATTTTAGAAACCTTTCTCTTGTTCATTCTAATTTCATTCATAGCAGATTATGAGTATTTGCTATGGCAACATCTACTAATTTTTTCCCCTTAAATTTTTGTGGATCAGTGGTTTCTCCAGGCAATTGTGGACTCAGGTTTTATTTGTGAAAATGCTGTAATTCCATCACAGTCTATTTGTTGAATTTTCTAGGATATATTGAGGGCTGCATTTATAGGGAAGGGATTTGTTTTATCAGTATGTCAAAGAGAATGTCTTTTTAATTCTAGCTGTCAAATCCAGTCTGTTAGGTATGCTGTAGGTGATAAATTTTTGCAGCCTGCCACAATATATTGCTGTTTCTTATCATGATTTTATTGATCAATAAACTCAGGTACTTTAGGGATAACCTGTCTCTAATCATTGGTGGCAATGACATATTGACTTACCATCGTAAACCTTTCTTTATAGATACAGATTCTAATGATCAGGAATATTATTATTTCCATTATCATCATCAAAAAGTAGTTGAAATATTCACTTCTCCTCGAGGAAGCCTTTCCTGATCCTCAAATCCTGGCCATGATGAGCTACCCCCAAGGGCCTCATAACATTCACTCTTCACTTTCTTCTCCTCTGTTGTATGACAATCCTAAGACATTCGATTTAGAGCTGGAAGAAACTCTAGTGACCATCTAGCATGGTCTTTCATTTTTGTTGTTGTTCAGTTGTTTCAGTTGTGTCTGACTCTTCATGACCCCATTTGGAATTTTCTTAGCAAAAATAATACAGTAGTTTGCCATTTCCTTCTCCAGCTTATTTTACAGATGAGAAAACTGAGGAGTAAGCAGGAGTAAGTAATTTTGCCCAAGGTCACACAGATAGTTAAGCATCCAAGGATGGATTTGACCTCAGGTCTTCCTAACTCCAAGTCTAGTGCTTTATCCATTGACCTCCTAGCTACCCAATCCTTCATATTACAGAGGAGGAAACCGAGGACCAGAGAAGTTGAGTGATTTGCCCAATACCTATCTCACAGGTACTGGATATCAGAAATGAGATTTGAAATCAGGACATCTGTGTCCAGATTCTATGCTCTTTCCACTACCTCACTCTGTATATTACAGTTTTCTGCATCTTTCCCCACTACTAAATTGTAAAATTCATTAAGATAGGTGTTTGTTCTTATAGAAACTTCATATTCCACATGACACTTTGCACCCCGATTCACACATAGCGGGGTTGTCTTTTGTTTTTGACTGGGCCCTGAATAAGCTGATGATTTAATGGACTTTCTAATGATCTGTTTCTCTCTCTCTCTCTCTCTCTCTCTCTCTCTCTCTCTCTCTCTCTCTCTCTCTCTCTCTCTCCCTCCCTCCCTCCCTCCCTCCCTCCCTCTCTGTCTCTCTCTGTCTCTCTCTCTCTGTCTTTGTCTCTCTCTCTCTCTGTCTCTCTCTCTCCTCTCTGTTTTCCTGTCTTTTTTCTTCCCTGATCTTTTCTCTCCATTCCCTTAATCTTTTCCTTTCTCCCTTCTCCATATTCTCTCCTCTACTTCACTTTTCCTTTCTCTTTTTCTAGATATCCGTGGATTGCAGAGCTTTCTGGACCAGGCCTCCAGGTTGGGGCTTGATGTATCTTTACAGAAGGTGGACAGGAACATCAGCCGGGTATTCACCAGCCTCTTTACCACCATGAAGACCGAGGAACTAAATCGCTATCGGGATACACTACGTCGGGCCATCCTGCTGCTTAGTCCTCATGGAGCACAGACATTCATCAATGAGGTCAGTGAGTCTATTTATTTGTCATAGAATGTAGTAGAACTTGACCGGGTGAGCTCCTGGATCTGGAATTGCGCTGCTGGAAGTTCTTCTTGAGGCTGTTTTTCTTCTTTATTATGAGGCTCAGATGGTCTTGAGTTTGCTGGCTGTTAGAGGTGCACCAAAAAGTGGGACTGCTATTCATCATCCTACAACCTTGGGGGTGCCAAACTTGGTTCTCTAAGTGTATCTTTGTTTTTACCTTGAAATGCTGTGTTGGTGTGGTGAACCTTGATGATGCTGGGGGACTTAAAATATTTTAATCTTTTTTAGAAACAGAGACGTTTGCTATACTCAAGACCCCTATGATGTTAATGGTGCCTGTCACTTGTGGCCCAGTGAAATTGTTTCAAAGGTCAGGGACAAGGCTTGAGACCTTTTTCTCACCTCTAAGTTCCACACATCCTTTCCTCCTGCTACTTTGAGATCTATCAAAGTACAATTATTCTCAAAGCTGTTTTGTATATTGGCAAATACACTCTTAACATGTGTTAGCACACCAAAATTGTACATTTGTTGATCCTAGCAAGGCAACCAATTAATTATGCTTGCATTTATTCTTTGGTTCCTGAGGCTACTTATTTATTACTTAATATTAAGGTGAATTTTAATGACTCATTTGGTGTAAGAGCTCCCGGTATGTACAGAAATTATCACTTAAGTAAACAGATCATTAAGTTGAAACCAGAAGAGTCAATATGCAAACATTGTATTGATGGCTGAGGGAGTCAGTTGGTGAAGGACATGGGCAAGATGACTGAAGTTAACTTAATTGTTGTTTAAATGTTGAGTTCCATTAAAGGCACAAATAAGGGTGATGGATTTCTCCAGTGCATGCTGGGCTTTTTACGGATCTACACATTTTCTCTTTCCTCTTTCTGTCAATCTCCATTTATCTGTCTCTGGAGGCTGTTTTCTATTGTAGACTGAACTTTCTAGGCTGTCTTGGGCAACTTGGCTGCCATTGGTTTTTACGTCCTCTTTGTGAAGAGGGTCTGGTAAGGGGAGGCATTTTGCTCAAATGTCATTTGCTGTTTCACCAGCAAATGTGAAAAACTTTGACTTTGCAATCACTGGATGGTTGTTTAAAATGTTAACTGCAAAGCTGGTGTCAGAGAGAAGAGATAAAACCTTAGAGCCTATGGAATTCTGAAATGTCCCCCATTTAGAAAGGCTGATAAAGGGGAGGGGGAAAAGTGAAAGCTTAATAAAGTTCTGGGCAGTGATAATATGACATGGAGGACAGACAGCAAGTGTATTAATAATCATCTGTAATGTGCATCTTCTTGAACTAAAGCTTTAGACCATTAAGTGACCCCTGGGGTGAGTCACTTTAAGTGGAAACTTAAAAACATGGCCCTCAGGGTTTCAGATGGGCACATGAGAAATAAATTGTGGTGGATTATAAACAGACATTCTCTTTTTTATTAAGTCATTTTGTCCCTGCTCCATGTTAAGAGTCCTGAAAGTTATACAGGCAAACATCACTTAATAGGAATAATTGCTTCCATGAAAATATAATGTTGGATAAAGTAATGTTATAAATATTATAAATACAGATAAGTTTTGTAAGAACAAAGGAGAATTGAATAAATGAATTACTGACTAGAAAGCATTCTTTAAGTGCTTTTTAAGGAGCCAAACACTATACCAAGGGCTGAGGATAAAAATAGGAAAAGCTAGATAGTCCCTGATTAAGGAGCTCACACTCTAACTGGGAGAGATAACACAAAAAAGGTCCACGTGCAGGGCAGATGGAAAGAGCCAGAGGCCTAAGGGTTCTGTAGTAGGGATGGGGGGATGGCAAGATTTAGAGGTTTTTAGGTTAGCTGCGGTTGCCTTGTAAGGTGGGACTACATTTCTGCCCCCTCTCCCCCACCCCCGGCTTTCTTTGCATTCCTAATGCTTGGCACATAGTAGGCACTTAATAAAAGCTACTTGACTGAATGGCAGAATAAAAAGTGGTGGGACTGGATCTCAGAGCTTCTCAAGAAAGTGATCCAAGTGATGTTATGGGTGAGGGAGACTGGCAATGTCCTAGCTCAAATGTCGTGATGAGGGAGCCAACTGGAGGCAACTCCAGCAAACTCTGGGCACTCTGGGCATAAAGAAAGCTGAATCTCCCCTGATCAAGGACAGGTTTCTGTTTGGTTTTCATATCTCCAGAACATATCACAGGGGCCAAACCATAAGGGGTACTTAATACTGGTTTGTTGATTGAGTTGAAGTCCCGGTTATGCTTTGAAGGCACAGCAGGATTATAGCATGAAGGCAGGTGGAGGGAGTGCTTGGGAAACAGATGACTTGTATGAACTCACAGAATCAGAAGAAAGCAGAATGAAATCAAGCATATGAAAGTCATCCATTTTGTGAGAGGAATGGGGAGAAGCTGATATGAGACCATGCTGACATCATGGAGAAGGGTATGGGAGAAAAGAAGGGAAGGGATGAGTTGGCTTATTCTCAGGGCATAGAAACAGCAATGTTGGCCCAAGATATGGAATAGCTCAGCTATAATTTCTAAATAATTTCTTGCCAGAGCAAAGTATTATTTGGGATACACTATGACACCTGTTGGGAACACTTCTTTTGCATTTTTTAAGCAGGGAGAAAGGAAGGAACTCATTAAGAACTCGGATATCCAGAGGGACTCAACAGTATCAAAAGTAACCTAAGACTATCCCTTAGATCATGCTTGGTTTGTAGATGTTTTCAGTACAGTCCAATTTTTCCTGGCACTCTCTGTTACTTGCACAGTTCTTCACAGATATGGAAACACAGTTACTGTGAGCCACTACAGAGGCTACCCAGCTGAAGCCAAGTAGCAGAGTGAACAGTCACTAACCCAGCCCTTCTTACCTGCCCTGGGACTTGTCCTGTGTACATAGTGCTCAGAAAGAGGTCTCAGAATAAGTTGAGGAGGGAACTGGGAAAAATTCTTGGCTTCCATTAGATACAAAAAAAAGACATTAGTCTACCGGAACGGCTTCCCAGCCAGGTTACAAAAGTGATGAAAGGAATGGAGGGCATGCCCTGAGAGGGGGATCAGAGCATTCTGGGACTGAGAGGAAAGGTAATTGAAGGGGAAGTGCAGAGCTGCCGAGAGTGGGAGAGGGAAGAGCTTGAAAGAGAGATTTCTGATTTTTAAGAGGGCAGGGACCTTATAAAAGGTGGGTGGGTCACCTAGGACATGAAAGAGAAGTAGGAGGTTGGCATGTTTTCCTGAAGACAGTTGTGCCTTGAGGCCATGGCAGGGAGGAAGTCACTGTTAAAGGTCATGTATATCTCATTCCTTGATCATGAGGAACTGAAGAAATAAGTGAGGGCCATTTCACACTCATAAAAGGGGGTTTCTAAGGGGTCCGATTCAAGACCTGTTTCCCTTTATCATGAGTAATGTAGGGGTTTGGCTAGTCTTTGGAGCTCACTCAGGTGTCTCTTTGGCTTCCCAAAGTGCTGGATTTGTTTAAAAATTGGCTCCCCAACCTGTTTCCTTGGAGGAAACATACTGTAGCTTATTTTTTCAGCCTTATCCCACTCTACCCTCTTTATGATTTTATGTGGTAGACATGCTTAGAATGATATCACAAACTTAGAGTGAGAGAGGGACCTTAAGGTCATGAATTGTAACCCCATCATTTTTTAGGTGAGGAAACTGAGCTATGCATATCAAGGGTTGCATCGGTAGTGTCTGAGTTTGGGTTTGAAGTTGACTCCATGTCCAGTGTTCTACCTGCTACACAGCACTTCCTATATTCCTAGAAATCGTTCTGCCTTCTATCCCCATATACTCTTCCTTTTTCTGTCTTAAGGAAATCCCCTCTTCCTTCAAAAGTCTAGTTCAGGAGTCACCTGATCTATTAAGTTTTTCCATATTCCTCTTCTCCCCTCCTCCAGTGAAAAAAGCATTTGTCCTATTTCTTCATCTGGTTTTGATTTCATTCCTTTGCTTCTATCAATCTTACCTTGCACCATATTTTTCGTATCCTCCATATTCATTTATTAGCTCTTGGGAAGAGAAAATGTATTGACTTTGATCTTAGCATCCCCAGGGCCTACCACAGTACTATGCACATAACACTTAATACTTTTCAAACAAATGATAGAATGAAGAATACATCTCAAATGGAGAATCCATTATTAAATGCATTTTTATATTCTACAAGATGTCTAATTGTGAATATAAGAGTGAATAAGATGGACCATTTCATTTCCTACTCAAAAATGTCCAATGACTTCCCATTGCCCCCAGGATAAGATATTTTTGTTTGCAATCCCAATCTGGCCTCAGCCCACTTTCCCTGTCTGATTACACCTCACTCAGCTTCATACATTCTACATATAAGCTGGCCTACTAGCTATTGCATTCAGTATTCCACCTCCAATTTCTGTGCTTTAGCACAAACTACCCCTCATGCCTGGAATTTATTTCTATCTCACCAGTGCCTCTTAGAATAACTAGCTGCTTTCAAAACTCAAGTGCTACCACATAAAGGTTTTCTTGATTCTCTCAGATATTAATCCCTCTCTCTAAATTGCTTTATATTAACACTATATATATACACACAGTACATAGATGAGAATATTTATTCATGTAAAAATATAATACATATAGATACATATATTCATATATATGTATACATATATATGTACATATTGTATACATTCTCCCCAATAATATGATGTAAACTCTTTGAGAACAAAGATTATTTTTCTTTTTTTAATCATTTTGTATTCAGTGTTAAGGATGGTGTCTGGCATACATTTGGAAAAGAATAAATGCTAGGAGATTGATTTATTCTAGAGTCAAACATGACTCCATGGTTCATAAGATCCCAAATGGAGGGCTGGTTGGGAACCTAGAAGCCATCTAGCCCTACCCTCTCATTTCCCAATAAGGAAAGTAAGGCACAAAGAGATTGGGACTTGCCTAAGAGATAGAGTCAGGATTTGTACCTAGATCCCCTAGCTCCAAATACAACTATCTCTCTTATATCATGTTTACTCTATGGTTTTGAGCTTAGGTTCTTGAAGAAGCTACAACAACAACAAAATAGGAAGTTGGGAGGTAGTTTTTTGGAGAGAGAGGAGGGCTGATGAGGTCAGTGTTAGCATAAGGAGTCAGTAAAATGTTAAGATAGAGTTGTTCGAGAATTTGAAATCGGAGCCTGGAACTCAGAGGGAGAGCTCAGAACTAGAGATAACTCTCAGAATCATCCAAGGAAATTGTGGGTTAGATGAGATCCCCAAAGGAGGATGGAGAGAAGAAATTTTGATGCCAAATAAAACCTTGGAGTACAGGCTGAAAGTTACATCTACATTTAGTTGGTAGAGAAAGAAAAATAACCAGTGAAGGGGATAAGAGAAAGTGTTTTCAGAAAGTCATTCACGGAGGAGAAGAGTAAAATGTCATAGAACACAAGAGAGAATATTAGCAAAGGGAAAGATGGCATCTAGAGTATCTAGGGTTGAGGAGATTTTGAAGAGGAAGATTTAGAGAAGGTCATCTTGGAGAAAATGATTTCAGAGACAAAAGAGACAATGGTAGAGACAGAAGTCAAATTGTAAAGGAGTGAAGATTTTGCTTAGCATTGAAGAGGGGCAAATGGAAAGGTGAAGAGAAAGCTTTGTTGATAAATTGAGTAATTTTTTAAAAAGACAAGTGTATTTGCATTCAGAAGGAAAGTATTCAGTAAAGATGGAGAGGTTCTTGAAGTCAAATTGTAATTGAGAGCAAGGAGATGATCAACAGAACAAGTTCCTGGAGGAGGTGAGAAGGAATGGAATTAAAAGACACATGAAGACATTATTTTTTGTAATTAAAGGTAAAGAAAAAGAAAATATTTAAGTTAAGGGAAGAGATTAGTTGAAAACAATTGCATTGGATGGCATAGTACTTGTCAATAAAATAGGAGGCAAGACCAACCACTGAAAATAAAGGGAAGATGGAAGGCTTCATAAAAAAGTAGTCAACAGACATTATGGAGAATTTGGTAACTACTCAATATGAAATGTATATGTAACACCCCTTCTGGGATTATTTCCCCAGATTGTACTCATAGGTGGAGGTCCCACAGAATCAGCTGACTACTACTTTTAGGGTTCTAGAAGTAATAACGAGGGTCTAGGATTCTAGTACTGATGACTAATGAGTCCCTAGCAATATCATTATCAGTAGCAATCAATCAGTAGACTTCATAGAATGACATGGCAAAACAGTTAATATAAAACATGCCCCCTCCCCCCAAAAAACCAAAAGCAAACATTGGTGAGCCAATAATATAGAAGGGCCTATAGGAAAAGTGGGTTTGAACTTTAAGTATAGTGATAGTGGCAATGATAGTAGTGTGGTTTGCTATTTCCTTTTGCAGTGGATAAGGCAAAGTGGATTAAATGACTTGCCCAGGGTCACACAGCTAATCTGAGGCCAGATTTGAATTCAGGAAGATGTGTCATCCTGACTCCAGGCCCAGTACTTTAATCTACTTTGCCACCCAGCTGCCCCAAATAAGCAATCTCTACATGCCACTGAATCCATTCAAATAAGTTTTCTCTGGACTAGTGATGAGAGCTGGAAGGTGGGGATGAGAACCACCCCCCTCACCCCCCGCTACTCCCAAAGACTGGAGCACAGAAGCAGGTGGCCAGGAATGAATTTTTGGACTCAAGCATTCTTGAGGTCAAGCTCAAGATTTATTATGCTTTTCAGCAGGCAAGAGTTCTTAGGGAACTTGCAACCTTAGAGGGGTACAGTTAAAGTTTGCATAGGATATTGTATAGTAAAACATGTGCCAAATATGCTAACTAGGTGATTCAGGGCAGGATTAGGGAGTGGCTAGTTCTTAAAGGAACATGCACTTTTAGTATCTACTTTCTTAGGCATCTTACCTAAAGTTCATTGAGAAATAGCCCGAAGAGGGGCTATGTGGAGATGTGGTTTTAGGCCTGCAACATCACTAAGTCAACTAATGGTCAGGACTGACCAAATAATACCAAGCTGCTCTCATCAATATCATATTAGACAAGATAAATGTAAGGAAGTATACCCATGTCTAAATTGAGGATATTTGTGATTGGTCAATGGGTAGTAAATGTTGTTATGACTCAGTACACAACCAGTTCAGTGAGTACACAGCTGATTCAGACTAATAAATTTTATAGGTGCAGCTGGCTGCTATAGCAGGAAAAGAGATAAAAGTTTTGCTAGGGCAGGCTATGTCCTTGGGCTGGTGAGAAACTGCCCAGGAAAATATTTTGAGGTTAGGGAAAACCATGATTTTTAGAGAGAAATGTCATTTTAGAATTGGGATCCAAGCACAGACACCCAATCACCCCATCACTAGGGATTCTTAATCTGGATCCAAGGATACTTAAGGGTCTCATGAATGGATTTCAGTGGGTTTGTGAACTTAAATTGAAAAAAAATCTTTATTTTCTCTAACCTCTAACTGAAATTTAGCATTATCTTCAATTATGACTTTAAAAAATAATTTTATTGATATCTTTTATATTTACTTAACTAGAATTTCTCTCAGTATTCCTCAATTACCTCCTCCCAGAGAGAAATTCCAGGTAACAAATATTTTTAAAGAAAATAAAAGAAGAAATTCAGCAAAACTGACTAATGCACTGGAAAAGTCTGAAAATATGTACAGTGTTGCCTCCCTGCTAACCAGTGGCATTGACCTTCTTGTTGTTTCTCATACAAGACACTCCTGGTAAATCCAGGCATTTTTACTGCTTGATCCTCATGCCTAGAATTCTCTTCTACCTTATCACTTCCCCTTAGCTTCCCAACTTCCTGCAAATCTCAGTTGAAGTCTCACCTTCTGCAAGAAGTCTTTCCTGGGCCCATTTGATCATCTCTTTCCCTTTATTGTTTATCTCCAATTTATCCTGTTTATTTTATGGCACATAATAAGTCCTTATCAAATACTTGTTGACTGACTGGCTGAATGACCTTTCTTCTCTGCAACGGAGTGAGGACAGAGTGTCTTCTTATACCTCTCATTTAGGATCATACTTGTTCTTTATTATTTTGAAACATTCACTTTTGATTGATTTGAAATTGTTGTTCAATTTTTTATTTAAAATTTTTAAAAAGCACATTATTCTGAGATGTAGTCCATTGATATCACCAGACAGATATAAAGGGTCCATGACACACACTTCTACTGTACACCATTCCAGTACATTGGTCGACTGTCTCTGATGAAAAACAAACTGAACTCAAAAGCAAAGGAATTATACTAATTTGATTCGATGTACTCTGTCTTAACCCCTTTAATTAATTTCGAGAAATGATGCCACAATTCCTTGGAAACAAACTCGGAGCATCTAGTCCGGGAATGTAAACTTCAGGATGGTTAATTGGGAGCAGTTGCCAATAGCTTGCTCAGGTATTTAGCTAATCATCTGCCAGGATCACTCTCAGGGTCAGGCCATGATGTCCCCGAGCAGCTCATAAACACAGCTTTATGATGCTTCATCCCAGAAGATCCTCCCTTCCCAGGTTTGAATGGCCCAGGACACAAATGCAGTGCACAGACTTATTAACACTAATGCACCTCTCTGATTTCTCAGAATGTTCCCAACAATGTTTTTGCCATAGTCTAAACAAAGAATCGTTCTTTCCCAACAAGGGCTAATGACCCCCTTCCCCATTCCACAGATGATATCAGCTCAGTCCCTCACCTTCCCTAACAGAGTTTCCCTTATGATTCTTAGTGTGTGTTTTCCTCCTTTCAGATGAATTTAGCACCTTCTTACACCCCCAGCCCCCACAGAAATCTGATTAACTGTTAGCAAATCAGGAGGACTGGTAGCTTCAGGAGATATTATTTCCAAGTGGTTAACTATGGAAACTTTGATTATCTGGCTAGCATTTGCACATGGCTGGGTACGTTCAAAGGACAATTTTGGCCAAACATTTTCGTAAATTCAACAGACCATGTTTTGACAGTGCTTGTCAGGCTAAATGCTGAGTCGTTGCAATGCTTTTGGAATATTTACTCTCCAAGCTTTAAAGCACAGTTGGTTGAGCTTAGAGTGAGCATGAGTATGAGTGAGCTGGTAGCTGGAGCCTTCTGTAGAGAATCTGGAGTATTTACTCCAGGCTGGCCTCCCCTCCGAAAGCACCCTTTGACTGCAGGGTACTTTTGTGATCTCTGTACAATCCTATGACAAGCATAATGAAGCAATCAAATGTATAGTATTGCTGTTATATCCAATATTGATATTTATTGCTTATATTACAAATTAAATTTTAATTGCTTTAACAATCTCCATTCTTCTGGACCATTCTGATAGGCTTCTACCTGGAATCAGTCCTCAGTCTTTCCTTTTCGAATCTGTCTTGTGCACAGTTGTCAAAATAATCTTCCTAAAGCATGGGGTTTTCTTGTACCACACACCTTCTCAAGAAACTTCAGAGGATTCTTTTTGCCTCTAGCATCAAATATTAAGTCCTTGCATTGGCAATTCAAGTCTGTCTGTCTGTCTGTCTTTCTTTCTTCCTTCCTTCCTTCCTTCCTTCCTTCCTTCCTTCCTTCCTTCCTTCCTTCCTTCCTTCCTTCCTTCCTTTCTTTCTTTCTTTCTTTCTTTCTTTCTTTCTTTCTTTCTTTCTTTCTTTCTTTCTTTCTTTCTTTCTTTCTTTCTTTCTTTCTTTCCTCCTTCCTTCCTTCCTTCCTTCCTTCCTTCCTTCCTTCCTTCCTTCCTTCCTTTCTTTCTTTCTTTCTTTCTTTCTTTCTTTCTTTCCCTTTCTTTCTTTCTTTCTTTCTTTCTTTCTTTCTTTCTTCTCTCTCTCTCTCTCTCTCTCTCTCTCTCTCTCTCTCTCTCTCTCTCTCTTCCCCCACCCTCCCTGTCTCCCTCTCCCTCTCTCTTTGTTTCTTTCTATCTTTCTCTTCCTTTATTTATCTGTCTGTCTATCCATCCATAAATCAATCTATCTATTTTTGTACTTACTTCCACGATCATAGATTTAGAGCTTGAAGGGATCAAGATCATCTATACCAGTCCCCTCATTTTACAGATAAGGAGACTGAGGGTCCAGGAAATAAAGTCCAAGGTCATGCAGGGCATATATTTCAGAATTAGGATCTCTTATGGGGCCAGAGCTTCATAGATGCAGAGCTAGAAGAGACCTCAGAGACCATTTAATTCAGCCTTTTTATATTACAGGTGAGGAAACTGAGGTTCAGCAAGGTTAAGTGACTAGCCTAAGGCCACATAGTTTGTGTTAATGATCTCTGTGCCATCTTGTTTAGCATTTGTAGTTATCTTATATGTGTGTGTATGCATACATATATGTGATATATATGTGTGAAAATATAAATATATGTATGTGTGTGCGTGCCTGTATGTTCCCAATTTCTTAAAGCTGGGATCCATGGATCTCTGAGGGGTCTGTTAATCCATGAATGAGGGAAAAATTATTTTCACTAACCTCTAAATGAAATGTAGTATTTACTTCAATTATGAATATGGGCAACACAACATGATTCTGAGAAGGGGTCTGTAGTTTTCTTCAAACTACCAAAGGGGGTACATGATGCACATAAGCTTGAGAACTCCTGCAATCAGCTATTAGCTTCTTGAGGGTAGCTTATTTCCCCCTTTGTCTTTGTATTCCAAGTAACAAGGACAATGCCTTGCATATAATTGACACTTAAAATGCCATCTTACTATTGACATGTTTGATGATATTATTGCTTTGACTCCCTTTCTTGCAAGACTGGGAAGATTTGGAGAAACTACTTTGATCCTTAGATTCGTTTAGTGTGATAATTCTTCCATGGTGGCCAATCACAAGAAGATTGTGTTGGAGTGGGAAAAGTATTGGAGCTAGAGTTAGAAGCCCTGGGTTCAAAGGCATGGAATCATTCCTTATTGTGTGAGCTTGGGAAAATTCCCAAACATCTCTGAGCCTCTCTTTCCTCACCTATAAAACATCTAAGATGACTTTCAAGATCCCTTCTAAGTAGAAGGCCTATGTACAGGGCTATGTTAGAAAAGGATTAACCATGGCTTACCAGAATATCTATATCTGTATCTATACATGTACATACACATGGCATACTTTTAAATTTAGTCTGCATTATTAGCATTTTCTTCATTCGTTTTATTAAGTCTAGGCAGTCAACAAAACAATAAATAAACTTGAATTTGTAGCATTTGTCAATTATTGAAATGTGAATACTCACACTGGAAATTTAACAATCAGATCCTAAGAACTGTCAATAACACCCTCCTAGCAATAAACTTTTCCATACCTTCTCACTGATGACTGTTTGATCTGCACACAGCAAAAACAAACAAAACATGAAACAACCACAACAAAACTGTAAAAGTGTTTCATTTCCTGGAAATGTGTGTCAATCGTGATCCCTTTGAGTACAGACAGGGGCTGAGAAATGCTACATCTTTTCTTTTTATCACTCTAAGGCACTTATTTCACCCTAGAGGGAGGAGAGGGCTGGAACATCCCCCACTGTTATTTACAGAATGCCTAGCTGGCTGGTCTGGCCATGTTGTTCAAGCTCTAAGCCTCTGTGATAAAATGCTTTTTTACTGCAGGATTAAGACTTAGGGAAAGTGTGGAAAAATGTTGCATCATCAGGAGTAGACTGGGTCCTGAGAGCCAAGTCATTAGATTGACATCTCTGTGTCAAAGTCAGGAATTCTGCAAGTGCACGAGAGAAATTGACGACTCCCTAACTTCTTGCACCATGGAATGAGGCCCCTCCAGAGAGGGACTGTGGGTTGCTCTAGAGTTCCCAGTCTGTAGCTCATTATTGGTGTTCCATAAATATTCCAGAGCTTGGTCAGAGATGATTCAAGGATGTAATAGAGCCTTTCTCTAGCTGCTGGGAAGTGTAGCTCAGGGAGGAAGGCAAAGTCAGATACCTGTGTCCAAATCACTGGGACTATCACAGAATTTCTCTTAGAGCCAGAGTTAGAAGCATGGAGAGAAGTGAGACTGGACACATAACACTTTAAAAATAACTTTAAAAAATATAGACACATGTATTATTTAATGTCAGATAGTTCCCCATGCCATAGCAGGAGTGTATTGATTTTGGTGCTTTTCAGTTGTTTCAATTGTATCTGATTCTTTGTGACTTTATTCGGAGTTTTCTTGGGAAAGATATTGGTTAAGTGACTTGCCCAGGGTCATGCAGCTAGTAAGTGTCTGAGGCCAGATTTAAATTCAGGAAGATGTGTCTTCCCAAAGCATTGATTTAAGGCATCACAGGTGTTACAGTCTCTGATCCATAGTGACTAGAACACACTTTTCAGAGTTTATATTGCTCAGTTTTTAAAAAGGGGAATCGAGGTACACATGCCTTGTGAATTTAATTCAGTGCAATTTCACAGTTATTAAGCACCTCTTACGTTAAGAGGCAGAGTAGGATAGGGGATAGAGGGTAGGTCTTGGTGTCAAGAAGAGCTTGGTGATTACACCTATTATCTGTGTGACTTGGGCAAGTCCTTTTGGCTCTTGGTTCTCTAGGCAATGCAGTAAGATCATTAGTTACAGACAAGGTCCTAATTTGCATCGCCTAGTAAGGATGTTTCCAGATCAGGAATCCCATAAAGAACAACAAAGAAAACAGTTCCTGTTCAATGCCAAGCTCATAAATCACAAATGTCACAGGGTTGTAGACCTAGGCAGAAGGGATGTCAGATGCTTTCTCGTCAAATCAGATTTCATTTTGTAGATGAAGACCTTGGAACCCAGTGAGGTCTGAGGTAACTGAGGTAAAAAAAAAAAGACATAAAATATTAGTGCAAGATTGAAACTCACTTCTGCCTAGTAAGGCAGTCTCTCTCCGTTCTACCAAAGGGCAGTGCACCAAGCTAGGCATTGTACATTTAAGAATGAAGAAAGATATTGTCCTTTCCCTCAGGGGCCTTAACTTGCTCTAAAACTCACTCTAGTTTTGTAACCTTACTTAGCAAGGCACAGTAATTGTTAGGGTGCTGGACTGGAAGTCAGGAGATCTGAATTTGAATTCTGACAGACATTAACTAACTGTGTGGAACTGGGCTAAGTCATTTAACTGCTGTATGCATCAGTTTCCTCATCTGAAAAGTGCACTAATACTGCCATCTACTTCAATGGATGGTTGTAAGAATGAGGTGGAATAACAAGTGAAATATTTTGCAGATCTTAACAAGATATATTAACAAGTGTGCTAATTGGAAAGGCAATGTGGTCAGCTAGGTGGCAAAATTAATGGAGTGCTGGACCTGGAGTAAGGAAGATTCACCTTCCTGAGTTCAGATCTCACCTCAGACACTGGGCAAGTTGTGTGACCCTGGGTAAGAAATTTAAACTTCATTTGCCTCAGTTTCCTTATCTGTAATATGAGCTACAGAAGGAAATGGCAGATCATTCCAGCATATCTGTCAAGAGTACACCAAATGCGGTCATGAAGAGTCAGACATAACTGAAAAAGACTAGACAACAACACAAGCACAGAGTATAGATACCAGACCTTAGATTTAAGAAGACCTTAGTTCAAGTACCTCCTCTGACACATACTGGGCTGTGTGACTCTGGATAATTTGGAAAACCTTTCCATCCTCTAGGCAACTCTCTATGACTGTAATTTTTGGGAAAGGTGCCCAGATGTACTGGTAGAGGGAGCTTTTTCATGTCCTAGTTCCCTATAGCATTGAAATCTCAGATCCAGGTCCCTATCTCTGTGACTAGTGCCTCATTCACAGAGCTCACAGAGAAAGCTCATAGTGGTGGGCAACAGATTTAAAGAGAAATACTCCATCAAAAGGTCAGAGGAATACAGAAGGACTCATCACTCTATGGAGTGAGGGTCCAGCAGGAGGGCAGTTCAGAAGCCCCAATTCGGTAATGGGTCCAAAGGACTCCGAGGTGAAGGCAATATACTTGAATCACCTTTTTCATCATCAAGCCAGGGACGTTTATTTTTCCTCCCCTCTGGTTGTTCCTTCTTCTCTGGATGGCTGGCTGCTCACGCTCACATCTCTTGGGTGTGACAGCCTCCCTAGGGATCAGGAGGAAGTTGCATGTGGTCACTGCAGTAAGCAGGACATCTGAGAGGGGGAGCAAACATGAAGCAGCTGCTACTGTACTCAGGAGCTGGGAGAGCTCAGAGCCAGGGGCAAGCACTAAGGCACTGTGTGGTATGCCATTGCCATTGGAGGAGGCATTTCTATCCGAGAGATTAGTGGTGACATCTGTTTTGAGAGGTGGTGGAGGGAGACAGGGGCATCCCTCTAGAATTCAGATGGTAGCCATAGACTCTTTGTTTTCTGCTTGCTGGCTCACTGGGGATGAGCCACTACAACTCCCTGGGGAGTGTTCTTTTCTTTAGGGAAGAAGAGAGGGGGGTAGCATTTTGTCTGGGTCACAAGTGAGCCGCACATGGCAATAGATGTGTTTCAGAATAGATACGGGTCAACTAGAGTGACCATTTTAGAAATATCTTTCATCTTCATTTCTGATGGATTGCTTATTGACACAACAATTTAAATGTCTTTGCCTCATCTCCCACTTTCCACCTGCACCTCCTGCCTAGGTTTGCACCTTGAGGCTTCCAAATGAGGGGCACCCTAATTTAATGCTTTGAGTTCTAACCTTGGGGCTGGGAGACCTGAGTCCAAGTTCCATCTCCTAGAATTATATGTATCAGCTGTATGATCATGGGTGGGTTACTTCATCTTTGTGACTCAGTTTCTTTGTCCATAAAATAGGGACACAATTTGGACAGAAATTATGGGCCTCCCAGGTGAGGAAACTCCTTCTTCCAATGCAGATCACCACCTTCTCTGGATCCTATAGCCTTAGGTAGCTGCTTGGGGCACTGAGAGTTAGAGTCACTTGCTTAGGAACACAGCCAGTAGATGTAGGGCCAGGGCTTGAAGCCTTGTTTTCCTCACTCCCCAGCCAGTGATCTACTATAGCAGTGGCCTTGAGCCTACATGTGCCCATCTATATCCTGGGTGTGGCCTTTTGACTTAGTACAGGTTTTATAGAATGAATCCTTTTATTAAGGGGATTTGTTCTGTGAAGTTCAGATTCAGTCAAAGGGTTGCACTTGAGGACCTAGAAGACCACATGTGACCTTGAGGCCATAGATTCCCCACCCCTGTATTATACAATTCTGGCTCTGTAAAATGAGGAGAATGGTACTTGTTTTACCCAGCTCATGAGGCTGTTGTGAGAAAAGTCCTTTAACCAAAAGACTTTAAACATGAAAAGAACCTTAAAGCATCCCAGGAATGGGAAATGATATTATTTTGGCAAGGTAGTTAGTGATTTAAAAAGAAATACCTAAATGAAAGTAGATGGAGCTTCTTAATTCAAAGGGAAATTGTCAGAGATATATTTCCTTGATTCTGAAGAAACTTGAAGAATCTGTTTCTGATTCCAATAATTATCTGATTTTTAACCTTTTTTTCCTCTTGTTTATATCAGATTTTCAAAGCAGTAAGTTCTAGGACTCATTTGATTGAGTTAGAAGACCCATATTCAATACTGAGCAGATGCTACCCTGTCTCTGGGCCTCAGTTTACCCATTTCTAAAATGACAGCACTCTACCTGTCCCCTTTCCAGATCCAAATCAATGAATGTAAACTCCCCGGGGTGGGGGAGAATCTGCTTCTTCTTTTTGTCCTTGAGTCCCCAGGGCCTGGCAAATGATTGGAATTTAGTGAATGGTTTTTTGAATTGAATTATTGAATGACATACAATCTCCCTTGCTGTTATTTCAAGGGTTATTCAGTAAAAATTGATTTACTAATAATGATCACATAGTTTTTCTGGCAGGCTTGTATAGCAGATGTCATTCTTTCCAGGACAAGGGTACCCATCTTCAGTTTATGTCCAAACCTAGATGTCAGTCTTATTTCTTATAGTCTGTACAATGAACGACAATAATAATGCCATATTTATGTGGTACTTTAACTTTTACATATTTCTTTCCTCACCATAGCCTTGAGAAGCAGGTGGGGTAAGGACCATTGTCTATAATCAGTGCTTCTTAAACTGTGGGTCATGACCCCATATGACAACAGCAAAAAAAATGGGCAATGACTAAAAATGAATAAAAAATCAAGCATATAATGAATCTGAGGTGTTTCTGGAAGCACTTGTATATGTTGTAACTTTCAACTTTACTGCAGCTTTGGTTCTGCACACAGAACATGCACACTTTGCACTGTGGAAGCCTCAGGCCATGCAACGCCAAGGACACTGCTTGCAAGTGGAAAAAATTTTAAAAGTCCTGGTCTATATTTTACAAATGAAGCAATGGAAGTTAAGTGACTTGCCCAAGGTCACATGTCTATTTAATCTCAGTGCCCAGTACTCTTTTTCTTTTTTGTTCAGTTGTTTTCAGTTATGTCTGGCTCTTTGTGACCCCATTTGGGATTTTCTTGGCCAAGATACTGGAATGATCTGCCATTTCCTTTTTTAACTCATTGTATAGATGAGGAAACTGAGGCAAACAGGGCTGATTGACTTGTCCAGAATTATATGACTACTAAATGTCTGAGGCCAGATTTGAACTCAGAAAGGCAAGTCTTCCTGACTCCAGGTTCAACATTCTCTCCACTGCATCACCTAGCTATCCCCTCCTGACTCGAAGTCATGTTGCAATAGGTCCCTAGAGGTGATCCTAGTTACCTCTAGTTATGGAAAAATAAGGATTGTAAAAACAATGTTGGCATGGACTGAGAGCTATAAAGGATCTTATGGGTCATTTATTCCCATACAACCATTATTAAGTGTCTCCTGAGGTCCAGGAACTGTCCTAGGTGCTAGCAATAGAAGAACACAATAAAACAAACAGAAACATAAAAAAGAACCCCAAAACACCACTTGTCCTCAAGAAGTTAATTTTTATTGGTTGTTCACATCATGTAAATTAAAAGGTAAATACATATACCAATTAGATACAAAATAATCATTTCTGGAAGAGAGGGAATTAGCATCTGGGGAAAGAGGATAGATTTTCTGTAGAAAGTAGGGCTTTAATTGGGCTTTCAAGGAATCAAGGGATTCTATGAGATGGAGGTGATAAGGAAGTGTGTTCTGGCTTTGGAGGGCAGCCTGTGTGAAAGAATGAAGGTAGAAGATGGAATATTGTGTGTGGGGGTTGATTCATTGGCCATTTGGGTTGGGAAGTAAAGCAAGTGAATGAAAATAATATGAAATAATCTTGAATGGGTACTCTGGAGGAATAATGGGAAAGACTTGAAAATGCCAAAGAGAGCACCTGGTGTTTTTATCTTTGAGCATTAGGGAACCACTGGAGACTCTAGAGCAGGACAATGTTATGGACATACCTTTGTTTAGGATTATCAGTTTGGGAGCTGATCACTCTAATGCTAATTGGATTTATGTTACTAGGAGTTAAAGATCTTCCCCACTCATTAATAAGCCTCATTTGAAGTCCATTGGGGGAAGAACTTGTTTAAAGGGAAAGTCTGCTTATGGGGAGTTTTGCTTGCCTGAAGGCTTTCACATCATTTGTTAATTAGGCACTGAAGCACAAGAGTTGTGATGCTTTCTGGTTTTGAAAAGTGTATATATACTCTGAGGTGAGGTTTTGCTTTGGGGCTCACTCACTGGAAAAATGTTTATGTAATATGGCCAAATGAGACTCTGGGTAGCTGTTAAGGAGCCAACCCTCCCAACTTTGAAAACCCAGATGTTTGTACTTCTCTCTTTGGTAATTATGTATGTATGTAATGGTCAGACAGTTGGCTTTGTCTGTTGATCTGTGATGTATGTATTGCTTATGATCAGACATTTAGAAGCCCTGTCTGTTGGTCTTTATGCTATTTTCCCTTTTTGTAATTTCTGCTCATAATTTGTTTGTATTTTTTCTGAAGTTCAGGGTGCTGACTCTTCCCCTGAACTAAGTGAATGATGTATATGTTTAATTAAAGTGATTGTTGACCCCTTAAAAGTTGCTTTCCTTTAAGAAAAGCAGATCCAAGAACTTGTACTACTAGGTCATCCTGGGTATGCCAGAGTGCTTGCTGTTACAATCACTTAATTGAAACCTCTTATTTTGTAAATGATGAAACTGATCCTAAAGGGAAGAGAAGTTATCTGTTGGATATTAGACATGTAGCAGAGATGGGATTTGATCCCAAGCCTTCTGATTCTAATTCTAATTGTAGTATTTATTTTATTACCCCCTCTGACCTGAATATCAAATTTCAAAAAGAATAGAAAATGGACATATCACTTGAAATCTCTCTGAGTATCTATTGTCTTTATGTTTATGTGGGTCTCTGCATTTTCACAAGTACAAAATCATGGAGATGTGACCAGGTAATAATTTCTGAGAAAAAGAGCTGAAAGTTTTGAATGGATTGAAAATGTGACATGATAGCTTCCAAAGCCATTGTGATACTAACCTACATAGAAGGCTATATTTCCCAGAAATCAAGGGATGGTAGATTTACTGTTCTGGGCACCATATTTTAGAAAGGACCTTGACAAGCCAGAGTAAATACCGAGAAGGACAACTGCAACACATAGGGACCACATGAATGTCAGGTGAAAGGAGTGAGGGTGTTTTTCAGTCTGAAAACTTAAGGAAGGGCATGATCAGTTTTAGTATTTGAAGAGCTGTCATGTGGAAGAGAGAACAGATTTATTCTGCTTGGATCCATAAAGCAGAGCTAGGAGCAGTGTGTAGACTAGCTCTCTTTTCACTTTCCCCCTTCTTTCCTCCTTTTTTTTTTTACCCATGTCTTCCCTCTTTCTTCCCTTTTTCTTTTTTTTACTCATCTTCATTTTCCTTCCTTCTTTTCTTTTTTCTTCCTTCTGTTCTTTTCCCATCCTTTCCATTCCTTCCCATCTTTACTTTCTCTTTTCCTTCCCCTTCCTATTCTCCTCTACCTTTTGTTTCCCTTTCCTCTTTTTTTCCTCTCTCCCTCTCACACTCAGGCACATACACATACCTTCCCCCTTCTTTCCTTTTTCTTTCACTTTCACTCTTCTTTCTGTCTCTCTCTGTCTCACACACACAGACACATACACACACCTTCCACACCCTCTACCCTCTGTCTCTCTCCTCTCGCTCTGTCTCTCTTTCTTCCCTCCCTCCCTTTATTCTTTTGTGACTGTCTTTTTTTCTCTTCTCTTCCCTTTGTTTCTGGATCTTCACTATTTATTTCCCTCCCTCTCTGTTTCTCAACCACTCACAATATCAAGTCAACAAACGTGATATAAAACAGTTACGTACTTTTTATGTTTCCTGTATAGTTTCATACAATTGAGTGGAATAGTTTTTTTTTCCTTAACCAGCCATTAAACCATTTTTATCATTTATGTAAGTATTTATTTATGTCCTCAATACATTTCTGTGGATTCATGGACACTGTTCTGTTCCTAGTCTCTAACTCTGTGCATAGAGGCTAGACTCAGGTACCAAATTTTGGAGAGAGAAATACTAAGTAAATATTAAATATTAAGTAAAGACAAGAAGGGAATTTTCTCTATGCAAAGAGGTAGAGCTCAGTGGGATTGTTCCATAGGAAAGTTGTAGGGGGTAGGCAGAGTGTGGGGAATAGGCTCTTTGAGAGAACACATTAAAAAAAAAAAACAGCCCTGGACATGAGTACAGCCTTGGTTATCATTTCTCAGAACTGCTATTCCGAGGGGATGAGAGTGCAGAGATGTACTTTGTCCCCTAAAGCAATTTTTCTTTCTGGCTTACGTGTCCCAGGAAGAGCAGGTGGATGTCTGCCAATCTAATCCTTAATAGATGCACAAACCTGGACTCATTTGGGGCATTGACTCAGTTCCAGTTTGTAGTTTACTGCAGTGGTTACGTCTCCTACCATTTTGGAAATAAAGATCTCCTTTTGTAATACATGTAAAGGCAAAGGTAATTTAAGGAAATTGAAGCTTTCACTTGTCCCTCATAATATATGTGAATATTTCTCACTCCAACTCTGCAAATTGTTAGCAGATGACTTTATCTCTCCTAGCTAGGATCATTTTGTGCAATTAAAATATCATTTACCAGAATATTTAAAATTACTCATTAATTATAGAAGATTAATTTTTAAATATGGCCCCACATTTGCATTTAATTATATCCTACTGTTTACTGATTTTAAAGGCTTAGCACTTTAGAAAAAGTGTTACATATCTAAGAGATCCCTTTTTTTTCTCTTAAGAATTGCCTAAAAATAGAATGATAAATGAGCAGGAGTTTACTAGGGCTCTACTTTGTGAGCTTGGGGAATTGTCAGCCCTTAGGTTTGGAAAGAAAGGACTTCCTTGGGGGTGGTGTGAGGTGTGGTGATAGAACAGTCTCTATCTAAAGCAGTTATCCTTCCTTACAACATCCTGGGTGAGGATCCATCTATCCATCAAATGGAGGGGAATAGGATTAGGGTTAGGGAAGGTAATACCATCATGTGCTAGGGCATTTCACTTTGGCAAATTTCTAATAATGAAGAACAATTTGGGAAATTCAGAGCCTTTCATATTCTAAAAAAATAATCACCCTGGAAGATAATTGCTAGGATAGTAACAGCAGAAAAGGATGACCAAATCTGATAGTTTATGAAATCCAGTGACAGCCTCCCAGAAAGACATCACCTTGCAGTCACTGATATTGAGCTTTTCTTGAGCTCAAATGAAGGCGAATAACCAATCTGTTGACTTTCAGCAGACTTCTATCCTATTGAACTCAGTTTTGCAGAAGATCCTGAGTTTTTTTTTGTATAATTAAAATCAAAGAATCACTTCATTTTATTTGGATTATCTGGGGACTTTAATGAGTAGCCCCTTTGATTACTTAGCAGATGGGGATGAGAAAGAGGAAAAAGAAAACACCTGATAACTTCATTTCTTCAAAAGACTGTATTACCCTAGATGCCTCTCCCTCATTTTCATACCCCACCCCTCCCAAACATACATAGGGGATTTTGGCTGACAAAGGCTACAAGTAGACAGAATGAGGGTAGGGAGGGGTTCCTGAAAGGACTGGCAGAGAGCAGCAAAGCTTCACCGGGTATTTTTGGGTAGTCTGTTAGAATACATACTGTGCATTATGAGAAGTGTAGGTTAGAGAAGGTTATCCAAATTGGCATAAATTCATCTCCATTGAGCTGCATGCAGGATGGAGCTGCTCCTACGCCATCAGCTTTATACAGTTTTCTCCCAGAGGGCACCATCTAGGCAGCTCTCAGCTGCCTAAATTGACAGAGAGGGCAAGGAAGGCCCCATTTTCTCCCTGCATTTAGCTGTCTTATTTCCTGCCCCTATCCACCTCCAGTATGTCTGAACTCTCCTGTGTCCTTGATCATACTGTCCATTATGCCTGGAGTATTCTCCCTCTGATGCTTGATGTAGAACAAGCAGTGTAGTCCAGTGAAAATAGGGGACCTGAGTTTGAATCCTAGTTCTGATATTTATTATCTGTATGACCATGGGCATTGAACCCAAATGTAAGACTTTATATTTTATCTTATTTGGCTTAGTTCAGTGTTTGACATTATCAACGTTTTGGGGTCCCTAAGCCTCCCACAATAGACATGCCTTTATTCTATGCCTTTATTCATCATTGATATAGACATACGTATCTTTATATGTTATACATATATATACATGTGTATATACACATATACATATTAATATCTATCTATTTATCTGTCTGTTTATATAACTTTCTATCCATATGTTCATCCATCCATCTGTCTATCTATCTTTCTATCTGTCTATCCATCCATCTATCCATCCACCCATCCATCCATCCGTACATCCATCCATCCATCCATCCGTCCATCTATCCATTCATCCATCTGTCCAACTGTCCATCTGTCTACCTATCTGCCTATCTATCTATCTATCTATCTATCTATCTATCTATCTATCTATCTATCTATCTATCTACCTACCTACCTACCTACCTACCTATCTATCTATCTATCTATCTATCTATCTATCTATCTATCTATCTATCTATCATCTATCTATCTATCTATCTATCTACCTATCCATCTATCATCGTCTGTCTGTCTGTCTATCAGTATTCAGCTAATCATAGATCCCTAGGGCACAATACTGACATTTCCTTACAAGTAGAGATTGAATTGTTCCTCACATATTCTTTTTATCTGTCTGGCTTATTCAACTTATTCCAAACCCTCCTGACTATATCACTGCCTAGCACATATCTTCCCATCTTGTCTACAAAAATGCTGTAAAAGATGTCAAATGCATTGCTAAAATCTAGGTTATCTATATCCATTAGCATTTCCCACATCTATAGCTTTCAAAAAGGAAATGAGATTAATCCTGATGAAAATATGCAAGTTTTTTGAGATATTTTCTTTTGCAGACCTCATTAACCACCCTGTTAGTAACATCTTCTCTAGGGTAGGGGAAGGGAGGAAGGATAAAAAGGAAAAAAATCAATTTACATGATAACTTTGTTGTATATTTGGAGGGAATAGCAAGTTGTTTGTAGTAGATTTGCAGTTTCATGTGCAATAATCTTTTTTATTGTACTTGGTTATGAAAATGCTTGTCTTGTTCCATGATTTCAAAATAAAATAAAAATAATTTTTTCAAAGAATTTTTCAAAGGATTCATATAGAAATCTCTAGTCTGTCAGACTCTCCTCTTAGGGTCTTGTTTATTTTTCAAAATCAAGGCATTTTTCCTTTTCAGTCTTATGGCATTTCTTCCATTCTCTTTGATCTCCTGAAGATCCCATACACAATTCAATTCACCAAATGTTTGTTTCATATTTTCTGTTGAACAAGATTATCTAATGATCTTTTCATTGCCCTGAGATATCGGAGCCTGGTGATATAAATTCATTAAAAGCTATCAGGTATTTTCTTATTTAGTCCTGCTTATCCTGGGTTTTATTTCCTTCTTTGTTGTTTTGTTATTGTCTCATGCTTCACAATATAAATGTAATTTTCCTTGGTGAAGAAAGCTAAACAAAATAAGTGGTGAATGGCACTCTCTTTTCTCCATTATCAGTTATAACCACCCATCCACTCCAAATGGTAATATACTTTCTTCTTATTCCATGTTTTACAACCAAACTACTAAGTGTCTCCCCACCATTCCCATTTCTCTACAAATGAAATGCAACATACTTTGGAGATGATGGAGAAGGTAATTCTTCTAATGCAGGGGCATCAAACATGTACACAATGGCCCACAACACTCCTGAGTGTGACCCAAACCTGATAAATGTAACTTGGGAAATATTAACAAAATATCTACAAATAAAATAAAACATAGACAGTGGGGTTTCAATATGCGATTTTCTAAGTTAATTTGTGTCTACAGCTCTACTTACTTTTGGTGGTCCTCATGTCTATTTGTTTGACACCATCACTCTTCAAGTAGTTCAAGAAATGGTATTGGATCTAAATCTTGATGTATCACAAGGATTTCCACAAATAAAAATGGTAGAGGGGTTCTAATGACAACAAATGCACAAAAGTGAGAGTTGGTTGAATAAATTAAAAGAAGGGTGGATGCTGTAGTTTGGTAAGTGAAGAATCAAAATGAGAGAGAAGGTTGCATAGGCACACTGTCAAAATAATCCAGAAGTCTTTGCCTCGAATGCCAGACTAGGGAGTCTAACCTTTAGATGGACAATGGGGAGCCACTGAAGCCTTTTAAGGACAGCATAGGTGAGTTACGAAGAATATTGTAACAATGTCCATGGGATATGATTGCGATCAAATAGCAGGGAGAACATAGAGATGATTTTTATAATGTCAGGTAAAAAGCAATGAGGGTGTCAGGTAAGGTGTTAGTGTTGTTGTTTTGTCATGTCTGACTCTTTCTGACCCTATTTGGGTTTTTTTGGCAGAGATTCTGCATGGTTTTCCATTTTCTTTTTCAGCTCATTTCACAGATGAGGAAACTGAGGCAAACAGGGTTAAGTGACTTGTCTGGCGTCACAGAGTTAGTAAGTGTCTGAGGCTGGATTTGAACTCATATCTTCCTAACTCCAGGCTTGGTACTCCATCCACTGTGCCACCTCTATGCCCAAGGGTAGTAGTAGAGGGATTTGAATGCAAGATAGAGATTCAAATGATAATTCTTCAGGTATAAAAGTTAGGACATACAGAAAAGATTCTGGAGTCAGTCCTATATGCTCTTATCAGTAATGGCATTAGTGTGGGGCCTTCTGTTTTCAAGTCTAGAGGATTTCACATCACAGTCTGTATTAAGCTTCCCTGAGTCCTGAACATCAACTTGGGTACCAAGGCATTGGACCTTGTATTGCCTGAAATAAGTCCCCTCCCTGAATTCAGAAAACTGATTCATCTGAACCAGAATTACATGCCAACAGTTCTTTCAAGTTTGATTGATGATTTTCATTTCAATATTATTGTCATTTCCAGAAATACCTCATCCAACCCTGTGAACCTTCTCTGTAACCAAGAAAAAGAGTTTATCAGAATCAACCAAGATAGTGACTATGTCAGGCAGTGTATGCAACGTTCTGCACCTATAGTCTCTCACTTTTAACATGAGGAGGAAGATGCATTTCTTATAATCTCTGCCAGCTGGAAATGGATCATTATATTACACAGCAGTTACTTTCTTTTGAGTATCCTTTTCATGTATACTAATATAATCATTTTGCATATTACTTTTCTGGTTTACTCTATTTTGCTTACTCTATTTTGTGTCAGTTCATTCAAATATTCCCTCAATTCTGTCCCTGATAATCTATTTTGGTACAATAATATGTCATTATATCATTATACCATTGTTTGTCCAGTCCTTCCCCAATTGGTAAAGGTTAGGCTGCCTTTTCCTAGTATTCTCTTCCTTCTTTCCCTTCTACTCTTGTGCTTGCACACTCCAAATACAAGTATTGCAGGACTATAAGTCTATATACAAGGAAAAAAGGAATAAACATTCAGAAATTATATAACAAGGAAACGTATTAAGGGAAAATACAAAAAAAAATCAACCCAATCTCAGACTGTGTTCCTAAATATTCTAAGCAGTTCTACTTTAAAACTTTCCCAGACTTAGCTTATCATTCCTGGTTCTTCCTCTGCTGTAAATGACATCCACTTTATCTACCCTCCATTGTAGCCTCAGACAAAAATGGTAGCTTTATTTCAGAACACAAGTATACCAAATTTGGTATTTACTCACATGGACTTTATGGTTAGATTTCATTGGTATGTTCTTTGAAATCCCAGTTTATGTTCACCCAATCAGGAAACCTCCTCATGAGAGACAGCTGGCTCAGAGTTATTCACTCACGTTACCTTGCAATCACTTCTGTCGAACTATCTGACTTCACCTCTGCCACTAAATGAGAAAAAAGGAAATACAAAAAGGGAAAAGAACACCATTCCCATCAATTCAAAGTTAGATTTAAACTTGGTCCATTTTACCCTTAAAACTCATTATTCATATCTCTTTCATTAAATTGTGGTAACTTATTGGATGGGAGGAGATAGGAAGATTATGGTGTCCAACCAACTCCAAAATATTGATATGACCCTGGGAGAATGGTGATACCATTAATAAGGACAGAGAAACTGGGAAGATTTGTGGTGGAGTGATAATGAATTTAATTGTGGACACATTGAGCTACCGATAGGATTTCTAAATAGAGATATCTAAGTGACAGGTGGAGATATCAGGCAGTCATTAGGGGGAAGGGCCAGTGCTGAAGATAAAGATTTTTACAGTCATCCGTGTAGGAACAGAAGTCAAGGGAAGAACTCTGAGAAGTGGGGAGGACCTTGAGGTATGTCCCATGCTTAGGGGGGCAAAATAAAAAAGAGGATACTGACAAAGGAATTAACTAGGTTTCTTACATTGTAACACACCTGTTTTGTTACTTTGTTTCTTACTTTGTTACCAAACCTTGCTAGCTGAGATCAGTCACTTTGGCATTGGTCCATCAGTCCAAGGAGTAATCAGCCTAAAAGGCCTTACTCTCCATCAAATAGACCTGCTTGCCTGCCTGCTTCAAGGACAGCGTTTCCAGAAGGGTGAAATGCCCTTTGCAATACATATTTTTCCATCCATTCATTAGCACCTTAAAAAAACTTTGTAGTTAAAATTAAATTTCTGAAATTGTCAAATAAAAGTCAGATGGGGCTGCTTAGGGGTGATTAGTGAAAATGCAGGCCTCCTTAATATTTCTCATTTGCAAACTAAGTGTCCACAGCAGGAGCCCAGAGACAGGGACTCTAGGCTGGGCCGTGAGAGCTGACATTGTACTTATGTGAAGTGGGGGTGGGGGTGGTAGGTCCTTGGAAATGCTGCAAGGCCTTTAAAAGACACCTTCCATTTTCTTTTCCTAAATCAATTTCTGTTCTGAATGCCACTTGATTCAAAGTCAAAAACAGTTTAGCAAGTGCGAGTCAGGAGCCTGGATACAATTATGGATTCATTAATATTCAACACACTGGAACCTGGGCACTGCTGCCTGAAGTGCCCTGGCCTCATAAATTCAATCTTGTACACTTCACGGAATGAGGGTGGTGAACCATATAAGGGAGTGGGCACGCTTAGCCCCAAACAAAACAGGATGACCAGCCTCAGCAAACACCCTACCTTCCACCCTGCAGCATATGAAACTGCTGTGAATGTCATGTGGAACAAACTCTGGCTCAAGATTTTGGTAGTTTTGGGATTTGGCTCAGTGATTGTTGGCTTTTAGATTGCAGCTTATTATAACAAGTCTTCAACTCATCATGGACCGAATTCCCCTTGGTGTCATGTCTGAACCCTCAAGATACTTGCCTTCAAAGCCATAAACAGGCAAGGCTTGACCCAAGAGACACAAACCCAGGGCATGGCCAAGGGCAACAAGGCAGGACACAGAATGAAAAAGTGAGGGCATGTGAGGGGAGGGAATCTATTGACAAATTAATAGAAGGAAAAAGGCCGCTTGGACTTTCATTTCACATGCGTACAAATAGAAGGCCCATAAAATGCCATGGCTTTTATCATTTTATGACAGGCAATGTCCTTCCAAACATGTCTAAATTTAACTTCAAAGGGGAATTAGTGAAAAGAAACTTGCCTAACAAAGCACCAGGGACTCAGGTCCCAAAGGTAGAGGAACAATTCCAAGAGCATCCAGTCAGAAGGACTAACTAGCCTTGGTGCTGAATTTTCTTAGGAACTAGGGAATAAGATAGGTGAATGTGTGTAACTTGCCTCTGAGGAGAACTCAAAGCAGGTAACTTTGGGGCTCCCTCATTTTTCTGAGCCTCTTGAAGCTGTTTTTTTTTTTTTTTACTCTCTAACCAAGTTAAATATACTTATTTTGGCTAGTTGTCTGTGAATTACTTCATTCCAAGTAAAAGACAATTGTCTCACTATAGGATGTTAGATTTGGGGATGGCAGGAGCCTTTGTGGTGGTTATCTAGTCTAAATAAGAAATATGAAGCATAGAGAGCTCAGCTGACTTTCCCACATAGGTAGTGAGTGGCAGATGTGGGACTTTAACCAAATGCAGCTGGCTCTGAAATCCAGTGCTTGTCCATCTCCCTTGCTAGCAGGCAGTTCTGACTCAACACAGACTGGTTTGGTCTCCTGCCAGTGGTACCAGCATCTTCCCGGCAAGGAGAAGGCAAAGCAGGTTCCTCTTTAACACTTACCTCCCCAAACTGCTTGACCTCCAGCTCTCAATCAGCCCTACTTTTAGGACCAAACTGGCTGTATCTGGTCCTGTTTGAGGGGTTCCTAGAAAACCTCTAACCACAAAAAATACTTTCTTTATCCCACCATTATGATTTTGTCCTCTTAAAGTTCATTCTTCAAAATATATATGTCTTAAAACCTCACTGTGAATTATTTATTAGAAGCAGTCCTCATATTAATATATCTGCATATCATTCCAAGGAATACAAAGACTTTCTGCACAATAACTGTGTGTAGCAGTCAGTTAAAATGTTTTTATCCCTATTTTATAAGATGAGGAAACTGAAGCACTGAGAAGTCAGATGACTTGTCCAGCCATATAGCTAGCAAGCAGGAACCTAACCATCATTGAATTCAATTAAACAGTGACAAGAATGCTGACATTTGAAGTAATTACCATATAAGAGTTCATAGAGTGCCTAACAATATAGATTTTTCCAGAGATCCTCTTCCCAGGGTGTCACCTTCTTAGCTGGCTGCTGTTAGCAGTGGTAAAGGGAGCAGGTACTGTGGGTCCTGGAGTGAGGCATAAATTGATCACTCTGACTTCACCTATATTTCTGAACCAGTGCTGTGAGGAAGGGTTAAAATGAGTGACTTTATATAAGGAAATGAACAGCATGGAATAATGGACAGAGAGCCTGCCTCAGAGTCCAGAAGACCTTGGTTCAAGTCCTGACTTTTACATCAATAAATCAATCAATATGAATTTATTACCATTTTTTTCTTTGTAACCCTAGGCAAGTACCTTAATTTTTCAACTCCCAGGAGTAATGTTTTAAGACTATTAAAATGTGGAACTGGGGGCCCTGAATGGGTAGAGTGAGTGCCCTCTCTCAGTAGTTTCCTCTGTAAATGAATCAAAATGCCTGGTAAAAAAGAAAAAGAAAAGAGGAGTGGAAAGAAATTTAAAACAGATCTGGTTCCAAATCTAATACACTTTCCAGCTCTTCATGAAGGGCTCAAGTACTTTGAGATAAGGAGGTAGTAGTGGTTAGGATATGCACACACACATATGTATATGTGTATATTTATATATGTATGTGTGTATATATACATAAATATGTATGTGCACATGCACACATACATATATATACATACACACATATGTATGTGTGTTGTATGACATAGAAAAGAGGAAAGTACCAGTAACAATGACTAATAAGAGCTAATATTTAAAGACTTATGTTTACAAAGCACTTTATAATTTTATCTCATTTGGTCCTCACATCAATCCTGTGAAGTAAGTATTATTGTTATCTCTATTTTACAAATGGGGCAACTGAGGCTAAGAGAGGTTGCCCACAGTCACAGAGCCAAAACAGAAAATGCATTGACTTGAGACAGTGATTTGTCATTGGTCATTCTAGGCTTGCCTCATCTTTCATTTTTCATCTACCCTCTCATGCTTTCCAGGTTTATACTTCTTTATACTATAAAGAATGAGGTCTACTTTGAAAAAATGCTACTTTGCTGCCTAGGAGAAACTTAGTCTTGAAGCCTAGAATGAAGATAGAGGTGACTTGTAGCACTTAGACTTGCTAATGTTACAAGGAATGCCTCTTTGTCCATGTGCCCATGTGCATGAGCTTGGTGGAGCGAGGTCATCAGAGCAGATGGACCTTCCTTGGCATGCATGTTTAGGGAATGAATGCTCTTTGACAAATTTGTTGGGATGAGACATTTGACATTTCCTCTGCTTTTAGGGGGTATGGGGGATATTAGAGCCATTTCTGATTTTCAATAAAGAATTGATTTAATATTCTTTTCTTCAAAATTCATTTTGAACTGTCACAGTGAAAGATTTATCTATTGCTATGAGTACTGACTCTGGAATGTTATCGATATGGATAGCTCAATGAGAACCCTATTAAGATTTCTACTTTTGGACAGCTCCATCTCAGGTACAAGTGGAAATGGGGTTGCAGGAGCCACAGTTGAACCCCCCTCAGTAGCTACTTGAATGTAGGCAAGGCATCTCACCTGTCTAATACTCGGTGACCTAACCTATCAAATGGTAATGCTAATATTTGTTTGAACTACCTATCCGAGGGATGACAGGGTTTTGGAGTTGAGGGTGTTGATAATGGCCTGCTAAGAATACAGTAAAAATGAGACTGTGGCAAGCAGGGGATTGCACATGATTTTTATGGTTGCAATGATGTTTCTATTTGACTGGCTTGTTATGAGAGCGGAAACTGGTTAGTTCTTACTGACGTGCATGTTAGGGATGATTGGTCATTTCTCTGAGTTTTGATTTTGACAGTTCTAATTATTTTTCCAGTTCTAAATACATGAACTGTAATGATTTGGAGTTTGAACAACTTTTTCATTTGCTATTGCTCATATAGGTCCCTACTTCATTTCCCTCCTGTCTAATCTCTTAGGGCTTCTAGCCTCAGATTGGTGAATTCAGACCATGCCCCCATATAGCTTTTCTCAACTGAAGCCAGATGGCCAGGCTGCAGCAATCATGAGTGAAAAGGCATGAATCACAACCAGGAACTCACAAACTGTCCACAAGAAGCCAAAATAGTCCTGTGTTGGGATCTTTATGTCTCATTTCACACAAGTCTGGGGCCAACCCTGATGGACATCACTTATCTATGCATGTACTTTTGAAGGAAGAATTAGGCATTTTTACCCAAACATGAGTGGTGAAAACAGGACCCTTCCACTAGCATAAGTAGATTTGTAATCCTGAGATACATTATAGCTACAGGCCTAAAATTTCCTACAAAATACAGACAAAGATTGAACATTTCTTTACAAACAAGCAACATGGGGGAAAAATAGAGGGCAGTTAGCTGGTACAGTGGATAGAGCACCAACCCTGGAGTCAAATCTATCCTTGGATACTTACTATCTTGTGACCCTGGGCAAGTCCGTTAATCTCACTGCCTCCAAAAACCACAAAGAAAAGTAAAAGAAGCATTGTGGCATAGTGGAAAGAGTATTGTCTCTAGAGCCAGAAGACCTGAGGTCAAATTCTACTTCTGCTACTTAGTCCTTCTGTGAACTCAAGGCATCTAGGAAACATAGTGGATAGAGCCCAAGGCTTGGAATCAGGGAGACCTGAGTTTGAATTCTTCCTTAGAAGCTTGCTAACTGTGTGACCGTAGGCAATCCACCTTAATTCTCTCAGCCTCAGTTTCATCTTCTGTAAAATGAAGGTATTGAACTTAATAGTGTCTAAGGTCCTTTTAAGAGCTACGTCTTTTTTTCAAAATTTTAAATCATTCCATTTTGCACTGGATTTCTCATATAGAAGAACTTGTACTTAACTCCTAACAGATTTCCTTATTTTATTTAGTATTTTATTTTCCTAAAGTTACACATAAAAGCAATTTTTAACATTTTTTTTAAAACTTTGAATTCCAAATTCTCTTCCTTCCTCCATCCCCACCTCCCCTCATTGAGAAGGCAGGTAATTTGTTATACACATGTAGTCATTCAAAACAAATCCGTAATTGTCATGCTGTGAAAGAAAGCATGGACAAAAATTCAAGAAAAATAAAACAAAAAAGTATACTTCAATCTCTATTCATATATCATCAGTTCTTTCTCTGGGGATGGATAGCATTTTTTATCATAAGTCCTTCAGAGCTGTCTTGGATCATTGTATTGAAAGAATAGTTGAGTTGTTCATAGCTGATCATCTTACAATATTGTTATTATTTTGTACACAGTACATTTCACTTTGCATTAGCTCATGAAAGTCTTTCCAGGTTTTTCTGAGAGTATCTTCTTCTTCATTTCTTACAGTACAGTACTATCCCATCATAATATACCACAATTTAATTAGCCATTTCCCCAATTGTTGGGTATTCCCTCAGTTTCTAATTATCCCCCCCTGAAAAGAGCTACTATAAATGTTTTTGTACATATAGGTCCTTTCTCTTTTTTAAATTCTTTTTTGGGATATAGACTTAGTAGTAGTATTGCTATGTCAAAGAGTATGCATGGGTTTATAGCCCTTTGGGCATGGTTCCAAACTACGTCACAGAATGGCTGAATCAGTTCACAACCACATCAACAATACATTAATGTCTTATTTTTTCCCCACATACCTTCCAACAATTGTCATTTACCTTTCCTGTCCTATTGGCCAATCTAATAAGTATGAGGTAGTACCTCAGAATTATTTTAATTTGCATTTCTCCAATGAGTAATGAGTTGAGTATTTTTTTTATATGGCTATAGATAGCTTTGATTATATCATCTGAAAACTGATCATATTTTTTGCTCATTTATCAATTGGGAAATGGCTCTTATTTTTTTATACATTGACTCAATTCTCTATATTTTTGAGAAATGAGACCTTAATCAGAGAAACTTGCTTCAATTTTTTTCACACTTACTATTGTTGTTTCCCTTTCATCCTATTCTCCCCCCATTTATTCTATTCTCTCTCTCCTTTCACTCTGTCCCTCCTCAAAAGTGTTTTGTATCTGACTACCTTCTCCCCCAATCAATTCTCCCTTCTATCTTTCCCTTCTCTTATCCCCTTCCCCCTTACAGAAAAGATATATTTCTGTACCCAATTGCATGTGCATGTTATTCCCTCTTTGAGTCAATTCTAATGAGAGTAAGGTTCAGTCATTCCCCTGAACCTTCCCCCTTTTCTCCTCCACTGTAAAAACTGTTTCCTGCCTCTTCTATGTGAGATAATTTACCTCATTCTACCTCTTCCTTTCTCTTCTACTCTCAGTACATTCTCCTCTCTCTGCTTAATTTTATTTTTTTAGATATCATCCCTTTATATTCAACTCACACCTGCACCCACTGTCTTTATATACTCCCTCTAACTACCTTAATGGTGAGAAAGTTCTTATGAGTTACAAATATCATTTTCCCACATAGGAACATAAACAGTTTAACCTTATTAGGTATCTTATGAATTCCTTTCCTGCTTACCTTTTTATGCTTCTCTTGAGTCTTGTATTTGAAAGTCAGATTTTCTATTCAGCTCTGGTCTTTTCATAAAGAATGCTTGAAAGTCCTCTATCTCATTTAATATCTATTTTCCCTCTTAAAGGATTATACTCACTCAGTTTTGCTGAGTAGATGATTCTTGGTTGCAATCCTAGCTCCTTTGCCCTCTGGAATATCATATTCCAAGCTGTCTGATCCTTTAAGGTGGAAGCAGCTAAATGTCGTTATGCTGACACAGTCATAACATCATACATTGTGGTGTAACAGACCTTTCCAGGTCACCCTCTAAGTTGTCTTAGGCATCTGTAGGCTGAGACGTCTGGAACCTGCCAGTGCTGCCAGTGATTCACACCTTGAGGCCTGCTCCTAGTATTTTGGGGGCCCAGTCTGTACCAGCACAGCTTGCACTGTGCTGTGCTCCTATCTCACTCTAGGGCAATAGGCCTTTCCTGATGACTTTCCAAGTTGTCTTGGGATGGAAATTTGTTTTACTGCATCTTTTTTGTGGGTTCTGCTGCTCTAGAATTTGTTTAGAGTGATTTTTAAAGGTATTTGGAGGGATTTTGGGCAGATCTCAGGTGAGTTCCTGCCTTTATTCCACCATCTTGGCTCCATCCCCTAGCCCTACATCTATGATCCTATACATCACCATTTCCCTGGACCTCAGATTCCTCATCTGTAAAATGAGTTCGGTGGATTAGATTGTCTTTCAGTTGATTTCCACTTCTAGTTTTATGATCCTAAATTCCAAAAGTAATTTCCTTTAGTAACAATTTCCTTAGTAACTTCATCTCTAAACAAAATAGCTCATTTACCTTTTCATGTTTAGCAATGTTAATGCCACTGAAATTTTAGTATGTTTTGTCTGTGGCTAGTTGAATTGTTCCTCCCCTTTGGGGAGGAAGGTACGATTGCTTTGGGGAACTGAGCTGTAAGTACATGGACCAATTTGGATTGTGCTCTCCTGAAGAGGCACAATAATCCCACAAAAGACAAATAAAGCCTGAAACTTTCAGGAATGAAACCTACAAAAACTCACCGATGAGACCAAATGGCTTTGAGTGCAGCTAGGATTTTATGCTTATGATCACAGCATTCAAAAGTCCAGTTTGGACAGCTTTATTTTTGTGAAGATGTAGACCAGAAATGTCCAGATATTAAGCCACATATAGCTGCAAAACTCTCTGATGAGGCCTAGACTAGATTAAAATGTAATTGGAAATGCTTAAAAAAATAAATAAAATACAATAAAACATAGATAATGCTAATTTATATTTTTCTATGTGAATATGCAACCCAGAAGTATTGGTTTCTGTTTGAAATTATCACTGAGAAATGGCACTTTGATCTGATGTGAATCTAGGTTTCATCTTGGCCATCACCATATCCCTGGTGAATCTAATGTATTGCTTGTAAAAGCTATAGCTGAAAGACCTGTCATCTCCTGTATGGAACAACTGAAAAATGGACATATTTCTTAGCACTACATGGAGCTTTTACAAAAATTGACCATTTGTTAGAGCAGAAAAATATTATAAATAAATTTAAAATGCAAGAAATAGTAAACAATAATTTTGTTAAGAGGTGATGAGATTCTGATAGAAGGTGATGGCTTTATGTGTGGAGAGAAGAGGATGGGATAACAGCGATGTTGTTGGGATAGACTTAGCCACTGACTGTGTGTGTGTGTGTGCATGCGCGCATGCATACATGTATTGAGGGGACACAGTAAAGGTGATGGAAAAATCAAGAGTGTAATAGTTTATATCACAAATTTCAGAGTTGTAAGGAACTGCAGTGGCAATCTAGTTCAATCTGAAAGAAAATCAAATGATATACCTGACAATTTGGCACCTAGCACATGTTGAAGACCTCCAAAAGGTTTCACCCACCAGCTCCTCAGGCAGCTCATTCCACTTTTTAGAAAAGTTTCAGTTGATATCTCCTTTCCATATCAAGCCTAAATATATCCCTTTGCAAATCCTTGTTCTTAAGCTGCTTCTTTCCTAGACATATCTCTCACCTTTCTACTCACTTTAACCCCTTTCATCCCTTATTACAGCTTAAGCCTGGTGTCATTTGGAAAATAGAGCATACAGACTTTGCCTGTTTTTTTGTGATCAGCGAGCTGATTCAGCAATACTCTACAGATGGCAAATTAACTGAATATTAATCCCAATGATTAAAAAGTCCATCAGCTACACAGAGATTAGTGGCATCATGAAAAAGGTTATCCTAGAAAATGCTAGGATGGGGATCTTGGGAAATTAAAGGAATCACTTCAAGGATTCATCCTCTGCTCATCCTCTGCAGCACTATTTAATGTCTGTCTTCTAAACACTTGAGGTTGGCAGGGTCCATCTGGAATTGTTGCTTCGTCTGTTGTCACAAAAAAGTGAGTTGCTTTTTTTTAAACATTGCTGCAGTTTCTTAATGTTAACCTCATTCTCCCCCCAGTTTCCACTAGAGCCCTTATTTCTATGAAAAGAGCATGGAACAGGAGTTTAGCACTAGGAGTGAAGAAGACCAGGGTTCATATTCTGCTTCTAAAGTTTTCTAGATTTTTGTCATTGGACAAATTATTTTATCTCTCTAAGACTCATTTGTAAAATGGAGATAACAGTAGAATTTTCCCCAAAGAGTTGTTATAAAGGAATAAATGAAATAATTTATGTGCGGTGCATGGCAAATCTTAAAATACCACATAAACATTAATGGTGGTTATTATAATTGTAACAAAGAAATACAAGAAGGCAGCATAAACTGGCACATTGTTTTTGACAGAATATGCCTCATTTTTCATCTGTACAATACCTCCCTCCTCAAACAAAAAAGAATTTGTTCTTTTATTCTTGAGTGGTCTCCTGGGAATGGCTAGTTGGGAGCAGAGGATGATATCTATGCTCTAATCCTCTACTTACAAATGGATTTTATTGATAGCTGTGGTTTTCATATCATCTATTTCCCAATATCCTCCTCCCTTCCATAGAACCATTCCTCATAATGAATAGAAAAAGAGGAAGGTTCAATGAAACTAACCAACATATTTTTTTTTAAATCAAATATTACATCAGACATGTTCCATACTCAAAATTCCCCACCTCTGAAATGCAATGTAAGGAGGTACCTTTTCATATGTCTTCTTTGGGGGTCAAATTTGGCCACCATAACTCCATATCATTCATCTTTGATGAGTTTGTTATTGGTGTTCATCTGATATTCACTGTTGTAGTCATCATGTATACAAATTTCTTTATTCTGTTTATTTTCCTTTGAGTCATTTAAATGTCTTTCCACGACTTGCTGTATTTATTATGTATTGTAGTTGATAGAGCACTGGGATTGGGGTCAGGAAGACCCAGGTTCAGATTTTATTTCAGATGTGTGCTAGCAGTGCCATCATGAGCAGATATTTGAGGCTTTCTGAATTTCAGTTTCTTCATCTTTGAAATGCAGGAGCCGTACTGTGTGATTTCTGAATTTCCTTCCAGCTAGAAATATATGATCCTACCATTTCTCCCAGCTCTGTAATAATCTATTTACACTCATGTACTTGTTTAACCATTCCCTAACTGATTGACATCTACTTGATTCAAGTCCTTTTTTTTTTTCTTTTTTTTTTTTAACACATGGGATCTGGAATGAGTGTAGCCAGGGTTGTGAATGAGTATCAACATGGCTTCTATAAAATTTTTATACCATCCCTGTGTAACCCCATTAACCTTTGTACTTTTGTGAAATTCATTACCATTATCAACCCGATTTTATAGATAGGGAGAATGTGGTAATAGGAAGTTGAGTGATTGACACAAGACCATTGTTTTATGCTATCCTACTTCACCCATAGGAGCATGGACCCACCAATCATTTGTTAGGTACAAAAACCAAAGGAATCAATTTCACTAGCAGAGCTTTGCAGCTTAATTCTTCCTCCTGGCCATGGCGATGGGGCACAGGTGAGACCTAAACTAGTTTTCTCATCTCTAATTTCCATGAGATGTTCATCAAAAAAGGGCCCACATGAGTTAAGTCAGGTAACTAATTTGCTCTGTGATGTGATCAATTGAGTGGTTTCTCCTATACAATGTCACTTTTCCCCCATTAGAAAGCTGTCTCAAGGTATTTTCCTTTTAAGCAGGGTTGATATGTTTTTGGTGAAATCTGAAACATCGTTTGGTTGATCTGCTGTCCGTGGTATGTCCACAGCCCTCAGACATGGAAGCAGAATGCCCTACTCTTGTTCTGCTGTAAGCAAGTATAATGCTGTAGCTTATCAGGGCAGTGATTAAAGGGTACCTTAATTCTGTTTCTGACCTGGCTGGAGATGAAAAATACAGACAATTTCTGGACAGCTGGGGAAGATGCCAGGGCACTATTCTATCAGAGACCTGCCTGCATCCATTATCCTGAAGGTAGGCCTAAGCAAAATCAATTGTCAAAAGAGGCTTTTATGTCTCTTCTTTTCAGGGATTTTGTGGCACTGGCTACTGACCCTCTTAGAAAACCAGAAATTATCACATTGGAAAAAAAAGAAATATAATTTTCCTTTGTCTTTTTGGTAATAATATCACTATCAATACACTTTATAGATGAAGAGACTTAAGAAAGAGAAGTCAGTGATAGATATAAGGCCATGATTTTGTGTCATTTTTAGTTCATCGATGAGATTCTGAATTTAATTACTTGTTTAACATGAAAACTGCTTCCGAAGGTCCTAGGTTCAGGGAATTTAGGGATGCAACTGGAAAAGATTTTTTGAGTACATATTTTGAGTACCATTTCTTAACCTCTGAGGTCTGAAGGCCAGGCTGGAATATCAGAGAATAAATTTCCTTCCTTCTTTCCTTCCTTCCTTCCTTCCTTCCTTCCTTCCTTCCTTCCTTCCTTCCTTCCTTCCTTCCTTCCTTCCTTCCTTCCTCAAACATTTACTGCATACCAACTATGTTTTTCCGCTATGGGAAGAGGGGCATAGGGTTCAAAACTACAGAATTGGAAGGGAATTTAGAGATAATATATTCCAACCTTTTTCACTCAAAACATGAATACCTCCTACAACATCCTTTACAGATGGTCATCTAGCCTTTGCTTGAGAACCTGTTGAACAGAAACTCACCCCATTCACAAGTCAACAAATTCCATTGCATTTCTAATCGTTTCACTGGTCTTTCTTGTATTGAGCCAAAAATTGTATTATACCTTGTACTATTTCTGACCTCTGGAGTCCCACAGAACAAGTCCTCTCTCTTTTCCATGTTGCATACTTCATATAATTGATGCAAGCATTTAAAAGGAAGGCTAAAATAATAGAAAGATTGGGTAACTGGAGTCACAAGATCCTGGTTCTGTCTTAGCTTACATATTGTGATGGATAATCACTGAAGTTCTTAATGCCATATTTTCCCTCATTTACAACATGTGGATAACTCTTATATAACATACATTACAGGACTATTGTCCTCATTGCAGCAGGCTAATCATTAAAGAGTTACATTATTATCGCCAATGTTATCCTTTGAAGATGGCAGTCATGCCTTTCCCTTAACTTCATTTTTCTATCTTCAATATGTCCATCTTCTCATCTGTTCTGTAAATGACATGGTTACAAAAACCTTCCGTATTTTGGTCACCCTTCTCTGGCTCCATTCTTGTTTGCTGTCTTACTTAAAATGATGCCCCTCCTTCTTCCAATTTGACTTGATTGCTTGAGGTGCTCTATTCATCACTGAGTAGTTGGACTATTTCTTTCTATAATCAAGCCACCATGCTTAAAGTTTCAGATTTGTTAGTTGTGTTTAGCAGCTGTCACATGTTTAGAATAAGCTTATTGTCAACCAATGTTCCCTGATCTGTTTTACATAAATGGCTTGTGAGCTAAGGCTTCTTCATTGCATATTTATTTATTTGATTTTCTGTACCTAAATGCAGATGTGGAATTCATCATTATCATCATCAACATTATTATTATCTACTCCTTTCAAGAAGAAACACTTCAGCTGTGCTAGTCTATCTACAGAGTTAGATTGTAATCTTCTGGAGACAGGAATGTCTCATAAACACTCATATCTCTTACATCTCTCATAATACCCAACACGGGGCTAGGCTTGCATTAGTTTCAGTAATGATGTGCTGAATAAAGAAAGCTCCTTGATATGAATTGAATTCTAAGAGATCTCAAGTTTTTTTTGCTGTTGTTATTTCAGTTGTATTGGACTCTCCTTGACCCCATTTGAGGTTTTCTTGGCAAAGATATTGCAGTGTTTTACCATTTCCTTCTCTATCTCATTTTACAGATGAGGAAACTGAGGCAAACAGGGTTAAGTGACTTGCCCAGAGTCACAGAACTATTGTCTGAGTTTAGATTGAACTTAGGTCCTCCTGACTTCAGAGCTAGTGCTCTTCAAGCAGCATGTGGTAGTGTTAGACCTATGGGAATTCAACCGAGGAAGAGAGGACATTTTTGTCTGGGATAATCAGGAAAGACTTCATGTCAGCTAGGTGTCATAGTGGATAGATTGATACCCTTCGAAGCATGAAGGTCTGGGTCCAAATTCTACCACAGATTCTTACTTTCAATGTGACCCTGGGAAAATCACCTCTCTCAGCTTTAGTTTCCTGGTCTGTAGACCAGGGGTAACCATTAGTACCCATTTCCAAGGGTTGTTGTCAAGAGGAGATGAGATAAGATGCTTTGTAAATGGTAAAGTGCTATATAAATGTTAGATATCATTGTTTTTGTAGAGGCCTTGAGAAAGAGAATTAAGATGTATTTTCCAATATGGATTAGGTTTTAGGGAAGAGCTAACATAAGCACCCCCACCTTTTAGTTAACTGCAGGGTTTGTTAATAACCTACACGTGTGTAACCCAAAAGGGGGTTACAAAAGGAACTGAGTTTCCTTCTCACCAAAAGATTTGAGTTTCTATTTTGGTCTGATTTTAGAAATGATATTGTTCCCACAATGGTGCCTCAGGAAAAACCTGAATCACGGCCATAGATTCCTTTGGTGTGGTCTGAGGAAGCTGAGAGCTGGGAAGGTCCATGTATTGAGGCAGACAAAGAGGAAATGCCGTTTTCAAAGAATAAAGGTTACAGTTCATCAGAAGGACTTTGGAGAGGTACAATGTTAGCATAGCTGGCACATAATAGGCACTTAATAAATATTAATTGACTGAGGGGATGATTATGAGTATGGATGTAGAAGAATAGCTGACTGCAGAGAAATGGATGAGTAGATAAAAGCATGCGATCATCATATAGCTAGAGTTAGGGATGCTTACTGAGCTTATTTTGTGTCCATGTAATGGCAAGACAACTGGAGGAAGGCCTCCAGAACATTCTCTGTAGATGATTTACAGGAAGATAGAGGAAAGAGTCATCCAAGATGCCAGGGCATAGAGGGGTTGCCATGAAGAGAATATCCATATTGATGTAGGTATGCAAGATCCATGGAGTATCCAGTTAAGGCAAATGAGGCTTTTCCAAATGCAACTATCTAGGTTAAATAAATGCCATTTTTTTTAATACACTGATCACGATTAGATTAGCTTAGGATAAACACAGGGGCTGGTGGAATTCCTCTGATGACTGAGCTGCACTCGTCAATTAAGCAAGCAGTTAAGCAACATTAATCATCCATTATATGCTTGCTATGTGCCTTTTCCTGTGCTAGGTACAGGGGCCACAAAGACAAAACAAATACTTGTGTATAAATATAAACAAAATACAAACAAAGTAAGTAGTATTAGCTACATGCCCCAATCTTCTACTTCTGGGGAATGCGGATTCCCACAAATTTGAATCCAAGTACAACATGGATGGTGACACATTCTGATAGTAAAGCTGACATTTCTACTACTCGCATGTATTGTCATTATAGAGATTCTCACAATAATCCTTTGAGACTAGTAATATGCTATGTTTATCACAATTTTACAGATATTACAAAGGGTTAAGGCGCATTAATATTGAAGGATTTACCCATATTTATGTGAATAGTAAGTGAATTCAAATCTAGCGCTATCTTGACTTCAGACCCAGATTCTCAGCGCTATACCACACTGTCTCTTACCAAGTCACTGACCAGACTTTAGGATCAGTTTCAAGTGCTCAGATTAGGGTGAGACATCCCAGCTGTGATGGGAGTGCAACCTGGGAGCTAGAAATGATGATCGGAAAGGTATGTAGGCAATGCCTGATCTCTACCGAGTCCATTTCATATTGGTTTCTTTCTCAGAGCCAAGTTACAAAGGAAACGTATTTTTAAACTCAGTAATCATGGGGTTAGAGAACTAGATACATTTTAGGTAATATTAAATATTTATACCCAAACTGGTAATACCTTGACATTAATTATGTTATTATAATTAAATCTAGTAACACATTCCATTTTAGTATAATGGAATGCTATTATATAGGGCTTTGGTAATTACAATATAGTTCTCAAACACAATTTCACTTTTAATTTTAAATACAATTCTGAACCTACAGATTTGTTGCCCACATTTCTTCCCTGTTTAACAGGAAAAACATTTTTTTATAATCTTTTAAAATATATTAAAGCATATTCCTTAATTCAAAAATTTCTTAGCTATTATGTGCCATGCCTGGTTTTAGGTGTTGGGAGAGACAGAGAGAGAGAGAGAGAGAGAGAGAGAGAGAGAGAGAGAGAGAGAGAGAGAGAGAGAGAGAGAGAGAGAGAGAGGAGGGAGGGAGGGAGGGGAGGAGGGAGGGAGGGAGGGAGGGAGGGAGGGAGAGAGAGAGAGAGAGAGAGAGAGAGAGAGAGAGAGAGAGAGAGAGAGAGAGAGAGAGAGAGAGAGAAGGGGAGGGAGGGAAGGACTGAGGGAGGGAAGGAGGGAAGAGAAGAGGAGAGAAGAGAAGAGATCTCCCCCAAGGGTAAGTTCCCCAGAGTCTCTGGTATAGCAAGCTGGGTGTAGAGATATAATGGAGACTGCTAGTTCATCTCATGCCAGCTTTTTCCTAGATTTTTATTTTCCCTTTCACAACCTGAAGTGTCATTGACATCCATCTTCTCTCTCAAAACTAGGAGGCAGAAGCACTCACAGACTGTAGAGTGGTAAGACACTAAAGATCACAAAGAGTCTTCTGTGAGGGAAGAGATCAAAAGTGACCTCTGTCTTCTGCTCCTATCCAACTTTGTCCTGCCCCTCATGCTGGCATGGAGACATTAATCTCCACCAATGAGGGCAGTCCCATACCAATGGGAACTGGGACTTCAGTTACACTTGAAAGTATTTTTCTTAGGTCCAGGGCATCTCTTTTCTATGGGAGTAGTGATTCTGTAGCTATGAAGCTCTCTGAGTTTGCCCCAGGGTCAACAGAAGAAAACAATGGAAGACAGAGAAAGCCTTCCCCCCTCTTCCGAGAATACTGTGAATATTCAGTTTCAGAGTTAGCAGTATCTTTTTACGGACTGTAGTAGACTTTGCAGACATTAATGGTTACTTCTGAATCACATGTAGTTAGTGCTTTACCTCCAAAAATCAACAAAACTATAACTCAACAAGATTGTCTCACCTCCTAGAATGATCCATCTTCATCATGAGTCCTAACTCCTAATCAAGTGATTTCTTGCCCACAGAGCTTGGGATGGGCAAAGTATCATGAATACACCTCATTTCTTGACCCCATGGAGTTGTTCAATTGGATATCAATAAATCTCTGCCCCCTAGCTGCCTTTGAAGGCTATTTTTGATTCCCCAAAGGTCTTCTCAGAGCAAACTTTCTGAAAGGAGGCAAATGATTGCTTCATGAGAATTCTGAAAGGTAGGAATAAGCATTGTGTGTGTGTGTGTGTGTGTGTGTGTGTGTGGATGCCTATATAAGCTTGCATATGTGTAACAATGAAGCATATAAAGAGCCAGGGTGTTCATCTTATACAAATCTTAGTATCTCATATCTGTAGATGTGGGCCTTATTACCTCCATGAAGTTAGCAAGTTCATGGTCAAATTCTCGATAGAGCGTAATAGAAAAACAAAAGAATGCTATCTTAGATTGTATTCAGAAACATAGCGTGTAGGGCTAGGGAGGTGATATTCCCATTGTGTTCTGTTGTGGTTAGATGATATGTGGAGTTTTGCATTTATTTCTGGACATTGTATTTTTGGAAGGACATAGACAAGAAGAGCATTCAGAGGCAAGCTACCATGATGATGAAGGGCCTCCATGTGAGGATTGGTTGAAGGAATCAAGAATGTGTAGTTTGATTAAGAGAAGACTAGAGTATGGAGATACAACTGTCTAGTATTTGGAGGGCTGCCATGCAAAAAGGGAAGAGAGTTCAATTCAATTTAATCCATCAAAGTATAGGAGCAGGAGAGATACAAAGCCAAAATAAAACAGTTGCTGCTCTCAAGGAGCTTATTTTTCTGTTTGTTCCGAGAAGGCAGAGTTCCAGATCATGGGTGGAAGCTGCAGAGACAACCTTGAGCTTGATACAAATTTTAAAAAAAACCTGTTAGAGCTACAATAAAGAGGAATTGACTGCCTTAGGAAATACAGTTATCCCTTCCATATCATGACTTTTCCTGGTGTAGTTTTGAAAGGCAAAGGCCAGCAAATGACACAGAAAAAGTTTAGAAACTCAGAAATGCATGAAATGTATGTATGGCATTGTATAATATCAAAATATTTTATCTTTTAATACCATGATAATTCAGACTTCTTCACTGGTACAAAGTGATAGTCAAAAAATTTTGCTCAGATTTTCCAGAACCTGGGGGCACCATGCCCCTACAATGAGGAAAGGGTAACTGTAGTGGCTTTCCCCTTCCTGGAGGTCTTCAAGCAAAAGTTAAATAGTAACTTGTTAAGAATGTAGGAGAGGGGTTCAGTGATCATAGATTTCGAGCTGGAAGGGATTTTTAAGGCCACGTAGTCCCATGTCCAATAGAACTGGGGGCCCACAGAGTTTCAGTGATTTTCTTAAGGCCACATAATCAACAAGTAGTGAAACTAAGATTTGAAACTAAGGTCTCTAACTCCTAATTCAGCATACTTTCCATGACACTGTTGTACTGAACAAAAGAATTCTTGTCCAGGGACAGTTTGAAAGCGATAGCCTCTGAGGTTCCCTCCAACTCTGAGACACAGTGATTCTGTAAAACCCAAGCACATGATAATGCAGTTCGGTTTTGAAGTATTTGTTGTGGGCTTGTTTGTGAATTCATCCATCTGTGAATGGGTACAGAGACCACCCTCCATTACAAGGTACCAGTTAAATAAAATAGCAAAGCAGGACTTGCTAACCTGAGAACATCATGACAGCCCCAACCGAAGGAGCAATCCCAGATGGTCCCCTATCTCCAGTGATTTATCATCAAGAAATACATCAGTAGGAATCAGTCTTTCATTTTCATCTCCATCATTGTTAACGTTGGTAGAAAAGGCCCATCTTCATTAGGAGTCTCAGTGTAGGAGAGATTTGCAATGTGTTTCTCTTATGCTAGACTCTATGCTAATGTAAACTCCTCCTGTCTTTACTGCTCAACTGCTGTCATTAATCTGTATTTTATTCCTGCTCCCATCCTTCACATTCTATTTGTCTCTTAAAAAAACCAAAACAAACCTCTCCTCTATATTAGGCATGTTTAGAAACCTGCTTTATTATGGAGGAGGGGTGGTGGTGGGTGGTGGGAGACAATGCAGGTTTTCATCCCAAACTAATTATCCCTCCAATATACTATTGCTAAATAAAACCAAGAGGAGTGTAATTGGAAAATCTTGACGTGACATTCACAGCTTTGAGAGAAACAGATGTTCACTTGAGAAGCTAGAAGAGGAATAGCACCCCAGCTCAGCCTCTGTCATTGGCCAATTAGATTTGTTCTAGACGTGGATTATTAAGAGTTGGGTTATTTCTCATCTTTCAGAAGCAACATTAAATTCTGAGCCCATCTGCTACTCACAGGGAATTGCCAGTGGGAATAGTGAAGGATCCTTCAGTCCTTATCCCCAGCCCACTGGATCTGTGGCAGCAGGGTTGTGCACAGCCTAGCTTCCATGAATTAAGTCAGAGAGCTCACAGCTGGGTGGCTGAGACAGAGCGAAAAAGCTTCCACCCTTTCCTCAGGTTTCCTTCTGCCTTACTTATGGCATTGGTCCATTAAATGACTTAAGCCGTGCTTTCCAGAAAGATTTTCCTCCCTAGAAAGTAAAACTATTGTCATACGGGAATATTTCCCTATGGGTTTGGTTCTTGAAATTAAATGGCACAATTCTTTGGATGGGTCAAGTTACAATTCCTTTCTACTTGGACAACTGAAAGTGCCAGGTGAACCATTTGTCAAATTGATATTTTTGATCACATATGCATGACCTAGAGCATTATCCATATGAAAAAAAAAAGAGGTGGTAAAAACAGGCAATTGACTGTGATTCTAGGTCAGACTAGCCATGCAGCCTGGAAGAAGCAATGTGTTCTCTGAGATTCCGTTTCATCATCTGTCCAATTGCAATAATAAATTTTGTTCTGCCTACCTCACAGGGTTGCTATGAAGATAAAGATAAAAGAAAATACTAAGATCTTCTAATAATGTTTATTTCCATTTTGTTTTTATACATCCATGATTTCCTACTGTAGCCTCACCCTAGTAGGCTCTTCCTTGTAATAAAGGAAAGCATCCAGAGGTGGGGAACCTATGGTCTCAATGCCACATGTGGCCCTTTAGGCCTTCAAGTGTGGGCCTTTGACTGAATCTAAACTTCGCAGAACAAATCCCCCTAATAAAAGAATTAGTTCTGTAAAACTTGAAGTCAGTCAAAAGGCCACACTCAAGGACCTAGAAGAGCACATGTGGCCTTGAGGCCACAGGTTCCCCATCCCTGATGCAAAGACAAAAACAAATGACTTGATCTGACAGCAAGTACAATCAGCACTCAGTGCCCTTCATGCTGTATCATACTACCAAGAGAAAGAAAGTATATTTCATCATCTCTTTTCTAGCCAAAAGTTTAGGCACTGCAATTAATCTGAATTTGGCTCTCTTTTTTATGCCATTTATATTCTTCTTATTGCATTGGTTTTACTTGTTTCAGTTTGTATCAGTTTACATAAGTCCTCCAATGTTCCAGAGTTCTTTATAATCATTGTTTCTTTGGCAAATTGAAATCCCATTATATCCATGTATCATCATTTGTTCAGTCATTTCACAATCAATAAGTGCATATTTTTTCCCCAAATTTTTGTTATCACAAAAATGCTATTAATACACTTCTTGTTGTGATGTATGGTACCATTCCTTCTTCTTTCTCTTTGGAGTACATGCTCAATGGCATTGAGGAATCAAAATGTTAAGTCACATTTTTGTGTGTCTTTTCTTATATCAATGCAAACTGTTTTCCAGAATGATAAGATCAATTCACAACTCCGCCAAGAGTATATTTGTGTCCCTGTCATACCACAGCCTATTTCTGTCTTTCATCACCTTTGCTACCTTGAAAGGTATCAGATTAACTTTCAGAAATGTTTTAACACTCATTTAGCTTATTTTTAGTGACTTGAAACATTATATATAGTTGCTTGTGGTTCACTTTTTTTTTTACTTCTGAAAACTCTTTATTCAAATATTTTTGATACTTAGTTCTTATAAAATTTCTCTTGATCTTATATAGTTATGAAAAGTTGCTACATATTGAATATCAAACTTTTATCAAGGACAGCTGATGTAAACATATTTTAATTGACATTTTGTCTGCATTGATTGTTTTAGAAAAAAATCTTCTAGCTTTTACATAATCAAAATGTTCAGTTTTGTCTTTAGTGATTTCCTCTATCTCCTGCTTAGATATATTTTCCTCCTAAGCATAGATTTTAAAAGTGCATCCTTTCTTTCACCTCTGATTACTTTTATTATGTAACTTTGTATGTTTTGTTGACTTAACAATTTTGAACTTCTGTGTAATACAGAGTAAGATTCTGGTTTAAATTCATCTTATGCCTAACTTTCAGTTTATCAGCAATTCTGGTAAAAATAGATGATTTCTGGGTTCATTTAACTTTGTGTTATTGTGCATTGATTATTTGGAAATCATGCTTATTTATTTGCTTTCATTCATTTATCTAGATAAGAGAAATCAAAATGGTGTCGGCATAAGAAATCTTGTCATATAAAGATCAATTGATGGATCTTGGATATTTGGTTTAGATTGAGAAAGGGGGAGGATACATGACAGCTGTATTTAAATTTTACTTTTCTATTTTCAAACCTTGCCAAATGGGATTTTGTTGTTTATTTTTTCCATGATTTCTTTTGAAATTTTAGACCGTTTGTTCCTTCAAATGAATTTTTTGATTTTCTCTACAAAGTAATCTCTTAGCAATCCTATTATTATAGCAACAGATCTATAAATTAAGCAGTGCTGTTATTTTTATTATGTTGATGTGATCTAAGTATCACAGGATTTAAAACTGGATGGAACTTTGAGGATCATTTAGTTCATACTATTCATGTTTGTTATAAAATACCTTTGGAAAGTCATGTAAAATGGGAACTTCAATTTTCATCCAGTACTGAAAAAATCCAGTTTAATTTCCAAATCCAGAAAACTGAGGCAAGTTCTTTTTTTTTAAATTAGTCAGCTGCTACTATTTCCCATTCAAGATGGATGTTTAAGTTTGATTAATTGGCTAAGAATCTGTGATCTACTTTTTAGATGCTTTATCCTTCTTGCAAACTATTATTGCAAAATATTTAAGGATGAAGGATGCAAAGTCAACTCTTTTCACTCCATTATAAGAAATGGAGGTAAGAAATACAGAAAAACAAACCAAAGGTAAAAATTCTTAACTGCACTCTAGAAAGTAAGAGGTAGAGAAGTTGAGGGGCAGAACCTAGATGGTGGAGTAAAATCAGGGAATTGATAAAACTCTACCCCCAAACCCAGCCAAATACTTGCAAAAATGTCTCTAAACAAATTCTGGGGCTGCAGAACCCATAGAATGATGGAGTGAAGCAAATCTCCAGCCCAAGACAGCCTGGAAGGTTCATGGTAGGCATCTGGGCCTTACTGGGAGCAGAGCCCAGTCCAACGTGAGCTGTGCCCACACAGACTAGACCTTAGCAGACACCTTGGAAGGGAGACTGAATCACTGGCATCTCTGGTGGTTTTCCAACTTCATGACCCCAAAATGCCTTGGAAAAATTGGAAGTTCAGTAGAAAAAACCTGTTTGGTCTGTGAGAGAAAGTAGAGTGGTTTGACCTCAGCCCAAGGGCTGTGGAGCATTTGGAGGAGCCTGTAGCAGCCACTGCAGCAGCAGGGGCAGCAGCGGTGGATGTTTTGGAGCTCTAGGCCCACAGACTGTGGGGAGATTGAGCAGCTGACAGTACACCCCCTTCACCTCCACTGGAAGCAGAGAACTATATTGTCAAAGAGCTCAAAAATCAAGTAACTGGCTGAGAACATGAGCAAAAACAGGAAACAAATCAGACTATAGAATCTTCCTTTGCTGACAAGGAAGACCAAAACATGCAAAGAGAAGAAAACAAAGTCAAAACTCCTCCATCCAGAGCCTCCAAGAAAAATATGAATTGGTCTCAGACCATGGAAGAGCTCAAAAAGGATTTTGCAAATCAAATAAGAGAAGTACAGTAAAAATTGGGAAGAGAAATGAGAGTAATGCAATGAGTCAACTGCTTCCTAAAAGGGACCCCAAAAATTCTGAAGAAAATAACACCTCAAAAATAGACTAACTCAAATGGAAAAAGAGATCCAAAAAGCCAATGAGGAGAAGAATGCCTTAAAAAGCAGAATTGGACAAATGGAAAAGGAGGTCCAAAAGTTCACTGAAGAAAATAATTCCTTAGAAGTTGGAATGGAACAGATGGAAGCTAATGACTTTATGAAAAATTATTAAATTATAAATTATAAAACAAAATTTTATAATTCTGTTATAAATTATAAATTTATATTATCATAATTATTGGAAAACAAGGAACTATAAATTAATTGAAATTATAAAACAAAATTTAAAAATTCATAATTATAAATTATGAAACAATTATAAAAGAAATTTTAAAACAAAATCAAAAGAATGAAAAATAGCAGACAATGTGAAATATCTCATTGGAAAAACAACTGACGTGGAAAATAGATCTAGGAGAGATAATTTATAAATTATTGAGCTACCTGAAAACCATGATAAAAAAAAGAGTCTGGACATCATCTTTCAAGAAATTTTCAAGGAAAATTGCCCTGATATTCTAGAACCAGAGGGGAAAATCAATATTGAAAAAATACACTGATCACCTCCTGAAAGAGATCCCCAAAAGAAAACTCCTAGGAATATTATGGACAAATTCCAGAGCTCCCACATCAAGGATAAAATATTGTAAGCAGCCAGAAAGAAACAATTAGAGTATTGTGGAAACACAATGAGGATAACAAAATATCTAGCAACTTCTACATTAAGGGATTGGAGGGCTAAGCATATGATATTCCAGAGGTCAGAGGAAATAGGATTAAAACCAAAAATCACCTACCCAGCAAAACTTAGTATAATACTTCAAAGGAAAAATTATTATTCAATGAAATAAAGGACTTTCAAGCATTTCTGATGAAAAGACCAGAGCTGAATAGAAAATTTGACTTTCAAATACAAGAAACAAGAGAAGCATGAAAAGGTAAACAGCAAATAGAAATCATAAGGGACTTACTAAAGTTGTTTACATTCTTGCATGGGAAGATCATATTTGTAACTACTGAGGCTTTTCTCAGTATTAGGGTAGTTGGAGGGATGATATACAGAGAGAGAGGGCACAGAGTGAGTTGGATATGAAGGAATGATATCTACAGAAATAAAATTTAGGGGTGAGAGAGGAATGTATTGAGAGAAAAAGAAAGGGAAGAATAGAATGGGGTTAATTATCTCTCACATAAAAGAGTTAAGAAAAAGCCTTTTCAATGGAGGGGAAGAGGAAGGAGGTGAGAGGGAAAGAGTAAACCTTACTCTCATTGGATTTGGCTTAAAAAGGAAATAGCATGCACACTCTATTTTGTATGAAAATCTATCTTATGCTACAGGAAAGTTGGGGGAAGGGATAAATGGGAGGGGATAGGGATTATAGAATGGAGGGTAATGGGAGGAGGGGATAATTAGGAGTAAACACTTTTGATAAGGGACAGGGTCAAAAAGGAGAACAGAATAAATGGGGGACAGGATAGGATAGAGGAAAATATAGTTAGCCTTTCACAACATGACTGTTATGGAAGTGTTTTATATGAGTACACATAGCTAACCTATATCAAATTGTTTGCCTTCTCAGTGGGGATGGGTGGGGAGGGAGGAAGTTGGAACTCAGAGTTTTAAAAGTGAATGTTAAAAATTGTTTTTACATGCTACTGGGAAATAAGATGTACAGGCAATGGAGTATAGAAATCTATCTTGCCTTACAAGAAAATAGAGGGGAAGGGTATAAGAGAAGGGAGGGATGTGATAAAAGGGAGGGCAGATTGGGGGAAGGTGTAATCAGAATGCACTCTGTCTTGGAATGGGCAGAGGGGAGGGATGGGGAGAAAATTTGGGACTCAAAATCTTATGGAAGTGAATGTTGAAAACTAAAAACAAACAAATTAATTAATTAAAAAAAGGGAAAAAAGAGTTAGAGAGGTGTAACAGATGCTAAAGTCAAAAGTCTTCAGAGCATCAGGAGCTAAGTGGCAGGGACTGTGCTCCAAGGAACAAAATCATCTTCACATACCTGTAGAATCACTATGGCCTGTATGGTGTGATTTAAGGGATACTCAACAAGTTCATTAAAAAAAATGTCTCCCATAATACTTGGGTCTAAAGTTCGATGATTACATCCCATTCATTTGTTCAGGTATAGGATCCCTTCTCCCTTCTGTAATATCACAGAATCTTAGAAGGGCCTTCAGAATATTTGTAATTCAACCTATACACATACAACATTCCCTTTTCAAATTTCCTGGCAAATAATCATCCCTCTATTCCTAAAAGACCTTCAATAATGAAGAACTCACTGCCTTCTGAGACAGCTGACCTCATTTTCTTTTTTGAAAACTAATTATTAGAATGTAATCTTCGCAAAAAGTTGAGATTTGCCTCTTCTCGAATTCTATAATTTTTCCCCAAGTCCTTAAATATTTAGGCCAAGGAGAAAAGCCTCTCTTCAACATCACAATCCTACAAATACTTGAGGACAGTTATCATACCTTTCCCATTGTTTTTCTCATCCCCAGGTTAACTGTACCCATTTCTGTTGAACAATCTTCACAGGTCAAAGAATCCTCTCTCCTCTCTATGTTCATCCTTTTCTGAATGAACTTTCAGTTGTTCAAAATCTTTGTTAAAATATGGTACCCTGAATATAGCACCCATGGTGCTATTTAAAATAAGAACATGTTGGTTTATTCTCCCTAAACACTATAACCTTATATGCTGTGGAGATAATGCTGTTTACAGCTGTTGCAAGGATTCTCTCTCTCTCTCTTTCACATACACACATGTATATGTGTGCATAGTTGTTATGTTTGTCCTTCATTTTCAAAGAGGACCATGACATCAAGATGAAGACATGATTTGCAGCTGACTTTGATTTGAGTGAGGAAGGGCTGTGCAAGGTCACCAGCCTCACTTTCTCCTCTAGAGCCATCTGGGTCCAGTGGTCAGATATTCATCAGGACCACTGGAGATGGTTCAGGATGCAGTGGGAGACCCTGGCTATTTTAGGCTAAGATCTTATCAGATTCTCACTTTGAGTGAGATACATCCATTCAATGAATATGCCTCTTTAAGTAGTTACTCAAGGGATAGACCCTTTAATAAAAGAAATCAAACTGGGAGGAGAAAACCCTCAAGGTTCCTGGGTAAAAGAGAAATAATTATTATCTGTGCTAGGAGGGCGGGGACCTGTTGTCCAATCTATGAGCTCTGGAGTGAATTGGGCTTAAGGTTTGGTCTTTGAACAAGAAATCTAGCCAGTAAACCCAAATCAAAAAAGGCAGCTTTTGACCATCAAAGTGTACCTTTCCCTGGGCAGAGCACCCAAGACAAAGGGGAAGAGGAGAGGAGAGGATATACATATATACATGTGTATGTGTATGTATATGTAGATGTATATGATATATGTACATATGTTTATGTGTGTATATATATAGGCCATGTTTTTAAAGTAGACTAATGAGCTAGAGTAAGACATTGGTTAGATTTAGCCTGCAGAATAAAAGACAGGTTAGGAGAAGGTAATATGATAGCTGTGTCCAAGTGTTGAATGGGAAGCCATCCAGAAAGGAATGAGATTTTCATTACTTTGCCTCTGACAGCACAGCTATGACCACTGGCTGGAAGTTATAGGGTGCTGGATTTCATCTCAAAGCAAAAGGGAAACAATACACAACACAAAACACACTACGTCCCAAGAATTGCTCCAAAATAGAGTGACTGAATACTCTTATCACTCAGCAGCTGACAGAACCCATTTGTTAAGGATTTGTAGGTAAAATGTATGATTTGGGAAGGGGTTAGTCTATATGTCTCTGACCTTCCTTCCACCTCTGAAATGCCAGGCTCTTGCTCCCCACCTCTAGTTCATGGCTGCATATCTTTTTGATTGGCCGTGTTATTCAGTGACTTCTATCAGATCAATTTCTTTTGTAGCATCCCATCCCATCCCATCAATTCTTGGTAAATTCTGTGAGGTTGTATTCACCTCCTCATAAAAGCTGTGAAGCAGAAAACTTAATCTTGTTCTTTGATATCCTTTACACCACCAGATGTTCACTTTCCTTATAGCCTTCTCTGACATTCAGTTTCACGTTTAAAATGGAAGAGGATTGGAAACAAAGCTTGTGCCCTATATGCTTTGCCATCCTTGCCCTGAGCCTTGTAGTTCTCCAAGATGCTTTTCAGGTTTTACCATTTCACTCATATAGTATCACTCATTCCTACGTGAATCTGCAGTGGAGTGTAGAAGTTACCACGTTTCATGTCTCTTTCTTTGGTCTCCAGGGAGACAGAGTATCTTGTGTTTGGTCCTATATCAGGTCCACACTGATCTCCCTCAGAAACCCTCAACAACCATACATCTCTTCCTCTTGAGTGTTGCAACAAATTTCTTAGTACATCCCAACACCTATGGATCCTTACTATTGCTTTAGGGAGGAGGTCCACCTAAGGGAACAGACTCATAGCTAGCCCTCATTCTGAGGACTCAAATTCATTTTTATTCCTCTCCCTCTTTTCCTCTGTGCCATAATCAGCTTTGCCACTCACCTATATGACGTTGGAAAAATAATTCAATCTTTGTGGGCCTCAGTTTCCTCATTTGACAAAAAAGGGGTAGAATTAGATGGCCTCTAAGTTCCCTTCTGATTTTAAAGCTATAAATCTATGACTGTACATTACAGGGATTCTCTTTCTGTCTCTAGCCAGAGCAGAAGTTGGTTGGTATTTTAGAGTCACCTGGTCCCAGAAAATTGGTATGTTTGCTCCTAAGACTGTTTCTCTCTAGTGGTGGCCATCCCACTTGCATTCCTCAGAGACACTAGGCTGATTAATGACATAATGTGTTTAGAAGAAAAAAAAAGAATCCCTGTGAAGAGAAGGTGCAAAACCATTTTTTGAGGGCTCACCTTTTGCTTGTGAACAGTTCAAACTTGAGGTCTGTGAGGAAATGTCTCTCCATTGTATTCACTGTTTATTTCTTTTCCTTCAGAAAAAAAGATTTTGCACCTCACTGCTTTCAGTCCTGACTCTCAGGTCACCCGTTAGAATGAGGGAATAGTAAGAGCAAAGGTAATGAATGTTTTGACTAACAAAGAAAAGGAGGAAAAAACCCAATACAGATGCATACACACACAATTTTAAAGCAAATAATCAAGAATGGGAAAATGTAGGTTACAGAAAATACATTCAGCCTCTAAATGCTCTGATCAGAATTTTTGCTTAAGAAAGGTTCATAAGAAAAAAGAGAAAGATGATAAAAGGAAGACTGGAATGAATAGTTGGATTCCATTAACGTGGAAGGCAAAGATGATTGTGCAGAGAAGAGAATGAAGTTAAGGGACCCAGGGGGGTTAGGGAAGTTAGGAGGGAACTGGAGTTTGAAGAGGGAAGAGGTGTTAGGATGTGAATGAGACAGAAACTGATGAAAGCTCATAGCTGCAGGGGGCAGTCCAAAAACAACTGGGGAAAATAAAATGATCACAACAACAATCACTAGAATCAAATAGACCATCTTTTGCATGCTGGTCAGACGTGTGCCTTTTTAAATATGGAAGGTAGGATGAGAGGAAAATCTGAGGGAGGGGCTTTGAAAGTGATCAAAGGAGGCCAATCAAATAATAAAGAATCAAAGAATCTTGGAAAGGGGGACATATAAAGAAAGCCAATGAAATGGAGGAAATTCAAACAAGTGTGTGTAGAGGACTATGGAAGAAGTCAATGGGATTGACTGGGGATGTTTATCACCTTCGGTGGCAATAATAATGCTAGGTGACATTTATGGAAGGCTTTAAGGTTTATAGTGCTTTCCATAAATGATCACATTTGGTCCTCACAACAATCTTAAAAAATAGGTGCTATTCTCATCTCCTTATTGCACATGAGGGAATTGACAGTTCTATCATATATTGAATTATGTAAGCCGTGGATTTCATAATACTCTATTTGTATAGAGAGACAGCATTGTGTAATGGATGGAGAGCCAAATTTAGAGTTAGGAAGACCTGAGTTCAGGTTCCTTCTCTGGCACATATTGACTGTGTGACCTTGGAGAGTTTATATCACCTCTCAATGCCAACTTCTTGAGACTAAATTGCCAAGAAAGTGTTGCTATGCATTGGCAGAGGGAGTTTCCTCACTGGGGAACTCTATATGAATGACATCATGGAACTGGCATCACAGAATCTCAGAACTGGAAAGAGTATCAGAGGTCATCTGGTCCAACTTGCATATGAGCAGGAATCTCCTCTAAAACATCTCAATGAGCTACCATAACACCTGCCCTTGAAGACCTTTTGTGACAGGGACCTCATTACCTATAAAACATCATCCATTTTAGGAAGCTCTAATTTTTAGGAAATTATATAGAATCATCCCTTTTTTGTACTGGTATCTATTCCCTTCAAGTCAGTCACTTAAGGATTTTTTTGCAAGATACATTTTATGGTCTAAAAATGCTCATCCATGAAAACTCCACAAAGAGAGAGAGGGTGAGAAGGCAGCACAGGGTGGAGGGAGGTTCTGGATCCTGAATTAAAAAGAAAAGATTAGGGTAAACAGGATGTAAGACTCAATAGGGAGGTCAACTGCCAATCTATAGACCAGAGGGATGATAGTAGCTATCACAATTCCTATGGAGGCCAAGAAAGGCTAATGGAATCTTGGTACTCCTGTTTTTCTGGGAAATAGGCATGGAGTGGAAAGAGCACTTCACAGGGTTAAAATTCAGTACCACAACTAGAGAGGGAGTTAGTTCCAGTATATCTAGAGATAAAGCATACATCTTCATGATACCATTATCCAGGGAAAGATACTGGCACTCTCAGGCAGCATCTCTGTAGTTTTATTATCCAAGAGAGATATCTGGAAGACATGATTTGCAATAGTAGCAGCAGTGAAGACCAGGAAGAGGATGTGGAGTCTTGCTCTTGGCTCATTCAAGGACTTTTTTTAAAAGAGAAAAAAGGGAATCACCTGTTCCTTCTCTTTTGAGAAGAAGGTAAAGGGAAGAGAATAAGAGGGCCTTCTTTACCCCAGGGAATCATTTGTCCCCTATTCCTTCCAGATTCATACATAATTTTTGATTGAGTACTCAGACCTCAGGGGCAGAAGCAGAGTACTGGGCCTATGCCCTATGCCTTTTGAGCTGCCTGAGGGATAAATGCAGCACAGCAACCTTAGTAGAAAAAGAACTGAAGCTGCCTAGCTTAGGTATAGGGAGGGCCCCAACTCCCATTTCTGATGGTCAGCCATCAGGTGGTTGTAGATGTCCTTGATGGTCACATGGTCAATCTACCACATAGGGGTCAGTACTAGGGTGAGGAAGAAGTAAGTACTATCTGAGATTTTGGTTACTCCTCTTCTATACATTTGATATACTTGGCCCCAATAATGTGGATCAGCAAGGACATGAACAGTAATGACAATGAGGGCATTGGATGCTTGCAGGTCATAGGGCAGGACCAGGAAGGAATCATACATTTTGCATTGTATTTGACCAATTCTATGAACCACACAAGACATCCAAAGAAATTCCTACATCTCCTGGGCCATCATGATGCTATTGCCAATGAAGCCTATGACTTTTCATATGGGTGGGATGTAGGACACTAGAATCCCTACCCAGTCAATACTACAAAGATAATTCCCAGTTTGTGGGGGCAAGCACAAGCCATAAATCAAGGTTCAGAGAAGATCTTGGAATGGAGTGTATCATCCAGAGAACAGAGGTAAAGTAGCGATCACTAAACTTTCTCAGTGGCTTCACGATCTTCTCTCTACATCTCGTCATCATTTTTTGGAAGCTCTAGTATTTATTCATGTTGATAAATGTTTTTGATGCCTTTTTGCACAATTCTTCAAATTTTTTTGGCTTCAATGACCTTCTCCTCTATAGGAGTACAGTTACATATACCAACATGGTTATACCATGCACCTTGCCACCTTAAGAAATTGAGCCAGCAATAGGAAAAGGAAATTGGAAATTTCACTCCTTTCAGCTTCTTGGAATCAATCCGTATTACTGTGTTGATGCTGTTTCTCTAAACAAAAACACCAGTGTTCTCATAATCACCAAATTCAATTGTATTTTTTTTCAATTATACTATTCTTGACCTCTATAATCTTCAATGCTAGTCATCACCCTCTTCTTTCTGGATACTCTTACCTTTTTTGGCCTCAAATTCCCTGCATTGCCTCTGTTTTTCACCAACCTCTCCCAGGCTGTACTCTGGACCTGTCTACAATTCACTTAGATTGTTTTTGGGCTTGTCCTCCAAAGAAAATTGGCCAATAAGGTCAGAACCAAAGGAAATAGTCTATATACAGAGAAAATTATCTGGATCCTGCTTACCTACAAAATGGTCTTACCATATCTTCCTTTCAGTCTGGCAAGAAATGGGCCCCTAGGCCTTAACTGTAACTAGATCAGCCACTTGAGGAAGTAGAAAATTATGCATCTCTCCTTCCCTGTATGGCCTAAATAACTTTTCTTTTATAGCAAAGGAAGAAAAAGTAGTCTGTTCTCTGTGTTGAACCCAGAATACGAAATATACTAAGGATAATAGAATCAACTTGTGAAACTGGAAGGTACCAAAAAGGAAAAGACCAACTAATCCACCAAATAACTTCTTATCTTTGGAGGCCATTTTATGCCCAGGGAGGGTACAATGCTTTGTATATAGTAGGTACTCAATTCATGTTCATTGAACATCCTCAATTTCAATTCAGTTCAATTTGATTTCCTGGAGACAATCATGTTGGTCACTTCCTAAGGAAGGGGATTTCAATTTCTGGTAGGCTTAAGAAGTTTTTGTTTTGTGGGGAAGCTAGGTGGTGCAGTGAATAGAGCACCAGGACTGGAATCAGGAAGACTCATCATCATGAGTTCAAATCTGGTCTCAGATCCTAACTAGCTATGTGATCCTGGAAAAGTCACTTAATTAATCCTTTTGCCTCAGTTTCCTCATCTTTATAATGGGTTGAAGAAGGAAATGGCAAAGCACTATAATATCTTCACCAAGAAACCACCAAATGGGATCATGAAGAGTCAGACATGACTGATCAACAAGATGTAAACACAAGGTTTCAACATTTTCTGGAATAATGAAATTCAAGTCACTTTTACTGATAAAAACAGAATTGGAGCTGGCATGCAAGAAGGTCATGCACAGCTCAGAAGACTTATTAGGGAAACTGGGCCACATGTACACATTCTACATCTATTCTCTATCTGTTATTCTTAAGGTATTACAAAAGATTGGGGATGTCAACCCAAGTTCTGATAGTGGTAAATTTCAGGCAATTTTCAGTCCCACTAGGACCCAACAAAACAAATGTATTTCCTCTACCAACTGACCCAACTGCAATGCAGTTATCACATTATAATGCTGACATTATTTCATTATAAAGCTGGCAGGCTTTGATAGGAGTCTTCAAGTATGTGGATGACTGTCATACAGAAGCAGCATTAGATTGATTGTGTTTGACCCTAGAGGGTAGAAGAAGATGCGATTTATGGAAGGTACAGGGAAACAGATTCCAGAGCCATATAAGAGCAGGAGTTAAAGAAACCCAATAGGAAGTTGAGACCACAGTTTCAGAAGTGCTGAATGGGTCATGAGTAGTAAAAGTTTAAGACTTTGACTTAAAACTGGACTTGATGACTAGACAATCTGAGATTCTTTCCAGCACTAAATCTATGATCCTATGGGTATTTATCTCATCTATCCAACTCAATGTTTAGGTACCTGAGCCTGCATGTAATCCTCTTCACCACCTACACAATAGAGCACATAGTAGGTATTCAGTAAATCCTTGCTGGAGAGATGAACCAATGAATCAATGAATGCATCCCAGGCAGAGGAACCTCTTAATTTGCAAACTATTGAATCAATATTCTATAGCCTTTTTTTAATTCATATTCCTCATCTTTTTAAATAGAGCATTCCCTAAAGGGACCCTACTTCTAAGTAGCCTAGAGTTCTAGTTTCAGTATATACTCCAAACAGAAGGAGCAGTCAAAAGCTTACTATTATCATACTCTGGAGAAGCATCAAAGTGTCTCCCATCTTCTAACACAAGGACTGGCTACAAAGGTTTCAGGGTGAGGAGAAAAGTTGACCTTACTTTGTACCACTCCAAAAGTCCAAGCAGCAAGATGGGGAAATTAAATGTCTACACCTCAAATTTGTGCTAGGGGGAGCAGCATGCCCCCTACACACACCTACAAATCTAAGGAAATGAAATTACAACATATCATTAATTATCATTCTCTTTCTTTTGGTTCAGCTTTCTATTTATAGGTTTATGGCCAGAAAAAGTATATGTTGGGGGAACTGGATGGATATGTTTTGTGGAGATTTTATCTAAACCCTTATAAGTGCAGAGATCTCATATGAAAGAGATACCCAATTTACTAAGAGATAGGCTTCAAGGGTAATTGATATGGAGGCAAGGGAAAAGCAAGAATACTTTTCCAAATAATCACATTTTAATTAAAGCAACATCATAAGGCTCCCTGCTGGGTACTACCTGACTAAACCTGGTAAGTTACAAGTAACGTTGACTGCTCTGGGGCCCTCAGCACAGAGACTCCCCACACAGTATGCTGTCAGCAGAACTTCTTAGGCAATGCCATTCAGTGGGTTCACTGCTAGAATGTGATTTTATTTTATTTTTTAAAAATGTTTATTTATTTATTTTTAGTTTTCAACATTAATTTCCATAAAATTTTGAGTTCCAAATTTTCTCCCCATCTCTGCCCTTCCCCCACCCCAAAACCCCATGCATTCTGATTACCTCTTCCACCAATGTGCCCTCACAGCTAGGTGGTGCAGTGGATAGAGCACCAGTAAAGGAGTCAGGAGGACCTGAGTTCAAATCTCATCTCAGACACTTGACACTCACTGGCTGTGTGACCTTGGGCAAGTCACTTAACCCCAATTGCCTCATCCTGGGTCATCTCCAGTCATCCTGATGAATATCTCGTCACTGGATTCAGATGGCTTTGGAGGAGAAGTGAGGCTGGTGACCTGCACAGCCCTCCCTCACTCAAAACAAAGTCAAGTGCAAGTCACGTCATTATTTCTCTGATGGCATGGTCTTCTTTGGCAAAGAAGGACGAACACACCTCCCTTCTAACACCCCTCCCTTCCCTTATCCCCATCTTCTCTGTGGTCTTGTAGGGTAAGATAAATTTCTACACCCCATTATCTGCATATCTTATTTTCCAGTTGTATGCAAGTACAATTCTCAACATTTGTTCCTAAAACTTTGAGTTCCAACTTCTCTTCTTTTCTCCCTCCCCACCTATCCTCACTGAGAAGGCAAGCAATTCAATAATAGTCATGTTGTGTAAGACTAACTATATTTTCCTCTATCCTATCCTGTCCCCATTTGTTCTATTCTCTCTTTTGACCTTGTCCCTACCCAAGAGTGTTTACTTCTATTTGCTCCCTCCTCCCATTTGCTCTCCCTTCCATCATTCCCCCACCCTGCTAATCTCTTTCTCCCCTATGTTCCTGTAGTGTAAGACAGATTTTCATACCAAAATGAGTGTGCATGTTGTTCCCTCCTTAAGCTAAATGTGATGAGAGTAAGCTTCACTTTTCACCTCTCACCTCCCCCCTTTTCCCTTCCATTGAAAAAGCTTTTTACTTGCCTCTTTTATGAGAGATAATTTGCCCCATTCCATTTCTCCCTTTGTCCTCCCAATATATTCCTGCCTCACCCCTTAATTTTATTTTTTTAGATATGATCTCTTCCTATTCACTCACTCTGTGCTGGTGCTCTCTCTCTGTCTCTCTGTCTCTCTCTCTCTGTGTATTCTCTCCAACTACTCAAATACTGAGAAAAGTTTCAAGAGTTACAAATATTATCTTTCTATGTAGGAATGTAAACAATTTAACTTCAGTAAGTCCCTTATGATTTCTCTTTCCTGTTTACCTTTTCATACTTCTCTTGATTCTGTTTCAAAGTCAAATTTTCTGTTCACCTCTGGTATTTTCATCAAGAATGCTTGAAAGTCCTCTATTTCATTGAAGTATTATACTCAGTTTTGCTGGGCAGGTGATCCTTGGTTTTAATCGTAATTCCTTTGACTTCCGGAATATCATATTCCAAGCCCTTTGATCCCTTAATGTAGAAGCTACTAGACCTTGTGCTATCCTGATTGTATTTCTACAATACTCGAATTGTTTCTTTCAAGCTGCTTGCAATATTTTCTCCTTGATCTGGGAACTCTGGAATTTGACCATCGTGTTCCTAGGAGTTTCTCTTTTTGGATTTCTTTCAGGAGGTGATCTGTGGATTCTTTCAATATTTATTTTGCTCTCTGGTTCTAAAATATCAGGGCAATTTTCCTTGATAATTTCATGAGAGATGATGTCTAGGCTCTTTTTTTGATCATGGCTTTCAGGTAGTCCCATAATTTTTAAATTGTCTCTCCTGAATCTATTTTCCAGGTAAGTTGTTTTTCCAATGAGACATTTCACATTATCTTCCATTTTTTTCATTCTTTTGGTTTTGTTTTATAATTTCTTGGTTTCTCATAAAGTCATTAGCTTCCATCTGCTCCATTCTAATTTTTTAAAGAACTATTTTCTTCAGTGAGATTTTGAACCTCCTTTTCCATTTGGCTAATTCTGCTATTAAAAGCATTCTTCTCCTCATTGGCTTTTTGGACCTCTTTTGGCAATTGAGTTAGCCTATTTTTAAAGGTGTTATTTTCTTCAGCATTTTTTTGAGTCTCCTTTAGCAAGCTATTGACTTGCTTTTCATGATTTGCCTTGTTCTTCCTCATCCAAAAGGATAGAAGGAAATACCTATTCACCAAGAAAGTAACCTTCTATAGTCTTATTTTTCTCCCTTTTGGGGCATTTTCCCAGCCAGTTACTTGACTTTTGAGCCCTTTGTCAAAAGAGGGGTATACTCTGGGGACCTGCAAGGTGTCACAATCAAGGGAGCGGAGTTTCCTCCTCTCATGGCATGCACTATGATCTAGGAGGTGCCAAAGGTTTTCTGCCCAGGATCTGCAAGTAGAATTCCCTTTCTAGAGCCTCCAGCAGCTCCCCCACACCAGCCAGCATTGTTCCTCACTCCCAGGCTGCCAGTCAGGGCTGAGGCGCAGATCAGTTGCTCAATTCTCCCAGGGGCTTTAGACTGAAGGCTCCAAAAATGGATGCTGCTGCTGCCACTGCCACAGCCACCACCTGGGGCTAGGGCTAGGGGAGGACCCTGCTCCCTTCTCACCCAGAAGAAAAAGTTTTCTCACTGACCTTTGAAGCTGTCTTTGGTGTTTGTGGGTTGAAGGATCTGAGAACTGCCTCGGCTGCTGGAGATTCTGTCCCTGAGGCCAAGGCTGGGCTGGTCTCCTGCACCCCATGCAATAGACCTTTCCTTTTGGCCTTCCAGGCTACCTTGTGCTGGAAATCTTTTTCACTCTATTGTTTTGTGGCTTCTGCTGTTCTAGAGTTTGTTTAGAGTCATTTTATATGGTTATTTTATGGGCTGTTGGGGAAGGCCTAGAGTATGTGTGTCTTTCTATTCTGCCATCTTGTCTTCGCACCCCCTGCCCCCTGCCAAGAGTGTGATTTTAAACCTAGCCACAGCAATTGGGTCAGTTTTGTGGTCACAGACCAGTCACTTTTCCTTTATGTTTTCTCTTTTTTGCCAATCTTCAAAATAAACACTAACCTTCCTAACCTAGTTGTGAGTTAAATAGAATGTAACAAACTTGAAAAGGAAAGCATCTCAAATATTTTTAAAAGGAGAAAGAAGAGGAGGAATAATGACTTTAAAAGAGGGAGATGATGTCCTTAACCAAGTTAGTTAAATAAGGGTCCTTAACAATTTTGTGCGCAATGGATCTCTTTGGCAGTCTGGTAAAGCCTGTATACCTCTTATCAGAATGATATTTTCTAAATGCATAAAAAACAATAAGTTTACAAAGGAAATATTATATTGAAATATAATTGCAGGTATAGATTGATCTATTGATCAATAGATAGATCAAACTCTCCACCAAAACTCCTTTTTCCCATCCCCCTGGGTTGAGAATTGCTATAGCTTGTAGAAGTTACATTTTTTGTTGCTTATAGGAGCAGGGTTGGGTTGGGCCTCCACTGTTATGACAGTACCTTTTGTGACCAACATTTGGCCTGAGGCGTTTGACCAATTGTGGACTGCAATTTTGGAATAGATCGAAGTAAGTATAAACCTCTCTTTAAATTGAACCTATGATCTTGAATAAGTGGCATACTGATCCTTTTAGCTGAAATAACAATTCCAAGTGTCTTAAATGTGCCCTGTTAAAGATAAATAAAAAACAACTCACCTTCAGTTTTTTTCAAGAAGATTCTTTGTTCAAGATGATTAGAGGGACATCTTCAACCCAAAGCCCACTATGAGTTAGAGAAGAATCTTTGGCATATAGCTTAGTGGAGATAGAGGTGCATTTGAATTAAGTAATAAGAACCCACTGCCATCTACATAAAAGAATTAATAATATAAGGAAGAAAATAGCAGGAGGACAGTTTAGAAACCCCAAGCACTAGAGAGGTTCCCCTTCTTATGGGTGACAAATTGTTGAAACAAGCTAAGACCAACCCTTAGAACAAGGTCCCTTAGTACACAGTAGGTGCTTAATATGACATAAAGAAGCAACTAATGAGCAATGGATAGAGGACTGGACCTAGAATCAGGACACCTGAATTCAAATCCAACCTAAGATTATTTTTGGCTGTGTGATACTGGGCAAATCACTCAACCTCCGTAGTTTTTAATCTATAAAATGGGGATGATAATAGCACCTCCCGAGTTTGCTGTGCAGATCAAATCATATAATGTATGTAAAGGACTTTGCAAACCTTAAAGCACCATATAGCTATTATTATTAACTCCTGTTTAATGAATGAACAAAAGAATTGAAAAAATACCTCAGGAAGTAAGAAAAATTAATCATCAAACCCTCCAATTTCACACAAGGTATGGAACCATGAGAATGAGATGTACTGATAGATCAGAACATATTTAGAGGAGAGTTGCCAGGTAAGACAGGAAAGATGATAGTGGCAGTTTAAGGGAGGGAGGATGTCAGATTCTGGAGGGCTTTTCAAGTCTGGCAATAGGAAATATTGTCAATAGACAATAGGGAACCACAACAAATTTGGGAGAACACTAGGGTCATTAAATCTAACAAACAACAATCTCTTAAATGCCTATAATGGACCAGGCAGAGGGCAAGGATCTGGAGATATAAAAATAAATGATTCCCTTCCCTGAAAGACCTTCCTTTCTATGAGGAGAGGTTGAATGTATACAAGCGGTATAAATACACACACATATACATAAACATATATAAACACATATCAAGTTCAAGTCACTTGGGAAGCAGATAACAGCATATAGATGGGTCAGGAAAGGGCTAATAGAGGGGACTGCTTCTGGCCTTAGCTTTGACAGAACTTGGGTGGCCAAGAGGGCAAAAGGAAGGAGTATATTCCAATCATGGGAGGAGACATGGAATGCCATGTGTCAGTAGCAACACAGGTTACTTTGGCAAGATTATAGAGTATATGGAGGAGAATAATGTAGAAGGATGGCAAGGGAAGTTGAAGTCAGGTTGGAAAGGATTTTTCAATGTTAAACAAGTATGTTAGTACTTAATCCTAGCAGTGATAGGGTGCCAGTGGAATTCATGAAATAGGGAATGGCATGAGCAAACGTGCCCTTCAGGAAAGCCTCTCTGGCAGTTGTGTGACAGATGGATTGGAGAAAGAAGAAACATAAGAGAGGAAAGAGAATTGTAATAGTCAAGGAAGAAGTGGTAGGTGCTGAATTCAAATAGTATCCATGTAAGAGTAGAGATGACGGATTACAGTGTAGAAGTAGATTCTACAAGGCAGGGCAGTAAGATAGAGGCTCATGGGATCATAAAATTAGAGCAGAAAATAAACATTGATGCCCTCAACTCCAATCCCTTCATTTTATAAATGAAGAAACTAAGTCACACAGAAGTGAAGTGATCTGTCCAGAAAGAAACAAGTCTGTGACTGAGGCTTTGAATCCAGGTATTTCTCATTTTAAATTTAGTGTAAGATTCATTATGCTCTGCTGTCACTCACTCACATGTGACTATTATTTATCTATCATCTGTCTATCAATCTATCTCATGTCTATCTTTCTATCCATGTATTCATATATGTATCTATCCACTTATCTCTCTATTATCAATCATTTATCTATCCATCTATTATCTATCTACCTCTATCTTTTTATGTTTTTTCTATTTATCTATCTATTTATTTTCCTGACAAAAGTATGATAGATGGATTAAGAGGGAGAGAGATGAAGGAGAAACTCAATGCAGTAGTTCAGGTAGGTGAAAATGAGGACCTCTGCTAAGGTGGTGTGTGTTTCTCTTTCATTGCTGAAGAAGACCATGCCATCAGAGAAATAATGACATGACTTGCACTTGACTTTGTTTTGAGTGAGGGAGGGCTGACTAAGTAGAAGTGAGAGAAAGGAGGAGGGGATAATTGTAAGGGATGTGGAAGCAAACTCAATAGAACTCAAATTTGATTGGATATAAGAAATGAAGATGAATAATCTGCATAGATGTGGAAAGGAAACATGAGCATGAGCGAGATTGATGAGGATCAGTGCAAAGAGAGATGACGAAAGAATATGGGATCATAAAGAAAATGAGGAATGATAGTGGACGTCCCATGTGACATGTAGTTTGGTTTCTATAACAGCATCCTCTTTCAAGAACTTTCCTCCCTTGGGAGTTTACTTGGCCATGACCCCTGAACTTTTCAGCTTTTCATAGTAAAATAAACAAACGAATAAATGATAATAATAAGTTGTTCAGTCATTTTCAGTTGTATCCAACCCTTTGTAACCGTTAGGATTTTCTTGACAAAGATACTGGAGTGGTTTGTCATTTCCTTCTCCAATTCATTTTATAGACTACGAAACTGAGGCAAACAGGGTTAAGTAACTTGCCCAGGATCACACAGTTGGTAAATATCTGAGATTGGATTTGAACTCAGATCTTCGCAACTCCAGGCCCAGTGCTCTATCTACTGTGCCAGCTACATCATCATCATCATCATCATCATCAAAACAAACTGCTATCCCATGTCAGGAACATAAACACACATTAGTGTTTCTAGGAATACAGTGTGTCCCTTGGTGATGGTAAAGATTGATATTCCTTTTGGCACAGTACCTGCTGGTAAGGGTATGATTCCCTATGTGCACAGAGGGAGAGGAGACATGGAGAGGAGAGAAGAAAGGAAGGGAGGAAGGAAGGAAGGAAGCTGTGTTGCTCAACTGGAACTGACCAGTTGGGGCCTCAATGAGGCAACTACTAATACAGTTTGTTGTTTGTCCTTTCTAGAAGAGGACCATGACATCAGAAAGGTGATGTTATGACTTGCAAGTAAATTGGATTTAATTGAAGCAGGGCTATGAAAAGTCACCAGCCTCACTCTCTCCTCTGGAGTCATCTGAGTCCAATGGCAAGATATAGATCAGGATGACTGGAGATGGTCCTGAATGCAGTGGGAGACCTTGGCCTTTTTAAGCTAAGGTCTTTCCTGTGTCTCAGTTTGTCTGAGGCAATCCCACTCAGTAATTAAGGTTAGGTAAGAAATGAGCCAAAAATGGCTTCTTTTACCTAGTCAAAAAGCAATCCAGGATAGGAAGACCCTCAAAGTTTCTGGCCAAACAGAAACAATTGCTATTTACATGCACTCTGAACCATCAGAACCTAAACAGTGACCAAGGTAGGCTTGGACTGTGACCTATTGTTGACCAATCAGTGAGAATCAGAGTGATTTAGGCTGAAGGCATATAAATTTTGATTGCTTAAACCTTGAAAAATATATTGGGATTTACAGGTTAAATTTCTTTTTTTAAGTACCATTCCTTAAACCTAAATATAATAAGTATAAATAAATAAACCTAAAAAATAAATAGATCCTAGCCCAAGCCTACCTTGGTCATTGGGTTCTGATGGCTGAGCAAATGTACATAGCAATTATTTCTGTTTTGTTTCTGCTTTCACCAGAAACCCTGAGGATCTTCCCCTCCCAGATTGATTTTTTTTGATTAGATGAAAGAAGCTGTTTTTATTTTTGCCTCATTTTTTGTCTAGCTTTAATCACTGAATGGGTATTGCCTCAGACAAACAGAAACCTAGGAAAGACCCTAGTTTTAAAAGGCCAAGGTCTCCAACTGCATTTGGGGTCACTCCAGTCATCATGATCTATATTTTGCCACTGGACCCAGATGACTCTGGAGGAGAGAGTGACTCTGGTGACTTTTCACAGTCCTGTTCCAATTCGCTTGCAAGTCAGGATGTCACTTTCCCAATGTCATGGTCATCTTTGAGAACAAAGGACAAACAACCAAGGCTGATAAGGATGAGGAGTATGTGTAAACAAAGCAAGGTTGGGATATCATTATGTCTACATTTATCAAGATTATATCAGTCACAAAAAGTGCCAGCATTTAAGGGCAAGATCACTCCATGATTAAGGGATTCTGCCTCATGATGGAAACCATGAAAATAATCAAGATGATAATAGGTTCATTAGTCAATAGCAGGATAGGAACACAGAAGCCATATTTTACAGATAAAGAAACTGAGACTCAGAGAATTAGTTATGGTTCCACAGGTTATAGGCATCAAAATCAGGAGGAAACTGACATACACAGAGCTCTGAAAGTTGTACATTGTACAACTTTGTTAAGTTACATTGTTTCATTTGGTCATCACAACAGTGAGGGAGGTGCTGTTACTAACCCCTTTTAGAGATGAATAAAACACAGGTAAGAAAATTTCAATGACTTTTCCAAGGTGTTTTTCCAGGTAAGTATCTGAGGTAGGATGCTGACTTTGGTGTAATAATGCTAACTGATAATACTAACTTTAGATGATAATAACTGACATTTCTATTACATCTGAAGATTTGCAAAATTCTTTACATATATTTCTCATTTGTACCTCACAACTCTGAGAGAAGATGGGTGCTACAGGTGAGGATACTATTCCAATTTTGTAGATAAAGGAACAGAGGCTCAGAGTGGTTAAGTAATTTTCTCAGGATCACATAGCTTGTGTCTGAGGTTAGCTTAAAAACCTAGGATTTATTAATTTCAAGTCTAGCATGCTTTCTAGTACTCTATGTTGCCTTATAATATCTCCACTACTTCTCTGATGGGGGCATTGCCAGAAAGTATTTTGTAAACCTCAACACAGTGGATTAATGTGAGATATTATTATATAAATAGGATCATTTATTACCCTTAATATTACCCCCCTCCCACCAGGCTTAGGTGCTTAGTCTGCTCTTTCTGTCCTAGATTAACATGCAGCCCCTACACTTAATTAGGGAGATACTTTTTTGACAGAAGCAACATGTTTTAGGTTCACTGGCTTAGTACAAACTCCTGAGAAAGAAGCGGGTGATTCCAGATGTTCAGGACAGCTGTAAATCACTGCTGTATTCTTTTTTTTTAAAATTCTGGTATAATTGCATGTGAAAATAATGAAGTTAGGAGCTGGTAGGAATGAGCTGTCAGGTAAATGAATCTACCAGGTTGGAGGAGTGTGGGGTGACACATTAGCTGTCACAAGCTTGTTACCTGCTGCACGGGATGACTTGTTCACCTCACTATTCTTATTTATTCTTTCTCTTGTTTTCAATGCCTTCCCTTTTTATATCCTTGTGCATCCACCTCTAAACATGTTGCCTATCCATTAACATTAGAGAAGAGATCAATTTCACTTGTCTCAGGTTTAATGAGGCTGGTGTAGCAGGAGAACCAGGGAGAAGGGTAACAGAGAAGGCATCTAAAATTGGAGTGTTTCAGGAACAATTAAAATGTGTGGGAAGGAGAGAGAGAGAGAGAGAGAGAGAGAGAGAGAGAGAGAGAGAGAGGGAGGGAGGGAGGGAGGGAGGGAGGGGGGGGAGGGAGGGAGGGAGAGAGAGAGAGAGAGAGAGAGAGAGAGAGAGAGAGAGAGAGAGAGAGAGAGAGAGAGGAAGGAAGAGGAGGAGGGAGAGAAAGAGAAGGAGATGCTCATTTATTAAGTACTTGCTGTCAGACATTACACGTATTATCTCATTTGATCTTCACAATAATCCTGGGAGATTAGTCTTATTATTACCCCACTTTATAGTTGAAGAAGCTGAAGCAAACAGGTTAAGTCAACCGTTCAGGTTCATACAGCTAATACAGGATTAAGGTTGGATTTGAACTCAAGATTTCTTGATCCCAAGTGTTTCAGAAAGAGAGAAACAGAAATGGAAACAGAGATAATGAGAAAGAAGAAGAAGGGGAATGGGTAGAGAAATGCAAATAAACATAAAAACAAAACACGTTAAGTATAATTCACCTTTGTACAGGGCTTTGCTATACATCTCCGGTTTTCTCAGTATTCAAATTCTCACATGAATCTGGGATCTCAAAAATTAATGTAATGTTTTCAGTGATATCAAATACACAAATACAGCTCATTAATTCTTTCTTGTCCTTTGCAACTCTTGTCTGTCATCCACCCAGCGTTTGTAAAATCACTCGATTATAGTTTTGAATTTGTTTTTCACAACTCTAATGTTGTTGTTTTTATCCTTACCTTACAGATGAAGAAAATGGCGCTGAGAGAGATGGAATGATTTGTTCAAGGTCCCCTAGCTATTAATTATGGGAAGCAGAAATTGAATCTCTCTTCTCCTGACTCGAAACCTAGCACTGTGGACAGGGTGATACACTTCTGCAGAGAGAGAAAAGGAATAATAGTGAGAGGAAGAGAGAATGAGAATGTTGGAGATTTTTAAGACCAGATAGTCAGAATCTAAGGCTAGAAACGAAGACCAGACCTGGACTTTCTTGCTGGTTCTGGAGCTAATTTGTCAAATGCCCCCAGCTAAAATTATTCCTGTTAGACTTCAGAGATACCAGAGTTGATAAACAGATAGCAGAGTTCAGAATATGAAATAGGCACCCTCAGGATCCTATCTGTTGTGGTGGCGGGTGACCTAGTCTTTCGGTGTTTGTGATCGAGGCCTGATTGTATAGAGAAAGGAAGGAATAAGAATGAGAGAATCATTGAGGGCGATTGCTAGTGTGACCATGTATGTCCTAGTGTTCTTTAAGGAGCCTTGAATTGTGGGAGAAATCATGTGCCATACATGGGCACAGGGTTCTGCTGGAATCTTCCAGGTAGAGTCTTGATGTGTCTTTGGGTTCTAGAGACCTATCTAAAATAGCATCATTGTGATTCAGAGAGCAAATAAAGAAAGAAAACTAACTGATGCAATATCAGAATGGCAGATTTCTGTGCCTGCAGGACTCCTTGTACAGGGAAATGGAATGTCTCTGATATGGGCTCATGAAACACACCCTTTTCTATTTTAGTCTTTAGAAAGGCAGCATAGCTGAGTATATAGAACACTGGAGTCAGAATGAACTGGGGTCAAATATTACTTCTGGCACTGGCTGTGTGACCCAGACAAGTCATTAAACCTCTGTGGTTTCCTCATGTGTAAAATGAAGGATTGGGCTGGGTGGTATCCAAGGTCTCTTCCATCTCCAAACTATAAGCTCAGAGTCTAATGATTTTACATATATATGGTAGCTGATTTGTAAATATGCTAACATGCTGTTTAAACAGATTGATTTGCTCATCTTTGTATGAGATGCTAATATTGGTCTAAACCTAATTTCTTCCAGACTGATTTCTAGTTTAATGCGAAATTTTTATTGAAGAGTGAGTTCTTACCCTAGTGATTGGAGGAATTGGGTTTGCTGAGCACTATCCTACTGCATTCATATGCTTCTGGAGGTTGTGGAACTAACCTCACCCATGTGTTCCTAAGATCTTCTATATTTTAAAATAATAGTGATAATAACTAATATTTATATAGCATTTTAAGTTTTGCAAAACACTTTACAAATTTGAATTCACTTTATCCTCACACCAACATCAGAAGATATGTATAATTATTATTATACCCATTTTTATCAGATGAGAAAATTGAGGCATGTGGAGGTTGTGACTTGTGTAGGGTCACCTGGCTGTAAGAGTCTGCTCAGAACTCAGGTCTTCCTGATTCCAGGTCTAGTGTTCTATCTGCTGTGTTTCCTAGCTAGACACTATGTAGTTTTGATATTTACTGTTTTGTAATATAGTTTGAGATTTGACATTGCTGGGCTTCCTTCCATCCCATATATTCCCATTATTTACTTTGACTTTTTTTTCCTTTCAGGTGATTTTTTTCCTAACTCTCTAAAGTAATTTTTTTTGTGGTTACAATGGTATGGCTCTGCAACTCTGATGTGGCCATATGGTTCTTGACTGAAATACTTCAGTGATAACGGGATTGATTATATTCCAATAAGAGTTCATATTTCTATAGCACTTTAAGGTTTGCAAAGCCTCATTTCTGAGCAACTCTCTGTAGTAGCAAGGTTTTCTTTATATAAACTGCAAACTTACTTTCCTTCAGATGTCACCCCTTGCTAGATACTTCTGGCCTCCAGGAACAAATAGAAAAAGATTAATTCCTTTTGCCAAATGTTGTTGTTGCTGTTCAGTTATCTCAGTCATGGCTGGCTCTTCATGACTGCATTTGGATTTTCTTGGCAAAGATATTGCAGGGATTTGCCTTTTCTTTCTCTGGCTCATTTTACAGATGAAGAAACTGAGGAAAACAGAGTCAGGGGACTTGTCCAGCATTGTACGGCTAGTAAATGTCTAAGGCCAGATTTGAACTCAGGAAGATGAGTCTTTCTGACTTTAGGCCCAGTATTTTTTCCACTGTGCCATCTAGCTAGCCACATGATATCATTTCAAATATTAGAAAACAAGGTATCATGACTCCCTCTAAGTATTTTTTCTCTAGGTCAAATAGCCCCAGAGCACTGTATTAGCAATAAAAATGGAAGAAAGACCCTTATCCTACTCTTTGACAATTTTTTGGAACAGCATGGTCCTTTGGCTTAACTTTGTACCAGTCAGATAAAGAGCTGATGAGTCATATGCCAGTGCTGCTCTGGTTAAAGTACTACCAAATGAGAGTTAGGTCCAGAGTCCTTCATCTGAATTAACGACTCAGTTTTCTAGATACCAAAGAAAGGTTCCATAAATATTTAAGAAATTAATTATCTCATCTTTGAAAAAGGAGGGCTTAGACAGAGGAATAATGCCACCATCTGACTCTACCATCCTCTAAATGAATGAGGAACTGAGGGTTATCTTAGAATAAGGGATCCGATCAGCCTTGGAGGGAGAAGGACTTTTATGAGGTGGAGATAAGGATATGTAGTTCAGAAAACACTTCACAGATAATTACCTAGATCTCCAAATTCCACTGTGGTTTTAAAAGTAGTATAGAATCTCTGCTGGGACTTAGAAATCAGATAGATCAACTCCTTCACTTTAGAGATGAGAAAGCTAAAGTGCAATGTCACATGAGGAGTCAGATTCAGGTTCAGAGTTTGAAGCTGGGTCTTTTCATCTTACAGCTAGTATTCTTTTCATTATACTATGCTGGCTTATGTTTTTTGTTATTTCACTTATGTTAAAAAGCTCTTGTGTTCCACTGGGACAATGGGAATATGACAAATGGTCTTGGTGTTGACCAATTCATTCCAAATATATTTATGTTTCTTTGTTTTTTGTTATTGATGAAATAGAAAAACTCATAGCCTGTCCCTGTGTATGGTTCACCAAACATCTTTCTTTCCATTCATGTGTTAGATTGGGTGTTGGGAAGTGACAGCTAAAGATTTCCTCTTTGTAGTAATAATAATGGTTAAAGGAATTTCAAGGTCAAGCTTCATGGACTGGCATCCTGCAAGTGAAATGTCATGTGACAGGACGTGTCATGGATTGCTCTCTAAAGAATGAAGTTATTTATTAATGGTGAATGTTGATGGTGAGTCATGTGCTGTGTGAAACATGGAAAGATATGACAACTGTATTATGACTTCACAACCTGATACAAAGGCAGAGTCATCCAGATAAGGCTATGTGCCAGACAGGAAGGAATTCAATGAGCTATTATTCAAAGAGCATGTAAGAGCCCTTACTATGCACCAAGCACTAGTAGCCCCCAGGGATACAATGATGGTCCTTGCCCTCAGGGAGCTTGATTTCCACTGGTAGGGCAGGATACAGCTGGAACATGATTGTGAACAAGCTCTTCCTGAATGCCCTCAGGTTTTTTGAATCTTATGGGGTATAATTTCCTACTGTAGTTGGAGAGAAATCTTGGTGCTGGAGAAGACAGCTCTACATGGACTTAGGAGAGATCTTTCCTTCAATACTGTGTAACCATGTCTTTACCTCAGTTTTCTCTTTTACAAAATGGGGAACAATACCTGTAGTGGCTGATTTATAGCACTGACACAAGAAGTAACCAGATTTGATAATGTAGATAAGATGTTTTGCAAAGTGCTGTACTAATAACAACTGCTATTCTACTCCTCTCACATCTACTTAAAACACAAGAATCCAATTCAACAAACATTTAGGAAGGGTCTGTTATTTACAAGGAACTGTACTAGATGATGGGGTAAAGAAAAATGGAAAAATGCCATAATGCCCATCCTCAATGAGCTTAAAGTCTACTTAGGAGTATGTGAGTACATAGATAAATGACTACAAAATAATCGGAGGAGGGGCAGGTTACTAACGACTAAGGACTGTTCTCAGGACAGGAAAGCTGTCCTCAAAGAGGTAGCACCTGAGTTGAACATTAAAGAAATCTAAGGATTCTAAAAAATGGAAGGTAGGAAGAAATTCTTCTGTATTTGTAGAGCAGCCTGTCCAGGGGAACAATGGTAGGAATATAATTTCACAGAGCATCAAGATGGAGAGAATGTATAAGACTATAAGACAGATTAATATAGCACATAGGAGGGCTGCTAGTGCAAGTTTACTCCTGATATAGTCAGACAGGAAAGACACTAAGGAGGTGGAATAATCTTACTTTATTCTAGTCGAGTTTTTTCAGAAGTTTGCTAATAATGAGAGCATAACTTCTACAGCCTTCGCTAATCATCCTTCTTGCAGGAGCTGGCAACTATTCCTATGTCTCGATGGGGTCAATTGAAATAGGCACAACTTGTGCTTCCCCTAAATTCCCTCAAGCCTCAATGGAGGCCAGTTGAGGCAAACACAGATTCTCCGACAGCCTTGATGGGGGCTGATCAAGGTATACGCAGTATTCCAGCTTGTGTGTTCAACCCTAAGTTTCCCTATTCTTTGACGGCTGCCCACCTGCTTTATAGAGTAAAAGACAAAGAAAGCATATTGCCAGCAGTAGCTTCATAAGTTTCCATCACCTCATCGCTGTATCTCACTGTGTAGCCACAGTGAATGTTTATAGTATTGATCATTAATTCTGTGCAAGCATGGTGATGTTCTGAACCATGATTGTGGGAATTAATATCTAATACCTGGGAACAAGAGATTGGTATGGCTATGGATCCTGGGAAACTGAACGCTAAGAAAGGATAACAAAATACCCATTTCACACACACTAAAATCCACCTTACTTACACGAAAATTCATCTTACTTACAAGGATCCATAGGGAATTTATGTGAAAGAGGCCTGCAAATCTAGCCTGGAGATACGTTGTTAATGAATTTAAATGATGTTTTCATTATTTGAATGACAAGCACATGAATTGGTATTTTAACCTAGAGGTAATAGGGAGCCTCTGATGGTTTTTGAGCAGGGGAGTAGCCATGATCCAGCTATTTTGGCAGCTGTGCAGAGAATGGATTAGAGAAGGCAGAAATTGGAAGTGAGAAAAAAATGTTAGACTTTTGTAAGATATGATGAGCCCTTAGACTTTGAGAGTAGAAAGAGGTTTGGGTATTTATTAAAGGTAAAACCAATTTCTTAGGAAAGATACTCTACAACTTCAAAGATTAATTTTTGGGGGGTCTAGGTGGTCCTTCTGCTGACCCAAATTACAACTTCTTCATGCCTTAATAGATTTTTTTCTCTCAAGTATTTCTGTGTCTAAAACATTTCATTACCTAGCGGTCAAATATCTATCCATGAGCTTCTTTGAACATTATTAGGTAGGACCTGACCACAAGAGGGCTCCACTGGCACAACATTTGGACATTCAAGCATAGGTTCACCTCTATAACAAAATGAAACCCCAGTAGGGGACTTCTATGGAGGATGTTGAAAGATAACTCTTGTTTAGAGAGTTTCCCACTATTCCCCCAGAGTACTTTAAAAGACAAGAGAGATCTCATCTGAATCTGTATTTATCCCATTAGTATCATGGGATCCATGGTGTTAGTCTTTTGGCTAGACCAAAATCATTACATGAAAAGGGGATGGGCACAAAACAGTGGAAAGAGCACAAATTTTGGAGTTCAAAGATGTAGGCTCAAATCCCAGCTCTGCCACTTTCCACCCCTGTGACCTTAGATAAGTCACTTACCTTCTCTGGGATTCAGTTTTCTCATGTGCAAAATGAGAGGGTTGGGACTACCCAACCTCTTTCAGCTCCCCTCCTGGTTCTAAGTCTCTGATCCTGTGTTTTCTTCTCATTATTCTTGCCCTACTTGCTATTTAATTTCCAAAACTAAACTAAAGCAATACATTACTTTGGCGGGCATAAGTCCCAGACTCTCTCTTTTTGAAACTTGAACTTATGTCCTATTTCTGTGTTTTGCTGTATTTTCAGACTATGTACCTGCCTTACCCTTACCTAAGGATGAGGCTTTCATAGTCCGACCTTTGACTGCAACCTCACTGGTTTCTATCTCAGACTCTTTGAATTGGTCATGTATTATTTTCAGTTTTGTCACAAAACCAATAGAAGATTTCCTTTGTTTATATCACTTCATCTAATTAGTTTCTGGAAATAGGTGCATAGGTGTGGTGCTTACTCATACAAGATTCACAATTTATGGCAACAGTTGATGTGGACAGACTGTAAAGATGCCCAGAGAGTTAAATAGACCTTGACCTAATATATTAATTTGATATACCAATGATACTATTTTTGTAATGTAGAATGAACAGATTAAACTGGAAGCCTTAGAGAGTTCCATCCAGCTCTAGTGTTTTGGGATTATATTATAGGTGTCAAGTACAAAGAGTAAGGTCATATTTTGGAAAGAACAAATGAGATGGACTCACTATTTCAATCACATAGAGCTTTGAAAAAATTGTTTAGTCTCTTTAAATCAAAGAAGAGTTCCCAGAAGAGCCGGAATTTTAGTAGCAGTACTCTGACCAGACCATATCAGGGACTAAAATTGCCCTTTTGGTATAGATCATAATAATAAGAGCCAATGATTCTACAGTGAATAAATGAGAGTCAAGGGTGAGGTAAGAAAGAGGAGGAGAGCTTATAGTAGAAAAATGGAAAAATCTGAGGGTCATAATGGAGCTTGAGAAATTATGCCAGTTCAAAAGCACTGATGGGGAATGGACCATTAGTAAGGTTATAAAGAAGGAAGGACAAATTGTGAATTTTTACTTAACTACAATCCAGTTTGGGCATGAAAGGTTGAGGAGGTGGGCTCTTGGGTGAGTTCAGTCAGGATAATTATCTTGAAAGTAATGAATTACAATGCTTTGAAGTATTCAAAGATGCCATGATTATTTCTGTAAGAAAATTCACACTTCAGGTAGGATTTGGAATAAATGACCTCCATTTCCTTCAAATTTTGATTTCACATTTGCATTAATCCCTGTGTTCTACATCTATACATCATACATCTATATACATAGCATTGTATTTAGTTGAACTAGTAAATTATAGGAATAGGTACTGTGAATGTGATTTCATTTGCATTGGAAACTCATAAATGAAGGATTATTCTCTTCCCATTCAGATCATGACTTCTCTGAACAAGTTATAAGAGAGTTTGCTAGAGCCCTAAGAGAGTGCCTTGCCCAGGGTTACATGGGTTGTAGGTGCTAGAGATGGGATTGAATTCAGGTCATCCTGACTCTGAGGCCATACTGAATTTTATACTATGCTATTTCCTAGGAAATGAATGATTACAACATATCTGGTCTTTGAATTCAATTATTTTCTTCTTCATATTTTGAAACCAAATAATTTTGTTGACATGGGTACAACTTTGGAACTTGTACTGAACTTTGTAAGTTCCAAAGTTTTACCCATGTTCTTATCTGTGATGTTAATGGTTTGGGGAATAGCAGAATTTACAGTGTTTGACAATGAGTTCTTTTCTAAAGCCTACACTAGAATGAAGGAAATGTCTTTCATTCAAATTTTATAGGAGATCCCAAGAGATAGATATGTCTGGGGATTTTACTTTACTACAGGCTTATTATGAATCACCACTATGATGTTGCCTGCCAATTCTTTTAAGTTAACATAATTTCAGATTGTATTGATAAGTGATTATTTTTGACAAGGCAAGAAATGATCATACCATTACATTGTGCCCTGGACAGAACACATGTGGAATATGGCATTGTTGTTCAGGCGCTCAGTATTGTCCTACTCTTCATGACCTTGTGGACCATACCATGGCAATGCTGTTAAGGAGTTTTCTTGGTGAAGATACTGGAGTGGGTTGCCATGTCTTTCTCCAATGTATTAAGGAAAAGAGAAGATAAGTGACTTGCCCAGGGACAAATAGCTAGTAAGTGTTGTGGGTCAGATTTGAACTCAGGTCTTCCCAAGTCAGTCCCAGAGCCACTTAGCAGCCTAAGTGCCAATTATTGTGAATAAAGAATCCCTTTAAGTGCTTGCATTATTTCAATTTACATTGCATGTTTCTATTGGACTGGAACAAATAACTATATTTTACATAATTTAACTTCAAACAGAGTGAATATGAATGCATGCAACCACTTTGGGAAATTGTATTATTTGTACTAACCAGGATCTCCCGATAGGCTGTCCAGTTCTGAACACTGTACACATTTAAGGAAAGACATTAACAAGATGGAACATGACAAGAGGAAGGTAAATAAGGTAGGGAAAGCATTTGAAACTATCTAATCTGAAGCTAGAATGAAGAATCCAGGAATGATCAACCTGGGGAAGCGAAGAAAGTGGGGACATTCTACCTGCCTTAAACTGCATCAAGGATCATTATGTGGAAGAAGGGTTAAAGTTATATTACTTTCCTCCAGAGGGCAGAATTAGGATCAATGAATGTAACTATAGGGAAGCAGATATTACTCAATATAAGTAAAGACTTCAAAGTAATTTGAGCTGTTCAGAAATGGAGGCAGCTGCCTTGCTAGTTAGTGAATTCCCCATGAGTAGGTGTGCTCAGTGATGCTGAATGCTCATCTGTCAGTCCTGTGGTCCAAAGTCTTTATGTTCCTCATAAGGGGTACACAAAGTAGCTTGATGTTCATTCTGATTCTTTGATTCAATTAATCCTACTCTACTTCCCTTTGGTCAGACCACATCTAGAGCATTGTATTCGGTTCTGGGTATACCGTCTTAAAAGGAACATTGCTATACTTGTTCCAGCTACTAATGGGATCAGCAATCTAGTGAGGTACATAGTTGTCTGACCTAGGAGGAAATGGAACAGAAGGAAGACCAATGTTCCAACAGTGTTGTAGAAGATATTTCTGCCTTGTCCAGGAGGCTGGACAATATTACATAAGTGGTAGATGACTATTTTGTTATTATTTTTCAGTGACATCTGACTCTTTGTGACCTCATTTGGCATTTTCTTAGCAAAAATAGTGGAATTGTTTTCCTGTTTCCTTATCCAGTTCATTTTACAGATCAGGAAACTGAAGCAAACAGGGTTAAATGACTTGCCCAAGGTCACACAGCTAGTAAGTATCTGAGACCAGATTTGAGCTCAGGAAGCTGAGTCTTTCTGATTCCAAACTCAGTGCTCAAACCACTGTACTACATAGCTGCCCCAGATTTTTTTTTAAAAAAAAGAAACTCGAGATATTATGATTCCATGATTTTATTTGAAAAAAATCAGAATATGGCATCCAAGATGTCTTAACTCCCCCCAACCCCCAAAGAATTATTAACACTGAACCTTTTCCATCAGGAAAGTGACACTTTAAACTCAGCAAGTTGGGAGAGGGTTAAGATGCCTTGTAGAAAATTGGCCAGATCTGCTGAGATATTATACTACTAATATTAATCCTAGTTTATATTCTAGACAAGATGCTACAAGAGGAAGATATATGAAATCATCCATTGTGTTATGACCCCAAGCAGCTGTTAGTACCATATGGAACGTCTGGTAAAATGTTTTCTTTTTTTTTCTGTGTAGAAATAATTATACTCCTTGACCTTCCTTTTCCAGTCTCTTCCTTCATGATGCATACAGGTTCTGGCACAGGAAATAAGACCGTTTAGTTATAGTAACCCATGTTCATAAAATGTTGAATTCAATGGCAGAGATAAAGGGTGGGAATCTCGGCTCTTCTACTTACTTCCTGTGTGACCCTGAGCAAATCACCAAACATCTCTGGGCTTCAGTATAATGAGGAGATTGGATCAGATGGCATCTGAGTTTCTCTCCAGTTTGAGATTTATGATCCTGTGCTCTTAGTCCAGTATTATCTTAGGATCCTACAATTTCCCAGACAGCAGATAGTGCCATCCAAGATGATGGTGATTTCAGAGAATTAGCAACGAATAGGCCTTTAAGAAATGATCCTCTGTTTGCCCACCACAGGTCTTTCCAGACTGCAAAATAAACAAACAAATAAATACAGGGATAGACTCACAGACAAATAAAGAGAGTAGAGAAAGCTGGAGAGAATCATAATTATTGGTTAATAACAGGTTTCTGAAAGATCTTTGAGATATGTCAGCTGCCCTTTAAACAGGAAACCATGAAATTAGTCAAAATACAGTTGTTCTTTCTTCAGATATGTTTAATGACGAAATTCATTTGCATGCCCAACAAGGAGATTGAATTATAAGAGACCATTTAAGAAATTTCTAATGGAGGGTATTTATTTTGTTATCAGTTTTCTATTTTTTCTTTTTATTTCATTGTCATCTTTTAATTAAACAGTTTCTTAGCCGGATGTGCTTTTTATTGAGAATTATTAAAGGTGTAAGTACTACTTTATCAAAATGTGGGCTGGATAATTGTGTACTTTTAAATGTGACTCTGGGGAAATTTTAGAATCATATTGCAGAAAGTACTTTATTAATTGCTTGTGCAAGATTGTTACTGTAATGATCCTCTGTGTTTCCTTCTCCTTTACTGTCCATATAACTACTTGTTAAGGATAGAACAGTGGAATGCTATTAGAGGAAGACATGGGACTTCACTGTTGGGAGCTCTACAGCAGTGGTTCATTCTCTCCAGGCTGTGGAGAGAGGGAGAGAGAGGAGAGAGGGAGAGAGCCCTTCCCCTACCCCTGCTTAATGGCACCCAGTGTAAAATAAGGATCAGATCGAATGTGCAAAATGAAAGCAGGGCCGAGTCTCACTATGTTTCTCCTGGAATACCTCTTGACATCTTCATAAACTTGTAGCAGTCACTAGGAAAGAGTAAGCCTGGCTTTCATGGAGAAGATCGGCTGAATGTCTTTTAGAACATTACAAAAATTCAAGGTGTGGTGCATGGGACCAGTCATAGCCAAAATTTTACTGATCAGGATGTCTGTGGCACTGCTGTCCTGAGGTACCTTTCTGTGAATCAGCAATATGATTTGTGAGGTGTTTGTTGAGTGCTGATATGTCTAAGTTATGTTATGGATTTAAGATAGGGTTCCTGCCCTCAAGGAGCTTCCTACCTAGCTAGAAGAGGCTAGATGGCATAATAAATTCATCTCTGGACTTGGAGACTGAAGACCTGAGTTCAGCTATTCACTCACACCCTGACCCTGAACAAGTTACTTAGATTCAGCTTTCTTATCTATAAAATGGGGATATTAATAGCACCTATCTCATAGGGTTGTTGTGAAAAACAAATGAAGCAATATATGTAAAGTGCTTTGCAAGACATAAAACTCTCTACACATGTGAAATAGTTTAAAAAAAAACCAATGGTAATAGAAGGCAGTTTATGAAAGTGGCCAATGTCTTGCATAGGCATCATACTAGTCCGAAACTTCGTCACTTCACACTGTTTTCTAGAATGTATTCTCTCCCCTGGACAATTGCTTTGCTACATAGCTGCCCAATAATCTTGATTTTTTTGATAGTTTTATGTATTTATTTTTAGATTTTGACATTTCCATTTCCACAAAAATTTCCACAAAATTTTGAGTTCCAATTTTTCTCCCCATCTCTCACCTCCCCCCACCCCATAAGACCTTGCATTCTGATTACCCCTTCCCTCAATGTGCCTTCCCTTCTGTCACACCCTACTCTTCCCTTATCCCCATCTTCTCTCTTTTCTTGTAGGGCAAGATAAATTTCTATAACCCATTACCCGTATTTCTTATTTCCCAGTTATATGCAATAATAATTCTCAACATTTGTTTCCAATACTTTGAATTCCAACTTCTCTCCCTCCCTCCCTCCTGACCCACCCCAACTAAGATGGCAAGCAATTCAATACAGGAGATATATATATATATATGTCATTTTGCAAAAGACTTCCATAATTGTCATGTTGTGTAAGACTAACTATATTGCCCTCCATCCTACCCTGTCCCCCCCCGCTTTTTTTCTATTCTCTCATTTGACCTAGTCCCTTCCAAAAGTGTTTACTTCTAGTTACTCCCTTCTCCTGTTTGCCCTCCCTTCTATCATCCCCCTCACCCCACTTGTCCCCTTCTCCTCTACTTTCCTGTAGTGTAAGATAGATTTTCATATCAAATTTAGTGAGCATGTTATTCCCTCCTTAAGCTATATGTGAAGAGAGTAAGCTTGACTTTTCCCCTCTCACTTCCTCCCTTTTCTCCTCCATTGAACACGATTTTTCTTATCTCTTTTATGAGTGATAGTCTGCCCCATTCCCTTTCTTCTCCCAATATTTTCCTCTCTCACCCCTTAATTTAATTTAATTTTTCATGGATATCATCCCCTCTGATTCAACTCAACCTGTACTCCGTGTGTGTGTGTGTATGTGTGTGTGTGTGTGTGTGTGTGTGTATAATCCTTCCACCTACCCAAATACTTAGAAAAGTCTCAAGAGTTTCAAATATTATCTTTCCATGTAGGAATGTAAACAGTTCAGCTTTAGAAAGTCCTTTATGATTTCTCTTTCCTGTTTACCTTTTCTTGCTTCTCTTGATTCTTGTGTTTGAAAGTCAAATTTTCTATTCAGTTCTTTTCATCATGAATGCTTGAAAGTCCTCTATATCATTGACCATTTTTTCCCCTTAAAGTATGATACTCAGTTTTGCTGGGTAGGTGATTCTTGGTTTTAATCCCAGTTCCTTTGACTTCTGGAATATCCTGTTCCAAGTCCTTCGATCCTTTAATGTAGAAGCTGCCAGATCCTGTGTTATCCTGATTGTATTTCCACAGTACTTGAATTGTTTCTTTCTAGCTGCTTGCAATATTTTCTCCTTGACCTAGGAACTCTGAAATTTGGCTACAATATTCCTAGGAGCTTCTCTTTTCGGGTCTCTTTTAGGAGGTGATTCGTGGATTCTTTCAGTATTTATTTTATCCTTTGGTTCTAGAATATCAGGGCAGTTTTCCTTGATAATTTCATGAAAGATAATGTCTAGGCTCTTTTTTTGATCATGGCTTTCAGGTAGTCCCATAATTTTTAAATTGTCTTTCCTGGATCTATTTTCCAGGTTGATTGCTTTTCCAATGAGATGTTTCACATTATCTTCTATTTTTTCAGTCTTGGTTTTGTTTTGTAACTTCTTGGTTTATCTCATAGTCATTAGCTTCCCTGAACTCCCCTCTCATTTTTAAGGAACTATTTTGTTCAGTGAGCTTTTGAACCTCATTTTTCATTTGGCTAATTCTGCTTTTTAAAGCCTTCTTCTCCTCATTGGCTTTTTGGACCTCTTTTTCCAATTAAATTAGCCTATTTTTAAAGGTGCTATTTTCCTCAGCATTTTTTTGGTTCTCCTATAGCAAGCTGCTAACTCGCTTTTCAAGCGTCTCCATGACCTGAGTCCATTTCATATTCATTTTGGAGGTACTGGAGGCAGAAACCTTGACTTCCTCTAACAGCATGCGTTGTTCTTCCTCATCTAGAAAGGATGGAAGGAGAAACTTGTTCACCAAGAAAGTAACCTTCTGTGGTCTTATTTTTTTTCCCTTTTTTGGGCATTTTCCCAGCCAGTTACTTGACTTCTGAATCCTTTGTCAAGAAGAGGGTCCTAGTGTTCCTCCTCCCCAGGACTGTGCTCAGGGCTGAGATTCAGGTCAGCTGCTCAATTTCCCTAGGGGCTTTAGGCAGTGGTGGGGTCGCCACTGAGGGCTGAGATTCAGATTAGCTGCTCAATTCTCCCAGAGGCTTTAAACTGAGCTGCCTGGACAATGGACCCAGGCTGCTTCCATGGCCACAGTTGTCACCCGCCGCCTGCTACTGCTGCTGCTGCCACTTCTGCCACTGCCTAGGGCCAGTGCTGGGGAGACCTTGCTTCCCCTCTTGCCAAGCTGGGAAAGCCCTCCCACACTGACCTTTGAAGCTTTCTTTGTTGCTTGTGGTTTGAGGGATCTGGGACCCTCCTTTCTGGGGATTCTGCCCCAGAGACCTGTTCTGGTCCTATTCCTCTCCATGCTGCACAGCCAAGGCTGGGCTCTGCTCCACTCAGTGTCCTGTGGGATAGACCTTTCCTGTTGGTCTTCCAGGTTACCTTTGATTAGAAACCTCTTTCACTCTGTCATTCTGTGGCTTCTGCTGCTCTAGAATTTGTTGAGAGTCATTTTTTACGTGTATTTTGTGGGCTATGGGGGAAGCACTAGAGTATATTTTTCTTTCTACTCCACCACCTTGGCTCTGCCCCCAGCTGCCCAATAATCTTAAGTCACAAGTGTAAGAATGTTTGTCCCCAGCTCAAGAAACTTAAAAGTCTCCTTACTGGGTCCAGGATAAAATTCAAACTCTTCAGTTTGGTTTAGCTTATCAAATTTATCCTTGAGTCCTCTTCTATCTTTGACCCCCCCAATTCTCTCTATAGTATGCTTTGTGGACATAACAGTTCTCTTTCTTTTAACTCAGGTTCCTAATACCCTTCACATTCTTGCCCCAGATGTGGTTAATGTTATTTGCCATCATGCATCCTATGTTGTAGTCCAATTGGCATGCTCTTGTTCAACATTACCTTTGTCCCACCCCAACCTGTCCCTCTCAAATTCCCAGACTTCTTCACATTTCATTTTTACTTATATAATATACTTTATGTCAGGTCTGTACAACCTGTGGCCCCTTGGGCCACTTGTGGCACACCAAAGGATTTCCTTTACATATAAAGGATGTTTTCCTCTACATTTTTCACTGATCTCCAGGAATCCTTTTTGGCTGGCCACAGGTTGAGCAGGTCTACTCTATGTGAAATCCTTCTTGACTGCCTGATCTCCATTGTTACAATTCTCCCTCTCCTCAAATTATTTTATGTATACCTTTTGATTACATGAAATATCTCTGCAGTGGAACGTATGTTCCTTGAAATCAGTGACTGGTTTTTGTTTGCTTTGTCTTTTATCTCCAGTGCCTAATAACATTACCCATGATGAATGCTGAGCAAATGATTTGGGGATTGGAATGAATGGTAAAAAAAACCAATGAAGACTCTGGTAATTCAAATGAAATCCCAAGCAAAACAAGTTCAAAATCTGTAGATCCTAGCTTTTCTCTGTATCTCTCTTCCTACTGCAAGTAAATTGCATTACCCGATCGGTCTAACTTGGTGCTAATGTAAGCAGTAGGAGATGTGAGTGGGCTCATCTTCCCTGACAGAAGTAATGAAATTGACACATAGGACTTTATCATGTAGACAATTGCAGGACACTCAAAGATACTTTTTCCTGGTGGCCACTCCTCTCCTAAAGTTTTTGTGTTTAGATAGCACAAGACAAAGTTAGGGTGGGAACTTGCTTTGTTGTTCAGTGGTATGTGGGAAAATGTCCCTCTTGGGTCTTCATTTAACTTTCAACAAAATATACTTTATGTCTTGCAGGACTTTCCAAATAGCTAAAATAGCCAGTGATCTTTTCCTGTGTCTCTGACTGACTCCAGAACTTGTCAAGCTATGCAGAAGTTATTGACAGAAAATACACAAACAAACAAACAAAAAACATACTCATGAAAAACTGAACCCAAGCCCAATCCCCCCTACCAAATTTGGTCACATTTTAGATTTTAGAGGAATCCAAACCAAAGAACCAAATCCAAATCTTCTGACATTATGGATTGTAGAAGGAGTATGGGAGAGTATAAAAAATGATGTCTTCAAGGTCAGAGGAGTTAAGTTCAAATCTGGCTGTGCCATTTATGCCACTAATGATCTTGGACAAATTGCTTCCCCTTTCTGGTCCTCAATTGCCTCATATATTAAATGAAGGTAAGGGCATTTTCAGCTCTAAGTCTATGATCAATCAGAGTAGTTTTCTGTCAATAGAATGCAAGTGGGTTGGTGTTTAGGGTCACCTTTATCTAGAAAGTTAACTTATTCATAATCATGTTTCTATGGACCTATGATTTTTGTAAGTGTTAGACTTCCCATCACCTTTTTCCTGTCTTAACCTTAATCTCGGGGTCTTAGCTTCTTCATATGTAACATGAAGGCTATTAGCTAAATCCTCTCAAACAATGACTTCCAGCTCTGATGCTCTCACCAACCTATCCTGCTGACATAACATTTCTTCTTCTTGGTAACTTTTTCTCTACTTGAGAAAGAGAGGAAGAAGTCCAGAAACTCTTCTGTATAGAATCCTAATTTACCCCCTCAGGCAGCTTGCCCAGCTGTCCAGGAATGCTGATATTGCAAGGCACTGGTATCCAAATTTTAAGTCACTGACTCACCTCCCAGACCCTGGTCACAAAGACATGCCCTGGGGCATGGTTCCCAGGCAATGTCTCTTTGGAAACATGGATATGTCTTCAAGAACCACATGGACCTGCAATAAACTTTAGGCTGATTTAATTTAATTCAACTCAATTAAATTCATTCCTCATACTTGCTACTTGTGAAACCATGGACAAATTACTTAACATTTTGGGGCCTTTTTTTCCTAAATTATAAAATGAAGGCATTGGATTAGATCAGGGGCTGTTTTGTGTCTGTCAAAGATCCCTTTGACAGTCTGATGAAGCCTATGTGTGTCTTCTCAGAATATCATTTTTAAATTCACAAAATAAAATGCATAGGGTTGTAAAGGAGAACAACTATATTGAACATAAGTACAGTTCTAAAAATATTTAAGATGACAAATTCATGGATCCCTGGACTACATTCACATAAATCTTTGGGGGTCTGTAGAATCCAGATTAAGAACATTTGGATTAGATTGATAATCAAGTCTTTTTCATTTCCAAATCTATGATGCTACAATTTCACAGGAACCTGGCTTGGGGGTAGGGGGCATGTTGGGGGTAGGTGGGCATGAAATTCAAGGAAATAAAAGAGTATACTTTCACAGAAATAGGAAAATTAGGAGGGAGACAGATATTTGGGGGGAAGGTTTGATGATTTTTGTTTTGATGATAGGGTAACAATAATTTAATGAAGTTGAAAGTGAATATTTGTCTCATATTTGCAATGTCATAGAGATTTAAAATATTGAATGTCATGAAAGATCAGTGCTTAGAATTTCAATTATTGGGAAATTGCTAAAGTACTTATATTAGCTGGAACTGATGGAAAAAGAATGATCATTCTTACTTGTAACTAAGATGATAAGTGATTCATTAGCAGACCCTTCCTGTCTTACTGTGATCAAGGGATTTGGGTACAAAACCTAGATCTTCTAATACTGTCAATTGAAAAAAGTAATACAACTTAAAACTTGCATTAATCACTTTGTGTGGTTTCTTCTTAGAGCAAAAAGAACTTTGTCCAGTGCAATTTAGCATTTTTATTGGTTACTTGGATAAATTTATGTGACACACTTATCAAATTGGTAGATGACACAAAGCTGGGGAGGAGAGCTAACACACAGGATGACAGCATTCCAGTGGTTCTGGATAGTCAAGAACATTGGGTTAAATCTAACAAGATGAAATGTAATAAAGATAAATGCAAGATCTTATGCTTAGGTTTAAAAAAAAATCTACTTCACAAGTACAATATGGCAGATGCATGACTAATGAGCATGTCACTTAAAAAAAAAAAGATCTGGAGGTTTAGTGGATTAGAAACTCAGTGTTCCAACAACGGGATGAGACAACCAAGAAAGATAATGTGAATTTGCATTATGCTAAGGAAACCACAGCTTCCAAAAATAAGGAGGTGATGATCACATTGTGTTGTTCACTGGGTGGACCAGATGTGGAATATTGCATTTAGTTCTGGGCAGAGTACTTTAAGAAACAATAGTGATAAGTGATTGATTGATAGTGATATTCATAAGTGATACATAATGACATTGACAAGCTAGAGAAGTTCCAAAAAAAAGGGAAGTAGGACAGTGAAAGCCCTAAACTCCATGCCATGAGGATTAGTTGAAGGAAAAATGTTTGTTTAGACTAAAGAAGATAATTATTTTTGAGGGGAGGAGGGCAATATTACAAATGACTTCAAGTATCTGAAGGGTTCTTGTGGACTGGGGATGAAATTTTTTTTTAAACTTGGCATCAAAGAGTAGAAATGGGATAAATGGATATGAACTGTAAAGAAACAAATTTTAGCTTCATGTCAAAGAAAAACAAACACACAAATAACAAGAGCTGTTCTTTACTGTTAGAGCAACAGGAACTGGCTACCTTGAGAAACGGTAGGGCCTCCCTCATTGGAGATCTTGAAGCAAAGGCTAGATATCCATTCACTGGACATGTTGTAAAATGTGTATATTCTACATATATCTATATTTGTATTGATACATAGATATACTAATGCATGTACATATGTGCATACACATATATTATGTGTGTGTATATATATATATATATATATATATACACATACATATATTCCCTCTCCCACCCCAAGAACCTGGTTATATAAATGTCCATTGAGGTTATTTCCAAATCTGGGGGAAAAAATCTATGAGCAAGCAGTTTCGTGTAAAAGGCCACCCTCATCAGGGAGGATTTTAGGAAGCAGATTCTAAGATTTGCTTTGGGAATAGATGTTCACGTAGTCACTTTCAGTAGAATTTATTTGTGCAAAAAGAAGAAAGATACTTTAAATATGAAGCTAAAATAGAAATTGAGCTAGACCTCTGTGGCTCTTTTGTGCGATTGTATGCAGAATGGTCAATAATAATATTAAAAAGAGATTGTTTAGCTTTTTGCATCTACCGTTAATTAACTCTAATTCCTTCAGTAAGTCATTTGCTCCCTATTGACCTCAGTTTCCTTCTCTATACAAGGAGGTAGTTGTAGAAAAAGATCCCTAAGCCCTTTCCCCATCTTAATATTCTCTGATTCAATAACTCTATGGATTCCAAAACAGGGGTATGAAAAGTCCAATTGCTTTTCTCCCCTTGAATCATTTCCTTTGGTATCTTTCTCCCTTTTTTTCCTTCACCTTGCACTCTCTATTTGCTCCAATCTAAGTACCCTGTTCCCTTGTATTGACTGGGATAAATGCCAAATGAAAGCTCACTACTAAATTACCTTTTCAAATCACAGATGATCAGATGTGCAGAGTACAGAGGAGGGCAGGAGACAACCCATCTGCCCTCCCTTCCTTTCCTGAACTCTGGTTCAGCATTCAACCTTTTTAACAGGAAAAATGAGTTTGACTTCAGAAAATCCCTTTCAGAACCTTGTTACAGAGGGTAATCAGCCACCTCTCATGCCATTTGCCAAAGCAAGACTAAGTAATTCATGAGACTGCTCCATTCCATCAACTGTGATTTTGTCCATGGTATTGAAGCTGGCAATGTGGGTTACTAGGAGTGACTGGGCTTACTTCCTGGGGAGTTGTCCTGCTTCCTCTAGGCTGTGCTGTAGACGAGAAATGTAGGCACAGGATCTTTGCACCCATTCCTGTCTCATGTGCTGGACTCTCTTCTCTATGACACATAAGATTCAGAAATTAAGACCCAGGCTAACTCAACTCCAAGGAATCTGTTATTTGACTCTATCAGGGCAGGTGAAAGAATATAATCATGGGGAATTCTCCACAGGAAGAGGAGAAAATGGTCAAATGAACAAATACCAGATGAAATCCTAGTCTGCTATCAGCTTTGGTCTACTCTTTGATATGATATCAGATCTTGTAAGTATATTTATTTTTTTATTCCAATTTTTCCTTCTCTCTTGCTCCATAGTATAGTTTATCATCCCTACATTCTCATATTTTTTTTTTCTTTAATTAGTCTAGGTGATAAGATTTTTTTTGCCAGCTTGATTTCAGGTAGTGGTGTAGAATGGAAAGATCTCTGGATTTGAAATCAGAGGACCAGAGATGGTCTTTGGTCAAGTTCACCTAACTTTTTGGGAGTCATATTTTGCTCATCTGTAAAATGAGAGGATTGAAGTGGGCAAACTTACAAGTTCAGGTCTAGAGACCAAAATAGCATTTTTAGACCCTGGGAGAGTATAGTATATTCAATCCTGTTCATTAGCACTGCTAATATCATTTATCATAGGAATTAAAACTGTAAGAAACTTAGGCTCTCTTTTAGGAAGACCTATGGTTTTAGGTAGTGGCAACCTGCTCTTCATATTTACTTTAATTAAATTTTAGTTTATTTTTAGTTCTGAACTTTCTCTCTCCCCTTCCTCTTTTCTCTCCCCCATATATTTAGAAGGTGGAAGAACAAAACACGTACTTGCTTTTAATATTGACCTGGAACCTCACTCAACTCCAAGATATTCTAGGAAAGGATATCAAATTTACAAAAACATTTCTGAAAAACAGACTATCAGGTTACAGGACTTTAAACTGGAATGGACTTTAATTCAGTTCGACACACCTATTAAGTGTCTTCTGTGAGTGAGGCACCGTGCTAGGTAGTGGAAAAAAAACCAAACCAAAAACCAAAACAAAGGACAAAACAAAATAATCCTTGCCCTCAGGGATCTTATATTTTATGTGGGCCATAAAGACAGCTTAGCAAAATACATCCAAATTCTGATCAAAATAAAATGAATCTATGTCAGAGGGAGAGAAAGCACCTCTACCTGACTGAGATAAGGAAAAACCACATATGGGATTTGGCCTGAAAGCTATGCCTGATGGAATAAAGAGATGCATTATTGTGCAAAGCAATGTAGAGATTTGTTTTTCTTGACAAGATATTTTTGTTACAAAGGTTGGCATTTTTTTTTCTTTTCTTAATGGGGGAAGAAAATAAGTGCTTGTTAATTGAAAGAAAACATACAATTTTATTTTTTAAAAATGAAATTGTCTCTGCTTTCAAGGAATTTACATTCTTTTGGGGATGGGGGGAATCAAGATGTATAGACATAAGTAAAATTTAAAACATATATATATTCAAAATAATTTGAGTAGAAAGAAAACTAATAATGGGGGGAGGGGAAATCAGGAAATACCTTGAGCAGGAGGTAAGCAATTAAGTGGAGCTTTGAAGAGTGTTTGAGATTCAAAGAAGTGGAAGAGAGGATGAAGTTTCATTTTAGACCTGGGGAATATCTTGGGCAAAGGCCTAGAGGCTAGAAGTGGCATATTATATACAGGGTATCACAAGTGAGTCCATTTGACTGGAACAGAAAAAAATCTGATGGTGAGTATTATTAAACAAGACTAGAAAGATAGGAGGGAGCCAGATTGTGGAGGGTTTTAAATTCTGTTCAATTTGTATTTTATCCTAGAAGCATTAGGAAGAACTGTAGATTTTTAAGTATGAGAATAACATGATTAGATTTGTGTTTTAGGATGTTCCTATTAATAGCTGTGTGGAAGATGGATTGAAGGGAAAGGAATGGAGTATGGTGAGAGATGATTAATAGGCCCCCTATTTTATTGGACCCCTGGTTTGTTACAATTAGTATTAATCAGTTTGATATGATTTCATAGGGGTAGTGATTATAAGTTCTGATAGTAGCCTTCAGAGCTGTGAACTGCAAATTGTAAGTTCACTTGCTCAGTCGTAGAAAGCTAACTAGAGGACCTCCATCCTTGCTTTTCCTTGTTCTGGAGAACAAGCCGAGCTCCAAGGAGTTGACTCCATTACATGGAAAGGCTTCCACCTATTTTTGTTGCCCCTTCATTTCTTGTCATTCCTCTATTGCCCAACATGCAGAACTTGACCAATGAGTGACCCTGGTTGCTGGACTGTAGTCTACCTTTCTACTGTCCCTATCTGTTTATCAGCCCAGCCTGTGGTGGGTATGTTTATCAGCTTGGTATTATCTCCTGAAAGGTCAATATAAGTCTGTTAAGGTCTGCACATTCATCTTTTTGTCAACCAATGTGATTCTGCACTTTATGTAGACCATCCTAGAGGGTCAAGGGCAAAGTCTATCAATCAATTAGATTCTGTATTTTTGGTCTGGTATACATGTATTATCTAGGTATCAAGCAGTATAAAACTTAGAAGAAAGGGAGCATCTCAGGTCATGAGGGAGATCTGAAGTTCACTTTATTAGAGGAGTCCATGGACCCTTTAATAAAATGCTATTGGTTCAGAGCTCTGCCTCAGTGGTTTTCCTTGCAGATTGGATATTTTGAAATCCCACAATACCCACTCCTTTCTGGTTTTTTTTGTTGTTGTTGTTTTGTTTTTAGAAAAGGAAAGTAAGGCCCCAAAAGGTGGAAGGGATTCACCCAAGAAACTGAGGTAGCAAATAATGAAGGTGGGATTTAAGTACAGGTCCTCAGACTCCAGATTCAAATCAGAAGGTTTAAGACCAGGTAGAACCCTAAGGATCTGTTATACCAGTTCTCTCATTCTATAAATGAGGAGCCTAAAGTCCATATTTGTAGAAAACCATTCTCAGAATGACTAATCAATATTCATAAACACAGGGCAAGGGAATAAGCATTTATTCTCTACTCTCTTCCAGGTTCTGTGCTTGGTACTTTTTACAAATATCTCATTTGATCTTCCCAACATCCCTGAGAACTTAGTGTTATTATTATCCTCTATTTAATGGAGTGAAGAAAATTGAAGCAAACAGGTTTATTGACTTGCTCAGGGTCACACATATAGCTAGTAAGTGTCTGAAGAGGGTCAGGTCTTTTTGACTCCAGACCCAGCACTCTAGCCACAGTGCCACTCATTGCCTCTGCATGGCAAAATCAGTATTCCAGAGGTTTGGAGTCAGAAGATCTGGGTTCAAATCCTAGTTCTGATGCATATCATTCTATCTTTTTGATCTTGAGCAGCATGTCATTTAATGTCTTTGAGTCCCAATGTTTGCTTATATATAATGAGGGGGTTGGATTAGATTTCCTGGGAAAGCTAGTGATTGTATGGTTGGATGACTTGTTCAATGTGACCAAAGCAATAAATAGCAGAGACAACGTTCAAACTCATGTCTTCTGATTTGATATCCAGATGGAGTCATCCAGTGGGGAGAATAAATGGAAGAGAGATTGAGAAGTATCATTGCCAAGAAAAATAGCAAATTTTAACCCTTCCATTTGACCCTAGGAAATCATTTGCTTCTGATAGCCTATAGGAAAAATTTTCAATCTCAGGAAGTTCCACTCTGAGCTTTTTGCAATAAGTAGTCAGTGGTGCACTTAGAAAGAAATGAGAAAGAGTCAGGGCAAAAAAAAAAAAAAACAAAAAACAACCAAGAATAGGATCGATTGGTCTGACCACCAAATCATGTCCAATGCTTTACTAAGCAAATTCTTCAACTTGTAACCATTTCCCAGAACTTTGGGGAAGAGAAGTAATGCAATCGCAATTCTGTTCTAGCCGCTCAGTTGAAGAAAATCAATACTTGGATATTTCACTGGGAGATGTCCCATGAAAGCTCAGGTTTAGCTTGGTTAAGACCAGGGACAGGAAAACCTCCATAAGGCCATCTCTGCATGAGCTTGCATGGAATATGGCTAAAGATCAGTCAGTTTGGGGAGGCCTGGGGAGTTTATAGAATGCTCAAGGAAGGACTATCCCAGGCTGAATGAATAAATAAAGCCACAGATAAACTTGGTGGAGGCCATCATTGGTTTAGTTGACAGAGTGAATTGTCACTGCAGTTGCTCTCCATTTTATTTCTATCATCCTCATTGTTACCACCTAAAACAGCAACTTGTCCATAGTAAGAAGTCAATAAGTACTTATTATGTTGCATCAAATTCCTTGGCTTTTCATAGAACACATATTAAAATATCTTCTTTGGTTTCATCTAGTGGGGAAAAATACATTTCTCTGACTTTAAGCTCAAGAGACCTGGGTTTGAGTCTTAGAAGTGAAAGTCATGTTTCCCTAGGACCTGGGCAATTTGCTTAGTTTTTCTATGTCTCAGGATCTTCCTCTGGGAAAATGAAACATAATGAAGGATTTTTAGAGTAGACCCCTTCACTCAAAGGTGGATGGAGCTATGTAGATGGAGACAGATAAGGCAGCTAATGAATGTCCATGAGCTCAGCAGAACTCCTTCTCCAGACAATTTTATCAGTCAATTTATCTTTATCTGACATAGTCATGAATGGAGTAGTTAAAGATTGGCTTGGTAGGTTCTCACTGGTGTGAAACACCTAGCCTTTTACTATGGCCACCCAAAACCAGTTGACTTACTAGAATGTGCCAGTTTCTTAGGATTCACCAACATGCATGGCTTGACTTCTTTACAAAATGTTCAAGAGGGGAGCTGCAGAAATGATGATGTATGTAATACATCTCCATAAGTGTTACCTGCCCCTTCTACCTGAATTTGAATATATGAGAGCTGAATTCAAATTCTGGTTCTCAATAATCTTGGACATGCTCCCTAAGCTCTCTGCACTTCAGTTTTTTTATTTGCAAATGAAGTCATTGGATTAGATAAATGCTAAGCTTCTAAATAATAGGATTATTTCTTATAGAGTTGTAAGGAAAATGCTTTCTAAACTTCAAAAGCCCAGAGAAACTTGAATTATTTCCATCTTTACAAACTACAACTTCTACCTACTGTCTCCTCTGTAGTCACAGTCATAGTCAATAAATGTTCATTAAGTACCTAGCATGTGCCCAGATGCTGTGCTAAGTATCAGGGAAGCAAAGAAGGTATGAGACAGTAAATATAATCTGTAATCAATATGATCTTTTCATAAGGAATTTCTGGTCAAACTAATCCCTCATCGCTCATTTCCTTACAGCAAATCTGTTTATCACTTTCTTTGTATGGTTTATGTTCACCTTCAAGAATTTTTGGATTTTACTTCTACCATATAACCCCTTTGTTTGCCAGGCTGATCTGTTCTTTGCTCCACATCTGTCAAGCAGTATTAGTTAGAATAGACCATCTCTGTTTCCTATGTCTCCCTTGGGGACCTGGCCTTGTTTGCGTTGGAATTCTCATGGATTGTTTCTTGAGTGATAATGCTTAGCTGTGAGAATTCATTTTGTTCTCCACTTTTTTTTTAAACTGTATCCTATCTAGGAGCCAGGTTGGCATCTTTGCTAGCTGAGGCTTTGCCAGGTGGTGACCACATGAGTAGCAAACAGACAGCAGGTCAGGCAGGTCAGGGTTAAAAGGTATTGATGAGGCAGGAGTCAAAAAGTGGATATCGATTAGATATCAACTGGACAAATTATCTCAATATTTTTTTGGGAGCAAATTGGTTCAATTCATTGAATTGTCCCATTGAAAGGCCCACAAGAGGCAGCAAGGTCTAGTGGGAAAGGTGATGAATTTAGACTCTGGAGATTGGAGTTTGAAGCTATCACCTAGAATTTTTAAGATGAGGGACCATGGATGAGTCAACTAACCTGACTTAATTCCAGTGTACTCATGTCTAAAATGGGAATAATGATGTTTACACTAACTAGCATCTAGGGTGGCTGTGAGGAAAAAACTCACTCTATTTTAGAAACCATAAAATGCTACATAAATGTGAATTATCATTAATGTCACATCCTTGAAACATATTGCACTTGATGGTAAATCTTAAGAGCCAAGAGGACTAGCTCGATCTATCCTGATCCATCTGGGTCAGGGAGAAGGGGAACATCTCCCAGGTTATGTTGGGAGTGGAGGGAGATATTAATTGGTCTATTTCTTCTGTGGGACTAGAGGCAGGAACACTATCTAGATTTAGGACTTTGGATTTTGTCTTGATTCCAAGCACCGCATTAGCACATTTTTACCTTTGTCTGCCATTCTGCAAAACTATATTTCTCTCCCTGGTCTTATTTTTCACATCTCCAGCTCCTGCTGCTGGCTTTGTGTCTTGCTGCTTTTGTAATTTGCCTTTTCTGAATAAGTGGCTAATCTGACTGGTTCTGTCTCTTTGTTATTCTATCTAATCTTATTTCTTGGTATGGGCCTAGGAGGAAACTTCCACTGGTTTGTTCTCCAAACAAGTTACTTTTCTTTGCCTCAGTACGTACTATCAGTTCAGTTGCTTCTCCTAACCAAGCATTCCAGGTTTCTGAGTGTACCAAAGTTAATATTAGTGAGCACACAGTAAACAAGCTTTGATAGAGATTCTTCACTGTTCCTGTGGCTATGATGTATTTCCTGGTGTGTGAAAACTGCCTAGAGGTGACCATGTACTTTTTGACTTTCTATGACTCTTAGACTTGAGAGAATGGAAAGAAACTCAGAAATCAAATCATCTAATCATCTACATCTTGCAAAAGAAAACTCTACAAATACTTAGAGATAAAAACCCTAATTCTCCCAAGTCATTTTGTTTCTCCAAACCAACTTTCCCCCTTTCTTTCAACTGGATCTAGTCCTCTTATCATCTTATTTACCTTCCTCTCGATGCATTGCAGCTTAACAACGTCTTTTCAGACATTGAACAGACAATGTCTATTCAGAACTACATATAACACTGACCAGGAAAGTCTCGTGGGGCTATTACCTCTCTGGTTCTGGACCTTGACCCTATGTTACACCTCCCAAGATCCCTAGTGTCTTAATGAGCCCTCAGTGGAGCCACCTTCCTCTTCTCTGTTATGCTCGACCACCATGTTGGGGATATGACAGCCTGGTGTAAAGATGAGTTTCTAAGCCAATGAACCCCAGTTGCCTTCTTTGAAATTCAGCTCCCTAAAGCTCAAGTTGCATCAGAATGGTTTCTCCATTTTCTGGAAGGACTTAGAACTGAATGACAGTATATTCCATTTTATTTGTTTTTATTCCAATTATCCTCTTATCTCCCAAAATGGAATATATAGTCCTTATGAGCAGGGAGTATATACTCTTGTTTCCTCTGTAGAATTCCTCCCCATAGCATACAAGAATGATGAAATCATAAATTTTGAACTAGAAAGGATCTTAGAAATCCTCGATGCTAACTCCATTGTTTTTGTGAGGAAACTGAGACCGAAGAAGTTAAGACATTTGCCTAGTATGACACAATTAGTCAGTAGCAGAGCCTGCCTTTGAAGCAAGGTCACCTGACTCTCCTTCAAGTACAGTCACACAGTAGGCATTGAATAAATCGTTCTTAGATAAGGTCTTATTTGGTCTTACTTAATAAGGTCTTGATTAGTTTGTAAGTCTATATAAATCCAATATCCCAGGAAATATGTCTAGAGTATCATAAAAGCTCATAGGTTCCTTCATCTTTTCTTCTTTCCATGAATAAGGCCCTTAGAAGGTACTGACATAGTGTCTCAAGAATTCCATGTGAAAGGGTAGTGGGCTTCCTTTGTTAGAGCAAGGTCACCATTCTGTTCCATAGTTTGAGATTGCATTTGGAGTTTGGTTTCAGTGTCCACAATGAATAGAAGGTGAAACCAAAAATTAGGCTCAATACACATTTTTTTAAAAATCCTAACATTTCAGACTGCACAGTACTAAGTGATTTGCCTTGGAAAATGGTGGGTTTTGTGCTTACTAGAAACCTTCAGTCAGAGGCTTAGAACTATCGTCAATGATCTTATAAGGCTGGTCCCCTCCTACATTCAGATTCTGTATTTTGAAATAATATTATTTAAAATTCACAGTTGTATAGCATTTTGCATTTTACTAGCACTTTCTTCAGAACAGCTTTACCAGCTACCCCATTTGAAGTTTGGGAAACTGAGAGTTGTAGAGTTCCTAGAAACAGGTTTTCCAACTGGAATGAGTCTTAGCAATCATCTAATCCATAGTCTGACATATGATGAAAATGAGGCTCTGAAAGTTTACATAACCTTTTTATATTATAAATGATAGGACTTCTATTACTTTTAATTTTAGAGTTTCTCTCCATTGCTGGTCTTTTTTCCTTCTCCCTTCTTGATTTTTCCCAGGTGAAGTTCCTTCTGTCTTGGAAAATCTTTCTCTAAAACTTCACCTTCCAAGCTGTTTCCTATTGTCTTTAGAATAAAAGGTCATCTCCTCTGTTTGCCATTTAAAGCCTTTAAAATCTGTCCCCAACCTAATTTCTCAGACATTTTGTACAATGCTTTTCTTCACACATTCTCTAGTCTTATCAAACTGGATATCTTATTGGCTGTCCTACATGATATTCCAACCTCCCTTCCCCATACCTTTGCACTGTCTGTCCCTCATAAATGGAATGAGGGACTACCATATTTTGTAATCCCTGAAATCCATTGATTGACTCAACTTAATTGACATCTTCTGCATGAAACTTTTCCTCATCTCTCCCTCTACCTCCAACTGCCAGTAAAGATCCTCCCACCTCCAGAAGACATCTTATAGTCGTCCTCTGGAATAGTGTAAACACTTTGAGGTCAGGGATTTTTGGCCTTATGTGTTCAGCACCTAGTTCATTTCCTGTCACATTGTAAGGGAAAGGGACAGGGATAGGATCTGTGATTTCACAGCCATAGGTAATTTCCAGATGAGGAAACACTGGCTAACAATGCAGATTATCACTTTGTCTGAAACTTAGACTGAGAGTGTTTGCTACATCACCAAGAGGTCAAAGCTTGCCAAGAAGTGGCACATTTTAACACAAATTGTTAGAGATAGGACTTGAACCCCAGGTTTTCCTGGGTTAGAGGCCAGTCTCATATCTACTACACAGCCTGTCTCTCTGGTATGTAGAAGACACTTAAAAAACATTGGCTGATTAATTGTATCTATCTAATATATACTTACATATGTACATGCTGTCTCTCTAAAATAAATGTAAGCCCCTTGAGGGCAGTGGCAATTTCATTTTTATCTTTGTACTGATAAAGCCTAGTACAGTACCTGCTATAGAACAGGTGTTTTATAAATGATTTCTGATTAATAGGTTGATCATTAGTTAATACTTGTTGAGCATTATATAACTGTATAGTAATGATACTCACCTGGCTTCAGTGCAAAAAGAATCTAGGGCAGAATACTGTCTTTTGGAGGGAACATTTCATTTGAGTAACTCGCTACTTCTGTCCTAGTCCCTATTTTAGGCATCTCAGCCAAAATCCTGCTTGCCTCAGCTCCTGAGCTGTGAGATAAATGAAACTTTAGGTCCCAGATGATGGAGAACAAAAAGAGCCCAACGAAAGAGAGAGAGGATTGACACATTGTGATGAATCTATCTTATTTTTGCTCTAAATATTCTTACACCACACCCTAATCGAAGAGGAGTACATATTATATGTATACGAATTATTCTTTGATTGGACATCCTCTATGTAAGCCCTGGCTCCTTTAATCTGCTTTCTGATCAAAATTGTTAGCCAGAATCTATCTCATTTACTGTAATAGTTGGTTATGTTTTCTGCCTTCTTTTCTTGCCCTTCAGCAAATGAAATTGCCAACACAAATGAGACATAATGGTGAGAGTTGGGAAATACAAATATAGATGGTCCCTCTGTATTTGTCCCTCACTCAAACTCATTTTTAACAAAAAGCTTAATGAAAAGTGAAAATGTATTCAGACACCTTGTTATTTCTAAACAACGTGATGAGATGGCTAGAGCACTGGACTTAAGATTCTGAGAGGCTTGAGTTTGTCTTTGGCCTTGGACACTTATTAGGTGCATGGCTCTGGAAAAAAAAAATCATTGAAACTCTTTGAATCTCACTTTCCTCATCTGTAAAATGAAAGGCTTGGTTCCTATGGCCTCAGGTCCCTTCCAGCTCCTAATACTATGATCTCATAATCTAATGATAAGATTCTGTTCCATATAGATATCTGTAAGGCAGATAGCTTGTCATACATTGAGAAGCTGTAATTATATCTGTGTATGAATTCGTGGAATGAAAGGAAAGAAAGAAGGAAAGAAAGAAGCAACAAGTGTTTATTAAGCACCTACTATGTGCCAGGCACTATCCTAAGTGCTTTGAAAATATTATCTCATTTGATGCTCGCAACTACCCTGGGAGGTTGCTGCTATTATAATCTCCAGTTTACAGTTGAGGAAACTGAGGCAAACAGATGTTAAGAGATTGATTAATATCACATAGCTAATAAGACACTGAGGTTGGATTTGAATTCAAATCTTCCTGACTACAGGTTTAATGCTTTATATATACTGCAGCACCTTGCTGCCTCTCTCAGTGCTAAACTCAACTCAACTATAAGTTATACTCTTGGAGCCTTGTATCAGCCTCAGTGAAATTAATTGACTTGCTTGTGACCAAGCAGTTAGTGTCAGACATATATGTGATATTTTGGGACAATTTTTTCCCACATATACTTAGCCCAAATGAATGTTTTTCATGCATGGGACACCTTTGTTATGGTTGATTGACTTTGACTATGCCCCAAAGCAAAATTATTGTGGTATATTGGCAAGTGGCTTAAATATTCCCTTTGATATATTCTGAGATCAATCAGACAATCAACAAACATTTATGACACAACTTTTATGTGCCAGACATTACACTAAGCACTAGAAGTGCAAAGAATAGAACGCTGTAATCCCAAGTAACTCTGGCAAGGAAGTCAAGAAAGTCATTGGGTTCTTACTCTTTTAGAATTCTCCTGGCTGGCCTTTCAGACTCCAGAAAGATAATTGGATAAGCTGGAGACAGATGTACTGATTTAGGATGTTTAAGAGCACCACAGGCAGAGTTTTGCAATCAGTTCAAGCATCTTTGTTATGTCAGGGAAGAGCAGTGGGAATTCTGAGAAACTGAGTCTTGGGGCTAGAGGAATATGGCTAGAATAACAAAGTATTCTCTGTTATGGCTGAGGAATATTGAAACAGGGCAGTGATAGGGCCTGTATAAGGGAGCAGTAGGAGCCAAGATCTAGCCCACCAAAGATCCTGCAGGCACATCTTTTTCCTGGCACTCTGTTTGAATTTTCCTATGACAGAGAAAGATGAGAGGAAGGACATAGGGATTGGCCAGAGAAGAGTTAAGGGATAGGAAGAGGAAGCCCAGAAGAAGGTGATCAAGTATTAGAGAGCCTTTGGTGTACAGGGGGTGGGAGGAAGGCTGGATTTGATGCCAGAGGTCTTGTTTCCCTGTGGGACCTCAAGTGAAACACTGAACCTCTCTGTAAAAAAGTGAAAGAGTTAAATTAAAGTGGGATCATATATTTAGAGCTGGGTTGGACTTTAAAGGCCATCTATTTCAAACCTCTTATTTTAAAAATGAGGAAACTGAGGCACAGCGAAATTAAGTGACTTGTCTAATGCCCAGCCCTTGGCACAATGTCACTGTGTAATAAAAGTTTGTTATCTGACTGAGTAGTCAGTGGCAGATTAAAGACTTGAATCCAGGTCTTCTGACTCAATATCCATAGTTTTTCTACTGTACCTAATCACTTTCAAGGAAATAGTGCATGCCCACTATCAGAGGTAAACACCTGGGGCACTACCCTATCTGTCCCAACCTAGTTATGACTCTTAGGAGCCAAACCCAGCTTGGTGAGTTAGTGGCAGGAGGTTTTAGGTTCAAAGTATTTAGAGCTGGAGGGGACCTTAATAATGATAAAGTCATAGTGCTTCATTTGATTGTTTGGAAAATCAAAGTCCAAAGAGACATAACTTGCTCAAGGTCAAACTGAAAGTTATGAGTTGGGATTTGAACCCAGATTCTCTAACCCCAGACCCAGTGTTATTTATGGTAGACCATATTGCTTCTTATCGCATTCATTTGGTCAGATCACCGGAATCCCTTTGTTCTGTCTCTGGTCCAGGGACTCTTAAGTGGATTGAATGTTTTTCTTGCAAAGCATGACCTTTGAAAGTAACTGTCATCCACCTAGGAGCACCTGGATTACTGTTCCTTGTTTCCATAATAAGATTAAGATATGGAAAAGGCTTTTTAGGGTACCTGGGTAGTTCTGCCCCATCTACATCGAAGCCAATTGTTGCCATATCCTGCTTTGTCAGTTTTACATTAGAGGAAAAAGTTTCCATAATGGACATTTTGAATATTTAAAAAAATAGCTGAGATACCACAGGTCAGGTTTGGGCCCTGTATTTGTAATTGGGCTACAAACTCTCCTACACAGATGCATTTCCTAAAAGCCTGTCATACCATAGTAAGATGGCTTTGGAATGAAGATTTGCTCAGAAGAAAATAAATAGAGATGATACCAGCTGGCCTTGGATCTTTCTGGGCATGCTTTCACCAGGAAAAGAAAATTGCTAACCCATCAGGACATTGATAAAGTCTCTCAGATAGTGTGGGAAATAGAGGAAGAAAGGGGCTCTTAATTGGATTGTTCTCCAGGCAGGAATCCAGGGTGTTGAGTAACTTTAGTGGGAGTCAGGGTCTGCTTATGATACCGCTCACAATTCAGTGCTGCCCCTTGCCACAGCCATTGCAGCATCTGTGAAGGCAGTCATACACCAGGTGCAGACTGGGGCAAAAGGAGGCAGGTCTCATTTGCCTTGGGGGGTGACAGTGAGGTAATCTCCTGAACTGCTGAACTGATTGCCGATTTAAAAAAAAAACAACCTCTATCCTAAACTGTCCTTTAGCTACAGCTATTCCACCTTCTTCTCTTAGAAAAGAAAACCAATCTGCATAGGAAGAGAAGACAACCATAGGGTAAATATTTTCTGGTTATGATTGCAGATGTCCTGGTTCTGTAGGTTAATAGCTGTGTGACTTTGGGGATGTTAATTCATCTCTATGGGCCTCAGTTTTCTCATCTCTGAATGAGACAGTTGAATTGGATGATGGATCTGATGCCTTACAGGTCTAAATATATCCTTTGATTCACAAATCATGCCATAATGGATTCTAGGTGGTGCCTATGAAGCATGGGATGGAATGAAGTTATAGTTATAACTTTTCCACCCAAAATTTTTGGAATATTTTATTTAATTGCTCTCCAATGCACTTATCGTAAAATACTATGCATCGTTATCTTTATTTGACTAGATTTTAAACTAATAAGAATGGGGACAGTATCTGCTTTAAATTTTTCCAAATAGATCGTAGAATTAGTGCTGTAAAGAAACTTAGAGGTAATACAATCAATTCAAATCCCATATTGTCCATATGAGGACCATAAGGCCCACAGAAATGTTTGACTTCATTGACCTCTATGAGCTTCAGTTTCCTTATCCAAAGGCATAATGTATACTCTCATTTAGACTTCAGCAGCATTGAAGGTCATAAGAATCATAACTTTACATAAAAAGTAAGGTTAGATCATAGGACCTCTGGGTTGTCTTTCTTGTTTTATGATTCATTTTTTTGATGAAATATTGCAGTCTGTGTAATGTATATAGATATTTGTTATATATATTGTTATATATAATTGTTATATATAAATATAGAAATTACATGTACACACATGTATGTATACACGTGCACATGCATATGTGTATACATATACACATACACACATGTATATACATACATGTGTGTACATATACATATACACATATGCACACATACATACATACACACACACACATTCAGTACACATCTGGATGATACCTCAACGACTTTGATAAGCACCTTGAGGATTCATCCAAATGTGTGTTGAATTTTAGGCCATATACATCTTCATCCATTTGGTCTTTTCTGTGTGAATGAACAAACTAAATTCTTAGAGTGATTACTGATTTCTTCAGGGATCCTCCACAATGTTTTGAGATTTGATAAATTTCCAGTGTTCTCTATAAACATTAGTGTCTGAAAGTTTTGCTATCTACTGAATATCCTGCCTCAACCTGTGCTGTGTCTCCTCCACATAATGGTAAATTCTTTTGAGAAGTATACACCTCAGTCCCTCAGTCAGTCAATAAACCTTAAGCATCTGCTATGTTTTAGGCACTGTGCTTAGGGCTAAGGATACAAATTCCACTTGCATTTATTATGTGCCTACTATGTGCCAGGCCAGATTTTACCAAAGATCGTGCAAAATAGTGCCCAGATTTGAACCTAAGTTCTGATTCCAAATCTACTATTCCATACTGTATATCCTGTACTCCCTCAGTGTCGAACAGAGATTTTTTTGTTCACAGTTTTCTCTAAATAGTTGATTATTGAATGGAATGGAAGGATGGCCCAAAGGGTGACTTTGACTTTCCTACTATATATTTCCTCTCCTGTAGTTGCCAACATTGATTAAGAGGCAGTGTGGTAGAGGGTACCAAATGCTGAGTGAATCCAGGATTTGCACTTACTCCTCTGGGTGATCCTGGGCAAGTCACATTATGCATCTGACTCTCAGTTGCCTCATCTGTAAAATGAGGATGATGATAGCTGTGCTTCTTACCTCAGAGACTTGTAGTGAGAAAAGCAATTTGTAACCTTTCCAGTTCTGTCAAAATGGGAATTGTCATTACTACAGTAGCTTTACTCCTGCCACTGCTGTTCAGCATGGGCTGCATGTGAGCTCTTGCCACACACAGTCATTCATGCCTGGGTAAAGTCAGGCACTAGGTTTCAGCAGCACTGTTGTTCTAACTGGGGTAAGGCAGATTGCTTTCTTGGGAAACAAGGGTGTCCTTGAATGACACCATTTAAGTATTACCTCTCCCTGAATGCTCATCAGAGCCCCTGTTTTAATTAAACCAAAGTGTATGCCAGTGTCAAAGGCACTGTAACAGAGACCTCTAATGCTTCTAGCCTTATTCCTTGTCTTTATGAAAAGCATTCAACTCCTTGGGGGCAGGAAGAAGCCCATCAAGACGGAGACATTTGACTAAACTCTTTGAACAGCATTTAAATGTCCTAAGTAAAAACAAGTTTTTTTTGTTTTGTTTTGTTTTTTTTAATGCAAGGGTTTTTTCTTTTATTTTGGGACATGGTGGAGGAGAACATTGAGATAATCCATATTTTGTTTTTCTGCGACTTATTGAAGAGAATGCATTCAAGACTAATGAGTGATGTTGTTGTTCTGGTGTTTTCAGTCATGTCTGATTCTTAGTGACTCCATTTGGGGTTTTTTTGGCCAGGTTTTCGTAGTGGTTTGCCATTTCCTTTTCCAACTCATTTTACAGATGAGAAAGCTGAGGCAAACAGGATTAAGTGATTTGCCCAGGGTCCAACAACTAGGAAGTGTATGAGGAAGGATTTGGACTCAGAAAGATAAGTCTTCCTGACTTCAGACTCACACTATCTATTGAGTCACCTAGCTACCCCCATGAGTGATGAGTCTTATACAACTTTCCCCCCCTCCCCCAAATCAGTAATTTTAGAACTTAGGGCTTAACCCACAATTCTTATCCCCTGAAAGGAATTAGGACTGCTTGGACCCAGAGGGTAGAATTAGCAAGAGTGATGGGTATACTAGAAAAGCAGAATTCAGCTTAATATAAGGGGGAAAAAAGCTTAATAGTCAGAACTGTTCAAGAATGGAGTGGTCTCTATCAGGAGGTGGCAGATTCTACCCTCTGGACATCTACAAGAAAAGACTAGATAAACACTCACTTGGGATAGTATTGAGAGGATTCCTGCTTAAGACTGGTTCGACTAGGTGACCACTGGGTTCCTTTATAATTCTGAGTGTGACTTCATCTGAGCTGTGAGAATAGACAGGTGGTTCACAATGCTGAATGACAAATGGATTCTCGATCATAAATCAGTAGATCAGGATTAAGGTTAAGGTAATTGGAGGAGCCAAGGAGATCACGTGTGAAAGGGTGAATGATGAATGCGATTGATGGAGTTTTTGTGACTTCATCTTTTTTAAGAGTCTACTTGTGCTTAAACGGACTCAGCTTAACTGAATTCTGATACCTAGTTGGGCTATGATGGAATGCCTCTTCTCCAAAGGTATATAAATCTAAAAAAGTAGCCAAGCAGTCACTTTGATAAAATAAAAGGATAACAATACTTTTTTAGTCAATCATCTTCTGGCAATGATTGATGAAATTGATTATAATTTACCCCAAAACTTTGTCTCTCAAAATTATTTTAATTGCCACATTAGGTAACGATCTACCACGTTATTGGGATGCTATTGGGATGTTGAATTCAGGAGATATGGTGGATTAGATCCATAACAAGGAGAAAAGGGCATCTATCGTGTGATATATGGCTGATGTTGGTTACAGTCATGCCCATCAGATTATGTCGTAATAATAATTATGATACTTCTAATAATAATACAAAGCAATTTGCATATATTAGCTTAGTGACTCCTGACAACCAATCATAAGGTATGCACTGCAGATACTGTTTGCCCTATTTTAAATGTGTAGAAATGGAAATTCAGAAAGTTTGTGACATGCCAATGTTCACCCACCTAATGAATGTCAGAAGTAGGATCTGAAACACATGTTGCTGCTGACTCAAGGTCAGTACTTATTCTACTATACTATGCTGGTCTTGTTCCAGAAGTTTTTATATGTAATCTTATAGGACACATTGAACTATGGTCAAGGGAGAGAAAGAAAGAATTGATAAAACACTGAGATGACATGTTGGGTCTTTTGAGACCAGGTCAGTACACTAGACATGTTTGGACAGGCCTAATCCCCCTCTCATAGCATCAACTCTATGCCAAGCTGGAGAAATACCTTTTGACTACTGTGGCGTGGATGCCCAGGGCACATAACTCTACCCATATTCAGGATGTCACCTCCTACACAAGGACTTACCTTATATCCCATCTCTTAGTGTTTTTCCCATCCCTAATTGTTTTGCATTACTTTGTATGTTTTATATTTAGCAATTCACTGACATGTTACTTCCCCAACCCCTTGGTATGTAAACACTGAGGTCTGTGATAGTTTCCTTCATCTTTCTTGTCCTCTGTGTTAAGAACAGTGATTTGTAAGTAGGGAATGAATTTCAGACCTGGGATTTCATTGTTATACACAACTCCTACGTGTGGAAAATTGCTATGCAAATTCAAGTTGACATAGTCTCTACAACTTATCATCCTTGAGACTTGCCTAGGATACCTATGGATAAAATGACTTGCATAGAGTCACACAGCCTCTATGGGTTAGACATAGCCAGTTAGATCCATTAATTATTTCATTTGCAGTTTCAGTTTCCAAATACATTTGCACAAGCTTTCCAGAACTCTCATTTAGAAGCCCCTTGCTAAAATCAAAATACCTAGATTTACATGAGAATGCTACAACCATTAGCTCACTAAAAACTCCCCCCCCCAATTCAATGTGGCAAATCTCCAGCAGAAAATGGCTGTCTTACAATTCTAACAGTGATGGCATTCACTTATTTATGGACAGACCTAACTCTCATTGATTAAACACAGAAGATTCTGCTTTCTCTCTATGGTTAACTATACTCATATTCCTATTTCTTTGTGTTTATAAATAATGCCTGTACTTAGTAATTTATTCTATGATAAAATACCTATTGGCCATTTTAGTCTAATCCCCTACATGCTATTAATCTCAATTTCTGTGGTCAGAGGTCAGGATCTATGTGTACATAGACCAGGCAACCAAAGAAACTCCAACAGTCATTTCTGACCCACCCCAATAAAAAGAAATAATTGATGCTCACTGTCACTAATTCTGTAGTCCTTTAAGTCCCTTAAGTTTAAGTCTTCGGGGAGAAATGGAAACAAGAGGACACCTCATGATGTAAACATTTGATGCAACTTTGTTGGTTTTTCAAAGTTCAGCCCACTGAAAAATACTTTCCCAAACTCAACTCAGAATTTAGCTATACTGTTACACAACATAACCTTTGTACCATTTCCTCCACCTGTGGTGTATCCGTAATCATACCCTCCCCCAATTATGGCCTCATTCCTTTATAATTATCCATTTTCTACATAATTAAACTTTAATTTAATTGTTGTTTTGGGGTATATAAATCTTTGCTGGGATATACTAAAATGTTGATTCCATCCCTACTCTATCATTTTACCTACTATGTATTATTTCCCCCCCATCCCTTGTTTGCTTCATCCATGTTTATACTCCATCATATTCAATTCTCTTCAAGGCTCAACATTTTTGAAAAAAGTATAATTTCAACTAGCAAATGCTACTTATCTATCTGGTATACTCATAAACCATCATATGAGAAACAGACATATACACACACATATACATATACATACACACACATATACATATGTGTTTGTATATATGTGTGTGTGTGTGTGTGTATAGTATATACCATCAACCTCTATTATTCTTATAAATAGATTTATGTCAATAGACTATTCTTAAGCAATTGGTACTTACAATTTGCCCATCTTTTGTCTTTCATTAATGTAGGGCCAATGTGAGAATTGATAGTTACAACAATGTTGGAGGCAAGTTCTTTGTGGTAAATGGTTTTAGACTCTGTGCTTACTTAATGAAGAGAATTTGGATGGAAATTAGTAGGAGGTAGAAGCAGAAGAGATAATAGCATAGTTGGACTGAAAAATATGAAGTTCGTTAATGCAAAATGGGGGACACATGGAAGATCACAGATCACTTGAGAAAGATCTAAGCCCTGTAGGGGACTGAAAATATGTGTTATCAATGAAATGGCAATGAAGAAAGAGAATGAATTCTCAGATGCTATTAAGAGACAACATTTCTAAGACTTGTGAGGTGGTCAAACAACATCCACTGACATAGTCGTGTATGCCTGGTGTAAAAAAGGAATATAGTATATACACAGACATACATGTATATATACACATACACACAAACATATACATATGTGTGTGTGTGTGTATACACACACAAAAACATCTTCTACTTTCAGGTTTCTACCAAACCAGGAAATAACTGAGATTCTTTCCCAGTAATATGTGACAACAGAATAATTTGCTTGTTAGGTTCACCATGTATGAACTCTCTCAGTTCTAGCCCTTTTTCCCTTCCGTACTTTGACACTGGAAGTAAAATTTCTATGACTAACCTCCACCATGTTTTCTCTCTGTATATAAGTCTGCTTGATCAGTCAGATCGTATGTTTATTTTACATTGTTCATTCTGTCCTGAACAACTCATTACCAACTCCTCTCAGTTCCTTAAACCTGTTGCTCAGACTATTAAACGAGAAATTCCTTTATGTCTGTCCAATCCAGTCTATCAGCACCGTGTCACCTAATGGCTGTCCAGCTACTACAGCACCGCCTTCTGTCTGAAGTTTGTCCACCTGGTATGCCTTTCTTGATTCCTCCCCTCCCCGCCAAAAAGTTATCTCGTAATACTTTTTGCTCTTAGTAACTGACTTTGTACCTCATGCATACTTTGAACCCCCATCTTTGTCTTCATTTACTAAACTCTTCTTTCCTTTCATAAGGAAGCAAGTAGAACTATAAAACACGTCTTTTAAAGACATGCAGTGTGAAAATTCAAACAATTTTAAGACATTCAATACATTCATGAATAACAGGTTCATAATGAGTCCTTAAAGGATCTTAATGATGCGTGAGGAAACACTTAGCTTTTTTTTATCCAGTAAATTTTACTGACATTTTATGTTTTTTCATACAATTCCCAATGTATCCTTTCCCTTTTCTTCCCTCTCAGGGAAGCATTCTTTATATGAAAAAAATACAAATGAGAAAAAATAATAACACCAACAAAACTATCCAGGAGAAGTAACTAATAAATTGACTTCATGTGTCTGACAAAAGTCAGGCTTTATGGGTCATGTTCTAATCCAAAATCCCTCTCTACGCCCCCCCAAAGGTAGCAATGTAAGCTTGCTTCATTCTTTGTATTTGTTGACCTCACAAACAGTAGGGGCTTAATAAATGCTCATTGATTAACACTAAGAATTCCTTCTTATATTTCTTTAGGGTGAAGCTTCAATATTGTAATTCTTAACTATTTAGTTTTTATTGGTACCTAATCCTTTAAGGTGATTATAACCACTGCTCCTCCTAACCACAATCTATGGAATTATGGTTTCCAAAATTGATTTCTGAAGAGAATATCAATATATTCTATTAAGTTCATAGGTTATCTGTGGATCTTAGTTATTCATATTAATCTCACCCTCTATACATACTCAAAGATTTCTGTGTTCTCATTTATTTGGATGTTTCTGCCAATGATGCTGATCTCAACTCATCCATGACTACCCTGATAAAGCATATTTAATGGAAAGGTATCTCATATGGTGCTTTGGTTAGCCTGGTGGGCTTTGGCACTTTCAATAGAAAAAGCTCAGTGTATTAAGAGATTTTCATAGACTTCAATAACATAATATCCAAACTGAATCAAAGAAAGGCCTTGGGAACCCAGAAATTCCTTAGGTTGGGGGGGGGGGGATTCACTGAGGGATGAAGAGATTCAATGATGCTTCTCTTTGGCTTTTCACTGCCCATTTAGGTGATCAAATCCAAATTTAGCACCTTCCATGGTTTAATTCACCAGCTCTGATATCTGTGGAAAATGCAACATTCTATGTAACAAGACAGCTCTAATCAGAATTTGCTAGGGTTTATTAACACCTTATCAGGGTTCCGAGTGGCTCAGTGTACTCTCACTTTTCAGTCATATTATCTCACTTCATGAAATTTGAAGACAGTTGAAGCTGAGCCATGCTGAATGGCTCATTAGCTTTTCAAAGCTTCTGTCAATGGAGGGACATCAGCAGGATGCAAATGCAACATGTAATATTCAAAGAGAGGGTGATTAATATGTTATTTATGTCATGGGATTTGAGCTTTAATTGCCAAGCTGGCTTTGGGTTGTGTTGTGAGAGCAGGACAGTTGTCAAGCTCGCTGATGAAGCAGGCCTGCTGTATATTTCTCCTGAATTGAAGGTTGCATCATTTTGCCATGGTTTGCTAAACTTAGCCATATTACTTTGAGTTACTGACATACAACATACAACCCTGATGTTGCCCTCAGCTTCGTATTGAAGACCTCCTTTACTTAAAAGCATGATATGGGAGATACCTCAGCTATGGTGGGATTGAGCATGAGGTTTCAGTTCTTGACTCAGTAAACACCTTGATGTAAGCTCTGGCAATGGTAAGGTAAGTTGTCTCCCTAGTCATATTCTTCTCTTATGGTACTGCAGTCCTCAAAAAAGCATCTATCCTCTTCCCTTTCCCTTTCCTCCACCTCTTTTTCTCTTTCCCTTTCTTCTTGACCATTGTTCCTCTGTCCCTATTTTCCTCTATTATTTTCTGCCTCTCCTCCCCTTTCCCTTACTTTTCTCTCCTCTTCTTTTCCCACCCCTCTCCTCCTCTCTTCTTCATCTCTTTCACTTTCTGTGTCTCTGTCAGTATTTCTTTCTCTTCCTAAGCTTTGTCTCCATCTCTGTCTCTCATAGAAAATGAATCCCCTTCACTCCTCTCCTGTCTCATTCGCTTTCTATATACCTCTGTCTCAATCTCTATGTCTCTCTATCTTTGTCTTTCTGTCTCTATCTCTCTGTGTGTGTCTTTTTCTCTGTGTTTCTTTCTGCATCTATGTTTCAGGCTGTTTCTGTCTCTGTCTCCATCTCTGTGTCTCTCATATAAAATGAATGAAATTTTATAGTCTGTAAAATGTGGAGGTTAGACCAGGTAATCTCTAAGGTCTCTTTAATGTCTCTCCCTGTCTCTGTTTCTCTCTGACTCTTTCTCTCTCTGTCTCTGTCTCTGTCTCTGTCTCTGTCTCTCTCTCTGTCTCTCTCTCTCTCTCTCTCTCTCTCTCTCTCTCTCTCTCTCTCTCTCATGCACACACAGGCACACACACACACACACACACACATACACTATGGAACAGCATTACCTTGGAGTCAGGAAGACTTGAGTTTGAGTTCTGCTTCTGTCACAATTTTTGTGACCCTGGGCAAATTACTGAACTTCTCAGCACCCCAAATAATTCAATTTTAAAATTATAAATTGCATAGTAGGTACTGATCTGCCCTGATGCAGGGAGTTTGCTCACTGGAATTTCCCTACTTCAATGAAATTAGAGGTTTCAATCTATGTCTATCTCTCCTCTTTCTTTTTTTCTATTCTGTTTCTATCTCTTTCTTCGCCTCTCCCCCTCTTTTTTCTCCCCTCCTCTCTTCCTCTCCTATTCTCTGCCTTTGTCTCTGCCTCCTTCACTTTCCCTCTCTCTTTATCTCTCACCATAAATGGAAATCAGTTTTAAGGGTATGATTTATAACTTTTTTGAAAAAAATTACTGCATTTTAGTATTCTTAATTTCTTGCTATGTGAGGAAAATTGCACAATCTTTATCCCCCCCCCTTAATCTGTCTATTCAGAATGTTCTGTCAATTAGAAAATGCTTGTCAGTTAAGTGACTATTCGAGAAAACAACCTACATGACTTCTCTAGCACTTGAAGATTTTAAAATAATGGAAGGAAATTAACTCACAGGAGCAGGCATTGTTTAGAAGGAGGGTTGCTATTCAGAATTTCCTCACAGCATATAGAGATCCATTAATAATACCTTTCATTCTATAGCCTCTCACATCTAGAAGGATCTTGAATGATTAACAGATGCTGGAAATAAGAATTGCTTCACCTCCTGTTGAAATATGGTCTCTATTGCCAATGTAGGTTTTGTTTTGAACAATTCTCATGCCACAAAAGGGCTCAGGGGTCTGTAATAGTCACATGTGGGCCATCATAACTGAATAAATACACTGGACTTTGATGAACAGGCTGAGGTTTGATCTTTGATTCCACCACTGACTTAGTTTAACAGGTTAGCTTCTCTGCGCTTTAATTTATTTATCTTTAAGAAGTAGAAGTAATTTTTGACTGCTATTGTATAGAGGAGATACAGCAAGAGTTCTTCATATGAAAAAAAAGGTTTGGAGGTGAGTCAACATTGTGATATGGGAGCCAAGAAAGATTATTCACTAGCTTAGGCTATATTAAGCAAGGTTTATTGTCCACAACCAGAAAGCAGACTGGTGATGGCTTTGCTGTACTCAGCCATGATTACACTGTAACTGGGGTATTGTCTTCACTTCTGGACCTAGCATTCCAGCAAGAACATTATGAAGCTGCCAAGTGTCCAAAAGAGACCAATTTAGACAATGAAGGGCCTTGGGTTCTTTCTATAAGAAGTTCAAAGAATGGAATTAGGGAGGTTTCTCCCAGAGAAGGAAAGTCTTAACTAAGGAGATATCATAGCAGCCTTCAAGTACTTGGAAAGGTTGTCTTGTGAAAAAGCATTAGAATTCCTCTGCGTGGCTGCACTGGGAAGAACTAAGTTACAAAGAGGCAATTTTAGGTTTTATATAGGGGAAAAAATCTAACACATCTATGAAAGAATGGAGTGGTAACTCTTGTAAGGGAGGGCTTTCTCCTCTGAGGGAAGCATTGAAGCAGAACCAGATGATGACTTGTTCACTATAATGTAGAAGCTATTGAAGCCTGAGGTCTCTCTCAATCATGAGGCAATTGGAATCAGTGAATAGGACACCATCATAGGCCCCAATGTTGATGAATGGGTGTGTGTTTCTAGCAAAGCATAGGATCTACTCAACAAGACTGGGTCAATATCAGGAGATGTGTGAAAGCTGTAAAAGAAAGAGGGACTATGAAAGTAATGGGGAATCATTTGGAGGAGTCAAAGATTGTCTGGTTTTAGACTCAACAGGAGTGATTTCTGCTATGTCTAAGAATATGCCTAGGATGAAAGGCTAAGGACACAATCAGACAAAAACCCAGCTTGTTCATTCAGAATGCAACTGACATTTTTTGAATCTCAACTATAAGGAGGTGTCAATATTGACAACATGAGGAACAAAAAGAACTTGCAAACTAGTAGGGGAGAGGAGTTCTACCCATAAGCAGTACTTACTATTGAGGCAGCTGGGTGGCACCATGGACAGAGCACAGGGCTTGGATTCCAGAAGACTAGAGTTTGATACCTGCCTCAGATATTTAGTAGCTCTGTGACCCTGAGCAAGGCTCTTAACTTCTCTCAGACTTGGTTTCCTCCTATGTAAAATGGGCAAAATAATAGTTCTTATCTTTTCGGGTCATGTGTGAGGCTCAAATGAAATAGCAAATGTAAAGTTCTTTATAAACCTTCAAGTGCTGACTAAATACTAACTAATATTATTACAAGACAATATCTGCTTAGTGATTTATTGGCTATTTATTTGAGTTAAAACTGAAAGAATCTTAGAGTTAATATTATACAACTGCCCCTTTTTGTAGTTGTGGAAACACTAGGTGACTTTTCAAGGTTGTATATGCAGGGAATAAAAGAGCCAGGAACATGAACCCATGTTCTGAAACTAAATCACTGCTCTTTCCACTAAACTACACTTATATCCCACTTCCAGTTGAGAGTGACCAGTAAAGCTTTCATGAACAAATAATATTTAAACTGGGTTTGAAAGATGAGCAGGATTTCAATAGGTATGAATTGGGGGGATGCATATCACCCATACCAATTTGTCTTTTTTATAATGTGGTACCTAGAATACAGTACTATGAACTCTCCTTCCATATACCATACCTCTCTCTCTTAGTACAGCCTGGGACAGCATTAATTGTTTGACCATAAATGAATTGCCATTTTGATTTATCAAACTGTTCCCAGAGTCCACTTAAATGCTCAAATCTTCAACAAGTCAACAGGCATTTATAAAATGCCTACTATGCACTAAGCACTGCACTAAACACTGGGGATATAAAGAGAAGAAAGTACATTCCCTGTCTTCAAGGAACTCACATTCTATTGCCAAGCTATGTCTTTGTCAGCATAAGGACTTTGGGTAGCCAAGTACAAAGCATTGCATTTATCTCTTCTAAATGTCTTCTTCAGTTCATCCCATTGTTTCAAACTGTCAAGATTTTTCTGGTTGTTCACTGTTTCCCAGTGTGTTTTAGCTAGGTTCTCTGAGGTGTGTGTTATCTGAAAATTTATTAAGCATGTCATTTTGGACTTCATCTAACCCATAGAGAAAAATATTGAAAAACATAATGAAATGTCCAAATCACTTGGAGATTTCACTACAGATTTGACATAGTTTCATTAATATGACATTTTGATCAGGTCACTTATTCAGTTCCAAATTCACCTGCTGAACCATCATTTAACTCACGTCACACATAGTATGATTTTTTGAATTGTTTGCTAAAGTGGAAATATTCTCCTACCAGCATATCTATTTTGTAAAAAAAAAAAAGAAATAAAGGAGGAAAGAAAGGAAAGAGTAAGAAAAAAGACAGAAAGAAAGAAAAAGAAAAAGAAAGAAAAGAGAAAAGTAGGATTAGTTTGGCATGACCTGTTTTGGTGGTTTCACATTAAATTTTAGTGATCATGATTTCTTTTTTAAATGCTTAAAACATTACACCCCCCCCCCCAACACACACACACTTTAATAATATAAAAGGATTTTTAGCAAAATTCAAAATCAAATCTACTGGTCTATAAGTTGAATACTGGAATAGTGTTTTTTCTGGTCTTAAACAGCTTTTCCATTCTCAAGATCATGGACAGGAGCTCAGCAATATATTTTCTAGTTCTTTTAATATTCCAAGATGAAGTTTTCTTGAGTCTGGTCACCAGAAATCACTAACCACTTTTAAAACATCCTCATGTAGCTCAGATCTCCATTCCATACAGACTATATCCCAGATCTCTTCCTATGCTGAAACTAAATCCATAAAGATCCCTAGTCTTAGGAATGCCCACTTTATTTGGAGAGGGGAAACAGAGAGTAACAAATGGTCAGAGAACAAGCTGTTCTTGGCCAATATAACAGATTATGTTTCAATATAATAAAGTGCTAAAATATGCAGTTCAAATAAAAACTGCAGCAGCATATATTAAGTTGTTAATTGTTTAGAGTAGACATGTGGTGAGGCAATATGGTGAAATGGAAAGATCATGGAGTCAGAGGACCTGTGACAACATCCAGACTGCTACTTATGACTGAATTGACCTTGGGAACATCAATTTCCTCCTCTGTAAGATGAGATTGTTAGGCTAGATGGTCTCCAAATTTTCTTCTTGCTCTAAATCTGTTATTTTCTGAATCTAAGAAATGCAAAAGGATTTAGACACAGGAGAGCTTTTTAGAAGAGGTGAGATTTCAATTGGCCTTAGAAGGGTAGTAAAGTTGTATTGATAGAAAAAAAGTATGAAGTAAAACAGCATGAGTGTAGAAGATGAGTCACTGTGAATGATATTAAGGTATTATTAGCCTCTCTTTACGCATGAGCCTGAGGCCTTCTCCTCCAAACCCAGGAAATGCCTTGAAATCCCCCAAAGGCAAGAGCTGCAGAAAATGATCTGCCCTAACCCTTTCAACCTACCTCTTTCCTCCTTCTTTTTCCTGTTCCCTGGGTCTCTGCCTTTATCTTTTCCTCCCCTTTTCTTTTCCTTTCCTTCTTTCTCTCCTATTCTCTGCCTCTATTTCTGCCTCTCTTATTTTCCCTCTCCCTATATCTCTCACCACTCATGAAATGCAAATTTCTGTGAATAATTGGTACCTTTTTATTGCCATGTGGAGGAAAGTACACCACAGGAGAAGAGTATATCATGGCTGGGATCATAGCTAGGGAGATTCAATGTTGTACGAAAGAAAGGCTAATGAAGGACTGAGAGACGTGGCTCATGGATGACAATCATCATAGAGAGGGTGCATATTGCTATCATGTTGGCACCCAAAGGCAAAGCCAAGCCACCCTCTTAATCAATAAACATTTCTTTGGTGTTTATCATGTGACAGGAATTGTGCAAAGTGATGGGAATAGAAAGAAAAGCAAAAATAATCCTTGCCTTCAAAGAATTCACATTCCAGTGAGGGAAACAGCATGCAAACAATTATGTACCTATAAGATACATACAGAGTAGATAGTAATATCTGAAGGGAGGCATGAGTGGATGAGGGGGAAGAGAGACTAGGAAGGGCCTCCTACTGAATGTTAGATTTGAGCTGAGTCTTGTGGGAAGCCAGGAACTTTAGGAGGAGGTGAGAGAGCAGACATCTGTGGCTTGGTGAATAGCTGTTTCAAGGTACAGAGATGAAAGGTTGAGTGTCTTGTTGGAAAAACAATAAGTAAGTCAATGTAATTGGATTACTGACAGTATGAAAACAAGTAAAATATAAGAATATTGGAAAAGTAGAATTGAACCACATTACAAAGAGCTTTAAATGTCAAAGGACTATCTATTGAAATTTGGATAGTCATAGAGTTTATTGAGTGGGATGAAGGTGAGTGGGAAAGGTGGGGCATGGTAAAATATGAACTTTACTGAAGTTTCTTGGCAGCTGAGCAGAGGATTGCCTGGAGTAGGGATAGGCTTGAGGCAGGGAGACCAATTAATGAGCTATTTCAATAGTACAGTGAGTGAGGATGAAGGTCTGAACTGGAGTACTTGCTGTGTGAGTGGAGAGAAGAGGGCATATGTTATTGATTTTGTGAAGTGAGAAATATTCTAAACAAAAATTTGACAATTGATTGGATACATGGACTAAGGACAAGCGAGGAGTTGAGAATGGCATTGAAGTTTGATCCTGGATGACTGGAAAGATGGTGGTACCCTCAACATTCATAGGAAAGCTGGGAAGAGGGAGGGGTTGGTGGGAAAAATAATCAGTTCTGTTTTGGATGTGTTGAGTTTGAGATATCATTTTTTTTAAATGTCCAAGAAGCAGTAGGTCACATATGACTGGAGCTCAGGAGGGAAACTAGGCACGGATAAAAGGATCTGAGAATCAGCTGCATAGAGATGCTAATTGAATTCATGGAAACCAATGAGATCACCAAGAGAAAAAATCTAGTTATGGCTACATAAGATATGATAGCATTAGTTATGGCTTCATGGGCACTTACAGGAACGTCATGCATAGATGCAAATGACAACTATGATGAGAAGATGTGCACACAAAGCTGAAATATTGATCTTGAGTTGGTCAGATCTCAAAATAGTTTGACTTCTTTCTTTACATCTGAAGGTGACTCCCATTCTTAATAAGCCAGTCAAGATTCAGAGCTTGTGAACTCCAAAACTAACCCCTTTGGCAAAGAAGGTGTCGCAGAGAAGAAGAATGGACCATACTTTTTGGAGAAAACATTAAGTTTCTCTGGAGGACAAAACAACATCTTTGGGCTTTCCAGGAAGTCCCAATAAGGAATAAAATGGAAATTTCGCCCCTAAAGGTAGAAGTGTTGAACTTCTTTCTAGTGTAAATAGTTGACTCTTGATAACATACACACACACACACACACACACACACACACACACAAATCCTCACACTGTGACTTTATATATATATTTACCTAATTATACATGTAATTTCATCCTCCACTTATGATTAAAAGTCATTCTCCCTGGAAACCTCGGTTCATGTGTTTTGGTTACATCCACGGAGGAAGGTATAGGACATATGAATGCTTAGGAACAAATCAAAATCGGTGGTCTAAGGCTGAGGTGATCACTTAACCCATCACCAACAACAATTGCTGATTTCTAATTAACAGGAAGCTTTGATTGTTCTATCTCTTGTAATTTGCTTCATAAGAGAATGAATGTGGGGAGAATCTCAGGGTTAGGGACTGTGTTTAGAGTGGGTAATGTAGCAGCTCCAACCAAAAAAAGTAGTAATTAACTATAAGATTGTACCCACCACCCTTTGGTAACAAGTCTTTTAACTTTTCTATTCAAAAGAAATAATTGCATCATTTCTCAGGGCTGCAGCAACGTCCTCGTAAAGGGCCAACATCGTTAATCATGCTAATGCAGAATAAGTGATTTTAAGCTCATGTTTTAATAATGTGTGCCTGGCTCAGAGTATATTTAACCACTACTGGGCTTGGCTCAGTCTCATTCTGGTTTACTATAGTGTGGGTTATTTCTAAGGATTGCCCACATCCATTGGCCCAGGAGGTTGCAGAGCTGTTTTGGTCTTGGATGGTGATCTACTTAGATGACTATGTGTTCAGTGGGTGGGCCTCCTTTGATGAGGAACTGAGGTCTTGTATTTTTAAACACTTAAGGGAATGCTTCTTTCCTGCTTAAACTAAGATCAATTGATGTTGAGCCCTAATAGCTAATTAGTTTAAAAGTCAATCATTTGTTTGTATGTTCAAAGAACCTGATACCAAGCTGTATGGAAGAACTTCTGCCACCTGGATTGATAGAGTTTTTCCTGACTTTGAGTAGGGATCCTTGCAAAGAGAGCATCCAGGCATTTTTTCTCTGACTGTACTCAATGCCTGGAATGCCCTCCCTCAATCTCTGCCTACCTTTTCTTTTGACTTTCTTTAAGGTCCAACCTAATTCCCAGATTCTATAGGAAGTCTTCCCCAACCCATCCTAACCCTTCCCTCTTTTAATTATTTCCTGTTTATCCCAAATTTAACTTTTTTGTACGTGTGTTTGCTGTTTTTCTCATTAGATTTTGAGCTTATTGAGGACAGGGACTATCTTTTATCACTCGTTGTATCCCTAGCATTTAGCACAGTGCCTTACACATAGTAGGTACTTTATAGATGTTTGTTGACTGATACATAAATAAATGGCTTTCTTTAAGGAGTATGAGCACTGATGCAGACAATGCCAACATGCCACTTGTTTGGCATCAGTATTTTAAATTTAAATGACATTTCAAGGCAATATGACCAGTAGGACAGAGGGCCTGCATTCAAATTCTGCTTCATGCATTTACTGTTTGTGTTACCCAGTAAGTTTCTTAATCCTTCTGAATCTCAAGCTTCTTATATATAAAATGAGGTGTTTTGACTTAGTAACCTCTAAAGTCTTCTAAAACTCTAAATCTATGATCCTCTCACCCATTTATTCTTTAGTAAATATGATTATGATAAAATTAAACTCTGCATCAAGAGAATAAAAGCCTGAGGCCCACCTCACATTCCACATCTTGAAATTTTCCCTGATGTCTTCAGCTAAAATGGAACTTTCTCTAAAAAAATTTATATAAGACTTTTGTCTGAATTGCTCCTTTGAATTAATAAATGGAGCATTCTCGTTTCAGGTGATCTATAGTAAGGATGCCAGACATTGAGCAGCAAGAGGACAGACAGATATTTCTTCATATTTGGATCATATAGGAAGGGTTTGAACTAGTAAAAGCAAAAGAGTAATATCCCTTTAACCATGAAAGTTCATAAAAAACTCTTCCTTTTTCCCAATTACATATTTTCTTGGATCTATAAGGCTTTGTGTTCTTCCTGGCCTTGGAAAAGGACTGGCAATTTGAACTGAGCCACTTAAAATAATCAGAGATTTCAAAGACAGTTAGACTGACAGATTTTTATGACTTTTAAAAGAAGACTCCGTTTTGTGATATAAGAAGGTAGGCGAAACCCTGTTTTATGGATCTTTGATTGGGATGTTAAACTGCGCACTCAATACAGGGGAACCTTTTACAAGAATAAATTGTTAAAGAAAAGTATGTTCTTGCAAAAGTGGTCAAAAACCAAATAGTTGGGTTATTTATAAGACAAAGGTACAGTTCTGGAGGGGGTTATGTTAAATTTAATAGAACTATGAATTTGCCCGAGATCAAATTAAATCTGAAGTTGAACAAATTGGAGGTAGGTCACACATAGCCTACAGCCATCCCACCTTGTGCTATCTCATCATTCCTCCTTAGGAGCTCAGCTGACCTGATAATTAGATGGGAGACTTGAGTGGTAGGGGCAGGTGGTAGGTCCTCAGGACCATTTCTGACCTTATACCCCTAGAGAAAGACTTTTGGAGCTATCATCTAAGGTTGATTCCCAGCAGAGAACCAAACTTGGGTCATTCCCTTTTACCACATCTGGAGGGTCAGAATGGCTGTCAGAACATAGTTACTTGGAACTCCCCTGATATCATCCTGCCAGAATGCAATCTTTTTTCCTCAGGTGCAACTCTTGGTCAGACTGGAGCATGTCACTTGAACCCTCAGTGACTTGGACACCTAGTTTATGATCCCAAGGGTGATGTAGGAACAGAAGACAGAAATGGGAGAATCTATGTCATGGACACTGACAATTATTGACGTATATATCTTATTATTTACAAGATACTTTTCATATATTTTCATATTTGAGCCTCACAAATTTATGATTTAAATGTTTTAGGCATCCGAAACAGAACTCAGACTCATCTCAAACATCTCCAGACCTCTCAACCCTTTCCATGATACTGCTCGTATTCCAGAGTACAGTGTCATAATTTGGTACCTCTTGGGTTGCTGTGTTTTATATTGCAGGGATTTCTAAAATACTTCTCTTTTCAGATTGTACTAGATTGCAGAAATAAAGCTGACTCATATTGAAGCCCACTTGGTTCTTTGAATGCTTGCTGATAACTGACAAAGGACGTGTTCAAGAGATGAGGATGCGATTCTTTTTGAACTGGACAATTGTAGGAACTATAGATTGACTTCTACCATTACATAGCTGAGTGAGAGATTCATATTTCAGGTAGAGGTTAGGCTAGTTTATCTCTAAGGTCTCTTCCATCTTTAAAATTTGATGTTTCTGTGAATGTAGATTTCCCTCTAAGACTGAAACTGACTTGTTCTTTAGATGAGTGTATTGGGACATAGTGTAGGGTTTGATGACCTTCAGGCATTTTCCTGGGATTCTGAGATAGAGACTACATTAGAATGCTAGTTCATAGCAAGCAAAAAAAAAAAAAAAAAAAAAAAAAGGAGGGGAGGGAGAACCTGGACAGAAAGATCTTCTGTTGCTGAGAGTCTGTGGGCCTCCATTATAGGATATATTAAGATTTCTCTCCATTCCTAATTTGCTTAACACTAAACATTTGAACAACTTGTAATAGCTTTTATAGTACATTTTACCTCTTCTACATGTCACTAGCAACTAACCTAGAGTCCGGGATATAATAAGGGCTTAATAAATGTTTATTTATTAAGTGGTCAATTGCCCCTCTCTTTTCAATCACCCCTCCCCCATAAGATATGACAGTAATTTAAGATATTTACATTTCATAAACTGAATCAGCAGACAGGTAAAATAACCATTGTTGCTTATATATAACTTGATTGTTTTCATCCTTCATTCTCAAGGACCAAAATAGTACCACTATGCTAGAGTCAAGTTACAGTGTGTCTCAGTGTGCTTGATCAGAACAACAGGAGCTCAGAATGCTCTACCTCAGATCAGGCTCATTTCCTTTGAGCTGCTTCAATTCTGCTTTGCGCTTAGAGCACAGCATCTTCTCTGATGTGGGCCATACTGAGCAATTCAGTGTCACTATCTCACATTTCACACAATCAATTGCAAAGTTCTTAAGAGAGACCTTGAGAGTGTCCTTGTATTGCTTCTTCTGACCACCGTGTGAACACTTGCCCTGTGTGAGTTCTTCATAAAATAGTCTTTTTGGCAAGCGTACATTTTGCATTAGAACAATGTGCCCAGCCCATCAGAGCTGCGCTCTCTGAAGCATAGTTTGAATACTTAGCAGTTCAGCTCAAGCAAGAACTTCAGTGTCTGGTACCTTATCCTGCCAGGCGATCCTCAGAATCTTCCTAAGACAATTCAGATGGAAGAGATTCAGTTTCCTGGCACGAGGCTGGTATAGTGTTTCACAAGTATATGACAATGAGGTCATATAACTTACAGTAAAGCCCTAAAAAGTTTCCTCAGTTGAAGTACATTGGACACTTTCTAACAGCCTAAAGGAAAATCACATCCAGCGAAACCATGCTTTATTGAAGATTAGAAAAAGAAACAACTTTTAACAACAGTGTCTATAACAAATAGTCAGAAAACTCTTCTCAACAGTATATATTCTTTCCACATTATCTACAAACATGCCAGTTACTACATAGATTGGAAAGCTTACGTCAATACTACACTTTCAGATTCTAGGATAAAGATTTCATATTTTGGAATGAGGGAAACACTGAGGGATTACACCATTTGAATTTTTATGAGGAAGAAGACCAAAATTTATTTCAAACCATCTATTATTATATGATATTGATTACTGACACAATTATTCATGACCTCTAAGCTCTGGTGTGGCGTCATTTCCAATGACAGAATGCTCTAAGACATTTCAGTACTTTGCAGTAATTCTCATAAAGGCCAGATGGAAACTGACCCCAGTTAAACTGTATCAATAATCCACAAGTTTCCTATCATTATATTTTCTGATAAGGGATAAAACTGAAAACTTTCAGACGTTATTCTATACACATAGTATATCCACACACATGTATCTTTTGTTCTAAGGACTTCCCAGGACCATAGCATTGTCAAAAAAATGGAACAGAAAGGAGAGAATGAGTAGCATGGAAGACCTATAAATAATATTATTTTAGGCAGAAAAATTGCATGAGAAAATCTTTTAACTTCTTGATATCTACCTCTCCACTTCTTAGTAAGGGGAGAATAGCACCCCCCTAGTTCTGCTCTAATTTAGTGAGGTATAGTGGAAAGAGTACTAAATTTAGAGGTGGATGACATACACCTGCTACTTACTAGCTGGATGACATTGGGTAAAACTATCCCATTAGAATATATGCTTCTTGGGAGCAAAGATTGGTTTTCTCTTTCTGCATACCCCCAGTGCTTAGCACAATGTTAGGTATTTAGTGATGAAGATGACTGATGCCTGATTGACTTCACCTTTCTGTGTTTCAGATCGTTCACTTGGAAAATGAGGGATGGAGGAGATGGTTTTTAACATCTCTTCTATGTTCCTATGAAGTCTGTGAATTTGAACAATTCCTGTAAATGTCTTTTCCAACTTCTTCCTAGTTCTTGAGTTTTCAGATATATTGACCTTTGGCTTCACCAAATGCAAAACCTGTTTAGGTGTGGTTAAGGACAATTACTGTGACTGGAAGGAAAAAGAATATATAATCTAAGTTGTGATATGATTGGGGCTGCCATGCTAATAGAAGTCAGAATACATAGGGTTAACAAAAGATTAAACAGGAGACAGAAAATGACTTCATAGCAATGATTTTTAAAAAATGTAATGCTAACCATGACCCCCATCTTGCTCTTTTGCATAGCCATGAACGGTGTGCCTAGATAATAAGGGAAAAAGTGAAACTAACCTTAGGCATCTAATAAAACAAGGTATTCTTGAATCACTTACAAAAATCTGATCAGCCACACCAATTGTGCTGATACTAAATTCTCATAGAAAGGTGAGACTGTATAGTATATATAAGTGCACTAGGCATAACATACCTACAAACAATATATATACTCAGTGCCAGCAGTCAATAAAACCTTTCCCTTATTGCTTTTGGAAGGTTTTTGTAAATAAATAAATAGAAATGACCTTGCTGAAGCATAGTAATATGTCATTGCCAAAGACACTATAACCAATACACATCTGCCTATTAGACATCTGAAACTAAATGATCTGTGGACATCTTAAATTCAATGTGTCCAAAGCTGAATTCATTATCTTTCCCTCCAAATCCTTTTCTTTCCCAAACTTCCATATTACCATGCACCACCATCCTCTCAGTTAGCCAGGCTAGCAAATTTAGGTGTTCGCCTCGATTACTCACATTCTCTCACCTGTTGTATGCAATCTGTTGCCAAGTCCTGTTGATTTTACCTTCTTGTCATCTCTTGATACTTTCTCTTCTCTTCACCAGCACTGCTACCACCCTGGTGCAGGCTCTCATCTCTCTCTTCTCTCTCCTCTCTCTCTCTCTCTCTCTCTCTCTCTCTCTCTCTCTCTCTCTCTCTCTCTCTCTCTCTCTCTCACACACACACACACACACACACACACACACACACACACTATTTGCAAAAACCTACTTCTTTTCATTCCTCACTCAACATCCGTTCTCAGCTCATCTGTCAAATTCATCTTACCAAAGCACATATCTGACTATTTTATCCCCTCTTTCTGTTTGGTAAACTCTCGTATCTCCTTACAACCTGTACAACCAACATAAAATTATTTATTTGGCATTTAAGTCCCTTCGCACAACCTGACTCTTTTCCAGTTTTCTTGAACTTTCTTATGTACTCTTCAATCCAGTGACACTGGACTCCTTGCTTCACTTCATCAAAGACACTCCATCTCTAGACCCCAGTCATTTTTGCCACCTGTTCCCCATGCCTGGAAGTCTTTCCCTCCTGATCCCTGCCTCTTAGCTTCCTTCAAATCTCAGCTAAAATCCCATCTTCCACAAAAAGCCTTTTCTGGTTCTCCTTAGAGCTAGTTCCTTCCCTTTGTTGAGTATCGTTAACTTATCCTGGATTGATCCAATTTGTATACAGTTGTTTTCATATTATCTTGTATTAGATTGTAAGCTCCCCAAAAGAAAACAAACAAGCCAACTGTCTTTTGCCCTTCTTTTATCACTGATACTTAACAGAGTGCCTGGCATAGAGGAGAAACTTAAAAAGTGCTCATTGACTGACAGATATCATTACAAACTGAGCACTTTTATTTTAAAATTTCTATTGTCCTTCAAATTTTCCAGTGCTTTTTCGGGAATTCTGGCTTTTTTACGGCATCTGTGATATTATGAGCTGGGGACTGGAGAGTTGTCACCTTTTTGTTGCCAGAAATGAATCAGAGCTTTGGCTCATTGCTGCCCCCTTCTGGTTTCTAGCTGCCATCACCTCATTTTTTTTGTGCTAAGATTTGCCCATCTCCAGCTTACTTGTCTGAAAGATGTGAAGTGGGTTTTTTGTTTGTTTTGTTTTGTTTGTTTTTTTATCCTTCTGAAAATAGCATACTACACTAACCACAGTCAGAAATTTGTTTAAAAAAGATTTTACTATAAAAGTACTGTAGGGAAATAAATAATTACAAATAACAGTAGAAAGTTATAGTGATCCATAGGTCTTTTCAGTCAATTCCGGGCTTCCATGTACCATACAGAGAACTAGTTTCCCTCTCATTCTCATCTGGTTTAGCCTCTTCTTCCAGCTCTTGTCTTTAGGGTTTGCCTGTTAGATGTTATCTCAGATCTCAGGCATTAGTTTTAAGGTAAATGGATTGTATTGTCAAAGCTGTCATTGATTCAGCCCTTCCAGAACACACTTCCCTAATCCTTAGCTCTGAGTCTGGAATGGAGGTCCAGTGACAGATACTTTGCTCAAAAACTCCTTATCTTACAAAGTTATTTTTTTCTTCCTCTCTTGGGCTTCAAGCCTATGAGAGCTTATGGTCAACTCTCACAAAATAAACTCTCTGGAAATTGATATGGGAAAATAGTTTTCATAAGCCTTGTTTCTATGAACAAGAAATCCTCTGCTCTCCCTAAGAATTTTCTCCTGGCTCATTATCATCAACTAGCACATATCTGGTTCATCCCTTTAACAGAGCTTGAGGAGGCTTCTGAAAACTCCTCTCCTCCACCCTGCCTTCTATATCTTAGCTAACTTGAAGCAATTCTTTTGGTCATTTTCCTGGATTCCTTATTTGAATTTGACATCATGGCTCTGGACTACATCACAGAATGACAGTCTCAGGGTTGGAAGGGAACTCAGAGCTCATAAGCCTTGGAAACTGTCCCTCTGCACTGGCCTGTACATCAGGCTATTCCTGATGAATGGCCACTCACCCAGGCTCTATGGGAAGATCTGTGATGTGGTAGAAAGAGTGCTTGATTTAATATCATTAGGATCTGTGTTGGAATCCCAGCCCTATGGAAACTTAGCAAGCTACTTGACATTCTTGGGTCCCTATTTTCATCCTTTATAAAATGAGATGACTTGCACTCAACTTTTCCAACTGCATATAGATGATGTATGGACTTTCAGTGACAGGGAACTCACTGCCCCTGGAAACAACTTATCCTACCTATGGATAGTACTAATTGTTAATTGTTTTTTTCCCAACATAAAAATGAAATCCCTCTTGGCAACATCTATCCATTACAATGAATACTGGGGTCCTTTATTCTTCATCATAACTACTTCAAAGATTCAGGTGGGTGTCTTGGGAAATGAGTCATCCTTAATTCCTACTGAGCAACTGCAACCATGGTTGAATGGTCCTTTGTATCACCTTGCCTTGTTGTCTCCTCACCACCCCTAAAAGGAAACGATTTTTTGTCCTCTTATCTGTTGTTTTTCTGTGGCTAACTAAGTCAAATTCTTTATTCATATGAGATCTTAAGTCTTCCCTTCTCTGAGCTAAATAATTCCAGTTCCTTTGATCTGCTTATGTATAGTAGTTTCAAATTCTTTGATTATCTTGGTCAGCATCCCCTGGACACTCACTAAAAATGGAGAGACATATATACAGAGAAACTCAGAGAAAGATGCACAGAGAGACAGAAAGAGAGAGAGATGGAGAATGGTAGAAAGAGACAGAGATAGAGATGGAGAGAGAGGGAGCAAAGAAAGGAAGGAAGGAGAGACAGAGAGAGAAATAGAGACATAGAGAGACAGAATGGCAGGTGTGTGTCTATGTTAATGAATTATACTGAACACAAACCACTCTGCCTTGCTTTAAATGCCAAAATGCTAACTGATCCCAAATCATCAATTGTATGCTTCCTAAAATGAAGATAATTGACATTTAATAACACTTTGTGCTCCTCTTACACAGATACTACAATTTGCATTATACTTCAGCTAATGCCCACCATTGCTCACTATGTGCCAGGTACTATGAAACACTCTCTGCTCTCAAGGTATTTTTATTCAATTGAGGAGACAATAAGCATGTAAGGAATAAGTAAACACATACAGAATACATTTGAAAACATAATATAGTGAGGGTACTAGGATTTGGGGAGAGAAGAGGAAGGCTTCAGGTAGAAGTTTGTACTTGACCTGAGATTTGAAAGAAGCAAGCAATTTTGTGAGGTAGAAGTGAGGAGTGATTGCATTCTGGACATGGAGAAGAACCAATGAAAGTTCTGAGAAGTCAGAGATGGAGTTCCATCTGAGAAACAGAGAGAAGGCTAGTTTAGTTGGACAATAGAGAGCAGTAAGGGGATTCATGTATGATGAGGTTGTAAAAATCGGTAGAGACTATGGTTTTGAAGGACTTTAGAAACTCAAGAGAGGAGTTTCTCTTTCATCAAAGACCCTTTATTTCTTTAAATCTTATATTGTACTATAAGATTGTAAGCTCTTAGGGGAAAAGAACTGTATCATTATTTTCCCCTAGGATCTAAAATAGTACCTTTAAATAGACACAAATTACTTCTGAATGAATGAATTTACATGGTGAAAGTGTGACCCAATAGATGAAACTGAATGAAGTCAGAGGACCTGGATTTACATGCTGGCCCTGTCTCTAACTACCTGTGTGAACTTAGGCAAGACCTGTCTGAGCTTCAGTTTTCTCACTTGTAAGATGGAAGTCCTGACCTAGATGATTTCTAAGGTCCCTTCTAGCTCTGGGTCTAGTCTAGGAAAAAGAAGTAGTTGTAGGAGCTGAACTCTTGTGGGTGTTCTGACCCAGAGATGATGTGTTTAGAGAATAGCCATCACATAATTTTGTTCATGTTGTAATTAGATCATGTTGTGAAGTTAGTACTATTATGATAAACATTTTGCAGATGAGGAAATTGAGTAAGAATGAGGTTAAGTGACATGGTTAGGGTCACACATCTGGAGAGTGTTTGAATAAGAATTTGAACTCAGGTCTACCTGACTTCATATCCTATACTCTATCCATTATGCCATTTAGATCCCTAAGAACTAAGACTAGAAAGCCTTGGGTGAAAATTCATACAGGTTTTATAGGATCATTTTAGGAAATGATGTTTTCAGTTCTTATAAATTTTCCAAATTCAAATCCTCATTGTGTACTTAGAGATACCTCATTCCTCTGCTGTAATAGAAATGGCTCCATATCACTGAAAGACAACACATGGATTGATAGAGACCACTGGTGTTCACAATGAGCTGTCACTTACCTCCCTCAAGTTTAAAGAATCTGTGGATAGGAACCTTATCTAAGCTGTCACCATCTCATAGCCTTACTCTCAAGAAAATGGTAGGGTTGAAAGGAAGGGGCACAGAGAGAATGGATAAACTTGCTTCTGCCTCCCAACCCTCTTCTAACTGCTGTTAAACAATCTTATAAGTCTCTAGGGAGAACAATGTGAAGGGACCTGGGAACTGACAAGTAGCTTAAGGGGGTGACAGAATGGGCTTGTTTACATTCTATCCTATCTCACATACATTTTCTGACACTCTCACTCATATAATGCTGTCTCTTTTCTTGGGGAAGTAGAATGGAAAGAACATTGGATTTGAAGTTATAGAAAATTTGGTGGAATCTCCACCATATTCCTTACCTGTAGTGTGACTGTGGGCAAGTCACTTTGTCTCCGTGGTCCTCAGTTTTTTCATCTATAAAATGAATGTCTCATATGAGATGATCTCCCAAGTTCCTTTAAGCACTAATTTGATGATCCTGTGGTCTGAGGCAACTTGGCAGAGTGAAAAAGATTTCCAGACCTGGATCTCCCTGATTCCAGCCAGGTGCCTTCATTCCAGAACTTTTTTTCATTACCTGTATGCTCTCAAGGAAGTTACCTAACCTCTCTGGGCCTCAGTTTATATATTTTTAAAATGATGGGATTTGCCTGGATAGCCTCTGAGATCATTTTTAGCTCCTAATCACTGATTCTTTTATATTAATATTTCTCTGGACCTCTTTTCTTATTTTAAAGAAGAGGCTCTATTAAATGATCACTAGAAAACCTCCCATCTTTAAACTCTATGAACTAGGGCAGCTAGGTGGTTCAGTGGATAGAGCACTGGCTCTTGAGTCAGGAGGATCTGAGTTCAAATCTAGCCTCAGATACTTCATGACCCTGGGCAAGTCATTTAACTCCCTTTGCTTAAAATGAAACAAAACCAACAAATTATAAACTTGTGCCCTAACTCCAAGCTTACAATTCAGGACATCTCTCTTCTGTTCTCACTCTTATCCATTCTCTGATTTCATCTCCCTTCTTATCTCACTTTCATGTCCACTACTTCCTTCAGTACTATGGACAGCTCAAAAACAATTCCTATAGATCAGGGGTGGGAAACCTGAGGACTGAAGACCACATGTGGCCGTCTAGGTCCTCAAGTGCAGTCCTTTGACCAAATTCAAACAAATTTGTTCTGTGAAGTTGACCTAGAGGACCAGATGTGACCTTGAGGTCTCAGGTTCCCCATCCTTGATGTAGATAATGAGACAGTAGTATCATCTAAAGAATGTCACAAACAAGCACACAGAAGAGTTTGGAAAGAGATCTGTTTCCTTATGAAAATGTGCCTGGCCTAGATGAAATGATCAGGTCCTAATCAACACCTTCTTGGTCTGTGACAGGTCACTCTCCAGGGAGTGGAGGGTGTGGAGAGCTCATTAGAGCAGCACCAAGAGCCAGAACAGTTACTCATACAGGTCACAGGTCACAAAATAGCAGCTGGCAATGTGGATATTATTCACCTCACATTTCCATAGAATTCATGTTTCCCTTGGAGACTAAAGGCCTATTGTTGCCCTGTTCAGTCTAGTCAGTACAAAACCAGAAGGAACATACTCCTGCTTTTGTTTCTAGGAGCACCTATTTCCTCCAGAAACATAATTCATTAGGATTTTTGTGACCATCAGTATCAACCTTTCCATTTTACAGATGTGAAAAATTTAGGTAATCCAAAAGCCAGATTTTATGCAATCTCAAATTAAAGGAATTAGATGAAATATTTAAACCAACACTTCTATTGGTGGCAAAAAAAAACAAAACCTGAAAAAAATGTGAGGGTAGCCATGTGATTGGGGTACAGACTCTGCTATATGAAAGGAATAGAATTTTCACATGATGAATATGAGGAATTTGGGGGTGGGGAGGACTTTTGGAAGACATTATCTGTAGGTAGGCAGAACTAGGAAAACAACATTCACCATTATAACAGTAATGCACATGAAAGAAACAGTAAAGAGGATGAATCATAGGATTTGAACTGGAAAAAAGAAATCTTTACAAATCATAAAATCCAGCTCAATTTTTCAAATGAGGAAACTAAGGTCTGGGGAAATTAAATGACCTGTTGAGAGTCACAAATGTAGAAAGTGCCATAGGAGAGTTAAGATTTAGAACCCAAGTCCTCTAACTAAACTACATTCCTCATAGTCCAAATGTGATTGATTGTAATGACCTATTATTGCTCCCAGAGAATAGATAATGAAATAGACCTACTTTCTTTTCCTAAAGATATTGCAAAATACAAGAATGCAGACATGATATAGCTCTCCAAGCTTGAAAAAGTGTGGCTTCTGCATTGGTTAGTTTTCATTAACCTTTTTTTCTGTTATAAGGGAGGGTTTAATTGGATGGAAGCATTATTTGGAAATGATTGTGTTATGAATGCATGGGAGACATATGTAAAACATTAAAATTTTGGAACAAGAAAATAGACTCTCCCAAACAAACAAACAAAAAAGATGAGGTGGAAAGGAATAGGGGAAGTTGGTGACTAGGTTAAGCTTTCTCAGAGAGTGATAAGATTACTAGAGTAACTGCACTCTGAACTCTGTGGAGACTGATCAGCAAAAAAGGTTTCTACAGCTTCCAGAGATGCTTGGTATCCAGCTGTGCCATAGCTAGCCCAGTGGGTCATGTTGTGTCAAGAGTCAAGACAATCAATTCTGGTGAGTTAGAAGGGAACATAGATGGCAATCAGGAAAGGTAGGATTCTTTCTTTGGGGGGCTGTCATTCCCAGAAAGACTGAATGGAATGATAATGGAATGAATGACCTAAAATCTGACTTCTGATGAAAACAAACAAACAAATAAAAAACTACTCCCTCCACTCCCTGACAGCCTTCTCTCTCCTCTGCCCACAGACACACAGAGAGCTGCTGCCAATGGCAACATCTCAGGGACTCCAGCACCCAAAAGGAAATTGCATTCACCACATAGTATTTTATATTCTACAAGAATGAACTAGCTTCTCAGTCTGTCAGTGCTACAGAAAGACCTGAGGACCTAGTCTTTGTGTGGGTGAGGAGAAAGCAACTCACTGAAGAGAACCCAGGGGTGGCTGCTTTGAAGAAATGAACACTTTTCTTAGGCTAGTTTTCTCTCAATGCTTGAGAGTCAGGGTGTTCTGAACACATCAGATAAAAGCTCTACCCCTTAGGAAAAGTGCATCCCAGCTTTACTCTCTCTTTCTCTCTCCACCCAAAATCTACAAGTGTGTGGGTCCTTGAATTTGTCAATGAATTTAAGCCTCTTGCCATGGAATTTGGCTGAATATAAGTTACACTATGGTTGCCCCAGGCAATTCTATAGGCCTTATTGTATTACTGGGTTTTCTCTGCCAAAATAACATACACAGATTATCATCCATCAAGAATCTGAGATTTAACTGGCATAGGCCTTCCTTTAACCAATGAAAACTACAATCCATCAAGGACTAGCTAAATGGTCTTCTGGGGTCGCTATGCCCCTACCCCCCAGTTCACCTTGCAGTGGCCAGCCCTAGTCATGAGACTCTTCCAACATACTAAACTGATCCTTTTATTGAACTCAACAATTCTGGGCCTCGGTTTTGTCCTTTGCAAAATGATAGGAACAAGCTCGATAACTCTTGAAAGTTCCTTTCTGCCCTCAGTCTAAGATCTTTATGAACTGTTATATCCAGGATGTTTCTTTAACCAGTGATCATGTATCAGATGGTCTCTACTCCCTCTCCTAGGTAGTGAGGTTTCTGACTTGAATTTTAGCCAACACATTGATGCCTCTTCATGTAAACACAGCATTAAGGCAGTTGAGTGTTTCTTAATTATGTAGACTAAGCTTTGAAAAGGATGCTGAAGCCTCTTGAAATATTACAAAGCACAATGTAGCACTGATGGACCACCTCAATGGCCCTTCAGTTCATTCCCCATCATTCCATCTCTTTTGAAAAGAAATGGCCCTTAGCTACCCAATAGCTGTTGGAGTTGGTTAAATTTCAGGATGCTTAAGAGTAAATGCTCAAGTATGGTCTCAGTCAATTGACACCTCATGATTATTTGAAGGAAAAGGGATGTGTTTACAATTCTAATGGGAGTTAATATTGAAAGGGATTGGGGTGAAGAAACCAGCATCTCAGCAATGGAAGATACCTCAGTGGCTTTTCCGTCCAATTCATACTGGAACAGGCTTCCCCTCTGCAGCACTAAGTAGTCATCCAACTTCTCTTGAAGGATGCAAGTGATGGAGAACTCCCTACCACTTTAGGTAGCTTAACCTACTTGGGGCTGACCCAAAGGCCTATGAAGTTGTTTCCTACATTGAGCTCAAATCTGTCTCCCATCTTTTACCTCTTGTTCCTAGTTCTATCATGCAAAACCAAGCAGAATAAATCTCATTGCTTTCCCACATACCAGTCTTTCACATATTTCAAGACAGCTATACTTTCCTGTTGTAGTGGCAGCTTAGAAATTAAATCATGGGCCTCCTGGTGGATTAGTTAACCAATCAGCAAGTATTATTATTTGCTTTCTTTATGCCAGTCACTATGCTAGAGGCTAGCTAAGCAAATAAAGCCAACATAATCCCTGCCCTCAAGGAGTTTATGCAATTTATCTCTCCATGATTATGGAGGGACCATGTAAAGATGGAGGTGACTGAGGCATGGAAAGCAATTGTTTTCCTGAAAATGTAGTCTCTAATTTCATTTTATTTTCCACAAGCTTCCACTGCCAATTAAGGAAGGAGAGTCCACTGCTCCAAGTATGAATAGAGGAAACTTACATAATGTTACTCTGCATTAATTTTACTTCAGTTACTGAGTCAACTAGGATTTATTAAATACTATGTGCCAGATACTGTGCTAAACACTTGGGAATACATGTAGAAGCAAAAGTAAAAAAGAAGTAGTCTTCAAGGAACTTGTATTTCCTTCATTGTGAGGGGGACCTTTAACTCATTGGTAAAAAGCACCTTGATAGTTAGGCAAAATTATCCAATATGGTGTCACTAGAAAGGACTAGGCAGTGGAGAGAGGAACTATTTGAGATAGGAGCTTCCAGCATATCTATTCTATATCCACAGACTGCGTATACCCCTACTATACTTCATCATTGTGCCTCTTCCCTCCTGCTCTATGACTTGTATAAACTGATCTGGCCCCAATCTGCAATATTCTGTGCTTGAGATCAAGCAACGAGCATTTCTTTTTTTTAAAGGGATCAACAATCTTACTTTAATTACAGATAGATAGAAAGAAATGAGTATAGAAAATCCAAGCAGGGAAATTAGCACAGAGATTCAATAGACAAGGCTCCAACTATCTGAACAAAGTAATACAGCCACCTATATACATCACTAGATTGGGAAGGACCAACATCTGAGTAGTCAATAGGCTCTTAACAAATGGCTGCTCATAATCCAGTCCAGAGAATCAAAAGGTCCTTCTCATGAGTGATTCCCCAAAGCAAAATACCAACCTTTCTGTATATATAGCAAAGACTTGACCCCTGATTGGCTTAGAGCTAGTAGGCATGAAACTCACAAGACTCAGCACAATTGTGAATTATCAGGGTTCATAGGAAATCAATCCTTCAGATGTTCACAATTAACCTGAGCCTGGGAAACAAAACTCCAAAAAGAAACAACAAAAATCTCAACTTGCTTATGCTTATATTCTACCTCTTTAGAATCCTGGCCTTTACAATCTAACATTTAGCCCTTACAATCTACAAAGTTGAACAAGAGATTGTTATGGCCATGGATCCTGGAAAATGAAAAGGGATAATCACAAAACAAACACATTTGCAAAATACATAACAAAAAAACTTATTCCCAGGGTGATCATATGACTTTTAAACAAACCAGAAAGTGTATAACATCAGAGAACTCAACTTACTCCACCCTAAGGTCACAGTCAATTCAAAACAAAATGTCCAAATAAAGTCCTCTTGGGAGTGTGTGTGTGTGTCTCCCCCTTCTCCCCCTACTCCCTGCACTGCTGTTGCAGGTTCCTGCCTGGTACTCTCAGGGGAAATCCACAAGCATTTCTTAAGTAATTATTATGTACCAGATGGGGCATCAAGATAGTGTAGTGGAGAGAGCACAGGGCCCGGAGTCATGAAGACCTGAGTTTACATGTGACCTCAAACACTTATTAGCTATGTGATGCTGGGCAAGTCACTCAATCCTGTTTGCCTCAGTTTCCTCATCTATAAAATGAGATGAAGGAAATGACCAATCATTTCAGCATCTTTACCAAGAAAACCCAAAAATGGTGTCATGAAGTTGGACATGACTGAAAACAACTGAACAATCACCTATGCATCACAATATTCCCTCATGAAATTTTCTCTCCTCCAGGATGAACATACCCATTTTTTTCAATTGTTTATTTTTTGCGTACTTTTTATTCTCTCAATATTCTAGTTTCCCACCTCTAAAAATGTTCTAATTTGTCAATATTCTTTCTGAAATGTGGTGTCCAGAATTGGGAACAATACTGCAAATGTGTTTTGACCCAGGAAGACCACAATTGGATTCTCACTTCCCTCATTCTCCATTTATAGAATCTCACATTGACATTTTCCCCCTGCCATGCCAAATCATTGAGTCATGGTGAGCTGGCAATCCATTAGAACTCACTAGACCTTTTTGTATTATGTAAAATATTTTCTATCTATACTTCTCATCCTATGCTTCTTCAGTCAATTTTTAGATTCAAAGTGAAGAATTTTATATGTATCTTTACTACTTTTTCAAGTCAGATTTGATGCACTGTTCTAGCCTTGCTGAGATATTTTTAGATTTGAATTCTGTCATCCAGTGTGTGTTAGGTACCCCTTCAAGGTTTATATCATCTACATAATTTATAAATATACAGAGTTTTGCCCATATCTAAGTCATTGATAAAAATAATGCTTAAAAGCACAGGGACAAGGTTAGATACTAGAAGTGCTCCACTAGATATTTTTCTCCAAAATGAACTAAGTTTATTAGTAACCACTCTATGTCTTGCGTTTTAACCAGTGCTGAATATGACTAGGTATCTTATTAGAGAGCTGGACTTGGAGTCAGGAAGATCTGTATTCAAGTCCTGATACAGACTTTATGTGTGACCCTGGACATATCAGTTGTCCAGCCTCCATTTCCTTAACCATAAAGCAGAAATAATTATGATAAGTTCTAATTATTACTCCCACTAATAATATCACATGCCTAACAGAGTTGTTGTGTGTCTCAAATGAGAGAGTAGATGTACTTTGCAAACCTTAAAATTATATAAGTAAGTATGATTATTGTCATTTTTGTTGGTTTTGTAAGTAGATGTTCTGGAGTCAGGAAGGCCTGCTTGTGAATGCCATATCTAATGCTTATTGGCTGTGAGACTTTGGACTAGTCATTTAGCCTTGTGCCTCTCAGAGCCTCAGTTTCTTTCATGAGGATAGTTGTGCCCATCTCATAGAGCTATAATGAGGTTCTACGTGTGCACATATTTGAAGAACAAAGTGAATGTCAGCTCTTTATGCCTGGACCCCAGCTGTCAACTGAGTCCACAAGGACTCTCTGAACATCTTTGTTTAATGCCTCAATGATGTGATGATGATGATGGTGATGGTGATAGAATTTACAGAGTGATCATAGTTGAAAGTTGGGTATAATTAGATTGGAATTGTGTCCACCTCCCAGTTTAGTAACCCTGCCTTTTGCTGAAAACTATTTGTTACTGGTTGAGATAGTGCAGAAGCTTGTAGAATAGTGATTAGAATGCTCAACTTGGAGTCAGAAAGACTTATCTCTCTCTGAGTCTGCGATTCCTCCCCTAAAAAAATGTTAATAACAATACCTGGATTACCTTCCCATAACTTTGTGAGATTCCAATGAGATTGGGTAGACAAAGGACTTTTAATACTGTAAGGCAGAGGCAACCAATGGGTTGCCCTACTCCCCATTAGAGTTGGCAACACTCCCATATGTAGCCTGAACCAGATAAAAATATAATTGGGAAATATGAAACAAAAATACAATAGAACATAGATAATACTAATATGTGATCTACTAAGTCAATATGTAACCTGCAGGGATACTAATATAAGATTTAAAAATTCATTTCTATTTGAGTTTGACTCCTTTGCTTTAAGCCTCTCTACAAATGTAAGTTAGTATCATTGGATGGAAAGCTGATTTTCTTGCAGAATAAAATTTGACTGATTAAAAATAACAATCAGTATTCACAGAGAACATCATACTTTTCAAAGTGCTTTACAGGTGTTATCTCATGCTAATAACAACTGACATTTATGTAAAGCTTTGACATTTGCCAAGGAGTTTATAAAACAATCATGTTAGGGAAGTAGTTCAAGTACACAGATAAAGAAACTGAGGCAAAGGACATTTAATGCCTTGGTCAGGCTTTTGGAATCCAAATCCAATGGCTTTTTTTGTTTTGATACATAGCAGTTGCCTCAGAAGATATTTGTGATTGGGGTGGGGGAGTGGGTTAGAAAGTGGGGACAGGGGGAATATCACTTACACTTTAAAGATTTTCCCAGTTAGATTCAGGAAACTGCTCCAAACAGCCACCCCTGGACACTCTATTGCATCTGTTCAAAATGAGTGGGTTGGACTGTATGACCTTTAAGGTCCCTCCCTGCTATGACATTCACTTTGCCTCCTTGTAAGTCTAGTGGCTCCCTTGGATATCTTTAGAATCATTGTTTCCTTGTTCTTTTTTTTAAATATGTTTGGGCAACCACAAAGAGAAGTCAGCTTTGGAAAGCCAGGATTTGCATTTTAATGTCCAGTCTTTTAAGGTGAAGGGCATCCACATGTTTGACTAGAGATTGCTACCATTATCCTTGTACAATATCCTAAGCCCCAATGAGCGATTTTTTTGAGTGATTGCAAAGCTCATATTTGGAAATAGAGCAGCTCAGAGGATAGGCTCCTCATGGGCACAATAAGTCCTAGGACAAGGGATACCCCATGTCCCAGACATTTGACAGTGGGGGCCCATGAGACAATGCACAGGGAAACAGCTGCTATGGGGAAGAAACATGCCCCCACAGACTCAGCTACCTGGGACAAATCCTCAGTTTCCTTATGTTAGTTTTAGTTTTGTGTTTGGTCCTGAGGCAGGTAGGGGGTACAGTGGATCAAGCACTTAATGTAGAATTTGGAAGTTCTAAGTTCTAATCCAGTCTTAGACTTCCTAGCAGTGTGACCCTAGGCAAGTCATTTCACCTCCATCTGCCTCAGTTTCCTGAAATAAACATGGCACCTATCTCCAAGGGATGTTGTGCAGATAAAATGAGATAATATTTGTAAAGTGCTTTGTGAATTTTAAAATGTTGCATAAATGGCTGAAAATAACCAGAACTTTGTTAACCCTTTCCCAGAGGTAACCTCATGGTCTTTCTTGAAGTTTGTTTGATTTTTTCAGGTTGGCCCTTCCAGAAATAGAATATAAACATTTTTTTGTCAACTTTGTGACCCTTGTCAGTTGAGCAATATTGGATAGTATATTTAGATTATATTTAGTTTTCCCAACCATCTGGACCCTGCAGTTTCATCACAGAAATAGAAAAGGGAAAAAAATGGGCTTCTTAAAAATTCAATCCAATTGCATCAGTCCTTTTAAATAACACATCTATAATTTGCTATGTGTGTTCTCCAAGTGAAATATAGTAAGCACTGCTCCAGGGAACACACTGTGCTGTTGTGCTAATTAATTTGTCAACTTGTGGCTAATTATAAAATGCAATGTCGCTTTTTTTGATTTCTGATGGAGCATATACCGTTTCAGGGCTCAAAGAGGGAGGGAGATAGTGTAATGGAAGGACCAGTGGACAGACAGTCAAAAGACCTAACCCTAACCCTAAGTCTCCCATCTCCATTTAAATGACTAAGACACTCCCATGCCAGCAATGAACCCTTTCTTCCTTATTACCACCTTTCAGAATCCATGCCTTTCTTCAAAGCTCAATAGAGAGAGAGTCCACCTTTTCTGTGAACCTTCCCAGATAACATCTTTCATCTCACCATTAGTGTTTTCTCTTGCTTCCATTTTCATCTGCTGACACATAGATACCACGAAGTCGCAGGGGCTGACAACCTGCTCCAATCTCTGTCATTTGTCTCTCATTACCATTTTCCTTGGGTTCGCTCTTCTGGGGTTGTGTGGCTTTTTCCTAGGGGAAATAGACTGCCTGGTGCTTCCTTCTTTCCCCTACCCCTGCTCCCACCTAGGATTCCTGAGAAAAATCCTGCTAATAGCATTGATAGTTATAGAAATGGCAATGGACTCCAAATCTAGTTCTGTTTTTGTTTTTCCTAGCGAGGGTGAGTGGCATGTGTTTGTGTGTGTTTATATGTGCATGTTCTTAAGTAAGAAAACATACCCAATGTGCAAAAATAAATCATGTAGAGAACAGGAAATTTATTCCCACACTAAAAAGGGAATTCTAAGAAGTCATAGAATGATTAGCACAGAATCCTAGAATGTATAGCAACTAGGACAATTTGACCCTCATTGGAAGAGAAATGGTTTCTTTGCAAGGCTGCTAATGAGTCATTTTTTATTTCCCCTCCACTAAGAACAGCCCAAACACCAAATATCATCTTCCTTCCAGTGGCCTTACTTTCTCTTTCATATTTACTCTTTTTTGTAGTTGCCAGACTCTCCCACTGCCTCTGTCCCTTCCATCTTTTCCATAATGGCTATGGCATACCTTCAACGTATGTCATTGGCTTTCAGGTCATTTCAGTGTTACAAGGTTAATGCTAAATAAATGAAACTCATAAGAGGCAAAAACAAAACAAAAAAACAAATCCACACACATCTGAGACCCTGATACCAGTCCATCTAGTCAGCTCTCAACTCCATTGCCACCTGTATGCTTAAGGGTTTTTTGTCATTGGTCTCCATCTTCACCCCTGAAAGCACATCTTGCTTCTGGAGTGTGGAAGCCAAAGTGGAAACAAGCCAAAAGCTGCCTCTTCTAATCAGTGACACCCACTTTTTTTTTCCCAAATTGGCAATCATTTGGAGGAACTCAGTCCATCAGGGTGCCATGGATAGCCCAAAGCAAGCAGAGAATGTCTGTGTGTTCACCAAAGTGTATGTTTCAGTGTGTGTTCCATTACTCTGTTATTATCCTTATTATGTTGCTTTCTCTTCTCCCCCATCAGGAGTATATGAACTTCTCAAGGGCAGGCCCTTTTTAATTAATGTCCTTATATTGCCTAATGCATAGCACAGTGTCTAGAACATAGTATATGGTCTTGAAATGCCTGTTAAATTGAATTGAAATCCTGACTTCCACTCAAAGAAAACTGGGTTTTTAGAGCCTTTCACCACATGAACCCAACCCACCATTCTAGACCCATTATACATTATATCCCTTCCCTCCCTCACTTGATGATCCAGCCAAACTGACTTCTTACTAATCTCACATGACACTCCTTCCCTCATCCCTGTGCCTTTGTACTGTCTGTCTGCCATGCCAGGAATGGACTCCCACCTCACCTCCAACTCTGAGAATCCTGTTTCCTTCAATGGTCTGTTCAAATGACACCTTCTAGATGAAGCCTTACCTTCTACTCCCTCTGTCAAAATGGCCTTGTATTATTTATTTGATGTACATTATGTATGCATATATATGCAAATATGTATGTATACATTTTATAAACATACATATATGTGATGATAGTATTTTACGTGCATGTATATATGTATACATATGCATATATTTATACATGTGTACACATACATATACACACATATGTAAATATATGTGCATCCCTATCTCTAGATTTAGAATGTAGGTCCCTTGGGTATAGGGGCTGTTTCCTTTTTTTTATGCCTTTGTATAGCACACAGCACAACATTTTGCTCTTAGAAGTCCTTGAACAATGTTAATTGAGCCACAGGATCATAGAGGTAGAGCTGGAAGGATACTCAGAGGTTAAATACTCCTTCCCCCTTATTTTATTGAGGCCCAGTAAAGTTAAAGGATTGGTCAAAGGTCACACAAGTAGCAACAATTTTGGAATTTGAACCCAGCCCCTCTGCTACAGAACTATCATATTTTCCAGTGTACTATATCATATTGTGTCCATGGAGCACTTCAAGGTTGACCAAATCCTTTCCCCCTTACAAACCAGTGCAAGTATCATCCCTATTTTACAGATGAGGAAAATGAGACTCTGAGTAGTTAAGGGGCTTGTCCATGTTTATGCAACTGGTAAGTATGTATCTCAGACAGGATTTAAGGCCACATCCCCTGACTCGAAACTCTTTCCAACTCTCTTTACTTATGTCACAGTGTCTCTCTATAGACAAATATGATCATAGGCTGGTCTGGTAACCTCTGGGAAGTTCAGTTCCATTATGTGTAAAAAAGAAATACTGTTGATAGCTATATAATTATATTATTACATTGCTAAAAATGCTCTATAAGCTTATAATATTGATGATAATGATAATAATTGATAGCTTATTAAGATGAAGGTATTTTCCCAATCTCAATATACAGCTAAGGTATACCAGTTGATAAAATCTAGATTTAGAAAGGACTTGGAAGGTCATCCAATGGCATGCTTTTTTTTTTTTTTTAAATGAAGACATGGCAACCCAGAAGTAAACTGACTTGCTCCAGATAATAAATGGTGAAATGGGATCATTGGTCCTTGAAATCCAAATTCATTACTTTTTGCATTATATCAGACTTCAGTGATACCAGAGAAAAGTTGAGATTTCTAATCAATTTATGGTATGAGGGAAAGAGGGAAGAGTTGTCTGGGTGAATTTGGGGAAGTCACTTCCCTTTTCTGGGTCTCACTTTCCTTATCAGTAAAATGAAGGCTTGAACTACATGGTCTTTAAGGTTGCTTCTAGCTTTAATGCACTATGCCTCACTAATCCTACGATCTTAAACAGAGTGTTAGAAGGAGCTTTCAGTCAATATGTGGAGCTTTACCTTCCATCTGAGGGAAGAGGACACACTCCAGTTCTTTCTTATCAAATTCTCCTGAGTTTGATAGCATCATGCAGTTCATGGTCATCCATCAAGGCCACCGTTCAAAACCCTCAAGAATTCAAGTTATTACTCTCAGAGCATACTGGTTGAAAGACCTATGTTATACGTTGAACCTAGAACTTATTTCTTTATAGTGTACATGAAAGATTGGATCCAGCTTCTCTAAGGAGCTTGCTCCAGATAGTCCCTTCTATTTTACAGAACGCTGACTCAGCTTGCACTAATTTCTTGACTGTTCCAGTCTAGTTGCTTCTTCCATTGGGAACCCCAAGGCACCTGGCTTACATTGGATCATGTGAAACAAATTTGCCACCATCCATAATTTCCTCAACAAGAGGGCCCTTGATGAAATTAAAAGGCACTGAATAAAATAGGGAGATAAATGGAAATCCCTTATTTTGGCAACATATAATTAATCAACCTTTGGAATGTGGTGCTGCTGGATATCATCAAGGCAAATAGTTCTGCATGACTAAGAAGGAGATTAGGAAATTGCATGAATTGAAAAAATTGCACGTTAGTTTAAAGATAATATTTCTGGAGAAATCTGTGCCATGCTGTAAAGTAACAGCCAATCAGTAGTAGTGATCAAAAGATTATTTGCTCTTGACCAGTGAGGATCAATTCAGCAATCTCACTTAGGCTGGAGATTGCCTTTGAACAAAACACAAGGAAGCAAAGGAACCTACAAGGTCATCCTATCCATCCTATCCATATGTGACCAAGAATTCCTTTGATATCTTCCCTGACTTGTATACATCCACCTTGCACTTTAAGACCTTGAGGGAGGTAACTCCCTACTTTCTTGAGGCAGCCCCATTCCACTCCCAGTTCCAACTCCTAGAAAGTTATCCACCTACCCTTCTTTCAATTCTCCCAATAAGGTCTTAAATGTCTGCCTGACCAAAAGTCCCCTCTGCAACATCTCCATTGAGTGGTCATCTATTCTCTGCCTAAATCCTCCAGTGATGGGAAACTCATTATCTTTCATGGAAGCCCTTTCAACTTCTGGAAGCAAACTCTTTCTTTTTTTCAAACTAATAACAGCCTTGTCTCTGCAGCTTCCATCTTTTCCTGTTAGTTTTGCCCTCTAGAGCCAAAGAAAACTATTGTGAACCCATATGAGCAATCTCAGACGCCCTTGAAGACAGCTGTACTGTTTCCCTCTTCCTCCTGCCCAGGTCTTTTCTCATCCTGTCTAGCCATTGCTTATGTGGTTTGGGTTCTAGTCATTTCCCCATTCTAGTCATCCTCCTCTTGACATTCTCTAGGTTGGCATGTCCTTTCTAAAACAGTCAGAATTGTATATGACACTCTAAATGTGGGGTCATTCAGAGCAATGAACTTCAGAACTGTTCTACCTTTCTTTCTTGACACTGAGTTATTAGCATGCTTTGATTTTTCCCCATATTAATTCACATTCTTGAGTCCTGTTGTGGGTATGGTCTCCTGATACTAATGATAATAACATATGATAATGCATATTTCTATAGTACATCAAGACATAGAAGGCATTTTCTTTATGATAATTCTATAAAGTAGTTAGCATAAGAATGAAAATACCTACAGCATAAATGAGATAATGAAGGTCAAGACTTATCATGGGCAATGGATGTTGTGATCAGGATTGATACTCAGGTCTTCTACCTCGAAATTCAGTGGTACTACCCCTACACAATGCTGTTTCCCCATCCCATCCCCATATGAATTAATATGTTTATATTCCTCCATTATGCTTTTGTTTTTGTAGTTGATTTTTTAAATCACTGTGAGTCTTCACATTTATTTCACTTTATTAGATTTGGCCCATCATTTTAGCCATATCAAGAGGTTTTTTTTGGCATTTTGATTCTAGCAGTCAGTATCTTTACTACTTCTTCAGGTTTCATGTCATCTGGAAATGTGGCAAACATGTTCATCTGCATTTTCATCCAGATCACTGAAAAATAATGTCTAAAAGAAGAAAACCAATGACAGAGCTCTGTAATGCTCCAGTAGAGATGTGCTGCCATGTTGATATTTATCCACTAATCATCAATGTTTTTTTCGGTTTTTCAACCACTTCTGAGTGCGCTTGACTTTTCTATCATCTGGTCCGTATTTTTCAGGCTTTTAAGATTAAAAATGTTTGAGAAATTTGGTTAAATGCCTGTCTGACTCAAAGTATGATAATAGGTCTATGTCATTCTTTAATTATCAGTCTAATAACTTCATTGCAAAAGTATACGAGTTCAGTCTATAACAATGATGTTTAACTTTTTTTTTCTGTCTCATAGACTCCTTTGGAACTATGGTTGAACCTTCTCAGAATATTTCTGAATTCATAAATTCAAATACAAGAGTTATAAAGGAAACCACTTATCTTGAAGTAAGATAAATGAAATCACTTATCAACATTTTAAAAATTCACAGACCCTAGGTAAAAACAAGCAAACAGAAAAAACAACAGTGACAATAACAAAAATCTACTGGTTTAGAATGATTTATTCTCTTGTTTTGGTGGGAGTAATAGAGATGGGCTTCTTTCCCCTCAAGTTGGAAGGGTAGCAGTCACTCATGGGTCCAATCCCAATGTTGATCAGTGCGGAAGCATTAACTTGCTTTGTTTTTCCAACCTGAGATCACTCACCCCTCCTTTGGCAGCCTAGGAGCCCTCCATTCTCAAGGGCTTACTCTATTAATGCAGGACTTAACATGAATAATACTCAATTGGCTTTAGCCCCATAGCAGCTCAGTATTCCTGAACTTAAAGGATCCACCAGTCTCAGCCTCCCTAAGTGGCCTACTCCATAAAATGACTTATTTTTAATGAATCTCTATTGGCTCAGTTTTCTCTCCTCCCTTTTGTACGTTCTGATATGTCATTCCTTTCATATTGTATTCTAGAATTTTGCCTGGAATAAAAGTCAAGCTCACTAGCCTTTAATTTAACTAATGTGGTTTCCTACTATTTAAAAAAGAAAAGATGGAACATTTATATTTCTCCTTTCATGTCACACCTTTCCCATTCACTGTCATTTTTCAGTGATTAACATGAGCAGCCCACCAAGTACATGTTCTGTTTCTTTGAATAGTCCATCCGTTCCTGTTGCTCTAAATGCATTATAAAAAACTTCGTTGTCTCTTGTCACTGATCCTGACTTTTTATTCTATGGGTACTATATTTGTTGTGTAATCCTTATCTAAGCATCATTCTCCATGGGTGAGAAAACAGAACCAAAATTGGATTTGAGTGGATCTGCCTTTTCTATGTTATGCACTGTGACATTTCTTCCACCCTAAGGAGTATTACTATCTCTTGTTTTAATATTCTCCTTTCCTCCACCATAGCTAAAACTATATATTTGTTTGCCATCCTTAGCATTCATCACCAGTCAGCTTTTTTGGGCTCTAGCATTTATGAGACTGTTCTTAGAGGATCATGCCGTTCCTTTGTATTCACCCTCACTCATCTGCCCTTTCTTCTATTTTCTGTTTATGTCCTATTAAAATATGATTTGATAGAAGAGTAATTCCCTATGTAATCGCATCAGTCTTTTTAGACAGCTTCCTCCCCCACTCTACCATTTCTTCTGTATTAGAATGATTTGTGTTTGCATTTTCAGAATTCTATCTTCAAGAACACCCCAATGATTCTTTTTCATTTGACTTCCCTTATAGAATCTTAGGGTATGGGGATCCTCCTATCCTTTCCGTGAGCTCTTTATATTCTACTTTTCCAAAGACTTGTGTGAGTGTGATCATACTTCCTTTTTCTTTGCTATCAATCATAACCTCTAAAATGGCATGGCCATTTTCTTCCATGGTTCCCATGAGTATAAATTCAGTTACTAGTTGCTGCTAAATGGTTATAGTCAATTCCAAATCGGCAGCTTACCTCGGAACTTCCTCTGCTTTTTGAAACATGAAATTATCATTGTAGCAAATCAGTAATTTCCTAGCTGCTATACTATTAGAAAAGGCCTCCGCAGTGACCTGGAATATTCAACTCCTCCAGTATTAACTCATTGCCTGCTCCTTTGATACAATTTATCATACAGTTTTATGTACTGGCAGGGTGGGCTAGAATGTACTCCAACTCCAATTTATTTTTCTGCTTTTCCCTTCAATGATCTTCACCAAAATTTGCTTTTTTATCCATTCCTCTTTCATCTGCTTAATGAAATTCCACTTGCTAAATGCTTATTGGTTAATGATTTTGCTATGTTATGATCTCATTTCTTTAAACTAATATGTTATGCTATTTTCAGTTCAATTCAATTGCACAACCAATGTTTAGTTATTTACTGTGTGCAGAACACCATGCTGAGCACTGGGCAAGGATCAACAAGTAACTAAAGTGAGAAAAAATCTAGTCTTGGTGAAGTCAAAGGAGAGATCATCATGGAAGAAATCAATACTGCCATGATTCAAAGAGGTTAAGAATGATAAGGACCAAAGACAAATGGTCTTTGCATATGATCACTTGGTTGTTTTCCTTCAGTCTCAAGGACCAGAATGACATCACTATGTGTGAGTTGTTACACATTGTGTCAGACTGTGGCTGATTCAGCCAATATAAGCTTGAAATGCTCTAACCCAGCTTGGGCATAAGTAGTCCCTGTGACACTTGGGGTAGATTCTCTAAATTTGTATATCTCACGTTTCCTTTGAGCTACTTCAATTCTGCTTTGCTCATAGAGCACAGCACTTTCTCTGATGAGGGCCCTCCACACTTGGTGGTTCTCTGCCAGTGATTCCCATATCACATGATCAGTTCCAAAGTTCTTAAGAGAGACCTTGAAAGTGTCCTTGTATCACTTTTTCTGATCACCATATAAGCACTTGGACTGTGTGTGAGTTCTCCATAAAAAAATTTTTTTTTGGCAAGTGTATTTTTGGCATTTGAACAATGCGGCCAACCCATAGGCAATCATGTGTAACCCTGGAGAGAATAGTTTTAATAGTCTTGTGAGTTTGGGAGATAAATTAGAGAGAATTTAGGAGAAAGTGGATGATAAGGAAGTGAGAGCCTAAATGTACATACTTTTCCCCAAGAAGTTTAGCAGGGAAAAGGAAGAGAAATATAGTGCAGTAAATTTATGTGCTGAAGGAAGGGGTAAAAGGCTGTTAAATTGGGTCAAAATCAGGGACACTTGAGCATCCTTATAGGCAGATGGGGGGTACAAGAAGAGGGAGGGGGGGACACCCTTCTATTGCTGTGTTCAAGTTATGAGGTATTGACCTTTCAAGCCATTGGTTATACCTAGAATTTGCTTCATTGCATACAAATTTCTGGTTCACTTTCCTGTGAATTTGCTGTGTATTTGGGTGCAGACATCTGAGGCTGGGAGCATCATTATTGCTCTTTCTTTAGGACATTATATTCTGCAAATGACTGTCAGCCCCCCTTCCCTCAAAAATGGGGCTACTGAGCTTTAACCATGGGTATATAGTGAATTAGTTCTTTCGAAATGAATGTTGAAGAGAAAAATGTTAATCCAAAAAGTTATTATGCAAATTATGGGGGAAATGGCCTCTATTTGTGTATATACATACACACATATATATGTTTAAATTAATCATTGAGACTTTCTTCTTTCGTTCTTTCCTTCATAGCATAAGTTACCTTGATAACATTAGGTTCTCTGGCATAAGTATCTCATTAAAAAGGGAAATCAAATACTCAAACACATAACAAGAGGTTTGGACTTTCTATTTGATTACTCTGAAGGGTAAGCTTATGTAATATGAGCAAATTTGTAATTCTGAAGTTGTACCTTTGAATGATGTTTGCCCCTAAAGAAGTTTTGAAAATTTTAATTTGAGTGTAAATACAGCATCAGAGTTTCCTACAGAGTAAATGCCAGGATAAACAGTGAAACAATACAGGACAGCTCTCCTCTGATTTACACACCATTTATTTCTGAGCATAGATCAAAGGAAAGGCAGTTATCGCATTATGGCACAAGAGCTGAGTTAGTCCGGAATTCAGTGTGCGTTACTGAGATAATCTAGTTCAAGTCCAACTCACAAAGTAATTCTTCTTAATAACTTCTTGGAATGCAGATGGAACTTTGTTGTCCATGGAATCACAGAAGTGCAGCATTGGCAAAGATTTTAGAGGTCGGCTTGTCCAAATCCTTCCTGAGTAGGAGTACCTATTGCAAAATCTCTGATAAAAAAACCCCTTGATTTTTGCTTAGAAAAGCCCAGAGATGGGGACCTCATTACCTCCCATGGACTGTTTAGACCAGGGGTGGAGAACCTGTGCTCTCGAAGCCACATATGGCTTTCTAGGTCCTTGGGTGCAGTCTCTTTATTGAGAGCAAGTTTTGGAGAACAACTTTTTTTAAGGGTATTTGTTCTGTGAAGTTTGAATTTCATCAAAGGGCCTCCTTTGAAGACCTAGAGGTTCACATGAGGGTTTGAGCCCATAGGTTCCCCACCCCTGGTTTAGACCATTCCATACTTAAGTATTTCTCATTGTTAGAAAGTTGATCCTTACATGGAGCCTAAAACTGCTACTTTGCAATTTCTACGTCTTGCTCCTGATTCTTCATTCTGAATCCAAGCAGAAAAAACCTCCATCCATCACAAGACCATACTTCAAATATTGGAAGAGCATTTTCATGTCTCTGTACTTGATCTCTTTTCTAGCCCCTATATTGGCAGTTTCTTTCTACCATTCATCAAATAGCATCATCTCTACTCTACTTAAAATTATGATCTCCTTTCTTTGGCCAAGATTGAGTTTATTTATGACACTTTTAAAATGTAACACCCAGAATTGAACATGGTATCCCAGATGTGGTCTGACCACATTCTGGACTTTGAATGAGGAAACAGATTTTCTCCAGAGGGTGAGGAATAGCACGTAGGCTTCTGTCTCCTTTTCTAGTATAAGGTTCTATTGTTGTTTAGTTGTTTCAGTTGTCTCTGATTGCTCATGACTCTATTTGTTGTTTTCTTGGCAGAGCTACTGGAGTGGTTTGCCATTTCCTTCATAGATGAGGAAACTAAGGCAAACAGGGTTAAGTGACTTGCTCAGTGTCACATAGCTAGTAAGTGTATGAGGTCAGATTTGAACTCAGAAGATCAGTCTTTCTGACTCTAGGAGGCTTGACATTCTATCCCCTCAGCCACCTAGCTGCTCCTAATGTGTTCCTTACATTAAGTGAATCAATAAAATATAAGCATCTATTAAATACGTGGCACTGTGTTAGCACTGTTGAGGGAAGAAACACATGTTAAAGCAAGAGATATTTATAAGGATGAATGAATAATTAATGTATGAATGACTGAAAAATCATCTTTTAAGAGTTTGCTATACAAAAAGTCCTCTGCTAAGCCCTGTGCATAACCTTAGAAAAGCAAGACAAAGCCTGTCCTCAAGTTGATTACAGTCTAATTAGGGAAACAAAACATAGAGGAGTTTGCAGATGTATGTGGTTCTTGAAGGAAACTAAGGCTATAACCAATTATCTGTGTGAATGGATTATTGGTGTGTCTGTTCTACATTTTGCTCTCACAGAGGCTCTTGTGATAGCACACTTTTCAAAGATGAAGCCATTTGATAGAAGAAGACAATTTAGAATGTTATTCATCTTCATAAATGAATATCAGTAATTGGATTAAAAACAAACAAACAAAGAACTATGAATGTCCTTCTAGATTCCCTCATCATGTTGTGAACATGATCTGGGGCTCTTGAAGGCCAGGTCATGCAGCTTTTGTACTTCCTACTAAACTGAAAAGACTTCAAGTATGGTCCTAACAATAGACCAGTTCTTTTGTGTCAGAAAAGGCGTGGTACACAGAGAAGAATGCTGAATTTGGAGTTGCTCCTCCCTGTATGACCTTGGCCAAGTCATTGTATTTCTCTGGACCTCAATTTTCTCATTTATAAAATGAGCAAATTGGATTAGATAATTTCCAAGGCCCCTCTCAGCACCAAATCTATGACCTTGTGACTTCTGGCCTAGATTAGGAAGAGTTTTATCACTCATGTTTGGAGAGAAGGTGACAATTTTGTTGTTATGGTGATTCGTGATGGCTTGTAAGCATTGATCTCTAATACTGAAATAGTTGATTAGTGTAGTTACAGTGGTGACCTGGCACATGGCTGCAGATCCTGTCTCTCACACCCCTTGCAAATGTGACCTTGGCAAGTTACTTAATGTCTCAGACTAGAAGTTGGCAGAGCATCAGTCCATTAGCATCAATAGAGGAATTCCTTAGTGGAAGGTCTATGTACCATAACCACAGGTCAAGACAACAAACAAACAAAGAAAGAAAACAAAACAAAACAAAAAAGAGCACATGTCTTTAGAAGAAGAAAAAATGTCAATATTGCTACATTCCTAGTGAGTTTTTGTTTTAATTTGAAAAATAGACCTTTCAGTCTTAAAAGTATATTTCATAACATTATCAAACAAAAGCATATGTCTGCATATACATCATTTATATGCAAATATTTTGGAATCCACGATAGATAGTGTGAAATGTATATGGAATATGCAACCAATATTGATCATTGCATATGTTAGCTGAAACTGATTGTTGTCAGAAGTGCAGCCTGGGTATGTTACGTGCCTTATGCTTGGATACCAAGTGTGTCCCAGACTGGGAGGCTGCATTCCATGCCTTAGGAGCTATACATTCACATGTAATGGATAGACAGCCTACGATTATAAGGTGATAACAATTAATAATAATAGCTAACATTTCTGTAGTGCCTGCTATGTGCCAGGCATTGTGCTGAGTACTTTGCAAATTTTATCCAATTTTATTCCCACAATAACCTTCAGAGGCAGGTATTGTTATTAGTTCTATATTACAGTGAAGGAAACTGAGGTAATGAGAGTGACTTAAGTGACTTGTCCAAGATCACACAGCAAGCATCTATGGCAAGATTTGAACTTGGGTCTTCCTGACTTTAGGCATATATGGTGCAGCATATCTCTTAGCTCTTACACCAAAGAAATGGTATGGGAGAGAGGCAAAATGGAGCTTCAAAAGTAGCAACAGGTTTTTAAAATATAGCAGACATCCAGGAGGGTAATTCATTCGGATAGGATGAGCATGGACCAACTCCTGAGAAGTGTCCTCCAAAGCTGTGCTGTCAGCTGTGAGGTTCGGGCAGGGCTGATCTGAGTGTGTTTGAGGAACACAGCAAAGCAATGTAGAGCAGCCCTGAACCCCCTTGGCTGACTGCCTTTTGGCTCAGTCTCCCCCAGGGTTCTGGAATGAAGTCACACACACTGACATGTGATCACATATTGAGTGCCATTCAGAGGATCTCACATATCACAGTTAGCTGGCTTTCTTGGCACCAGTGGAAACCATAAAAGTGCTGATGTGGTGGAGGCAATGGGGGGGATCTACAATTTGTTCCTTGATGTGTGACAAATGAGAGTGTCTGATATGCCTCCCATTCAATCCTGGTTATTCTTCGATGGCAAAGGCTAAAGGGAATACGTTATCTTAGAATGCCTTTATTTGTTGTAAGGGAGAAGCCATTCCATAGCATAGACCTGGGAAGGAGCTTAATGATGATCTCCTCCAACCTTCTCATTTTACACACGAGGAAACTGGGGTATAGCATGTTAAGTGACTCACTTCCTCTTCAGTTCAGTGTTTTGCTTTGCCCCTGTTCTCATCTGGCCACTTTGCCCCTGTTCTTGTCTGACCACCATATTCTCCTAGAGTGGGAGCGAGGAGAGCCTTGACTTTGAATTTCACCCTAGATGCTTACCAAATGTGTGACTATAGCAGAGGTGGTGAACCTGCAACCTGGAGGCTACATGTGACCCTCTAGGTCCTCAAGTGCAGCCCTTTGACTGAATCCAATCTTCACAGAACAAATTCCCTTAATAAAAGGACTTGTTCTGTCAAACTTGGACTCAATCGAAGAACTGGCACCCCAGAACCTACATGGCCATATGTAGCCTCAAGGTCATAGGTTCCCCACCCCTGCCATAGGGGATTAATTGAACCTAGAGAGGTAACATGTCAGAGTGGATGGACTATTGGTTTTGAACTCAGGAAGGCCTGGTTTCAAATCCCATACTACCTGTGACTCCATAGCAAAGTCACCTTACCTCTCTATGTCACACTTTACTCATCTGTGAAATGAGTGCATTGGCTTAGACATTGCCCAAGGTTCCTCTTGACTCTAAATCTGCTATTCTATGAATCATTCAGAGCTTCAGTTTCTGCATCTATAAAATGGGGTTAATGATATCTGTGATGTCTAGTTTACAAAGATGCCCTAAAGAGCATAGAAGATAATGAAAAGGTTTGCGAAATTTAAAACCTTACATAGATGTCAGCTTACATTATTGTTATTACTGTTTGTAAGGTTTCAAAAGGGCCTTTCTCACCTAGAGTACTAGCTAATTCAAGCAGTTTGGAACACTGGTCATTTGGCCACTAGAAAGTCAAGATTAATCTCCTTACGCTGGCCTATTTTGTCTCTGTTATCTGGAACCAAACATTATTATTCATTAGAGAAATAACTGTCACTCCATAGCACTTAAAGCTGATAGAACACTCTCTTCCACTGTGTAAGAGATATAGGACAGATTTTGCAGAAGAGAAAACTGCAATTCAAATAAGTTCATTGAATTAACAAAGATCACATAGCTAGTAAGTGTTAGAACAGAAATTTGAACCCAGTTTTTATGACTCCAGGACCAATGCTCATTTCATCATTCCAGGTGCACTTCCTTTGTCTTTTCTTGACTTAGTATTTGATATTGACCAAAGGCTCTTAATCTGGGGTCCTCCAACTCCACAGGAGACAGATGGATAGAATTCAGAGGATCCACTTCCTTGGAAGGAGGGAAAAATATGTCATTATTTTCATTAACCTCTGACTGAAATTCAACATTTTCTTTATGAATATAGTCAATATACGATATTCTTAGTCAATATACGATGAATCACACCAGGGTGCCAAAGGGGTCTTTGTTATAAAAGATGATTAAGAATCCTTAGTTTATACCCTTTCCTTTCCTTGTTGCCTTTTGGGATTAAACACAATTATTGGAATAATGAGGTGGTAAGCTAGAATCAGTCTTAAAGGCCATCCATTCTACCTCATTTTACACTTGGGAAACCCCTGGTCTGAAGAGAGACTGACTTGTCCAAGGTGAAAATGTTTTAACACTTAAATTGCAGAAATAGCATCCAAAACTAAATTTTCTGACTCCAAATCCAGTTTTTCCTTAATATCACTTTGCTTTCTAAGACATCTGTGGATGATGTCTATGACTTACATCAGCCCTTTAATGCTCATCATTGTCACTATCACCATGATCAAGAATTGAGCAAATATTTCTGAAGGGTCTGTTTGTGTAAAAATAGTGTAAGCCCCAGACTGATTCATCAGGTTCTTTTTTTAACATATTAGTTCTCATGAACTAAACTAACAAAGTAATAAGTAATCAATCAAGATTCACTGAACGTAATGACTGTTGTTAGGGTGCCTTTGTTCAGAGTATTTTTAAGTCCTTGGAGGATGGTAGTAGTAATAAAGAGTTGGGACCAAAGCCTTTAATTCATTTTGAATTCTCTTTGTGCTTTTTGAATTGAGAAATTTACTCTCCCAAAGCATCTTTATAGGGAGACAGCTTGGCCAGAAGGAAAAAAAAAGAGCATTCCCTTGAAACTAGAAGGGAATACAGAGATCTTTGCTGCTCCAATATAAAATGCAGCAGTAGCCCTTTGGCACCTTTCAGAAGATCTCTTCCTATGGACCTCTCCATGCTTCTATGATGAAAAGTTCCAGAGATCTTTGGTGAATTTATACTTTTAACCAGCCCCTGAAACTAACTTCTAGATTCAGTAGACACTATTTCAGACCCTCACAGGGAGGCTTGTTGATATTCAGTTTTTTTTCAGCCTCTGTGACTCCTTGGCAAAGATATCTGGGTGGTTTGCCATTTCCTTCACCAACTCATTTTATAGATGAGGAACTGAGGCAGACAGGATTAAGTGATTTGCCCAAGGTTACACAGCTAGTAAGTATCTGAGGCCAGATTTGAACTCAGGAAGATGAGTCTTGTCTCCAGACCTGGCACTCCCTCCACTGCACCACCTAGCTGCCCTCACATTTAAGTTTATAATTCTTCGTAATTTCCCAACCCCCTTGCTTCATGGTTATTCAACTAATTTGCCTATTTAGTCTCTCCACGTCTATAGTGCAATTGTGTTGCAATACAAAGAGTATTGACTCTAGAGTCATAGGACCCAGGTTCAAATCCTACTTCAGATGCGTAGTACCACAATATCCCTGGGTGTCAGGTTCTTCATTTGTAAAATGGAAAGGCCAGATTAGATCACCTCAGAGTTCCTTTCGAGCTCTAGAACAATAATTCTATGTTCCTTTAGCTAGTTCCCCTGTCCATTGGCTTGTCCACACTTGCAGTATGTGTTAATACCACTATATTTGTCAAACTTAACTGAATTTACGCATACATGTGTGTATATATATATTTGTATATACATATTTAAATATAAATCTATATGCTTACATAAATTTATATATCTGTTTATATATATATGTATGTGTGTATATATGTGTGTCTTGTAATTTCTCTGTGTGTATAATGAATATAAATCTATTATGAATATAACCTCCAATAAATTCTAGGTTAATAACCCCTAGATTAGAAGGTTGAAGTAGAATGATAGATTTATGGTTAGAAGGGATGAGATAAGTCATCTTAATCAACTCATTCATTGTACAGATAGGTGAAATCAGAACTAGAAAGGCTAAGTGACTTGCCCAACGTCACATAGATATATTAAGTGGCAGAAAAGAGATTTGACCCCAGATCCTTTGCCTCCAAGCCTTTGAGCCCAGGGTCTTTCTTTCAGATCTTGATAGCCACCTCACAGTTGTCTACTCCCTCTCCTTTTTGCCTTGGAAAAAGTAGAGGACTTCTTTCTCCATTCAGCCTCCAAGGCTGAGTTCTAGAGAAATATTTAGGTTAGGAGATCTATAGTTGGATTCAATGGGAAAGGTCTAGCTGACAGTTTAGGGATCCTTCCTCATCTCAAGGCAGCTCTGTAGTACTCAGATGAGTATTCTTGAATGATCCCTGGGAAAGGAGCATGTGACAGTGTCTGAGGTCTAGTGGGTGAATTGAAGTATTATCACTACCTATCCAGAGGAAAAAGCCCTCTCTTTTGTTAGATGCAAGAGTGAATGTAAATAGCAATTGTTTCTGTTTTGTTTCTGCTTTGGCCAGAAACCCTGAGGGTATTCCCTAACCACTCTGACTTTTTTTTCTTGACGAGGTAAAAGAGTCCATTCTTAGCCTCACTAACCTTAAACCTACAACACTCTGAAGCTGGGGCCAATGGGCCCCCCTGCCTAAGGGCTCTTCTGGACCCTCCTGACTTGAGAGTGATTATCAATAGTTGCTGTTTCCCTCCCAGCCTGATGTCTTTCTTTTTCTTGGCCTCATTAAAGGGGCTATTCCCTGTCTACTTCTTAAACAAGCCTATTCAATGAATGGGTGTTACCTCACCCTAAGTGAGTACCTGAATACACCATGGCATAAAGGGGCCAAGGTCTCCTAGTGTATTCTGGGCCATCTCCAGTCATCCTGAGGAATATCAGGTCACTGGATTCAGATGACTCTGGAGGACAAGTGAGGCTGGTGACCTGCACTTCCCTCCCTCACTCAAAACAAGTCACGTGCAAGTCATATCATCCTTTCTCTGATGTCATGGTCTTCTTTAGCAACAAAGGACCAACGCAACTTAGCTTTAATCACTGAATCATGGTGCCTCAGTCAAACTAAGAGCTGGGAAGAAAGACCAAGGCCTCCTATTGTATCCAAGGTCATCTCTAGTCTTGATCTGTATCTTGCTACTAAACCCAGATGGTTCCAGAGGAGAAAGTGAGGCTGGTGACATTGCACAGCCCTCCCTCACTTAAATTCAATTCACTTGCAAGTCATGCCATCACTTTCCTGATGTCATGGTCCTCTTTGAAAAGGAAGGACAAACAACTCTCTCTCTCTCTCTCTCTCTCTCTCTTTCTCTCTCTCTCTCTCTCTTTCTCTCTCTCTCCCCCTCTCTTTCTCTCTCAATAGAACCCTAGATTTGGAGTAAAAAAGATGTGGTTGCCAATCCCACCTTCAACATTTAACAGCTGCAGACACTGGACTGGTCAGTTACCCTCACTGCATCTCAGTTTCCTCATCTGTCAAATGAAAAGGATGGACCTGATACCCTCTAAAGTACCTCTTCCTCAGCTCTAAATATAGGATCTTTAATCTTCCTAGGCCTATTTCTTTATCTGAACAATGAACAAGATGGATAACCTTGAAGATCCCTATCAGCTCCAAAACTGTGATCCTCAGATCCATCCCTCAGGGAAGATGAGTTTAGTGGTCTGCTGTGACCACACCCCATTTCAGAAAGTTTATGAGATAGTAGGATATAGTAGATGGAGAAATCAGGACACCTTTGGATCAGGAGGGAAGTGGAAGAGAATAAATACATCTATCAAGCACTATGCTAAGTTTAGGGGGTATTATTATCTCCACTTTACAGATGAGGAAACTAAAGCAGGTTGACTTGTCCAGGGTCACATATCTTGTAAATATCTGAGACTGGATCTGAATTCAGGTCTTCTTCTTATCAGACCTAGCTCTCCATCCACTGTGCCACCTAGTTCTCTAGTTGGAGGACCGTAGTGCAAGTCCCATCATTGGCTTTGTGAAAGTGGATGTAACACTTACTGTCTCAATGACATAGGCATCCCCCAGAGTCATATATTGACAACTTCCCAGAATGGATAGTCTCAGAAAGTTGCTTTGGGCACAGAGGGGCTGGATCACTTGCCCAGTTTACATAACAGCTAGGAGTAAAAGGGATGACTTAAATCTAAGTATTCCTGACTTCCAGACTGGCTGTCTATTGTCTATTCTAGGAGACCTCTCAAAAGGGAGTACTTGTCATTCATATCACACATTTAAGGCTCCCAGGGTATCTTCTCTCAGTTTTTAAAATTGATCCTTATAATAACCCTTCTCATTTCACAAGTGGGGAACTGGACGTTCAGAGGGGATGAGACTTGCTGGATTGGGACTGGGTCTCTTCTACCTCTATAGCTAGCATTCCTCTTAGGGGGACACCTTGATCTAGAGGCCTAGAACATCAAATTGCCTGTGAACACCAAAACTACTTTTGGACAAACCCTGTGCATTCAGTGAGTAAAGAAGGCCATTGATTTGGTGGGACATTCTCTTTAAAAAGAAGATGAAAAAAATGAGAATTGGACTGCCTTTAAAGCAGGCATCACTACATTTCATTAACTCTTTTTGGAAGGGGGTTTGCTCAATTAATACCTGCTAGTGAGAGAAAGATATCTGCATATCAAAGCTTAGGGGTATAAAAGAATTTTATTAAGCCACATTTGGTGATGAGATAGAAGAGGCAAGCCAGCCTACTCATTATGGATCCTCTCCTGGGCTATTTACAGCAGCACAACAAAAATGAATTTTTTTTAAAAGGAAGGAAAGATCTACATTTGTCTTTTGCCTTCAATTTGGGAGATCAAGGTTCCCATTTTCTAATCCTGGTATGTACAAAGGATTTCCTTTCAAGTAGAGATAGAAATCTCCATTTTTGTAAGACTTTACAAGCTCTTTTCTTCTTCCTCCAGGGAGGGCCACTGTTATTTCTCAGGACATAGAAGTTAAGGCTGAACAATGAATGAGTGATAGATCCCCAGGCCCAGAGTTAGGTCATCTCTTGGTTGCCCTGTCTCAATACCATCTATTCCTAAAGCTAAGTCACAGTAGTAGTAGTAGGAGTAGTATAATGATAATAATATCTACAATTTGTTTAACTGTAAGTTTTGCAAAGTCCTTTATATAGGCTATCTCATTTGATCCTTGTATGACCCTATGAGGTAGGTACTATTCTTATCCTCATTTAACAGATGAGAAAACTGAGGTTTGCCTAGCATCACATAACCTATTAAATGGGTGGGGCATATTTTGTACTCAGATCTTCCTGAGTTCCATCTAGGACTCCAGTCACTATACCACCTCACTGCCTTCTGGGAAAGGATTTACCATAGTTTGCTGCTTTTGTTACTTAACTTTTGGAAAGTACCCCAGATATACTTAATATAATTTTAGGCACATCCGGTAGTAGGTCAAATAAATCCTTATCCAACTGAGAACTGAAGAATTTGTTAACTGGTGATTTTTAAGATGATCTTAAAAAATCTTAAAGTTGACTGAAGAAGAGTAGTTCTAATGAATTTAATTTTGATGACTAACCCACACATGATCGTTTTTGTGGAAGACGAGGAGGGACTGTGTGAAATGCCATGGGACATTCAGGAATCGACACATCAGATGAGCTCCTTGAGGTAGGGATTTTCTTTTTGTCTCTTGACATTATTACCCTAGTGCCTAGCAGAAGGCCTGACCTATTGAACATGACTGTTGGATAGATGGATGGGTATGCAGAAGATGGAAGCAAGAGTAGGGAATGGATGGAGAAAAATAGATTATAGAATGGGAGTTGGTAACATTTTTAGTGTTCTGGAGTTTTTCTGGCAAACTCCTGTAGTCGATGAGCCCTTTCTGAGAATAATGCTTTTAAATACATAATCTAAAATCTGTTGGTTTACAAAGGAAACCAATTTTAATGAAATACATTTATTTTAAAAAGCTCAGAAATCCCTGGTTAAGAACAGATAGAGGACCAAAGTCCATAAGAAATACTGACAAGCTGGATAGTTTTGAAAATGTGTTGACTTTATTACATGCTTTATTTTTTCAGGTTTTAGTGCTGTATTTTGGTTTTTCATTACAAACATTTACAGATCATTTCCACTTAGAGAGATTTCTTGTAAGGAAGTAAAACAATTAAGTAAGGCTAATAATACAGTAAGCTCATCTGAAAGGTCATGTAATATTTTTCTGTAGCACCCGTCCTCCAGTTCTCTTTTTAAAGAAAAATGAATAGAAATTTATTTCTTTCTGCTTTCATTCCCCATCCCAAGGGAGAGTGTGTGTAGGGGGAACAACAATTAGAAAAGAAAATTGAATTTCTGGCAACAAATATGCCCAAGTTATAGTATATACTTTATAAAGAAAAGTCAGCTTTACATAATAGAGGATTCAATTTGATGTACAATTCCTCTTTTCTGTTCTATTTAGTGCCTAGAAAGTTATTATATTTGATATTTAACCAGTTCAGAATTACAGTTTAAAAAAGCCAAAGTTCTGAATGAACTCAAGCTTGAATTACAGGATTGTAAGTGTGGAGTTAGAAGGGACCTCATAGACTATGGAGTCCATTCCTTTGAAGAAACTAAAGACCTGAGTTTGGAGCCAGGCTCAGATCCTTACTAGATTTGTGACTCTGGACATGTCACAACTTCTGTCTGCCCATTTTCTCATATTTAAAATAACAACAAGAACAGCCACAACCATAATGATTCTTCCTTTGTCACATAATCCCTGGGAGCTTCAGAAGAGATCGTTATTCCATCCACATCATGGCTTTCCCCATTGTGGTTTCCATATAAGGTGGGTGGGCATAAGAAATTAAATAAAATTTTGGGGGAGTTTTGCAGACACTGCAGAAAAGATATGGAGGCCAGTAGGTGACACAGAAGAAGTTTAGAAACTCACAAGTGCATAAAATATATGTACAGTATTGTATAGTATCAACATATTTTACCTTTTAATTCCCTAATAATTTGTACTTCTCTGGTATAGAGGGCCAAAAAATTTTACACAGATTTTCCAGATGGTGGGGGCTTGGTGCCCCAAACCTCATGATGTGGAATGGATAGCTGTATATAAAAACTTTGTAATCCTTAAAGTATTATGCAAAATACAATTAAAAAGATCTTTTTTTCCCTTAAACTATTTAAAGAGATTTTTTTAAATGAAATTACAAAGACTTCCTCAGTGGGAAAAAATGCGTATTCATCATCATTGCCTCTTATTTTTTTCTTCTGTTCTCATTGCTTGAATAGTCTGAGAATGGTTAAGAAAATCCCCTCTCCCATCTTTGTGGAAGTGGGAGATTACAGATGTATAACATTACATTATTGGAGTTAGGGTTTTTGTTGATTGAATTTGTTGTCCCCCTCACTTTTGTACTTCTGTGTAAAAATGGATGGCCTTCTCTCTGGGTGGTGGAGAGGGTAGACATATATTTCAAAATGCTGACAATATAAAAGTGAATCATTAAAAAACAAATTTCTAAAGGGGGGAACTACTGGAAGGGGTTTTGCAGCACACCTGACTCAATGATTCCTACAGGACTTTGTCAAGTGAGGGACACTACTTTTGGAGGCAGACTAGTTAATAAGGTCAATATATGCTTCTTTCTAAGGGATGTCCATGACTGGCCCAGACTGTTGATAGTATAGTAAAAAATCCAAACTTCTCCCTCTCTTTTGCCATAGGGAAGTCATTCCATATTTGTTTCCATTGGTCTATTTGGTTTAAATGCACTAGTAGTTAAGTCTCATACTGAGTCTTCATGGTCTTCCGGAGTATCAGGTCCATTTTCCCACTAGGGTTTTACATATATAGGAAAGATTTTTTCCCCCCAAATCATAGAATCACTTAAAGTCAACCAACATATCTCATAAATTTAGACAAGTTTGTTTCTAAGTAGATACATACAATCTTTCTCTCATGGTGCTTAGCTGACTCACTTGCCAAACTGATGTCCAGGTGAGCATAAAGAGTGTTAAATGTTGTGATTTATATTACACCTGAGACATATTTTTCTTATAAATGGGTACAAGTTATATTTGGCTTAGGATGATGTATGCTACCCTGGCCCATCTTTCTTCTTTGGAGGACAGTTAGAGGAGAGTTAATTTATTTTCTGTTGTACATTTTCTTGCTGTCATGTTTTGGATCATTCTTAAAGAGAATTTGGATGACATTCACTTTTTTTTCTTTTAGCACTATGAGGCAGGCAATTCCATGAGGGTTCTTGGTGATAAAAATGGAGAATTCATTAGTTCTTCATTCATGGCTTTATTAAGTCAAATACGTCCTCTACAGAGAGAGTGGACTATTCCTATTCTTTGTGGGAGAGGGAAACTCCAAAAGCAAGTAACACTGGTACCCTGTCTGTGGGGATCAGGAGGAAATGACAGAAAATAATTTGAGGTATGGAATTACAAATTAGGAAATAGGTTCTAGAATCATTAATTGTGAGATGAGTTCGAGGCTAGGGTCTGATCAAAACAGATCTTCTTGAACATATCATTTAAATTTCTTGAATCTTGCTTGATTTTCTTATTAGGAATGATGATTCCTGTCCTAACTGTCCAGTGAGATTCATGGGAAAAAATAAATGGAGACAATATATTTAAAGTGTTAAAAAAGCTATAGATGGAAATTATGATTTTTCTGTTGAAATAACACAACCAATGGAGGGATATCACTCATGCTACAGGGGACATCAAAGTGGAGGATGGATTATTAGTCTTGTAGAACTCAGGAACGTGTGGCCTCCCTGATAGGCTAAGATTGTACTTCAGAAGGTGGGTGGAACCCAAGTTGGCCCTAGGAGACACTTGAATAGAGATGCCCTTAGGCTTTAGCATCATGCTGTCCTTCAATTTGTGCTCCAGAGTAAGCAAGTATTTATCATGTGCTTATTATATGCCAGGCAGCCACACTGGGACTATTGAAATAGACTAGAGTTGGTTTCCCTGCCTCAAGTCCATCTTCCATATACTGCTGAAATGTTCTTTCTAAACTTCAGCTCTGGTGGGCAGAGGCAAGATGGTGAAGTAGAATGATGCACATACTCTAGCTTTTCCCCCACAACCCATAAAATACCTGTAAAGAAAGACTCTCAACAAATTCTATAGCAGCAGAAGCCACAGAACGATGGAGTGGAGGAGATTTCCAGCCCATGGTAACCTGGAAAGCCAACAGGAAAGGTCTATCACACCAGGCACAGAGCAGAGTACAGCCTTGCCTTGGCCACGTGGCACTGGGCAGCACCAGAGCAGATCTTGAGGGCAAAATCCCCAGAAGGAGTGGAGGTTCCCAGATCCCTCAACCCACAGGCACCAAAGACAGCTTCAAAGGTCAGTGAGAGGACTTTTTCACCTTGGTGACAAAGGAGTAGGGTCTTCCCCTAGCCCTGGCCCCACATGGTGGTGGTGGCAGTGGTAGCAGTAGCAGCAGCAGCAGTGGGCAGCCAGGGCAGGGAGCAGTCAGCCTCCATTGTTGAAGCCCTCAGCGTGAAGCCCCTGGGGAAATTGAGCAGCTGATCTGAATCTCAATGGTGTGCCCTGCCAGGGAGTAAACTCCTCCCCCTTGATTGTGCCACCTTGGAGGAACTGAGAATTACAGGTCCCCAGAGTATACCCTACTCTTGACAAGGGACCCAAAAGTCAAGTAATTGGTTGAGAAAATTCCCAAAAAGAGGAAAAAAAATAAGACTATAGAAAGCTGCTTTCTTAGTGAACAGGTAATTTCTTCCATCATTTTGGATGAGTAAGAGCAATGTTTACCATCAGGGAAAAACATAAAAGTCAAGGATTCTGCTTCCCAAATATCCAAAATAAATATGCAATGGGCTCAGGCCTTGGAAGAGCTCAAAAAGAATTTTGAAAATCAAGTAAGAGAGGTGAAAGAAAAATTGGGAAGAGAAAGGAGAGAGATGCAAGAAAATCATGAAAAATGAGTCAACAGGTTGCTAAAGGAGGCCCAAAAAATGCTGAAGAAAATAACACCTTGAAAAATAGGCTAACTCAAATGCAAAAGAGGTCCAAAAAGCCAATGAGGAGAAGAGTGCTTTAAAAAGCAAAATTAGCTAAATTGAAAAGGAGGCTCAAAAGCTCACTGAAGAAAATAGTGCTTTAAAAATTAGAATGGTACAGATGGAAACTAAAGACTTTATGAGAAACCAAGAAATTTCAAAACAAATCCAAAAGAATGAAAAAAATGGAAGATAATGTGAAATATCTTATTGGAAAAACAACTGACCTGGAAAATAGATCTGGGAGAGATCATTTAAAAATTATTGGACTACCTGGAAGGCATGATCAAAGAAAGAGCCTAGACGCCATCTTATTAAATTGTCAAGGAAAACTGCCTGGACATTATAGAACAAGAGGCTAAAGTAGAAATATAAAGAATCCACTGATTGCCTCTGGAAAAAGATCCTAAAAAGGAAAATTACTAGGAATATTGTAGCCAAATTCCAGAGTTCCCAAGTCAAGGAGAAAATATTGCAAGCAGCTAGGAAGAAACAATTCAAGTATTGTGGAAATACAATGAAGATAACACAAGATCAAGCAGCTTTTACATTAAGGGATCGAAGGACTTGGAATATGATATTCCAGAAGTCAAAGTAACTAGGATTAAAACCAAGAATCACCTACCCAGCAAAACTGAGTATAATACTTCAAGGAAAAAAATGGTCATTTGATGAAATAGAGGATATTCAAGCATTCTTGATGAAAAGACTAGAGCTGAAAAGAAAATTTGACTTTCAAACACAAGAATCAAGAGAAGCATGAAAAGGTAAACAGGAAAGAAAAATCACAAGGGACTTACTAAAATTGAACTGTTCACATTCCTGCATGGAAAGATAACATTTGTAACTCTTGAAACTTTTCTCAATACACACACACACACACACACACACACACACACATATACACATACACATAGAGAGAGAGAGAGAGACAAAGAGAGAGAGAAAGAGAGAGAGAGAGAGAGACAGAGAGACAGAGAGCACAGAGTGAGTTGAATAGGAAGGGATCATATCTAAAAAAAAATAAAATTAAGGGAAGAGAGAGGAATATATTGGGAGGAGAAGGGGAGAAATGGAATATGGCAACTTGTCTCTCATAAAAGAGGTAAGAAAAAGCTTTTTCAATGGAGGGGAAAAGGGGGGAGGTGAGAGGAAAAAAGTGAAGCTTACTCTCTTCACATTTGGCTCAAAGAAGGTATAACATGCACACTCAATTTGGTATGAAAACCTATCTTATACTACAGTAGAGTAGGGGAGAAGAGGAGAAGCAGGGTGGGGGGGATGATGGAAGGGAGGGCAAATGGGAAAAGGGAGCAGTTAGAAGTAAACACTCTTGGGGAGGCACAAGGTCAAAAGAGAGAATAGAAAAAATGAGGGGCAGGATAGGATGGAGGGAAATATAGTTAGTCTTATACAACATGATTATTATGGAAGTTATTTGCAAAACTACACATATATAGCCTATGTTGAATGCTTGCCTTCTCAGTGGAGATGGGTGGGGAGGAAGGAAGGAAGAGAAGTTGGAACTCAAAGTTTTAGGAACAAATGTTGAGAATGGTTTTTGTGTACAACTGGGAAATAAGAAGTACGGGTAATGGGGTATAGAAATTTGTCTTACCCTATAGGACAAGAGAGAAGATGGGGATAAGGGAAGGGAGGGCAGATTGGTGGAAGGGGTAATCAGAATTCAAGGCATTTTGGGATGGGGGAGGAGAGAGATGGGGAGAAATTTGGAATTCAAAATTTTGTAGAAATGAGTGTTGAAAACTTGAAAAAAAACTTCAGCTCTGATCCTTATTCAATAGCCTTTGGTGGCTCCCTGTTAAAAATGGGTGAGGAAGTTTTACTTTAAGAGCTCTTTCACTCTAATCATTGCTACATGATTAGAAACTTGGACCCCAGCCCTTAGCCCCTCTTTCCCCCACTCTCACAGAAATGACAGGTGGAGTTGTACCTCATTTTGCTGGGAATCCTCCAAGGTACTTTGCAAATGTCTTCTCACAAGCCATTCTGTGGATCTCCGCTTCTCTCTTCCATTATTCCCTTCTTTTCTAGTTCCCCTTTATGTACTGTCATCCCCAAGTAAGTTCCTTGAGGGTAAGGAATATCTTGTTGGCTTGGCTTTGAATGCTTAGCCCTTAGCATAGTGACTGAGTAAGCACTTCACATATATTAGCTCTCTCTGTCTGTCTGTCTGTCTGTCTCTCTCTCTCTCTTTCTGTCTCTCTCCCCCATCCCTCCTTTGATAGATGAGGAAACTTGCCTTCGTACCAGAGCCAGTGAGTTTCTGAGGTAGGATTTTGAAATCAACATTCACGGCTTAGTCCACTATCCTATTGACTGTGATACTATCTTTCAATCCAGGGTTAAGAAACAATTCTAATGCCAGACCATAAGCCTAATTTATACCTTAAACCTTGTTCTCTTAATAGCATTCCAGGCTCTCCACATCACCACATCAGGAACCTCCCTCATCTTGAACAGAGCAAACCTGTCTAGGTCCATGGCTGTTCAGAGAAGGTCATTGTCTTTGAGAGAACACATAGTATTGTTAGAAGAAGCAATCATCACAGCAGTTCCTAAAAGAGAAAATTCTATTTAAATGATGGAGTACAGCTGCATGCTCTAGCTAATAGCTCCTTAAAAATCCTAGCCTCTCCAGTACAGAGCCTGGGATAACTGGGTTAACTTGATGTTTGTGACAGAGACTTATTTGGTGACAAGAATGCTGCTTCATATAATACCATACCAGCAGCAGGTCAGGCAACACTACTCTTGTCCATTTATTTTGAGGGGAAATTGACATGGGACTGATTGTTGGGTATCCAGACTTGTGAATGTTTAAATGTGACAGAACTCATAAAAAAAAATCCCAACCATTTATGCGACAAGTAGCTAAATATTAGAGTGAATCTGGAGTCAAAAGACCTGAGTTCAAATGCTCCCTCAGATATGTATGATCGTGGGCAAGTCAGTTAACCTCTATCTGCCTCAGTTTTCTTATTTTTAAAATTGGGATATTAATAGTACCTCCATTCTGAGGAAAAGATGAATTGATATTTTGTAAAGTGATTCTCAAAACTTAAAGCATTGTATAAATGTTGTTACTATGATCATGATAATTATTTTCTCTAACTCAAAGACTTAAAGATTGCTTAGAACAGCAGTGTCAAACTCATTTAGCAAACCTCAAGAGTTGTAGAATGATTTAGAAATTACAAATTAATATTATTTATATTACATTATAGTTTTATTATGTTAAACATTTCCAGCTACATTTTAATCTGATTCCTGAGTTACTCTGGAGTTTTGCCTGGTGCTTGTTGCCTGTAGTGAGTTTGACACCTTTGACTTGCAGTTTTGGGACATTCAGTGGCTTGCACATGGTCACAACATCAGTATGTGTCAGAGTCAGAATCTGAACCCAAGGCTCCTTTACTCCAATAAGATTGCCCCTTGTAACAGCAACAACTCATCATACAAAGGAGGGTCTGCTATGTTGGTTCTTAGATCTGCTTTTCTAAAGGGAAAGCAACTTTTGAGGGGTCAACAATCACTTTAATCAAGCACATATACCTTTCACTTAGTTAAGAGGAGAACGTTGGCACCCTGAACTTCAGAGAAAATACAAAGAAATTATAATCAACAGACAAGTTGTCTGACTGACAACTGTCTGACTGTAAGCAATACATACATCACAGATCAACAGACAGATCCAACTGTCTGACCATTTCATACATACATAGTTACCAGAGAGAAGCACCAATATCTGGATTTTCAAAGCCAGGGGGCTCCTTAATGGCTGTCCAGAGTCTCATCTGGCTGAACAAACACTTCCAATGAGTAAGCCCCAAAGTAAAACCTCATCTCAGAGGATTTGTACACTTTTCAGAGTCAGAGGGTGTCACAACCCTTAAGAACTAGTGCCTCATTAGAAAATTAACAAAAGGTGTGGTGCTTCTCTAATCAAGCTTCCTTTCATGGGTAGGCCCATTAATAGGTGGGGACGATCTTTAATAATTTCCATTATATCCCTCCACCATGCTCCCTCTAAGATTGTGCCTTTACTTTTGATCTGATTGCTTCATTTTGTCAATCTTGTTGTTCCTACCAAATCCTGAGCTGCTGGAGGACAGGGTATCAAATATCATGTTCCCTTATACTCTGTAGCCCCTAGCACAGTACTACGCACATAACAGAGCACACGAAAATTTAAATAAAGCCATAGCTCTTTGATTTGGCTGAAGGAAATGTTTGCTTGGGGTGTCATTGAGCCTCAGGAAATGATCATTACACAGACCTGGAGGAAAAGTGGAGATCAGCTGTAACTCACAGAAGACAATGTCTCTTGGTAAGACAATTCTGTAATAAGATGCCCCTCAAAGGATGGCATAGATAGACAAAAGCATCACCAGTGTATAAAAGAATGAAAAAAGGCAACCAGGTTACTTATAAGTGTCTTTTTTCAAGTCAACTTGACCTTCCCAACAATTTGGGGGGGTGGGCAGGGACCTTTTGATTTTATTCTAAGGTGCCATTCTTGAACTTCTGCATGAATGAAAGGGAAAGAATGTTGGATATAGATTTGCAGAATTTGATCTTAAATCCTGGCTCTGCCATTAACTACATTGGGCAAGTCATTTGATAGAGCTTCAGTTTTCTCATCTGTAAAATGAGAGGATTGAAGTGAATGAATTTATTAAGCACCTTCTATGTACCAGCACTGGGGATATAAAAACAAAAATGGAATATTCTCTGCCCTCAAGGATATTATATCCTATGGTCCTAAGTAATGCCCATCAGTCCTAATCTCTACTTTCTCCCTTCTCATTTTCTTTCGGTAGAAAAAAAAATATTAGAGGTAGCTAGTGAAGAAGGGTGATCATTTTTAGGGGTATCTGTCTAGCTAAGATTATTTCCAGCAACTTTAGGGATACTATTAGTGTGGTCTTTGACAAATCTTTCTCTTGGGGCCTCATCTGGAAGTCATTCCATCATTTGACTTACTGATCTCTAAGACCATGTAAGGTTAATCCTACAATCCCTCATGTTCTCTGTACAGCTTGCATCCTGGTCAAAGCTTGGGAGAGATGTGGTTAATTATAATTCCCTAGAGATAAGCAAGACTTCAGCAGAATACTGGTCTTTGTGAAAGTGGAGAATTAAAAGTAGAGGCTGGTGGAAGAACGTAGTTGAAAAGTTAATACTGTATGTCGAGTTTAACTCAAGTAATAGTCAGGAGAGAAAGAGAAAGACAGGACAACACAGTAGTATTTGCCTTGTTAAAATGCCTTTTGCATGTGGCATTATTGTGATATATGGGATGATGATGTGCTCTTACACTTTTGCCCAGTTGGTGTCCCTGACTTTGTTACTCTTATGCCCAACATTCAGAATCTATCGGCATAACAGCAAGTCATTTAACCTCTATGAGCCTCCGTTTCCCTATCTGCAAAGTGATGGGGTTCTGGGGTCCCTTCCAACTTTAGATCTATGATCTTAGTTGTGAGACTAGATTGATATAATAATCCATATATACATATACATATGTATATATGCATATATGTATATGTATGTATATTAATATACACATACACACACATATATATGTACACATGATGTTTGCATAACACTCGACTATCTCTGATCTTAATAGTAATATTGCAAGGTAGATGTTATTACCACTCCTATTTTACAGATGACAAAATTAGGGCTGGGAGAGGGTAAGTGATTTGGCCAGAGTCACCCAGACAGCATAACCATGGGTAATGTTCGTACTCAGAACTCCAAGCACTTTATCCATGATGAACCCTAGCTATTTCTAGCTACTATTTATATAGCCCTTTAACGTTTTCAAAGCACTTTACATGTCACCTGAGGTGATCCTCAGAACTGTGAGGCAGGTACTGTAATTATTATTACTAGTCACAGTTTAAAGATGAAGAAAATGAAATAGAAGGTTCCTGACTCTTTCATGTTCCCATTCTCTACAGACCACCTCATTTCACTCTAGCAGAGTCCTAAAAGTCTACCTTGCCCAAAGTCACACAGTTACTAAGTGTCTGAGGCAGGATATGAACTCATCTTTCTGACTCAAAGTTTAGCATCTATCCTCCATTATACCAATCAGTCCATCTGGTATTGGATATCTGAAACCCACCAACTGAGCTTACTCTGAGTAAGCTCTGTCTTCTCTGAAAGAGAGTGTTTAGAGAGGGCTAGGCAAGTGAGGCAGTCTGATACCAAGGTGCAGAGAAGTTCTCCAGAACCTCTGTTTCTCATCAAGATAAAGTGGTTAGAAGTATAATTACTGGAGTCCATTGAGCAAGTGAACTGTTTCACTGAGGATATCATAAAAGAATTGCCCTAGAAAAGTCTGCCCTGGGTGTCTGATGCTTGCATTTAACTGACATAGCACATCATAACAGGCTTTTAACCCCTCACATCCCACCCCTAGCTTTCTTGCTTAAGTCTTTCTACTTCATCTTGTCTCTTAGTCTGTAAGCTTGGGCACCCCCTTCTCCATGAAGTAGGCCTGGATTCCATTAGTGAATGTCTTCTTCCATCTCTAATTGCCTTGTTCTCATATAATGGGATCAACATTGCATTTGGTCAATTGAAATGCAAACTCCTTGAAGGCAAGAACTGTTTCTTGTATCTCTGTATCTCTAACCCCCAACACAAGGTGTGTATTCTTGCACAGGTGGGGGGGGGGTGCAATAAGTTTTTGTTGATTTCAAGTTTTGTTGAATGAGGACTGGGAGTAAAGCTTTCTCATGATCAATTCAAAGGTCATTGGCAAACAGGTAATATGTATATATGCATACTCAGCAATGTGAGAACATATTTTGAATTTCTCTTTCAACAACTGTAAGCTGGAGGCCACAGACCCACTTCAGATCCCCCTATTTAGGGCACTGCCTCTAAATCCATGCTCAACTCCCATCCTCTCCCAGTTCCCCCGGCAGTATCTTCTATATAAGCCAGTAAATACTTATTTTTGTCCTGCCTGAGGCAGGTTCTGAACTAGATCTGGTGGTTATAGGATCTGGGGCTGCCCAGAGCTGTGGATGCAGGCCAGGGTTGGGGAGGAAACTAAATAGTAACTGTCAAGAAGAAATACTGGGGAATGCACACAAAAAGTCCAAGGCTGAGTCAATTTTGAAGCAAAATGCTGGGCAGATAGCAGGTAGTGCAGGCTGGGTTATGTGTGTATGGGGGAGAAATTGTAATGATTAGAGGTTAGAGGCAGCCATGGAGCCTCATGGAAAGATGGACTTGAAGATGCTGGTTTCTTGTATGTGTCTATTCCTCTTTACCCACTATCCCCTCCAAATCCTATATAGCCCTAAAAAGATAGCTTTCCTACTCCTTGAAATTTTCCTGAGATTCCCCCAAGTTCAGGTTGCAAGTAAAGAAATGCCAAATGATTCACAATGTCCAGGGCTGATTTCTTTGATCAAAATAAATGACTTTAAATTGGAAATGATCATTCAAAGCCTTTGAACATGCAGAATTGTACTTCATGTCTGTGTTTTGAATGTGGTTGTTATGAGCCACTGAAAGGAGTGGGGGGGATTGGAATGAATATTTAAGTAACTAGAAAAGCAAAGTATGTGTTTGATCAGAGAGGCATTAAATGTTAGAATAAAGAAGAACTTTTAAAGAGAATCTAGTCCCAATGGCTCATTTTATAGGAGAGGAATGATGGCCAGGGAATCATAGGGTCATAGACTTTAAGCCAGAAGGAATCTTCAAAGCCATATAGCTAACCTCCTACTTTTAAAGCTGCAAAAAGTTCAACCCAGAAAGAGTTAATAACTTTCTGAAGGTTGCACAAGTAGAAACTGGCCAAAATAAGATTTGAAACCAGATCTTTGGATTAAATCTAGCTCACTTTCTGTTGCTTCACATTATTCTGAAGGAATCTAGAGCTATAAGGGCTCCCTGAGGACAGCTAGGTCACATCATGGTGTATAGAGTTTCTGGTCCTGGAGTTAGGAAGACCTGAGTTCAAATCCCGTCCCAGATACTCACTGGCTGTGTGAGTCTGGGCAAGTCACTTGATTTTGTTTGCTTCAGTTTCCTCATCTGCAAAATGAGCTGGAGAAGGAAACAGCAAAGCACTCCAGTTGTCTCTGCCAAGAAAACCCCAGTGGGGTCACAAAGAGGTGGATAAGACTGAACAACAATAAAAGACTCTCATAGGCATCATGTTCAACCTTTTTATTTCTCAGGTAAGGAATTAATGCCCCAAGAGGCAACCAACATCTGATGTGAAATTTGAACTTGGATACAGTCAGCCATGAGACATCTATGGCACAAAGAGTGAGAAAATGTACATTTGCCATTAGAATGAGTTCTTCAGCTTTAAGGTTGGAAGGAAACTTTGAAATCATATGATTTATCCTTGTTATGTAACAGATGAGCCATCTAAAGCCCAGAAAAGTTATAGAACTTGCCTAAGGCCATATGAGCCATAAATAAGGGAGTTAGGATCTGAATCCAGGTTCTCTGATTCCAAATTTCATGCACACTATACCAGTTTCGGTTGGTTCTGAAACCTGTCAATACCTAAGCTGAGTTTTCTACCCAGAGGCAAGAGAATGGACTATGTGATCACTGCAGATACATACTATCTATTCATAGCTTCTATGAAATACCTATATAGAAAGAGTCCAGTAAGTTTTTGTGGAGACTAGCCTGGAGAATAATATCAATGATGGATAGAATGTATGTGTTAAAAGTAAAAGGTTCTCCTGTTGTCGCAGTGATATTTTTCTTACCTCTTGGCACTGATGGTACCTTCTTTATTGTACACCATTTCATTTGTCCAATAAAGCTCCAATTATCCGACTCCACCACTCTGTTCTGTGTTTTTTTTATCAGAAATGATCAGGCACACCTAAGCTTTTAGGAGGCAGTCTGATTAGATGCCATTTCATTTCCTGATGCCAGAGCTAGGAGCTACTGTTAACTTTTATCATCAGGGCTCTTTCCTCATACAACTCACTCCTCCCCCTGATGGGGGAACACATAAATAAGCCAGGGACAAGACTCTGCTGCTCTCTTTCCATTTAAATCCCCACTTATCTCACTCCAGGATGCCAGCAAGGAAACACTGCAGAATATTGGTTCAATAAGGGTCAGGTGGGGCAGGCCATTTAAAGCCTCTGCTGCAGTAAACATTCTGGGTCTACTGACAATGGGTGAGCTCACCAAATCTGCCAAGACCTGGGGCAGAGATCCAATTTCCCCAAAGAGGCCCCTTGGAAGATTGGTCATCAAACATGGATTAGTTTTAGCCATTTTGTTCATTAGGTTGTTTTGACCTGACTTACTGAACTTGTATTCAGCACATTTCATTGTAAGACTTGATTTTTCTGTCAAAGAGTAAATCGCAACATTCCAGCTGAGCAAAGTCCTAGAGCAGGAGTTTTTAATCAATTGTTATCATTGGATGATAGACCAACCTGGACTACATGTGCTGTTTACTGAGTTGGAGGATACTTATCTCATTTTTCAACTGATGAGATGGTGTGGGTTATCCTGGTAAAAATATAAGGTGCATGAAGGCCCAGACTGTTTAATTTTGTTGTGATTATTGAAGTTGCCGTTGTTACTGTTGTATTCCCAGTGCCCAATTCAGTGTCTGGCATTCATTAAATAAATGCTTACTAAATTGATTTGCATTGGACTGCTTTTATATTGATAAATACATAACTTTAGAACTTTCATGTGCATATTCTCTGCTCTGCAGCAAATAGGTCAGCAGGCTTGGAATTCATTGTAGAGAGTCATAATTATGTTCCTTATCTCAGGTTTTAGTCGTTAAAAGAGGCATCACTTCCAGGAATGAGGAGCTAATTGTCCTGTTATACTCTGCTATCATCAGATCACATCTGGGCATGTTCTAGGAAGGACAGTGACAAATTAGAGATTATTAAGAGAAAGAGAAAAGAATGGGGAAGGGGATATAAACCATGCCAGATGAGCATCTTTAGAGAAATTCGAGCTATCTGGTATGAAGTAGAAAAAATACGGTGGGAGCAGAGAGCATTCTTCAAGTATATGAAAAGGGATTCAAGTATATGGAGAAAGGATTAGATCTGTTGTGTTTGATCCCACAAGGCAGAACCAAGGCCAATAGTAGAAGTTGAAGACAAGTAGATTCAGGCTAGATATAAAACAAATAAACCAATAGAAAACCTCCTAATAATTAAAGTTGTCCAAACAGTGGCTGCCTAGTATGTGAGGTCTTAAAGCAGAGACAAAATTTGAACTCCAGTCCTCCTCTTTTGGACTAAAGTAGGCCACACATCTTCTATCTCTTTCCAGTCTTCCTCCAGGCTGATACTTCTCTGAGCCATGCTCAGGACAAAAGAAAAAAGGCACTAATTTTGACAACATCCTCATCCCCACAGCACAGTTGGAACCTTTTACAAGTTGTGGCCTTCACATCCTTAGTCTTCCAAGTGAGAAAATGTTTCGTTTACAGAATATGAGAAGTTCATCTATAAAATATTTTGAATGGAAATGTTGGTAATTGGAAGAATCATCTGTTTATGGGATCTGGATAGATTTTTCCTATGTCTGACCATGTCTCAGAACCCAGAGGATACAGGTCTTGCCTTTTTGTTAGATTCTTGGGTTGAAATGGAAGGGAATTTGAAGTTCAGCTAGTAATCTCCCTTGCATGGCATAATGGGAAATCTAAGACTTAGGGAGGTTATCATTTGGTCAAATTCTCAGTGTCACTATTATTTTCTGTATATAGTAGGTACCCTGAATCCTAGATAACTGACTTTTTCCCCTCTACCAAACTGACCTCCTTCTTTCCTCCTGACATTATCATTGGCCAGATTTTCCACTTCAGGTCATTGCTGCTACTTCTCCACTGGAAAGAGGTATAAAAAGTCCAGGGTCACTCAGCCTTACCACAGGAACTCCCTATCGCCTTCTGGAGAAGCTTGGGCCTGGCCAACCAAATATTCTCCTCAATATCATCAATGTAGAATTTCCAGGTTAGCATCATATTTCTCACTGGTTACATGTAGAGGTGGTTCATTCCCAAACATTTAAGAAATTGTTTCCATCATTAAAATTTTGTTTATGCCATTTATTTTTCTACTTTATCACAGCAAGTTTTAGAAATACTTTTCTACCCTTCCTGAACCAGCCGTGGTGAGAAAGAAAAGCAATTTGACAGAAACATCCAGTACAGTGATAAGTTTTTTTTTAATAGTCATGCCACCATTCATGAACAGCCACTTTGTCCTAGGCCCTATCACAAAAAAATCCATGAAAATATTGATCTTTGCTACCTTAGAAAGTACTTCTATGAAAGTATTGGCCGTTTGTTTCACCTTTTCAGGTTTGGAGTCTATACCAAGAGGGAGGATTATGGGATATAAACTGTTTAAGCACATTTCTTGCATAATTTTGAATTGATATTCAGAAAGTTTGGACCAATTCACAACTACTCAAGAATGTATTTAGGAAAGGTACTTTCTTCCTACTTGTGATATCTCCAGCTCCAATTCTAGCATTGCTTGTACATGAGTAGTTTTATTAAAAATCTTATGATGTATGGATTCCAGTTATGGATTCAAAAGGTAAAACTCTTAATTACATCCCTAGATGATTTCATCTCATCGTTGGGTCCGTAGTTCTCTGTTCAAAGACAGTATAGAGAAAATCAGGGACAAAATATAGTCAGAGAGTCTAGGTAAGGCCACCCTTCTAGCCCAGGAGAGAGGAGAGAAAGGAATAGGTAGTTTTATAGTCTAGGCCATGGCAGTGACCAGGCTAAGTGCTGTGGAGATACTTTATTTGTCCAATCTGTCGGTGATGGCTGGGAGAATACAAAAACATGTTTCAGCTGTTTGGGAGACGTGTGAAGTCAGAGTCATGCATTTGGAGTAGTGGAGATGCCATCCTAGAAGCTGTGATACAAAAATAATCTATTTTGGTGGAACCAATAGCTTTATGTGGAACATCATAATGAGGGCAATCCTAGGAAGAAAGTCAAAGGATTGTGGAGCCAAGAAGTCAGAAGCTTCAGTCAAGAAAAGGACCAGGAATTTGGAGTGACAAGCTTCATCTTCATGCTCAGGATTTAATTGTCGTTATACGTAGGTATTACTTCTCCAACCTAGGCCTCTGTTATCCTTCTGCTAGTGGATAGAGTCACACAAAGTTTATCACAATTTAAGCAAACTTTAATACAAAAAGCCATATTGAATCAAACTGATACATATAGAGATCAGGGGATTTGATCTAATTTCTTTTAGGAAGGAGGGCTTCCCCATAGGCTTTCTTTCTACAACACAACCTTGTCATATGTTAAAAATAAGATTCAAGATTTTTTTCAAAAATTAATTTTTCAACCTTGAAATATTTAAATAAACCTTTGAATATTTCTTTTCAGGAGAAATCTAGTATGTAAAATGAGTGATCTTGGTACTGAGCACTGTCCAGCAGGTAGTCTCTTGCCCCTATTAGCACTTTGATTGACTCTACTGGCCCTCCTCTCCAGGAAAACCCAACAATGATTTTCTATTAAAGATTCAATTTAAAGATTTGGGCTCAATGACTCTGGAAGGTTATTCCCACAGGTTAAAAATAAAGTAATGGGCAATTACAATATAATTATCAAAGGCCACTGTTCCCCACTGGGGCTCAATTTTTCAACTCATTGGGCAAGAAATAGTTGCTCCTATAAATTAAAAACTTTATCTCCTGTGTTCAGTGCCCACCTGAAAGAGACTTTTCTACCTTGAGGCACCAACATTCCTTGTCTCTTTCAATAAAAACAGAGGAAAACTTGGAGGATGGTTTACGGGACACTTTTATGTGATTGAATTTGGGTTCCAGGTTTCACTCCCTGTCAGGGATATGTGGAGGCTAACACTTTGAGATGTCTAATAAGTGCTTTCTATGCCTGGCCTTGTTTTGTAAAATATGCTTTCACTCATTCACCATAGAATTCATCCCCTGGAGTTGGTGAAACCGTAGGAAATGTTCAAAAGCATTTTCTTTTCGTTTCTATTTTTGAGTCAATTGAAGTGAACACTGACTGTAATCTGGGGGTTCCACAGTGTATTTTGACAGCATTAAGAAGAGGCAAAAAGCAAGATGTCCCCAAAGGTTGCCTGGGAGGCTATAGGAAATGTGGACATCTACACAGCACGTGTCAGGACTAAGAGGATCCCTTTGATTTGTTAAGAATCATCAAAAAGAGCAAAATTGGAGTGATGATGGTGATGAAGGGATAATGCTACTATCTAGTAAAGGAGGACATGAGCTAATGCTCTGATCATTTACAGTAGTTTAGCCTCTTAGCATTAGCAAATGAACAGAAAGAAGTCTTTGACTTCTATGCTTTCAGGAGCTATCCAGCAAAATATAAATGTGCTGCTAGAGTCAGTCGTGTTACAGAATCACAGTTTAAAGATTGGAAGCATGCAGAGGCCAAGTAGGGTCACTCATATGTGAACAGGAATCCTCTCTGAAACATCCTCAAAAAATGGGAATCAATCCTTCATTTGGAAATTTCTAGAGAAAAAACCTATTAAGTCCAGAACCAGTCCATTCCATTTTTGAAGAGATACAATCCATCACAGTGGATAAAGCAAAGATCCTGGAGATGGCGAGACCTGAGTTTGAATCCTGCCTCCAACACTTAGCAATTATATTACCTTGACCAAGTCTTTAACCTCTTTGTCTGGCTTAGTTTCCTCAACTGTAAAATTGATATCATAATAGCACCTATCTCACAGAGCTGTTGTGAGAATCAAAGGGCATCATTTTTGTAAGGTGTTTAGCACAGTGCCTGGTGCATAGGTTTTAAAATAAATGCTTATTCTCTCTATTTCATCCTTTCCTATTGTTAACCCCTTTGGATTGTGGACTTCTTGAGATCTGGGACTATTTTTTGCTTATTGTCTTATTTCCACCACTCGACATAGTTCCTGATACATGGTAGGTGTTTAATAATTTCTAGTTGATTGTTTGGTTGGTGCTTTTTCATTTCTATATTTACATTAATTCAAACTATGTCTGGGTCTGTGCTATGAGGTCAAGCAGAATGATTCTAATGTTTCTTCCACAGAGTATTTTGTGAACATATATTTTAGCTCTCCCAGTTGAAGGACATACCATAACTTCTCTGAGCTATTGCTTTAAAACCCACCACTTATATCATGATTTAATGCTATGGTTGATTAGCTTAAGAATTTTCTTGGATATCTTATCAGTCACAAACAAGGAAAAATCTTCTAGATCGTCTTTTCTTACAGAAAGAGTTGTATGAGAATCTCATAGGATAAAATGGTGTGGCAGATTTTTGGATTGCAATCTACAACAAAAGAAATATCCACATACATGTGATAATGGTTCCATCTAAGTAAGTCTTAGACAGAATATCAGCTAGAAAGAACTTTGACCATTTCTTATTCTGGTATCCTGATGTCTTAATGTGGTCTAGACCTTTCTTATTGATAAGCTAGCAGTGTTCCATATTTTTTATTGGAAAATGATCAGTTTGAAAGGCAGGACTCCCAGGGAAGGGTAGGATACAATTTATATATTATTTGTGCAGGAATGAGAAGTACACTGGCATAAACAGCAAACTTAGAGTCTAGAATACTTTTGTCCAAATTCTACAATATATACATTGGGGCAGCTAGGTGGTGTAGAGAATAGAGCACCAGTGCAGGAGTCAGGAGGACCTGTGTTCAAATCTCATCTCAGACACTTGACACTCACTAGCTGTGTGACCTTGGGCAAGTCACTTAACCCCAGTTGCCTCATCCTGGGTCACCTCCAGTCATCCTGATGAATATCTGGTCACTGCATTCAGATGGCTTTGGAGGAGAAGTGAGGCTAGTGACTTGCACAGCCCTTCCTCACTCAAAACAAAGTCAAGTGCAAGTCACGTCATTATTTCTCTGATGGTATGGTCTTCTTTGGCAACGAAGGATGAACACACACAATATATACTAGCTATGTGAAGCTGAGGAAATCATAATCTCTCTTAACCTTAGATTCCTCATAAGTAACATGAGAGAATTGGAATAAATGGCATCCAAGGTCTCATCCAGCTCTAAACCTATGATCCTAGGAATAATTCTCTGGGAAATGGCTTTTATAAAGGTAGTCTTGGAAAGAGTATAACACTGGACTGATTTTCAGTGGATCTGAATCAAAATCAATTGTGTCACTGTCTTCCAACATGGACAAAGACCTTATCTTTTTTGAGCCTCCATAAAATGATAAATTTGGACTAGTGCTCTCTAAGGCACTTTCTTGGCTCTACACCCTAATTCCAGTGACCAGTGCTTACCTAGTATCATGTACCTAGTTAGTAATTCCTGTAAATATTTCTTGAATTGACAGATGGTTTGCCTCAGTTGTGCAAATTGAAAAAGGTAATTTTAGTCATATGTCTACCTCTAATGCAGCTTGATGATGGAATGATAAATCAGATATCAGTCATAAATATGTGGTGGCTTGTTAGAGAAAAACAAAAGTGACCTTTGCTCTAGCTTCATGGAACCACAGATAATTCATGTGGCCTGAGTTAATACCATAGATTTTCTTCTTTGAATATGAGCATCCCACTCACATAATTTGAGATTATCTGGAGCTTTAGAAATCATCTCATTTCATACTGAAAAAAATGCCAACAGCATTCCATTTCAGCACACCCTTTACACTGCCATCCAAACTGAGATTGTACTAAAAATCTTGTCTTAGTAAGTTCTTCTTAATATTATTCTCCCCATAATAGTAGTAACCTTTACACCCATCCTCTAGTGAAGGGTGGCCCAGTACCTATTAGCCAACCCATCCATTCTTCTCCTTCTCCTTCTCCTTCTCCTTCTCCTTCTCCTCCTCCTACTCCTCTTCCTCCTCCTCCTTTTCCTCCTCCTCCTCCCTCTCCTCCTCCTCCCTCACCTCCTTCTCCTCCTTTTCCTCCTCCTCCTCCCCCTTCTCTTCCTTTTCTTCTCCTCCTTCTCCTTCATTTGGATAGTTTCAAAGTGTGGGAAACTTCTTGGCATTGACCTTAAATTTGTCCCATTGCCTTTCTATCCATCCCTTCTAGATATTTCTTAGGGAACCAACAGAATAGATTATGATATCTCTTCCACATGACAGTTCTTTACATATCCTACTCCCAAGTATCATCTCTTTTTTAGGCTAAACATTCTCAGATTCTCCAACCAATCCTTATAAATCATAACATCAAGGTCCTTTGGTTTGATTACCTTCCTTCCCCAACCATGGACACTTTCTGGCTTATATGTGTGCTTTCCCATTGTTACCAAAGTGTTGTAGAAAGAGTACTTACTTTGGAGTCAGAAGTTCTGGATTTAAATATTGTTTCTGCTGAATGATTCTTTGGCGACCTTTGCTCAGTCATTTAGCTCTGACTGGCAATTTCTTCAATTGTAAAATTAGAGAATGGGACTAATGTATGGAACACCAGACCTGGAGTCAGGAAGACCTGAGTCCAAATGCAGTCTTCAACTTTTACTAGCTGTGTGACCTTGGGCAAATCATTTTCTCTCAGTTTGCTTCAATTTTCTCATCTGTAAAGTTAATAGCACTCATAAGTTGTTGTGAGGATCAAATGGGATGATAATTGCAAAGTACTTAGCACAGGGCTAGGCACATAATAGCTATATCAATGTTAGCTTTTATTTTTATTTTCTTCCATCTATACGTTTGCATTACAATAACCTACCATTTGTTTATAACATGGCAACTACATTCAAAGGGATAGCTGCACTTTGTGATTACTATAAGAGAAAAGCCCTGCTGATACAAGATTAAATATAAATAACTGGGGGTGGGGGTGGGGAGTGAGCTAGGTAGCACAGTGTATATAGAACTGGGCTCAGAGTCAGGAGGACCTGAGTTCAAATGTGACCTCAGACACTTCCTTGCTGTATGATTCTGGGCAAGGCTCTTAATCCTGTTTGCCTCACTTTTCTCATCTTTAAAATGAGCTGGAGAAGGAGATGGCAGATCACTCCAGTATTATTCCCAATAAAACCCCAAATGAGGTCACAAGAATTGGACATGACTGAAGTGACTCCACAACCACAATCAACACAAATAACTAAGCATTAATCAGTAAATCCGAAGAAAAAAGAAGGGCCATTATTATTGCTGGTGGATGTTTAGACTGGATGCAACTGTTCTGCCTTGAAACAGATTTGGTTTGAAGGGGAGTGAAGGCCAAATCTCCTTAAGCTTTCTGGGATGAGTATAGCTGCATTGCCTGGACTCCTAGAAAGTTTCCTGATATAGGTATTCCTTTCTGTCTTCTATATTGTGATGATGACTGGGAAAAAGGCTGGATGACAGGGTGTGCTATATGTCTTTCCTTCTCCAGGGCATCTTGAATATTGCCATATTCTTAGTGCCTCCTGTAGTAAGGGTGGAGGAGAGAGTCTGTTTTCTGATGATCTAGTTTTTAATATCTTCAGATATAACCCCATTTCTTTTTTTGTGATTGTTTTGAGACTCCCCAATTCTCCTAAACAATAGTTGAGAGGTCCTGTGGAAACACACTTTTATTCTTACCTGGCATTTTAAGGGGTGATATATAGGCCTAGATTCTCAATCTAAGAAAGTATCTCCATGTGACTTTTCTAGTGGTGGTGATGGTGGTGGTGGTGGTGGTGATGGTAGTGATAGTGGCTAACTGAGCTGAAACTGAAACAGTGACATTATTTAACCCTTGTATTCCTCAGAAGTCAGTGAAAAAGTCCCATTGCAATTGAAATTAACTATGAGGAGCATATTATAATACGTCTGCTTTCAATGAGATACTACAGAGTCCAGGGGAAATTGAACAAGAGAAGAAATGAGAAGTTCTGCACACTACATATTGGCAATATGATCATATAAATAAACCACTTAATGTCTCAGATTCAGTTTTATTCAATGTATTGCACCTGCCTGCTTCACAGTTATTTCTATGATAATCCAATGAGGTAAGCACTTTAGAATTTAATTATACCAAACCTAAGGACCTAGGATGTACTAGTCACAAGGTGGTAGGAATAGAAAAGCAAAATCATCTATAGATTATATTTTAAAAGTCTCTACACTCAAAAAGCTTTCATTCTTCTGGGGCAAGGGAGGTAGATGTTAGTACTTTTTTTTTTTTATAACTTATGATCTTGAAGAATTGTTTAAGTTTCAGAAAAGGCAAAAGACTTCCCCCTTGTCACCTAGCTATTGGATGTCAGTGGTGGGACTGAAACCAAGGTTTTCTTGACTCTAAGTCAAGGAAGTAATCATACTCCCTATTCTGCCATCTTGAATTCAGATAATTATAATTTAAGGTCATTTAGGGGAGAACATTACCCACCAACACTTATGGTCATGGATTTTTTTTTTCTAATTTGGAAGAGATTTTTATTTGAACTTCGGAAAAAGAAAAGAGTTCAGACTGGGGGTAAGGTGGTGTAGAGGAGAGTGTTTTCTAGATAAGCAAAGTTCTCTGGGAGAGAAATCATTCTACTCCACAGAGAAACATTCCTCAGCCCCTGTGGCAAGAACATAAACAGCCAATCCTCTAACTTCCTAACCTTCAAGAGATTTTGAGGGACTGGCAAGTAAGGGGGCACATTTGTTGACAGAAATGGGTCCCAGGAAATGGAAAGGGAAAAACTTGTGCTAGTGGTACCTCAGAATGGCATCAGAAGCAGACTGAAAGACATAGTGATAGTGGGTTGAAATCTGCTTTTCTATAAAGTGTGTGTCTCCTCCCCACCCAAGGGGTGCCAGGTGTGGGCACCCTGATTTTGATAAAACTGCATGGTACGCTATAGTTGTGGAGGTCATGCAATTTGGTTAGCATCCAGAAGCTGTAATTCCTGTATTCGTGTAAGATATTATCAATATCTGTGCAAAGACCATTTGGATTCACTCTTCATTTAATCATATTTTTTTTAAAAAACTATTTTATTTTTAATTTACTGAATTAAATATGCCATACAAGATGATTGCGCATGAAAGTGCAAATCTATTATGTACAACTTTTAAAATTTGGAAAACACTTTCCATATATTAGAACATATCAACCCCATTTTACAGATGAGGAAATTGAGACTGGTCATGTGGCTCAATGTTGTCAACTCAAATAGAAACAGATCCTTGTGGGGCATATTAGCTTAGAAAATCACAAGTTAATATCACCTGTGTTTTATTATGCTTTTATTTATTTTATTAAACTTTTCCTAATTACATTTTAATCTGGTTGGAGCTGGATTGGAGTTTTGTGGTAAAGCTTTCAATGATATGCCATGGACTATGGGGGAAAGCTAACATGACAAGAAATTATAGTTTCTGCATTCCACACTGCCAGAGGGCACTTCTTCGTAACTAGTATGTTCAAATCCAAGCTAGTATAGTTCAAATCCAAAGATGATTTGAACTTGGGTCTTTCAGACTCTAGGGTCAGCACTCTCTTCACTATATCATTTCCCCCTCTCAGTAAATATTTTGACCTTTCATCGTTTCTTTATATTTCTATTTTATATAGCAAGCAAAGCATTTTCCATGAAAACATGGCTTCTCTGAAGTAGCAAGGGAACCAATGGGAAAATATTATTTTTACATAAATCTGAAATAAAATCTTTAAAATGTGATATTTGTAAAAGCTAGCCTAAAAGCTTTTTTTCTTAAGGCTACTATGAGTAAGTCTCTTATCCTGGGCCCTGAAGGATTGACTTCTTTGCCATCCGCTAACTGAGTTTGATAGACAGCAGCATCTATGGGATCAAGGACCCATCAAATCAGGATCTTTGGCACTGTATTAGCAGCTACTGCCATCATGGGGTGCCCTATATCTGGGTGCTCATAGTGAGAAGCCATCTCTGCTGTCATTTAGACCAGAGGCAGAGCTGTCTTGTAGAGGGCTGTTGGTAATTTTATGATGATACACTTTCATAAAGTTCCTGAGCATCTTGTTAAATAACCTTTATAGGTAGAACTGCTGTTATTCATGCTTCACTTGTGTCTCAGCAGCTTCTGTTCAGTTAACAAAGCCTCATAAAGAGGCCCAGCATCCACAGCATCCCAGTGACCTGGTGCTATTGGACAGGGCAATTGGAGAGATGCATGCTGCTTTATTGGCTGAGAGCACATTCTGCCTTTCCTAGCTTGCATGCATCAATTAGACTTCTCTGATGCAAAATTGTAAATGACAGGGAAAATACTGGGGGATTAAAAATGAATCTTTGTGTTTCCTGACAGGCTCTCAATAACTTTAATGAGCATATATTAGCTTTTTTTTGGACACTTACAATGGTCTTGTAAACATCAGTCTCCTCTAAATTCTCTTAGCTTTCCCCTAATACAAGAAAATTGAAATGAAGTCTGTGAGTAGGTATTGGAGGAGGATGCATAGCACAGAGTAAGAGCAACATACCTTAAGAAAGAGCGCTGGATTTGCAGTCAAGGGCTCTGGATTCAGATCAGGGTGACACTGACCACCTGTGTGACTTGGATTATTTAGCTTCCTGATATACATTCCTCATCTACACAAGTTGGCTTCCTAATCAAGGAGCCATAGCCTCCTAATCTATAAACTGGGGGTGTTGTGCAGCTGGATATATATAAAATCTCTTACTTCTGTAAATGTCTGATCACATGTGATCCTAAGACAGGTTGTGCATTCGATAAATTGCTTACATTTTAGTCAGGGAGACGAACCCCAACACATACAAAGCCAATTCAAATGATCTAGTGCATTTTTAAAAAAATCATTTCAAATTTAAATACAAAATGATGAAAAAAGAACATTTCCGTGTACACAGCAGAATATAAAGAAAGGATTCAACATAAAGCTGTAAATGTCTATTTCAGACTGTTTTTACTTGAAAACAACTATGAAATAAATATTATACACTGTTTTCAAAGGTACTCAGTTTTTTTGGGTGTGCTTTTTTCTAAGTTTTCTTTTGTTCTGTGCTGTGCACTTTTAATTTTTCTCCCGCTCTCCACACCTCACTCTGGAGAAGACTACAGTTAACACATGTACATATATATACATACAAACATGCATATTTGTATGATCATACTGTATATATTTCATTCCTTACTTCTTGTCTCTAGACATCTAGTATATTTTAAAGAGACATCTTGATGTAGTATGGAAAGGGTCTAAAGTTAAATGTGACCTGAGAACATTTATTTGCTGTCTCAGAGTTTCAGTTTCCTCATTTTTAAAATGAGTAATTGGTCTAGACCCTCTTTGTGGGAGTGTGATGATTTGGAAAGAACAGTAAATATGGAGTTAAATACCCAACATTTAAGTCCTAGCTCTGCTATTTAGTAACTGTGAAGTCTTAAACAAGGCATTTCAATTTCCTGAGCCTCAGTTTTCCCCTCCATTTGGCATGCTAGCTTTTTTTCCCATTCAATATATTTCATCTCTTTTATCCATGTCTTTGGTCAAGTGGTCCCTTATATTGGGAATGTATTTCCTCATTCCTCTGCCTTCTGGTAGCCTCAGCTTCCTTCAGAGCACAGTTCAGCTGCCACCTCCCATGCTGAACTTTTCCTCATTCACCCAATTATTGTCTTTTTCTTCTCTCTCTCTCTTCTCTCCTCTATCTCCCTCTTACCCTCCCTCCCTCTCTCTCCTCATATATACACACATATCACAAACTATTTTTAATGATTAAAAAATAAATCTTTAAATATACATTTTTTAAAAGTTGTTAAATTTTCAATTTAATGCCCATGTTATGGTCCTAGAGTACAGTGTAATCTCTTAGAGAGTATCCATTGTTTTGTGTTTTTGTGTCTCTCTTTAGTATCTAGCATAGTGCCTTGGACGTATAATAGTCACAATTCATATGAATTGAATTAAATTGAATTGTATATAGTGGTGAACTGTCCTCAGAGTCACCTGTCATTTCCCCTGGTTTCTTGAACTTTATACCAATTGAGAATTTTCAAACCCTACATATGTGTGTGTGGAGGGAAAGAGAGGGATGTCTCTTCTGACCAAATAACAAATTAAAAAATGAATGAACAACAAACATTTATTCATCTATTAATATCATTATAATATAATATTTATTAATATATTAATATTAATATGGAGCATGTAACTGGCACAGTGGATAGAACTATGAGCCTGGAGTCAGGAAGACCTGGGTCAAATCCAGACTTAGACACTTACTAGCTGTATGTGCCTGGTCAAGTCATTAACCCTGTTTTCCTCAGTTTCTCATTTATAAAATGAGCTGGAGAAGGGAATGGCAAAAGACTGCAGTACCTTTGCCAAGAAAACCTCAAACAGGGTCACAAAGAATTGGACACAACTGAAATGACTCATTCACAAATTGATCTATTACCCTGTTTAATGCACTGTGCTAAGTGAGCTTGCCAAGGACTCTTGATTTGTGTTTTGCTTTCCTTACCTTTTGTTAAAACCTAATGTGTAAAGATCCTTAGAACAAATAACAGGTACCTGGGAGAAGGGAGATTTTCAACTTGATTCTTTGCCTTGGGTGAGGCTTTTATACATCTAGTATTCATTTTCTGGAAAGTATAGCTTTTATTGTGGCTGAGATTCAGGAGAATTCAATTGAACAAACATGTGTTAGACATCTACTATGTTCCCAAAACTGCTTAGGTATGGGTTACACAGTGGTGAGAGCTTCCATCCTGGGGGGAAATATAACATGGATATAAATAAATATGATATGATATAGTTTATTGTAAGGATCTAGACAAAATGCTATTGGATAATTTGAGGAAGAAAAGATCACTTGGAATTAAAAGGATCATGGAAGACCTCACAGAGGAGGTAGCCCCTCTGCTGAGCCTTAAAGGAAGAAAAGAGTTCTGAAAAGTAGAGATGGGGGGGTGCATTCCAACCATGGATCCTCACTTATGTAAAACTATAGAGTAGGGAGATGGTTTGTTGAATTTGGTGAATAACTAGCAGTGCAGTATCCCTCCCCCCTAACTATAGAGTGTTAAAAAGAGGAGTAAAATGAAATAAGAATGAGAATATTAAGTTGGAGCCAAACTTGGTAGTACTTTAAATGCCAGGCTGAAGAACTTTTATTTTTTTTTTTTATTTCAATAGGCAATAGGGAGCTATGGTAGATTTTTAAGCAGAAGAGTGATAGTGTCAGATATTTTCTTTCAGAAGATTATTTTGGCTGTTCCATGCAGCTGGAACCAAAAAGCATTGTTTTGTGCTTGATATATTAGAAGAAAAAAAGGAGGTTCAAAAAAGGTTAATTATCTTCACTTGGGATGGATGAGACCAGTTAAATGAGAAGACAGAGAGAAGACAGAAGTGCTCAGTTCTTATGTTCCTTCTGCTTTCTCTGCCAAAGAGGATGAATTTTATAAGATTATCTGTGCATACAACAAGTTTTTCCATGTTTTGGACCTTTACTTGCTCACTTCCTTTGGCAATTACTTCTAATGCTTCTCTTTGATTTGTCTGCTGTCCCAAATGGGTACCATTTGTATTTAATACACAGTGACTAATAGAGACTCCAGACCCAAGATATAAAATAATATAGCAGGAGAACAGTTAGCAGATTACAATGAATTCAAGTCATCAGATCCAGACAGACTATATCCACAGGTACTGAATGAACTAGCAGGTAAGTATGTAGTTGTGAATGTTGATCAGATCAGTCTGTTCATGTGATTGCCAATGATATTTGAAAGATTGTAGAAAATAAGAAAGCTATTATGGGTTTTGAGAAATGTAAACATTTCTGTTATTGCTTTTTTTTTGTAAAAACAAAGAAGAGAACAGAACATACACTCTTGTCCATTGAGTTTGGCTTTGATATTTGAGAAATTTCTGGAGTGGATCATTAAATTCATGAATGTTAAACATCTAGAAAGTGAAGAGGAGGTTATAAGAGTGGTCATGCCCGAGATACAGGGCATGCCAGACCAACTTTACTTCCTTTTTATTTTTTAACTAAGGTCATTTTTTTTAAAAAAAATTAACATCCTTTACTTATTTTTAACAGTATTTTCCCCCTCAATTACATGTCAAGGCAATTTTTAACATTTGTTTTTACAAGATTTTGAATTTCAAATTTTTCTCTCTCCCTCTTTCCCCTCACCTCTTTCTAAAATGGTAGGCAATTAGGTATAAGTTATACATGTGCTATCATGTAAAACATATTTCCATTTTAGTCACATTTGTAAAAGAAAAAACAGATAAAAAGAATAAAAATATGAAGAAGAATAAAGTAAAAGTAAAAAGTATCAGTTCTTTATCTGAATGGGGATAAGATTTTCCTTCTTGAGTGCTTTGTGCTTGTCTTAGATCATTGTGTTGCTGAAAAGAACTGAGTTATTCATAGCTGATCATCACACAATATTATTGATACTGTGTACACTATTTCCTGGTTCTTCTCCTTTCACTTTGCATCAGTTTGTAAAAATCTTTCCAGGTTTTTCTGAAACCTGCCTGCTCATCATTTCTTATTATACCATAGTATTCCATTATATTTATATAACACAGCTTGTTTAGTCACTACTAAACTGATAAGAATCCCTTCAATTTTCAATATTTTGCCACTATGAAAAGGGCTACTATAAATATTTTTTCACATGCAGATCCCTTTCCCTTTTTTAATATCTCTTTGGGATATAAACCTAGTAGTGGTATTGCTGGGTTAAGGGTAATGCACAGTTTTATAGCTCTTTGGGCATAGTTCCAAATTGCTCTCCAGAATGGTTGGATCAGTTCACAGCTCCACCAATAGTGCATTAGTGTCCCAATTTTCCCACATCCTCTCATTCATCATTTTCTTTTTTTTTGTCATATTAAACAATCTGATAGGTAGGTGTAAGGTGGTAGCTTAGAGTTATTTTAATTTGCATTTCCCTAATTGAAAGTGACTTAGAACACTTCTTCATACCCTTATAGATAGCTTTATTTCTTCATCTGAAAACTTCCTCTTTATATCCTTTGACCATTTATCAATTAGGGAAGGTCTTATATTCTTATAAATTTGACTCAGTTCTCTTTATATTTGAGAAATGAGGCCTTTATCAGAGACACTTGCTGTAAAGATTATTTCCCAACTTTGTGCTTTCCTTCTAATCTTGGTTACATTAGTTTTGTTTGTGCAAAAGCATTTTAATTTAATATAATCATATTTATCTATTTTACATTTCCTAATGCTCTCTATCTCATGTTTGGTCATGAATTCTTTCCTTCTCCATAGATCTGACAGGTAGACTATTCCTAGCTCTTGCAATTTGCTTATGGTGTCATTGTTTATGTGTAAGTCATATCTAGACCCATTTTGACATTATATTGTTATGTGGTGTGAGAGGTTGGTCTATACCTAGTTTTTTTCCCTAGCAGTTTTTGTCAAATAATGAGTTCTTATCCCCAAAGCTGGGGTCTTCTGAGTTTATCAAACACTAGGTTACTATGGTCATTGACTACTATGTCTTGGGTACCCAATCTATTATACTTATCCAACACTTTATTTCTTATCTAGTAGCAGATAGTTTTGATAAATACTGCTTTACAATACAGTGTGAGATCTAGTATTGCTAGACCATCATTATATTTTTCCATTAATTCCCTTGATATTCTATATCTTTTGCTCTTCTTGATGAATTTTGTTATTTTTTCCAGCTCTTTAAAATATTTTTGGTGGTTTGATTGGCATGACAATGAAAAAATAAATTAATTTAGGTAGAATTGTCAATTTTATTATATTGACTTATCCTACCTAAGAGTAATTGAGATTTTTTCCAATTGTTTATATCTGACTATTTGTGTGAAAAATGTTTTGTAATTGTATTCGTATAGTTCCTGGGTTTTCTTGTCAGAAAGACTCCATTGTTACAGTTATTCTAAATGAAATTTCTCTTTCTATCTCTTGTTGCTGAACTTTGTTGATCATATAAAGAATTAATGGTGATTCACATGGGTTTATCTTATGTCCTGCAAGTTTGCTAATTGTTAATTATTTCACGTAGTTTTTTTAGTTGATTCCCTAGGGTTCTCTAAGTGTACCATCATGACATCTGCAAAAGAGTAATAGTTTTGTATCTTCATTGATTGTTCTAATTCCTTCAATTCCTTAACATTTGTAGTACTACATTGAATAATAGTGTTGATAGTTAACACCCTTGCTTTACTCCTGATCTTATTGGGAAGGTTTCCAGCTTATCTCTGTTAGAAATAATAATTGCTCATGGTTTTAGATAGCTGTTACTAATAATTTTAAGGAAAACTCCATTTATTTCTATGCTCTCTGGTTCTGTTTTTGTTTTTTTTAAATAGGAATGGGTTATGTTCAGAATCTATTGAGATAATCATACGATTTCTCTTACTTTTGGTATCAATATTGTCAATTACATTGATAGCTTTTTTACTATTGAATGAGCCCTGCATTCCTGGCATAAATTGCACCTGGTCAATAGTGTATAATCCTTGTGATGTATTGCTGTAATTGCCTTGCCTTTTGCATCAATGTTCATGAGATAAATAGGTCTATACTTTTATTTCTCTATTTTAGTTCTTCTTGGTTTAGATGTCAGCACCATATTTGAATCAAAAAAGGGTTTTTACTAGGACTCTATTTTTTTTTCAAAATTGTTTATATAGTATTGGAATTAACTATTCTTTAAATGTTTGGTAGAATTCATTTGTGAGCCTATCTGGTCCTGGGGATTTTTTTTTCTTAGGGAGTTCATTAATGGCTTGTTCAATTTCTTTTTCTAACATGGAGTTATTTAGGCATTCTGTTTCCTTATCTGTTAATCTATTTGATTTATATTTTTGTAAATATTCACTGATTTCATTCAGATTGTCAAATTTATTGGCATATTAGTGAACAAAATATTACTGATTGCTTTAATTTCTTCTTCACTGGTGATATGATTTCACCCTTTTCATTTTGGATACTGGATATTTGATTTTCTTCTTTTTTAGAAGATTATTTACTGAAGACTTATCTATCCTATTATCCCCCCCATAGAACCAGTTCCTAATTTTATTTAATAGATTTTTTTAACTTACAATTTTATTAATCTCATATTTGATTTTCAGGATTTCCAGTTTTGCACTCAACTGGGGACTTTTGTTCTTTATCTAGGTTTTTTTTTTTTAATTACATGCCCAATTCATCAATCTGCTCTTTCTCTATTTTGTTGATGTAAGAATTTAGAGAAATAAAATTTCCCCTAAGTAGTGCTTCCCATAGATTTTGGGACGTTGCCTTGTTGTTGTCCTTCTCTTTAATGACATTTTTTATTGTTTTAAAGATTTTTTTCTTTGATCCACTTATTCTTTAGCATTAGGTTATTTAGTTTTCATTTAATTTTAACCTCTCTTTCCACTGTCCTTTGTTCAATGTAATTTTTATTGCATTATGATCCAAAAAGAATACATTTAATATTTCTACCTTTCTACATTTGATGTTTTTGTACCCTAATACATGGGTGAGGAGCCTGCAGCCTCAAGGCTGCATGTGACCCTCTAGGTTCTCAAGTTAGCCCTTTGACAGAATCCAAACTTCACAGAACAAACCCCCTTAATAAATGCACTAATTCTACTAAATTATTTGATTAGGCTTAATCAAAAGGCCACATACCAAGGCTGCAGGTTCCCCAACCCTGCAATACATGTTTAGTTATTGTGTATGCGAAAAGGCACATTCCTTTCTGTTCTCATTCAGTTTTCTCCAAATGTCTGTAATATATAACTTTTCTAATATTCTGTTCACCTCTTTGGTTTCTTCCATCTTTAATATTTTAGACTGGATTTATCTAGTACTAAGAGGGAATAGTTTAAATCCCCTACTAGTATAATTTAACTGCCTATTTCTTCCTTTAAATCACTTTAACTTCTTATTTAAGAATTTAGATGCTGTAGCACTTGGTGCATGCATGTTTAGCATTGATATGACTTCATTGTCTGTGATACATTTTTAGCAAGATGTAGTTTCCTTCCTTATCTCTTTTAATTAGGTCCATTTTTGCTTTTGCTTTGTCTGAGATCAGGATTGCTATCCTTAATTTTTTTTTTTATTTCAGCTGAAGCATAATAGATTCTGTTCCAGCCTCTTGCATTTATGCTGTGTGTGTCTCTCTGCTTCATGTGTGTTTCTTGTAAATAGCATATTGTAGGATTTTGGTTTTTGAACCATTCTGCTACCTGCTTCCATTTTATGGAAGAGTTCATGCCATTCACATTCATAGTTATGATTACTAACTGTGTATTTCCCTTTATCCTAATTTTCCTCCTGTTTGTCCTCTCCTTTCACCCTTTCCCTCCTCAACAATATTTTTCTTCTGTCTACCACCTTTTCTGGTCTGCTCTCTTCTGTCAGTTCTCCCCTCCCCTTTACTCAATCTCCTCCGTTCCTACTTTTCTCTTGGCTAAGGTACATTTCTATATTCAACTGATTGTGTATATTATTCCCTCTTTGAGGGAATAAGTTACTCTGATGAGAGTAAGTTTCAAGTGATATCCATCACTCCCCCTCATATCTGTCACTCCACTGTAATAAATTTATTGCACCTGTTCATTTGAAATAATTTACCCCATTCTACCTCTCCCTTCTTCACCTTGCTGTTTCTTATATGAAAGATGTCATTCCCTCAAAATCACCTTATAACTTCACCCTCTATCTATGTATGTTCCTTCTAATCTGTACTGTTAGTAGTACAATTTTTAAGAATTACAGGTGTTATAAATATTTTTGTACCTGTGGGACCTTTCCCCATTTTTATGGTCTCTTTGGGATACAGTACTAGAAGCAATATTGCTGGGTCAAAGGGTATGCACATTTTTGTAGCACTTTGGACATAATTCCAAATTGCTCTTGAGAATGGTTGGATCAGCTCACAGCTGCACCGACAATGAGTTAGTGTTACAACTCTCCTACATGTTTTGCAACATTTATTATCTTCCTGTTTTGTTACATTAGCCAGTCTGCTAGGTGTAATGTGGTACCTCAGAGTTGTTTTGATTTGCATCTCTTCTCTAATCAATAGTGATTTTTTATATGACTATAAATATAGAAAAAATAGAGCATTTTTTATATGACTATAGATAGCTTTAATTTCTTCCTCTGAAAGCTGCCTGTTCATATCCTTTGATCATTTATCAGTTGGGGAATGACTTGTATTCTTGTGAATTTGATTCAGTTCTCTATATATTTTAGAAATGAGGCCTTTATGACAGACACTAGTTGCAAAAATTCTTTCCCAGTTTTCTGCTTCCCTCCTAATCTTGGTTGCATTGAGTTTGTGCAAAAACTTTTCAATTTAATGTAATCAAAATTATCCATTTTGCACTTCACAATGTTCTCTGTCTCTTGTTTGGTCATAAATTTCTCCTTTCTCCATAAATCTGACAAATACACTATTCCTTACTCCCCTAAATCATTTATATTATCAGCCTTTATACCTAGATTATGTATCAATTTGGATTTGAACTGGAAATCAAGGGGATGCCCATCAACTGGGGAATGGTTGAACAAGTTGTGGCATATGAATGTAATGGAATACTATTGTGCTAGGAGAAATGATGAACAGAAGGACTTCAGACAGGCCTAGAAGGACTTATATGAACTGATGCTGAGTGAAATGAGCAGAACCAGGAGAACATTGTACACAGTAACAGCCACAGTGTGTGATGACTGTTTCTGATAGACTTAGCCCTTCACAGCAATGCAAGGACCTAAAACATTTCCCAAAGGACTCTTGAGGCAAATTTCCATCTACATTCAGAGAAAGAACTATGGAACTGGAATGCAGAATGAAGCAGAATGTTTTCTCTTGTGTTATGTTTTGTTTTGATTTTTCTCATGGTTTCTCCCATTCATTTTAATTCTTCTGTGCAACATGACTGGTGTGAAAAATGTGTTTAATAAAGATGTATGCCTAGAAATCATCATGTCATCTCAGAGGGGGAGAAAATTTAAGACTTATGGAAGTGATTATTGAAAACTGAAAACAAATTAATTATTTTTTTTTAAAAGAACTACTTTGGCTGCATCCCACAAAAAAGAAAAAGAATTACAAGTTTCATCTTCCCACGTAGAGATGTAAACAATTCAGCTTCAGTGAATCTCTTATGGTTTCTTTTCCCTTTTTTACCTTTGTAAGCTTCTCTTGGGTCTTGATATTGGAGATATTCTAGTCTTCTGTTTATGAAAGTTTGAAATCTTTCTATTTCATAAAATGACTGTTTCCCACCCCTTTAAGGATTTGATTTAATTTCACCAGGTAGGATATTCTTGTTTCTAGTTCTAGCTCCTTTGACTTTCAATATATCATTTTCCATAAACTCTGATTCTTTCATGTTGCAACTGTCAAGTCTTGTGTAATCCTGATTGTAGCTCTCCAATATTTGAATTGTTTTATTCTAACCACTTTAAGTAATTTTTCCTTCACCTGATAGTTCTGAAATTTGTCTATGATGTTCCTTGGAGTTTTTATTTTAGGATATCTCTCCTAAGGTGATAAGTGGATTCTTTCAATGCCTGTTTTGCCCTCCAGGATATCAGGGCAGTTATCTCTTGGATCTATTTTTCAGGTCAAAATCTTTTTCTATTGAGATATTTTACATTTCCTTTCTTTTTTTTTTCATTTTTTTTATTTGTTTGATTGATTCTTGGTGTCTCATAGTCATTAGTTTCCACTTGCCCAATTCTAACTTTTAAGGAGTTGTTTTCCTCAGGTAGCTTTTGTGCTCCTTTGTCCATTTATCCAGTTGTACTTTTTAAGGAGTTATTTTCTTCAGTGGATTTTTGTATCATCTTTTCCATAACCAATTTTACTTTTTAAAGAGTTGTTTTCTTGTTCCAAGCTGTTGACTCTTTTTTCCCCATAATTCTCTTGTATCACTCTCATTTCTTTTCACATTTTTTTCTTCTATCTCTCATATTATTTTAGCTCCTTTTTGAGATCTTCCATGAGTCCTTTCTGGTTTGGGACCACTTCCCATTTTTCTTTGTGGTTTTACTCATAGGTGTTTTGACATTATTGCCTCTTCTAAGTTTTCATTTTGATCTTCCCTGTCGCTATAATAACTTTATATGATCAGATTCTTTTTTGGTTATTTTTTGTTCATCTTTTTGGCCTTTTTCCTTTCTTTTACATTTTGGGCTCTGCCCCTGGGGTGGAAGGGTCACTGTCTCAGGCTTCTTATACTGGAGGCTGGAGGCTCTGGCTTTTTACCTGATGCTGTACTGAGGGAGTGGGATGGAGGGATGGCTGGTGCTACTGGAATCTATAGGGGTCTAACAGCTTACCTTGTGCTGATATAGTATCCCACTGCTGGTGTCTAGCATGTGCTGAGGTTTGTGGGGCTGTTTCTGTGTTTCCCAAGGTCTATGATGAAGTATATAGTGGTCTGGCTTCTGGAGGCTGTTCATTTTCCTGGGCTATGCTGAAGCATGTGGCAGTTCTTGGAGTTGGGATCTGCCTATTCCTCTGGCTATGCTAAAGCATTTGTAGTTTCTGGTGTTGATATTTGCCTACTCCACTGGGTTTGATGAGGTGGGGCTTGCTAAGATGTTTCCTGTCCTGGACTGCACTCTCTCTTTACTTGAGTGAGACAGACCTTTCCTGCTGATCTTACAAATTTCTTGGCTTAAAATTTTTCACCCAATCTTTTTGCTGATTCTGTTGTTTCAGTATTTGTTTGGGGTCACTATATTATGGTTATTTGGAAGTGAATATGGGAGAGTTATAGTGATTTACTGCTTATTTTGCCATCTTGGCTTTCAGAAGTTCTAAAGGTCATATTTAAACTCAGGTCTTCCTGGTTCCAGGTTCATAACTCTATCTACTACCTTTAAAAAGATAATTTTTTAAAGTACAAAAAAAGGACTTATTGATTGTGGAATTATGTATGAGATACATGTACCTCATGCATAATATAACAGGAATAACAGATAAAGCATAGAAGAAAGTTACTAGTTAGATTCATATTTAAATTGGGGAAAGACAGTACAAAAAGGAAGTTCAGCTAATGGGCAAATGGAAAGACTTGGAAGTCCTCAGGGTACCTGTAGTGGGGGAAATGGACAGGCTCATGCAGGCATCCTTAGATTGTTAGTCAGTTGGATAATAGTATTGAAAAACTGTAGGCCATACAAACAGGGCAGATGGTAAAACTTGTTTAGTGGTCTGTCTTACCTGAAAGAAGACTTAGTGTTTCATTAATCTAAGCCATGTGAACTGTCAGTCTAGATGAGTGGTAGATGGTCTAGGGCAAGAATCTTATTTGCATTTGACAGAGATAAGGTGATATGTGCCTTTCTCTTATTAATAAGTATGAACAATTTCCAAGATGCTGATAGTATGTATACATTTTTTGTTTGTATTATTAAAAAAATAAAACATCAGCACATGGAAATACTTAGAAAGCATATAAAAATGAAAGAGAGAAATAGCAAAGTTAGCCATGGAATATAGCTCTACATAAAGGGGGGAAGGTGTAAGAGAAAATGTTTTAGAGATTGTATTGTGAGGTTAAAAAATAATGCTTTAAGCTAAATTCAATAGCTCCAAATATTGATTGAGTCTTCTCCCTGAGAAGTGAATCTCAGTTCAGTTACTTTTCTGGCTAATCTTTGAGCTAGGATCTTGTCTTCAAACTTTAAATGAGCAAGAACAGTTGTTAATTCAAGCTCATGTCCCAAGTAATACCATCCAGCTTAGTGATTTGGTCTCTGTGAACAATATCCTTACTTTGACCTGTTTTTCAATCATTTTTCTTGCAGTTTTTCATTCTTTTATTCATATCCTTGGTGACAGTTTGGTTACCTGTGCATACAAGTTTCTACATATTTTGGATCTTGGTTTACTTAATCTCTTTGGCAATTGCTTGTAACTTTGCTCTTTGATTTGTGTGCTGCCCAGAATGTGTACCACTTGCATTCAGAGAATAGTGTGGACCTGGAAGATCCCGATATCATCTTGTACCTCATTTCTTCCATCAATTACACAGTCTTCCCTGATATATACAATGTTGGACTCTGATCCTAAATGCTCCTGCTGACACTGCCTTCCAGAGTCATTAAGCCTATCACTGGGGCAGTCCCCATGTCCCATTTATAGCACTTCTTGCTCATTTCCAATCTCTTGAAAGGATTGGTAAGTAAGAAAGAGACCCTGATCTTCACCTTCTTTTTAGAAGCTTGCCTAAGAAGTAAGAATGATCCTGAGGATATAATGAGTGATGGTGGCACATTGGCATCATGGAAGTGACAATGGAGAGAACATGAAATATAGCAGCTCCTGTTCTGTATCTGTGTCTTGCCAAGGGATCAGGGGTGAGAAAAGGAAAAGCCAACATTTGATAGGATGGTGAGGGACAAAATGTCTTCAGACTTTATGAGTGTCAAGAAAGTGCCAAGGGAAGAGAGTAAGCTAATTAAGGTAAGAAGGAATTTGTCAAAAATGACTTAGTTTCATAGAATCATAAAATCTGAGTACCTAAAAGAATCTCAGCAGCAATGTATTACAAGCCATATGTGAAAGGAATACTCAAGGGGAATCTACCCTTGTTTGAAAATCTGCATGAGAAGGAAACTCAACCACCTCTCAATTGAGCCCACTTCACACTTGGGGCACTTTAGTTGTTAAAATATATTTTTTTCCTGACATTAAGCCCACAATAACATCATTGAAGCTATCTCCTCTTAATCTTGGTTTTGCTCTCAGAGGCCAAAGAAATTAGACCTAATCTCTCCTCCAATAGCAGCCATTCAAATAATTGAAGACAACTATCATTCCATGCTACCTTGAGTCTCAAATCCCTTTCTGGGAAGACAGTGTCCTCAATTTCTGAGGCTGTCCCCTCTAGAACATTGGTATGTTACCCTAGTGATGAATCACATTGTGAGTAGCATATATATCCCCAAGTCTGGGGCATGGGTCAGGTTCAGCCACTGTTGGCAAATGAGCAAAAGATACCTTTTGCATGATGTAATGGTAATTACGAGAGTTAAAGATCTTCCCCACCCTTTAATGGGCCTGCCCATTAAGGGAAGTTTGATTAGGGGAGATTTGTTTTGTAGGAAGGCTCTCACCTTTTCTTAATTTCTAGTTAGGCACTGATTATCAAGGTTTATGATGCCCTCTACCTCTGAAAAATGTGTTAATACTCTGAGGTAAGGTTTTAATCTGGGGCTTACTTTTTGGAAGAAGATTTATGTGTCTCTATGAGACTCTGGGAAGCCACTAAGGAGCCCCCTGGCTTTGAAAACCAGATGTTATGCTTCTCTCTCTAGTAACTATGTATGTATGTAATGGTCAGACAGTTGGATCTGTTTGTTGATCTCTGATGTATGTATTGCTTATGGTAAGACATTTAGAAGCCCTGTCTGTTAATCTATATTTCTCTCTTTGTATTTTCTCTGAAGTTCAGGGTGCTGACTTTTTCCCCTGAACTAAGTGAATGATATATGTGCTTGATTAAAGTAGATTGTTCCCCTCTTTGTTTCCTTTTAGAAAAGGAGATCTAAGAACCTGTATAGCAGGCCTTCCTGTTGGGTCTGTTTTAGCCTTGTTTTAGCCTTTGTTTTAGTGTTGCTGTCACACATTATTCCAGGAAACTAACAGTGTATTTGCCAACTTTTTGAGATTCTCTGAGCTCTTTTCCTCTGTCAATCTTGTTGGAGCACTTGCATTCCTCCCAAGAACAAGACAGGGACTATGACACCAATAGTGGTCATACCTCCCTGTCAGAGTGTCCCAAAAGCTATGTCCACAGACCTTGCATGTAACTTCCTCCCACAATATCTGACACAGTTTTCCAGAGTTCATGGCTCCAAAATCCATCTCAATTCCTCTTCCATGATCCTACCCTCCAGTCCTGGGAAACTCTCCAGAGATTCCAGCAGACACAGTGCTTAGAACAGAGTAATCACAAATGCCTTTTTCATCATCCATCCATCCATCCATCCATCCATCCATCCATCCATCCATCCATCATCCATTTATTCATTCATTCTCAGCAGAAGGGGAGAATGAAAGAGGATAGGTACTGGGACAAACACTGAGCTGGATCATTCCCAGCACATTGCTGGGCACATAGTAGTCATTTAATAAATTATTGTTGGTTGATTGAGCTTTTATTTGTATGCCAAAACACTTAGCACAGTGAATGGAACACAGTAAGCTCTTCATAAATGCTTGTTTCCTGAGCTGTGAATGTTGGACAAGGTGGCAGGGAAAAAAAGTAGTCCTAGGTTCTGAATCATAGAGATTACAGCATTAGGATGCAAGAACTTACCAGTTATAGAACAGAAGACACTTTTAGCCTTAATCAATCCCAAGGCTATAATTATAATTTTGGTATGAAGATGTCTCTGTCAGTGATATGTCTCAAATGGAGTTCCCGCAGTTGATTAAAGTCAGAGAGGAGGGCCTCGGCTGGTGGTTTGGGGAACAAGAGTGTTTGTAGGAGGTGAAGATGATGAATATCTCTTTCACTTTCACATTCCTTTCCCCCATGCCTGTCAGCAGTCCCTTGCCTGTCTATGGATCTTGCGCACTTTCTCCTACTTGACTTGATGATCTTGGCTCTGATGCATCACACCTGTCTGTTTCTACCATCTCCACATCTTTACCATCTCAGATGTCCCTCATGGCCTTTGGGGGATGGTTCTTCCTCTTGGATGCTCTAGAAGAATCCTTGATGACCATGGGGGATTAGGCTGTGATGCTCAGCTTGCTTGCCTGGCTCGCTTTATTTATCCTGATTTGTTATCAGCAGTCTTCCCCAGCTTTGTCAAGCCCATCTCCATTGCTAATGTTGTTTCCCCAACAGACTGAAGAGACAAATCTCTCAGACAACAACTTTTTTTTTCCTTCTTGAACTGACTGCTTTACATGCCACCAAGGAATCTTTTTCAGGGCGTCTCATTTGGAAATGTTCTAGTCTTGCAATCTGTAAGCAATTGCCTTTAAGACACAGTCAGAAACAGCTTCATTTTCTTTCAGTTTTCCTCAACTACAGTTAAATTAGGCCTCATAGTAGTTGATCAGTGTCTGGGAGAGTATAAACTGTAGCCTTCTGGCTTGGTAGCTATAATAAAAGATAGGTCTAAGGGATGATGTAACAAATGTATCTCACTTCTCCAACAACTTGAAAGCATGTTCCAGGTAACAACTCACATTTCTGGGAGTTGTTTGGACACTTATTATCCATGTGACCCTGAATAAATCATTTCATGTCTCTGGGCTCCATTTTTCTCATCTGCAAAATGAGGGAGCTGGACTAGATGGATGCTGAGGTTCATCCCAGCTCTCGATTATAATTTCCTATGAACCTACAAAGTACTTTCTCCATGGTGCCAGAGTTAAGTTAAAGATTAGAATATGAACCCAGGTCTCCTGGCTGTCATGCTATTGCTTTGCACTACCTTTTATTGAGCATCACTGACCCAACTGAGCCATTATGCCAAACGGATGAATTGAGGCAAGAAGGGTCTTGGAATCTATTTTTGGAGTAGCCCTGGAATTATAGGTTAACTGATCTACCTGCCTTCAACTTTGGTGAGGACAAGAGAAGGGGAGAAAAGGACTAAATTGCACTGTGCAGAGCTGAATACAATTAGCACAGAAAAAAAAGTATTCTGACTCAGGGTAGAAGACCCTGAATATCAATGGAGACTGATAAGCAACTATCTTTTGAGGATGGGCCAAACTGTCTTGTAAAATAGCCAGATGAAACTGCTCTGCCCCAAAGGCTCTGTGTGATGCATTACTCTATTTTTATTGGCTCCCAAACCCTTTGTGATTTTCATGTGTTAACTACTTTTTCTATTACTCCCTGGATCACCTTGCTAAGAGACTATAATACAGCAGCACTAGGAATAATAAGCATCCTACCAATAATAGCAAACAATAACAATAACCCCCTGTGATCATGCAGCATTTTTATTGTTCAAAACACTGTTCCATATACACTGGAATTTCCCTGCAATGTTATTTGTTGTAGAGCTTTTTTCTATCCAAGGGATGGTCAGGTTGAATCCTGTCCAAGAGGTCTTAGTTACTTAAGGACCCAGGGGATCCTTTTTATGAGGCATTTTCACATAAGACAATCTTAGAGTAGGTATCCTAAAGATATATACAGTATCATCTCATTTTATTGTGTTTTTTAATCTGAGTTAAGAAGGGCAGTTATTTTTATCCATTTTATGAGTGAGGATGCTCTAGAGAAGGGGAAAATGAGATATAAAGAGGTCAGGGTATCTTTTTTTTTATCCCCAAGGTGGCACACAAGCCTGGGACTAGAACCCAAGTGTCATGATTCCCAAATCCAGGTTATCTACATGTGGACATGAAGTATTATAGTTGGCACAGTAAATTTCTCTCCACCTACAAGGCTCTCCTCTCCAAATGAAGTTACCCATGAAAAACCAACTCAAATGAAATAAAAAATTTTAGTAAGTAATTTAGTTGGGATAAATATAAAATCCTACCTGTGCATTCAAAAAATTAATTGCAGAAGTATGAGGAACAACTCATTTGAAAAGGATACAAATCAATGAGACTCCGTCTTCTCCTTTTCTTTTTTTTCTTTTTTTTCAATTTTCAAATTTTGCAATTTTCTTTTTTATTTATTTATTTATTTATTATTTTTTTATTTTTTAATGTTTAACAATCACTGCCATACAATTGTGATTTTATTCCCCCCACCTACCCCCCACTACCCCCCTCCCTCCCCATGACTGCATACAATTCTGTATAAATTCTACATATACTTTCCTATTGAGTATATTTTCACTATAGTCATGCTATGTAGTCAGACTAAGATAAATGAAAGAAATCGTATAACAAATCAGAACATGATACACAAACACATACACATACACAAACATGATCTGTTACATTATGTGAGTGACTTCCATATTTCTCTCTCTGAGTGTGGAAGGCATTTTGCCTTGAGAACCACCATTGGGATTTTTTTTTTTTTTTGTACGAAGTTCTTGTGTTATTACAAAAATCTAAGTCTACCAGAAAAAACTCTCACACACTGTGGTCGTTGCTGTGCATAAAGTTCTCCTGGTTCTGCTCCTTTCACTCAGCATCAGGTCATATAAGTCCTTCCAGGCCTCTCTGAAGTCTTCTTGTTCATCATTTCTTATGGCACAATAGTACTCCATTACATTCATATACCATAATTTATTTGGCCATTCCCCAATTGGTGGACATCCCCTTGACTTCCAGTTTTTGGCAACTACATAGAGTGCTGCTATAAATATTTTTGTACTTGTGGGACCCTTTCCCATTTTTATGATCTCTTGGGGATATAGTCCTAGTAGCGATATTGCTGGGTCAAAGGGTATGCACATTTTTGTAGCCCTTTGGGCATAGTTCCAAATTGCTCTCCAGAATGGTTGGATGCGCTCGCAGCTCCACCAACAATGAATTAGTGTTCCAACTCTCCCACATCCTCTCCAGCATTTATCATTTTCTTGTTCTGTCATGTTTGCCAATCTTCTAGGTGTGATGTGGTACCTCAGAGTTGTTTTGATTTGCATCTCTCTAATCAATAGTGATTTAGAGCATTTTTTCATATGATTATAGATAGCTTTAATTTCTTCTTCTGAAAATTGCCTGTTCATATCTTTTGACCATTTATCAATTGGGGAATGACTTGTATGATTATACATTTGGGTCAGTTCTCTATATATTCTAGAAATGAGGCCTTTATCCCCGAGCTTAGCTGTAAAAATTCTTTCCCAATTTACTACATCCCTCCGGATTTTGGTTGCATTGGGTTTGGTTGTGCAAAAACTTCTCAGTTTAATGTAATCAAAGTTATCCATTTTGCATTTCATAATGCTTTCTATCTCTCCTTTAGTAAAGAATTCTTCCCTTCTCCATAGATCTGATAAATACACTATTCCTTGCTTCTCCAGTTTATTCATGGTATCAATCTTTATACCTAAATCATGTACCCATTTGGACTTTATTCTTGTGTACGGTGTCAGGTATGGGTCTATGCCTAATTTCCGCCACACTGTTATCCAGTTTTCCCAGCAATTTTTGTCAAACAATGAGTTCTTATCCCAGAAGCTGGGGTCCTTGGGTTTATCAAACAGAAGGTTGCTATATTGCTTGCCTACTGCATCTTGAGTGCCAAGTCTATTCCACTTGTCCACCTCTCTGTTTCTTAGCCAATACCAAGTGGTTTTGATAATTGCTGCTTTATAGTAGAGTTTGAGGTCTGGTAGCGCTAGGCCACCTTCCCAAGCATTTCTTTTCATTAGTCCCTTTGATATTCTGGACCTTTTGTTTTTCCAAATGAATTTTGATATTATTTTATCCAGCTCTAGAAAGTAATTGTCTGATAGTTTAATTGGTATGGCACTAAATAAGTATATTAATTTGGGTAGAATTGTCATTTTTATTATATTAGCATGGCCTACCCATGAGCAACTAATGTTTTTCGTCTTCTCCTTTTCTGAGCCACTGGTCTGGAATCTATAGACACATACACACACACACACACACACACACACACACACACACACACACACACACACACACGCACGTACAGATATAATTTAAATTGGCACAATTCAAGGTTTTTGTGTTAAAATCTCCAATTTCTGTTAGGCCCTCTGTCTGGTTCCCTTAAGTCTATCTGTCCTGCCCTTTTAGATGTAACATCCTTAAGAAGGGACATTGGGTACAAATATGTTTTTGTATCTCTAAGGAATTTTGAACCAGAGAAGCTCAGAGGTGGGAGAAATGTAAGGGGTTGCCTAGTCCAACAAGTTAGGGCAGTAACCTCTTCTGTGGTGAAGACTTACAGTGATGAAAATCCCAGTAACTGCTAAGGAAAACCATTTTGCTTTTAGGTAATTCTAATAACTTGGAGAATTTTCATTACATTGAATTGAATCTTCTGTTTTTGGTGACTTTTCCTCACTTTAGCACACATTGGATGGCCATAGGGTGGGTATGCTGTGTATTTATTTATTCAAGTTGAAGTTGGTGAGATCAGAGATTCTTAATCTGTGGTCTAAGAACTCAAAAAGTGAATAACTATATTTCAGTCTAATTCATTTACTTTGTAATCTTATGGATTTTATTTTATGTATTTAAAAAATACTCTGGAGAAGGGAATCATAGGCATCAACAGACTGCCAAAAGGGTCCACTACAGAGAAAATGTTTAGAACCTTCAGCTAGATGGTCTCTGCCATCTAGAACAGGATTCATCAATTTCATGAGACTATGAATGCCTTTTAGTTATTCTCTTGGGGAAAAGATAAGTCAAGGTACATCTCTATTTCTTGCAGTAGACATTCAAATATGTGAATATATAATTTCCTCTCTTTTTCAAACTAGTCATCCACAGCTCTTGAAACTAACCCTTGCATGTAATGGTTTAAGTGCCCTCCCTACTCTGGTCACTCTACTTTGGATGTTCTCCAGATGGTTAGTGTTCCTTCCAAAATGTGGTGCCCAGAACTGAAGACAATGGTCCAGATGGAGCTTGATCAGAACAAAAAAAGATTTGACTATCGCTTCCTTCATTGTGGATGATATAAACTTTTTTTTTTAGTGCAGCCTGTGGGCACATAAAAAAAAAAAAAACTGTCATATCATACTAAATCATATATGACTTTCAGTCCTTTAAAACCCTTAGCCATCTCCCTCTGCCCCCCTCACAATTGTTTCATATTACTCTCCTCCCCTGTAGTTGTGGAATTGATTTTTTGAACATAAGTAAATGACTTTATATTCATTTCAATTTATTGTCATCTTATTAAATTTACCTTATTATTCTAGCCTGTCAAGTTCCTTTGGGATCCTGACTCTGTCATGTGAAACATTTAAACTGTCCCTTTCAGATTTGTATAATTCATGAATCTGCCAAATATATCATCTACATCTTTATCCAAGTCATCAGTAAAAATTGTAGGTGGAGAGGTTCCAGGACAGAGTCCTACAACTTCTTAGAAATTTTTCTCCAGGTCGACAGTGCTGGAGCCAAGTATTAACAATGCTTGGCTCCAGCAGACACTAGGATGCAAGAGACCTAAGTTCTTTGTTCAACCTCTGCTGGCTGTGTAAGCTTGAAAAAAAATCTCTTAAATTCTCTGTGGCTCACTTTCCTCATATATAAAATAAAGGGGGAAGATTAAATTACCTGTAATGTCTCTTCCAGGCCTTACATTCTATGTTCTTCATTTCAGTTAGGCACAAAGATTGGGGCCAGAGTTTATTTGTATAACTAGACTGGATGACCTAAAAGCCCTCTGGGATCCTTTTCAATTTGTCTAGGGTACACTTTGGTGTTAAAGACCAAGAGACTGCACAACACTCTGGGATATCTAGAGGCATGGAGGCATGCTATAGCCAAGAGAAAAATGCTGTTGCTATTCTGTGTAAGATTATAAAGCATTGATGATGTTTCTTGTTTCTGTTGTTCCTCCTCCTCCTCCTCCTCCTCCTCCTCCTCCTCCTCCTCTTCCTCCTCCTCCTCCTCCTCTTCTTCTTCCTCCTCCTCCTCCTCCTCCTTCTTCTTCTTCCAAGCACATGCAGATGGTAGCATGAGCTGAGATTCTGAACAGTTCAGGTGATTCCAAATCCACTGCAAGTTGTGGTGCTAGTCATTCATTGAATGTCCTTTGGTGGTTTCATTAGCCTAGGAGCTAAATGAGGAGATAACCTATGTCATACAAGTAGACAGAAGTCCATCTGGTACATGTAGGGGGCAGAATGGAGCCTAAAACTTTCTAAACTGGTGGGCGAAAAAGAGGTCATATTTTTCCCTTATCTTGATATTGACCAATCAATCAGTCAAGAAACATTTATTAAGTATTTTAATTGTCTACCTTCCAAACCAGGTACTGTAGGAGAGACGAGAGAGTATTTAGTGTCTTTTCTTAAGATGCAGAGGGTATCCCTTTTGTTGAATATGGTTGAAGTTAAGCCCCTGTGATAATTTCCTCCTTAAGGTACAGGTATGGAATATTTGCAACTTTAACATTCTCTGAAGTAGAGTTAAACAAAATGATCAGAGGACTTGGATGTGAATCCTAACTCCTAATTTCCTATCCTTGAGGCCTCAGGCAAGTTATTTCACTTCCATGAGTTGGTTTCATCATTTACAAAATGAGAAGTTTAGACTAGATCAACTCTGTTTCCTTCTAGTTCTAAAGCAGAGGTTCCCAAATATTCCTTTCCAAAAAAAATTTAATACCTCCCCCTCAGAAATCTACTTTCTTCAACCCTTTATTTTTTTGAAATATGCATCATTTGGAAAAATATAAAGTTGTTTTTAATGACAATCTTAAAATTAATAATTTATTGTAAATTTCTGTTTTTTTCTGCATTGAAATGCCAATGATTCAATATTGTGTTATGTAACCACGTAGTATCGTATTATAAACAAGTCATTACACACACATATTCCTATCAATGAATGCTGGACTTCCTTACAATACCTGACACACTTGCCTGCAAACACTTACTTGTTAAGACCTGTGTGCAGACTTGACCACTGATAAGTTATAACTTGCATTTTGCGTATTTGAAAATTGATGTAATTAGTATGATTTCAACTCTGTTATACAACAGATGAAACATGTATGAGGGTTTTTCAAAAGTTTCTTTCCTTATGCTTCCATCAACCTCTTATTTTTATTCAATGACCCCCCCCCCCCAAATGCACCCTAGTCTATTATCCGCCACTACCAACACTTCATTTCCCCCCATAATTACAGTGCCCTCCCCCACAGAGGGGCCACTTTGGAAACTTGTGTCAGTCTAAAGAGAAGATATTTTGATCTTTTGGTATTAGAATTTCCTCCTTCTGGCTTCCTCCCTCCTTCTTTGATCCTAGGGGAAGCTAACTTTAATACACAGGTTAGAATTGAAGGTCACATATTCCCCACCATTGCTGACCTCAATTTCTTCATCACATAATCAGGGAGATAATCAGAAAGTCCTGTGTGGGAAAGAAGGAAACATTGACTGCAGCATGGAAAAAAAAATGTCCTCCGGAATCTTAGCAGGATACTTTGGCTCACATCAAGGAACTTCCTGGTACAATGTTCACCACTCAGATTGTACATCACACTTCATTCCTACCCATTCAGTTATGTTGTGCTATTTTGCCCTAGAGTCATTTGTATCTGTGTTGTATGTCCCTCTTAGGTTATAAACTCTAGAGAGGTAGTACAATATAGGAGAATATGATTTGAACTTGGAGTCAGGAAGATTTGGATTCAAATTCTGTCTCTGACATTTATTAACTCTGTGATAATCACCAAGTCACGTAAACTCTAAATCTAAATTTCCTGTTCCAAAAGCAAAAGATGAAGCCCATGGTGTACTTATTTTATAAGATTATTTCAGAGATCAGATGAGATAATATAGGTAAACATTCCTTGCAATCTTCTAAATACCCTATAAATATTTGTATTGACCAGTCTTTCATCCCTGGGAGCTCTATTACTCTGGAGATTCTTGGGGATGACAATGGTGATGAAAATTCCAATAAATTTATAAACAAGCATTTATTAAGTGACAACTGTGTGCCAGACACTGTGATACAAAATGAGGCAAAAGACAATCCTTTCTCTCAAGGAGACTGTAATTGAATGGAGAAACTTATAATCAACAACTTCCATCTAACTAGTGCGTGATGGTTTGCTAGGAATTCATAGGTAACTATGGTACCTATGTAACTAGGAACTAGGTACTATGTAACTGTAACTAGGAACTAGGTAACATAAATATTATTATTTTAATTTTATCCATGAAGAAGATCATAAAACTAACACATGTTGCTGCTGAGATCTGAACCCAGTCCAAGACTACCCAACTTCCTTGCTGAATTTTATCTTTCCTTGACTAAGGATACTACTTTTTTTCACTAGGCACCTGCCTAAGTTTGGGGCTTTCAACCTTAATTACTTAATTGGTTCTGTGATACCTGTGCTTGGAAGAAAATGTCACTGAAAAATTTAAAGCATTGTTAAGGGAGCTGCAAAAGTGCCATGTTGTCTTTTTTCCCTTCTAATTACTTCATTTGTAAAGGCTTGATTTACGGAATATAGGTTTCTTTCCCACACATTGCTATTCAGTCAAGTCACCTATGTGGGAATTTCCTTTCCTAAAAGGCAAACCATAATAAGGAGAAATCATTGATGATATCTGAATCATTGGTCTGATTTGTGGTCCCTAGTCATTGAGGAGGGAAGGGGAAGTAGCATACTGGACATCACTAAGAGCCCACAAACTTTGTTGCACCTCCCATGACAATGTGATTTCATTTTGAATAAGAATGTTTTTGGAATAAGATTGCTATAATATACTTGTATACAAGTGCCTAGAAGTTAGTAGGCTGTTAACAAAGATTTGTTGTTGAAATGGAGGTAGTCGATGGTCCAAGTACCATACTTCTTTCCAGGAATCAAAGAAACAGTTGCTAAGGTAGATCCCCAAAGTCAAAGGCAGGGAGGGCAGAGAATCAAGGAGGATTAGAACGAATATCAGTGCCAGAGAAGAAACTAGGGAACTATATATCCCTTTGGATCCCTTCAGAAGGATTTTGATGGAGCCAGGAAGTGGCCTAGTCTTTAGGGATAGAGCCAAATCAACCTGTTAAGAAACACTGAGAGCCAAGCACAGCAGCCAGGAGGCTCATTGGCTGTGTTTGAAAGGGGTCTGAGAGCCTGGGCTTCTGCTGAGGTCTGCTGAGGCTCCATTCAAAGGCTAAACTGGGAAGGGGGTCCTTGTGATGTTACCAGATGGCTCTGTATTTCTTGCTACAAAGGCTGCTAATCTGTGTGGGTGTTTCCCTGGAGAGATTTCACTTCATCCACTGGGGCTGTAAAATTCTAAGTTATGAAATCCAGGGAAGCCCAACTGTCCTCATTCTCTTTGCTTGCAGTTTTCTCCATCACTCTCGAAAACTGTGGGAGACGGTCATGAAGGAATGCAGGTTAAAAATATAGAGACAAGGGAGGCATTTTCATTATTTTTGGTTTCTGACAGTTCCTCTTTAGTTCTGGTTACTTTCTAACAATGAGGGAGGACTATAAAGGGAATTCTATTAGGCAACTCCCAATTGTGTTTTAATTGGGCCAGGGAAACCATGGGTAATTGGAATGCACATGTTTCTGCCTAAACCTCTCTTTCACCAGCAGGGGCCAGCCTCGCCCCCTCAATATAGGAGCAGCCCCAAATTAGGCCTTACCTGGGCTCAGTAGGAGGTTCATATGATGATAGATTCAGTCTTGGTGGGAACTAAGAGATCAGTGAGCCCAACTCCCATCATTTGTTGGTTTTTTTTTTCCTTTTATGCAAAAATAGCTTTTTCTTTCTTTTTTTGGCCTTTCCTTTTAAATCAGTTTTTCAAATAACAGTTATTTTCTCTCCATAATTTCCCACTCCTCCCAAAAGAAAAGCAAAATTCTTGTAACAAATACGCATAGTCAACAAAATAAATTCAACACTGCCCATATCCAAAAATGCACATTATTCTGTGTACTTAGGCTACAAGCTTTGGGAGAACAATTTCTATAATAACAATACTGCAGAAAAGAACCACTCTGATCAATACAATGAGCATCCATGATTCCAGAGAACTACATACAGATGAAGAATTTACAAAGGAGGAAACTTAGGCCTGGAAAGGTGAAATCTTTGCTCAAGGTCATACAGATAGTAGGTGATAGTGGTGGAATTCAAACCCAGCCCTCGCAGAGGCCACTTAGTCCAGGATTTACAGTTTCCAGATAAGAGATCACATAAGAACACAGGTGGCTCATGGCTTCAGAGCTAGAAAGAACCTTACGAATTCTTGAGTCACTCTTTGAGAGATGAAAAGACCCAGGTCCAGAGAGGTATATGTACTTGGCCCAGGTCTCATAGTGGTGGGGCCCAAATTACAGACCGGGCCTTCTGATTGCAGAACCCTTATCATTCACCACATTTTTTGATGATTCTTCCTAGACTAGAAGAGATGTTTCCTGATCCCAGTTTAAACACTCAGTTCACCAGTCTTCCTCCCTACCTCCGCCATTTGCTTTTCTGAATAGGAGTGAGGTTCCCCATACTGTTCCTTGGACATTCCCTGAACTTATGATTCTGATAAGTCAAGAAACGTCCACAAGTTTCAGTAGGACAATGCCAGCATACAGGACCCTGGATAGTGTGCACCCTGGATTATATAATTGAATTCAGTGCAGCTTGTAAACCCAATACTATGGTGCAACAGAAGTCTCTTAATTGGGATGGGGGAAAAGTTAGTGCTTGGAAAATTAGCTTAGGCTGACACTGCTCCCTTTATACTTCTGATGGATTGGAAAGCTACTGCAGAGAGGTAGAAGAGGGTAGTACACTATACTTAGTTGTAAGCCATTTTCTAGTGACACCCTTTCCATCCCCCTTGTTGCTATTGGGAAGTAGGGGAATGAACTTCCCTGCCTTCAGGTTCCATTTCTTCTACTCTCAATCTTGTAAGGTAACATGGCTATCCAGTCACTGCTAGAGCTTCATTTGGGGGCCCTAGGAGCACACAAGGTAATTATCAATTCTTTTACTATAACCAACCTAAAGAGTTGTGTGTGGGCAACAGAACACATTGGGAAATAGCTCCATGAGCCCGCACTCAGTTTCTTGCTTATGGTTAATGATGACTTAAGGAAGCAGCACAGCTTCCCCTCATAGCCTAATTAGCTGATTCGGATTTCGCTTTCTGGACTATTTGTCAGTGGTGTGCCTCCTTCATCCTTATTGATCGTTTTCTTCATGCAAACAAAGCTCATTATTTCTGGATGGGAACTGGGGGTGAAGAGTGCTACATATAGTTCACTAAATATCTGCAAAAAATGACTTCTGGTGGCAATGAGGGGGGGACTGAATGAGGATGGGGGAGTAGATAGAGCATTCTCCTTAGAGTCGGGGGACCTAGGTTCAAGCCTCTTCTCTGACACATACTGACTAAGCGACCCTTGGCAAGTCACTCTATTTCTTATTGCCTCTAGACAATTGTTTAACTAACAAGTTGCAGAACAGATGTCAACCTTTATTGGGAAAGGGCAGTACCTTACCCTGGAGCTTATACCTTATACCAATTACCCTTTACTAATTAATTCACAAGCACAATATCATCCCCTTATTCCTCAATGGAAAAAAATAGTGAGACTATGTATGAGTGTGCATATGTATGGGGATGTTGCATGTATATTTGCTCTTGTGTGCGTGTATGTGTGTGTGTGTATGTGTATAATATGTAACAAATATATGGGTGACATATATTTAGGTTAAAATTTCAGTTGTTCCACTTATAACTTATGTGACTGAGCAAGTCTCTGTCTTTTCTAGGCCCAGTTCCTTCGTATATAAAATACAAAGTTTGGAATGGATGATCTGTAAGATATCATTCAGCTCTGCCACTCACTCTGTCACATTGAACAAGTCACTTTAACTCCCTCCCTGAGCCTTCATTTTCTCATCGATAAAATAAAAAAGATTGTACTAGATAGACTGAAATTCCTTTCAGCTCTAAATTTCTGAACCCTTCTGTACATGTGTTCATATGAATGCACATGTGATAGTGGGAGTGTATGTATGTGTGTGTGTGTGTGTGTGTGTGTATGTGAGAGAGAGAGCAAGAATATGTCAATATCTATGAACATTTTTTCAGTGTGTAAAAGTGTGAGTGCATACCAGTGTTGTTATGAAGGTAGGTATATACATATATGTGTTCGTGTGTGTGCCTTTATCTGAGAAGGAAAAATAGCTTTTAGAAAGTTCCTGGGTAACTGGAGATGTCTGGCTGAGATTATTAGTCCTTATCTTTTCTGGTTTCTCCTGTGTTCCAGAGTGTTAGGAGAATCTGGGGTTTTCTGTAGTCCCTTTATTTTTTGCCAGAACAGACTGACTTCAGCTCTACTTTACATGGGCCTCATGGACCTTGACTGCTCTGTGTAAATCTGGCTTTGTCAAAAAGGAATATGAGGTCTTGGAGGAAATGAGCAAGCTGGCCTTTTATCAAAATGCTTCTCCCCAAAGTGCATTCAATCTGTGGTTTGAAAAGAAAAAAAATCCTCCTTCAAGACTTTTCAGATCACTTATGGCCACTTAGCCTGTAGGTGAATGGCAGCTGTGAATAAAAGAATGACTCTTCCAAACCTGAATCATTGTACCCCATAGTTCTTTGTCCTTAATGACTCATTTTTGCTCCTTTGAACTGGGGAAAGGGGTTCTGATGTCAAGGCAAGCCATTGGTGGTCAGGCAGCAAGTCATGTTCTGCCTCTTCGGTACACTGTGGTCCACAATGGAAATCCCACGACTAGACCCCCTCCCTCCTATTCTTGGCAACATGTTTGATAGTGGAGTCATCATGCTCCTCTTCTAGTGCCTATTGTGGGCAGGTTGCAAATGATTTAATGTGTCATCCTTCCCACATGAAGAGGGCTACTTACCTTTCCAATCCATCTTCATCATTATATAGAATGATGCAGTGCCCAGAACTCTGGCCTTGGAGCTGAATTCAAATCATACTTTGAGCATTTACTAGCTGTGTGAATCTGAGCAAAACCCTCAACTTCCTTGAATAATAGCACTTAAGGTGCCCACATTGTGGTATTATAGAGCATTTTGCAAACTTTAAAGCACTTTATAAACATTATCTTTTTGTCTCTGGGCTGACATTGTTTGAAAGATGTCAGGTCTGAGTTGAGACTTTGGGAAGACTAGAAACCACATGACCAGGCTGCCATTCTTTCAGAGAAATGTACAATTATAACTTTAGAGCTAGAAGTCACCTCAGAAGCCCTCTAGATCAATCTCTTCATTTTAGAAAGAAAGAAACTGAGGTCCAGAAAGGGTAATGACTGACTCAAGAACACATAGATAGTAATTCTAAGAAATGAGATGGAAACATACGTCTTCTGAGTCCAGGACCAATGTTCTTTTCACTGAACCAAGGCAGCCTGGCAATCTCTACAATATGTCGATTTCTCTAGATATAGGGGAATAAGATAAAGTCTACATTTTATATGAAGTCTCTTTCAGTTTTAAAAATAAGGGGGAAAAGCTATGATTCGTTTAGTCAAAAATAATACTACTTGTGAGGCATTGCACACATTTACACAATGGGTTTTTGAAGTTAGGATTCATTGGTAAGATTTGAGGAGTTATTCTGTCCTTGGATTATGATTGAAGTTTGTAGATACATAATAGAGAGGACGTAACTGGTTCACTTGGGATATGGAGCAAAGACTTGGTTGGGGCATGGTCAACACACTACTGTAGTATAAGAAAACCAGACTGGACAGTTATACCATAAATAGCAGCAGTCTCCCTTCATGCTATATTCTCTCTGACTTCTCCACCTAGCAGGCCCTTCATCACTTTCTTATGACCTCCTTGATTTGGGAGACAACATGAACAAAAAGTTCATCAACCACAGCATCCTTATTACTCCTCAACTATCTCACATTATGACATGGACCATACTCTTTTTCAGCAAAAGAAAAATGGTTTGCCCCCATTACTGTCACCCACTGGGTATATCTTGCCTTGGGAAATGGTGATTGAATAGGCTACGTCAATTCAAGGAGATCTTTAAAAAGAGAGGGATTTTTCCACACTTTACTTTTTCTGAGTTATGTATTGTATATTCAGGAATACCTCCAGCTAATGTGATTAATTGGTTCTGTGAAAACATGGCATTAGGTGAAACAACATTACAGGGGGAAGTTAGTTCCATAGGAATATTGTTGTAAGTAGGAGGGACGTTCCTAGGTAGCCAGAATGTGGACAATAAAAGCTTAAAAATACAATTTTTATAGGACCTAAGACTGTAATCTTTATAATGACAATAATAATAAATAATAACTGATATTTAACTAGTGCATTGTATAGTTGACAAAGGACTCTTACACAATGGCCCTGTGAAACAGGCTGAATACCTTTGTTACATGCTCAATTTTCTCCTTCCCTTCTCCCCACCTCCTCTGCCACAGTGATCTCCTTGGTAGGAGGTCCATGAAATAAGCCCCATCCCAAGGAGATAAATGTGCCACTTACTGCCATTTAGCCATCCGGGAGACAGCAATTCAGCATGCCTTCTCATTCCCTCTCCCCTCAGTATCTGGTCAGCAATGGTGTCCACTAGGCTAAAAACTATTAAGAGGGATATACACATTAGGTATAAAGCAACTAAGTAGAAAAAACATACAGAACACTGGATCTGTCAAAATAAAGACACGAATGCAGAACTTACCTTGAGTATTTACTAGCTGTATGACTCTGGTTAAGTCACTTCACTCCTCTCAGTCACTGTTTTCTCATTTGCAAAATGGGGATAATAATAGTACCTGCCTTTGTAGGTTGTGCTAAGGATCAAATAAGGTATTATATACAAAGATTTTTTGGAAACTTTAAAGTGCTATAGAATTATTAACTATTATTAGTTAATTAGTTAATAATTAGTTATTGGTAGCAGTACTGAGAGGATGAGGAGAAAACAATATAACCACCAAGACCCTTGGGGTTTGCCAGAGCTGGCTTAGGCCTTAGACAAATATTGAAGGTTCCAAAGAGGTCACTTGAGTCTGATCATTGAGAAAAGAGTTCCTCAGAGACAGATGGGGAAGGTGGACACTAGCTAATTTACATCTTAGGTGATGAGAGGTTTGGGAACATTATCATATGGATGAATTTTGAGGTCTTAATGATGTTGCTGTGAAATAACATCCATTCATTCATTCATTCAATTCATCCATCTAATGAGCATTTACTGAAGTCCTTCTGTGTATCAAGCACTGTTTGAGTTGTTAAGGAAACAAAGATGGAAAAAACAAAATGAAAATAAGGTCCTTACCCATATTGAACTTATATTCTAAGAAACATTTCTTACATAGGTAAATAATTATATAGTATATTCAAAAGAAATATGAAGAATGGAGAGGACCCTAGCTCCTTCAGTCACCAAGGAAGGTCTTGTGTAAGAGATGATACTTGAGTTAAGCTTTTCCATGTTGTAGAGTGACTATGGTAGTAGCCCCTAAACTCTAAGAATAGTTTTTTTTGAAGGCAACTTTTGGCTTTTCTGATGTCCTTCGTGGTTAATTTTGAGTTGTGTGAAAGAAGTCATCTGGCCCTCTAAGTTCAGAGATACAAGTGTTACATGCAAAGTTCATATTTTATGGAGCTGAGCTATTTGAGTCCAGACTTCAAGCTAGCAGGAAGAGTGGGCTGGCATGAGGTTATCTACTGCCCAAAGTATTCTTGGTATGGCCAACAGACATGAAGGTAAAGCAGGCAGGGTGGAATAATTCCACTGGTACAGGTGATTCAAATAGAAGTGATGTTCAGGGACATTAATGGAAATACTGCAGGTCTCATAAAATACTGCCACTATTCATAGTATGTCCTACAGTGAAGTTGACTTCAGAATGTCAGAAAGCACAGATAACCAGAACTGTGTGAAGACAAGTGGACATACCCTCTGAGCTATCAGCCAGAATGGGAAGTACACAGACTAATATAAACATAGACCAAGGGCCTGATATCAGCTTCCTTTAAGTACTCCTTTTGGATGTCATAGTACACAGCATTTTGAAGAAGTCCCCAAATTCTCTTGAAACTGGTGATTACTAAGACTAGTCACTTTCTTTGGGGGGTTACTATCTAATTGGGCAGTTAGGTGGCACAGTGGATAGAGCCAGACCTAGAGTCAGAAAAACCTGAATTCAAATCCAGTCTCATACATTTACTAGCTGTGTGACCCTGTACAAGTCAGGTAACACTGTTTGCTTCAGTTTCCCCATCCACAGAATGAGCTAGAGAAGGAAATGGTGAAGTACTGTAGTATTTTTGTCAAGAAAATCCAAATGGGGTCATGAAGAGTTGTATGTGATTGAGCAACACCAAGAAGTACATGATCACCATTGAAGTTCATTTTTTGGATTAAAATTGGAGTCAACAATGACCAGTCAAGATATTTTTCTACCTCCATGGTAGTACCAGTTCTCTTTCCACTCTTTTACCTGGTGTGTTAGTCTTGAGTGGCTACTTCTGTTGTTTTCTCTGAGAATCTACTGTCAGCTGTTGGTCCTGTCTATGTTTCTTGAGAGAGTGAACATCTTTGGTTGGATTCTTCAGGTCTTTGTAGGTCAAAGGGTTGCTAGAGAGAGCTAGAAACATCTCAGGAAAAAAAATGTGAGGGTTTAAGTATGATGGTAATTGACTCCCGTCCCCTACTGATAACAGGGGCAGCTGGGTGGTGCAGTGGATAGAGAACCAAGCCTGCAGTCAAGAAGACTCATCTTCCTGAGTTCAAATCTGACTTCTGTGTGACCTTGGGCAAGCCACTCAGCCCTGTTAGCTTCAGTTTCTTCATCTGTAAAAATGAGCTGGAGAAGGAAATAGCAAACCACTGTAATATCTTTGCCAAGAAAACTTCAAATGGGGTCACACAGAGTCAGACACAACTCAAATGACTCAACAACCACTTATTGGTCACTAGTACCCATAAATATTTTCTAAAACAATCCCTTGTCTGCAGCTAGAAAGCTTGGGAAATACCTTCAGAGTATGGCATAGAGGATTGAAAATTCACCTAGCATGCTCACCTGGCACCATTCAAAAATCTTGACTGATCATTGGGATGATTTTGCCAATGGAAAAGAAGCTCAGATTTGAAAGTCGAATGATCTAGCATGAGAAGAGACAGTGTGTTGGAGAGAGTGCTATCTTCAGAGGCAGAAAGTTTAGGTTCAAATCCTATCTCTGACCTCAGCACTACGGAAACATGGAAAAGTAACTTAGCCTCTCAGTACCTCAGGTTATTTTGACAGAGTGTACATTGTTCAAAGGGAAAAAAACCACACATGCAGAATAAAAGACAAAAGGATAATGATTTGAAATAATTTTCCCCTATATGATAATAAACATGTAATTCCTATTTTCCTAAGTTGATTTGCATGGATATTTGATTTCATTTACTAGGGATTCATTGGGATGTACTCTCACAATTCAAATCAGACATATTAATGTATTTTACATTTAGAATCATTTTTGTATGTGTGACCTTATTTTATCCTCAACTGACTTTCATGTTGTGTGATTTTTATTCTCTTTGCTGATGAGGAAATTTCTTCTCTAGGGATGCTGGGATTAGAAGCCCTGTCCCCAGAATGACAGCCCCAAGCTTATCCTCCAGCCCAGATGGGTAGGAATCCCTATACTATGCCATTGGGTACAGTGGTGAATGGCAGTAGTGCACAGATCTGGCTATTTCCAATTAAATGATAATGGCGGGGCATTTCTGTGGTGCTTAGCTGTTCTAAATAGTTTCTTTACAGCCATCCTGCAAAGAATGCTGGGTAAGGACTACTATGATCATTTTGCAAATGAAAAACTAAAGTGTGATGAAAAGAGCCCAGTTCCCATAGGAAGGAAAATCTGGGTACCAACACTAACTGTGTGACCTTGTACCATATACTTAATTTCTCTGATTCTTCTCTTCTTCTCTAAGACTACCTACATGATTTTATAAGTCTGGTTTTGCATTGGTGAAGGCAGTACTGTCCTGATGAGGGGAATTCCACTCTAGTTAAATCACATGTCCTTGCCATATAGATGAAGAAACTGAGGGTCACAGTAAAGTAACTTGTTGAAGAGCACAATGTATGAGCTAGATCTTCAACCCACATCTTCTAATTCATTCCACTATCCCATCCTACCTCTTATATTTCCCTCTCACAGTTCTATATCCATTTCCTGACGACCATGTTGGGTGACCTGGCAGACCCTCTGAATTCCGGGGCCATCCCTACCACCATCTACTGTTTTGAGCTCTTTGTAGCTACAGAGTTGGGTACTATGGGAACTGTAAAGGAGATATTGGCTATGGAATGAGAAGGGTTTTTAATTCCTTCCTTCATATGAAACAGGACATAGAATCACATGTACCTGTGACCTTAAAACAGTGCTGGAGAGAGGGAGTTTATGGTTCCTCTAATATATCTGGCCAGATGCCTGAATTTCTTTAAACACTTCAGGCTAATTCCACATACTCTCGACTGAATTGCATCCTCAAAAGATCCCCGAAGACCAGGGGCAGTAGCCCTTAGCCTTTATATATATTATTGTTGTTCAATCAATCATTTCACTTGTGTCAGATTTTCTGTGACTCCATTTCTTGGCAAAGATACTAGAATCGTTTACTATTTCCTTCTCCAGCTCATTTTACAGAAGAGGAAACCGAGGCAAACAGGGTGAAGTGACTTGCCCAGGGTCACACAGCTAGGAAGTGCTTAAGGTCGAATTTGAACTCAGGTCTTCCTGACTTCAGGCTTGGCATTCTATCCACTGTACCAATTAGCTCTTATATTCACAGGTACTATACAGGTTTCCTTCCACTTTCCTGAATGTTATGTCTGACATGAAAGTATGTTAGTACTGCCAAGATAAGGGACAAATTCTCATGTAGCTATCCTCAGCACCAGATCTTTTCAGATTTCCTCCATCTATGACCAAATGCTTTCTCTCATTTTGATCACCAGACAGATGCTATATCTCCTTTCTATTATATATATAGAGAAGGCATAGGACAGAGCAGGAAGGAAGGGAATGAGCCTTTATTAAGTCCCTATTATGTACCAATCACTGTGTTAAGCACTTTAAAATATTTCATTTGATCTTCACAATGCATGAAGGTAGGTGCTGTTATGGTCCCCATTTTATAGTTAAGAAAAGTGAAGCAGACAGAAGTAAAGTGATTTGCCCAGGGTTATATACCTAGTCAGAATCTGAAGCTGGATTTGACCATGTCTTCCTGATTCTAGGGCTCACACTCAGTCCACTGTGTTACCTAACCAGACTTGAAATTAGGAAGATTTGGTTTGAAATTTTACCTCCAACCTTCACTAGGTACATGACTCTCAGCAAGTCACTTTCAGGATGCTAGCTCCAAGAGATCTTAGAGGCCATGGAGACCTGTCCCCTCATCTGACAGATGGTAGTGACCCAGAGAAGAGAATTTTGTTGCTGTTTAGTCATTTTTCAGTTGTGTCCAAGTTGGGGTTTTCTTGGCAAAGATAATGGAGTGGTTTGCCATTTCCTTCTGCAACTCATTTTACAGATGAAGAAACTGAGGCAAGCAGGGTGAAGTGATTTGTCCAGTGTGTTACATAGCCTAGATATGAACTCATGAAAATGAGTTCATGAAAATGAGTCTTCCTGACTTCAGGCCTGGCACTCTATCCATTGTTCCACTGAGAGAGGGGAATCCACTTGCCTAAAATCACATAGCTAATAAGTAATGGAGATGAGATTTACTCAGAAAACCTCATTCTTAAAATCCAGCAGTGTACTTCCCACGGTGCTCACTTCCTTGCTCCTGAACCCCAGTTTCCTCATTTTTACTGCATGTGATTCTTACCTCACAGCACTGTAGTAGAGACCAAAGGAGGCCTTGTTTGTAACCTTAAAGTTTGTAACAGAAAAGTCAGCTATTTTTATTATTAGCGATGGGAGGCAAATGTTTCTGTCGGGGAATGTCCTTCACAGGGGAGTTGGTGGTGTAAGCTGAGTGTTTTACATTAATTTCTGAAATGAGGTCATAATGAATATGTTGATTTCTCCCTGACACAGTGTATCATTTTGCATCTTAAACATACCCCTCCACCCCCATGCCTTCTGCTCCTCAGATTTTAGCCACTAGACAAATCCTTTCCATTTCACCATAGTGAGATAGTCTTTGACAATGAACATCTGTTCCCCTTGGCAGCTTTCAGAAGGATCCAGACCCTTCAGGGCTCTTCTAAGATTGGTCATAGATCCTATGAGAACTCATATATTTCTGTAAAGACTCAGGCAAAGGCTGAGTATAGACAATTTCCTTATCTGTTTTCTTCTCATGCCTCACTCCATCCAAAGATGAAATTACACATCTCACTGGAATCCATGGACACTCCATGCCAAGTGATTCAGGAAGATTTGCTTGTCTTTTAGGAAAAATATATTTTGTAAGAAAGTTGAGTATGTAGTCTGATCACTAATATCTCGTAATACAAAATCAGTGACTGAAATGTGACAGGAACTATTAAATTATTATTGAATTGAGCAGAATTGAAAGACACGGAGTAGCTTTGAGAGCTGCTGGGACAAAAGAGTCTCCTCTACGGATAAAGGATGATTCCTACATGGATCTGTGAGCAATGAAAGACAACAGATATTTAACAGTCATAGTACACCGAGTATCAGGCTTGTATTCTGAAAGACCAAAGTTTGATACTGTGTCAGTCACTTATTATCCTGGTGATCTTGGGCAAGTTACTTAACCTTTATTGGTCCCAGTTTATTTGTCTGTTAAATGGGGAAAATAATGGATATCACCTCTTGAGAGACATTGTGAAGATCAAAAGAGATACCATATGTAAAACACTTTGGAAACCTTTGAGTTCTATATGAAGAAAAGTGATAATGATGATGCCACCAGAATTAGCTAGGTCCTGGTAGTGAAGCTATAACTCAAACTTAACATATCCAAAGCTGAACTCATTTAACTCCCCCCTCCTAAATGTTATCTTTTCTCAGAACTTTCTTATTTCATCTCGAGACACCCATTTTTCTATGGACACAGCCTTACAATATCAATATTATCTTTGCTAACTTTCCGATACATTATAATCCAATCAGTTACTAAACCCTGCTGTTGCTGTATCTGTGAGATTGCTTCCATCTATTCTCTTAAGACCATTGAGTTTGATTTGACAGATTTGACCCTGATTTGACAAATGGCAAATCTAGAGAGGGAAGTTGTGTCCTTGTTGAATCGTTTTCAGTCATGACAGATTCTTTGTGATCCCCTAAAAGTACTCATGTAGACACTCCAGTAGTTCAGAGTCTCATCAGTTCTTGTCCAGGGCCTCCAATTGTTCTTCTCCATGCCTCAAGTCTCTCCTCCTCCAATGTATTCTCTACAAGCAGATAAAATGGACTCCCTAATGTGCAGGTCAAACCACGTCAGTCCCTTGCCTTGTAAACGCCAATGGCTCCCTCTTGTATCAGGACCAAATATAAACTTTATTGCTTATCTTTTAAAGCTCCTCAGTACCTGGTCCCAACTACCTTTCCAACCTTGCTAACATATCACTTCCCTTTTCTTGATTGTTTGGTCAAATCTAGTATTCTTGCTTTTCCTCATATGTAACATTCTACATTCCAGTAATGATATTTGCTTTGGAATTTGCCCATATCTTCAATGAACTCCTTTTTCCTTTCCACCTCATGGATTCTTTTGTCCTTCACTATTCAACGTATATGCCATCTTCTACACGCAGTCTTTACCTTTCCCTCAGCTGATGGTGCTCACTTCCCCAAAGATTTTTAAATTTATTTAGTGTGTATTTATCCATGAAAATTTTGTCTCCCCCAGTAGAATGAAAACTCTCAGAGGATGTGATTTTCACTTTTTTCTTCATATCTTTAATAGCTACCATAATATCTATCACATAGTAGGTACTTACTAGTGCTTGATGATTGATCAATGGATTGATAAGACATAATTCGCACCTTTATAGGAATTACAGTGTGTTAGGGAAATATGACGCCTACATAAATAAATCATATTTCCACAGATACATTTTTTTTTCTCATGGGCATGGGCCCTATTTCCAGGTGTATAGATGGAAGCCTATGAACTCTTTGCGATTCTTTTCTGTGTACTTCCAGAAATCTTCCATCTATGTATATTCCCTGAAGACTCTTTTAATATGTCATAGCTTAGTCTGAATGCAACATTCAGGCTTCCTGTCATCCCCAACTCTTGCTTCATTGAAGGTTCACCTATTTCTTTCTTTATCTATTTTTAAAGTGTTCTCATGTTTCTCAGAATTCCTCATATTTGCCATTTCTTATGGCACTATAATATGTTAGATTCCCATAGGCATCATTCATAATCATTCATTAAGTGCCCACTACACATGGCAGAAAAAATACTGGGCCCACAAAGACAATACTTTATTTCGAGGAACTTACCTTTTCTCAAAGAAACTACCATGTGCAAATGCCAGTAAAAACAAACAAATGTCACATATAAATACAAGGTAAATCTGGTGGGAGGAGGGGGCCAATAACAGCTGGAGTAATCAAGAAAAGATTTCTTCAGGGAGTAGCACTTGACTTTGCATCAAAAGACAATAGAAATTCTCTGCAAGATGCTAAAGTGTGGAGAAGGTGGATTCCAGACATACGGACCAAGATGAATCAAGGTGGAGCAATGGTTAAGTAGGCCAGTGTGATTATTTAGGCATTCTCTTATGAATAGATACCCATTGAGTTACAGTAAATAAGCCAGTTTGTTTATCAATGGACAGACACTATAGTTTTATAGTTGTTTTTTTTAACAACCATGAAAGTTGCTGCTATACTGATATTGCTATGTTCAGGACTTTTTTATATGTTTGTGACCTCCTTAGAATATGTATCTAAGAGTGGCATCTCTAGGTCAAAGGTTATAAATGGTTTCATTACTTATTTTTTGCTTAGATTCAAATTGGACTAGTTTCATAGCCTCATTGCCATTATATTTGTGGGCTTATCTCTGTGAACCTCCTTCAGCATTGACTATTTATATCTCCTATCAGTTTTGCAAATTTATCAGGAGTGAGATGAAACCTCTGAGTTATGCTAATTTGCATTGCTTCTTTTAATGGTGATTAGGAACAATATTTCCTACGGTTGCTGATTGTACATTTTTTTTTGAGAGTGGTTTGTTCATATCCTTTGTATGCTTTCACTACTCTTGAAGATTTTTTTACATTACTTCTTGTGAATTTCCTATAACTGATACTGCCTATACATCTCCGTCTTTCCTCTTTGACACCTACAGATTTTTGGTACTTCTGGGAATATGGTTTTGCACGGATCAATGGAAGCTGTATGATATCAATAAGAGGATCATTTGTATTTCTGCTGGGATCTGTGATTTCATCAGAATAGCTACCTGCAGTTAAGGAAGCTCCATTATCAAGATATATTAGCATTTGAGGGTCAACTAGGTAGCACTGTGGATAGAGCATTAGGCCTGGAGCCAGGAAGACTTGAGTTCAAATCTAGTCTGAGATGTGTATTGTGCAACCTTGAGTAAGTCACTTAACATTATTTGCCTTAGTTTTTTCAACTGTTAGCATGAGCTGGAGAAGGAAATTGGAAACTGCTCCAGTGTCTTTGCCAAGGAAACCCCAAATGGGGTCACAAAGAAATGGACATTACTGAACCAACAATGACAAAATTAATATATGTTCAGAACTTTCTGTACTTTGGCATATCAAAAGACCCTATAAGAGGAAGTAACTTGCCCAGGGACCCACAGAGAAAGGGTGTTGGAGATTGTTTAAACTCAAGTCATCAGCCCATGTCACTCCAAAGCCATCCAGCTTCCATCCACTATACTAGAGATGTCACATGGCGTACATTGGTGAAAAACTCCCTACTGCAGCCAGAACCATATTAAAATATAATTGGAATAATATTCATCAAAATAAATAAAAACACAAAAAACAGATGATTTCAATATGTAGTTTTCTAAGTCACTATGTGACATATAGTCATCCTTATGCATAGTTTAGTGACTCCATATCAATTTGTGTTTGTCACCACTGCACTATATCTCAGATGGCTTTAAGAAGACTTACTTTTATGTCAGAACAACTGAAATGCAAAATAATATATAAATGGGAAATAAAGGAGGGACAAGCATGATACCATATGAGTTTGAATGGAAGAAAAGTCTTTGGCTTTTGGGCTTTATGGAACAACTGTGGCTTTAAGTTAGGATTTAAGAGGTAGATTGGAATAGGTAGAAATGATGGAGATGGTGGTAGTAGAGAGGCTGGCCATTCCAAGAAGATGGAGTGGTATGAGCAGAAATATTTCTGCAGCATTATGCAAGCATATATAGCTAAATGCAAATGCATTCCTTTTAAGAAAGGCTGGAAAAATAGAGCCCAGCCAGATTTCAGAGAACCTGCTTGGCTAGCTTAGGGATTTTGAATTTTACTGAGTAGGCAACTGGGAGAAACATTTTCAAATGACATCACTAATTTATGTTTAAGAACAAGTCTTACAGCAAAATGAAATATGGGTTAAATGGGACAAAATAGAGGTAGGAAGATAATGTAAGTCACTATTACAGTGGCCTAATTGTTCATTAACAAGAGCTTCCATTTGGAGTGACAGTTTGGAAACAGAGAGACTAAAATGAGAGACAGGGCAAAATGGAACTAGTAGCTTTCTTCATGCCTTTGGTCACAGTGTTCATGAGATCTAGAACAGCACTGGTAACTGCTATAATAGAAAGGATTACCTGGTAATAATGATTTACCTAGAACTGGAGGGTAAGCCTCCAGGAGAAACTTGATGATTACTTGTTGGTGGGGGAAGAAGGTAGAGAGAGGGTCCCACTGAGGTATAGACTAGACTTGAAGAGCCTTGAAATCTCTTCTGAAATATATAGATGACAGCAATCTGGGAGAAATAGCAGGCATACTAGGTGACAGAGTCAAAATCCAAACTAATCTTGAAACCACGATAATGTTAGGCTAAACAGAAGAAGATGCCGTTGTATAGGGGTAAATGTTATACTTTGGTTTGCATATCACCAGTATAACATTGCGGCTAGACAGCAGATAGTCTAAAAAAGATCAGAAGGTTGTTTTTTTTTTCTGAACTACAGGCTCAATTTGAATCAACAATACAATTTGGAAGCCAACAAAACTAATGCTTTAATAGAAAACTGTCTTCCATGAATAGAGAGGTGATAGTCTCATGGTACTTTACATCTGCAGTACTGCATTCCTTTTTCACTGCCACCATTTGTAAGGGGCATTACTAAGTCAAGCATTATTTGACTACAAGTCAAGTGCCTTAAAACTTTCCCATGTGATGATGATTGCTTGAAGGAACTAGTGATGTCAATGGAACTTGGAACTAGGAACTGGTCTATTATAAAGAACATTCAGGAGTCAAATGATAGCTGCCTTCAAGTACTTTAAAAATTGTAAGGTAGGAACATAGATCTTCTGTTTTGATCTAGAGGGCAGGATTCTTAGAACCTGCTAGATGTTACAAAGAGGTACATTTACTGTAGGGCATCATGAAAAGCCTGCAAAAAATAAAAAATGTCCAAAAGTGGAATGGAGCGTATCAGGAATACTTTGGAGTTCTTCAAGAAGAAACTTGTCCACTTGTCATGTAATGTTGCGTGGAGACTTCTTCTGGAGAATGGTTTAAATTAGGTAACTGGCTGAAGTCCCTGAGAAATCTACCAGGGATGGAAAGCCCATGGCGTTGAGGACACATGTGGTCCTTTAGTCTCAAGTGCAGCCCTTTGACTCAATCCAAACTTCGCAGAACAAATCACTTTAATAAAATGATTTGTTCTGTAAAACTTGGACTCAGTCAAAAGCACCCCAACATTCACGGGGGGGCCTGCTATCACAGGCTCTTAGATCTAGAAAGCAACTTTGAAAGGGCTAACAATCACTTTAATCAAGCACATGTATCATTCACCTCGTCGAGGGGAGTCAGCACTCTGAAAATACAAAGAAATGAAAGATTAACAGAAATGGCTTCCTTTGCCTGAATTCAACAGACATGTCCAACTGTCTTACCATAGCTACCAGAGAGAGAAGCACCAACATCTGGGTTTTCAAAGCTGGGGGGCTCTTTCTAGATTCTCAGAGTACTTATCTGGCCAAACAAATACTTCCACTAAGTCCCAAAGCAAAACCTCAACTCAGAGTATTTATACCTGTTCTAGAATCAGAGGGCATCACAACCCTTGAGAACCAGTGCCTCATTAACAGAAGACATGGGCCTTCCTATAGATCTTCCCTAATCAAACTCCCCTTAATGGGCAGGCCCATCAATAGGTGGGGAAGATCTTTAATCACTTTAAAATAATTAACACTACAAATACATATACTGCCTCTAGTTAAAGGAACTCTTGTTTCTGTACTTTACTCCTAGTGATAAAGGCAAGATTCAATCTGAGGCACTTGATTATACTAAAACAAAAACAGCAAAAGATTCTATTTTGCTAGCCATCACAAAAGGCTCCACCTGAGGACCTAGAGGGTCACATGTGACCTCAAAGCCACAGATTCCCTACCCCTGACCTAGACAGAGAGACAGGGAGAGACAGAGAAAGATAGATGGCAGAAAGAGACAAGAAAAATAGAGATAGATGGACAGAGACAGAAAGTTTGGAAGGGAATATCCAATTAAGGAGTAATAAAGAAGATGAAGAAGTACTGAAGGAAATAAATGGATTCATTGGTGGAACACTGAGTTATGCCTTTAAAATCCAAGAGAAAAAGAGTATTAATTATCAGTGACAAATCCTGCACAGGGGATAGGAAGAATTAGAAGTAAAATAAGAAACCTGCATTTGACACAAAGTCGTTGATGATCATTGAGGTAGCAGTTTGATGGAGTGGGGTGGCATGGGGTAGGATACCCATTTCAAGGGATTGAAAAGGTCATGGTGAAAAAGTTGAGATATGAGGAATTTAATGGAGGATGGAGCTATATAAATGGTTACAGATTTGTTGATTGATGTTTAGAGACATGAACTAGATGGGGTAAAAAGGTCAAGAGAAGCCTTTCAAAAAATTGGAGAGACCTGAGCACATTTATAGACTGGTGGGAAAGAATCAATAAAGATGTGAAGATAATAGATAGATGAGGTAGATAGGATGAATACTAGAGTACGATATTGCAGAAGGTGAGAAGGGCTGGGGTTTATTATTGTATAGAGATATTTACTTTAGTGAAAACAGAAAGATATTTCTGAGACAGAAGAAAAGGAAAAATGCGTGACAGTGCAAAGAAATTTTAAACAGTTAAGAAGAGGAGTAACAAGAGCTCCTTTTGGATGACCCAGGTTTTCCCAGTGAAGCATGAATATGAAGCATATATTATAGGTAGAGAAGTTCTTGAGGAAAGAAGAAAATATCAAAACAATTATTTTGAGAAATGAGAGAGAGTATGAATAACAATAGGGTACAGAGAGGTTAAATGATTACCCATGGATATATCAGATTTGGCACTTGAATTAATGTCTTTTTGATACTGAGGTCAGCTACCTACCATGTCGTAATTCTTCGTCTTCCAACTTTCACAGAAACAGAAAACTGCAGGTTTGAGAAGTAAAGGAGAGAATATTAGGATGGAAAGTGAAGGTATGAGCCATGAAATGGGAACTGCATGACAATAGCTGATATTTCTATAACCATTTGTCTATAAAACACTTTACAATATCATCTGAGTTGATGTCCTCAACTACATTCTGATGTACATATTGCTAAAAGTGTTTGATCTGCCACATCTTACAAATTAGGAAACTGAGGCTCAAAGGGGTCGAATGACTTGCTTAAATTCCCACAATCGGTATCTAGGCACATGATTATATTTCAGGTTTCTCTATACTCCAAATGTAGCTGTCTTTTCCAGAATATGACACCACTTCTCTAAGAGATAGAATTACAGAATATCAGTACTGGAAAGTACCTTGGAAACCATTTTATCCTATTGACATATGGCCAACAGTTCTTAGTGACTGATGAATATGCCTCCTGCAAACAGGTGATGGTCTATTCTTTCAAGAACCATCTTTTTTCTTACCATGCTTCATCCATTTAACGAACTGAAATAAATTTACAGTAATAAGAAATTCTTAGAACCTCTGTCTACATGAAAGCTCAAGACTTAAGTACCAGGAGGAAAAAAAAAAAACATTCAACAGTTCTGCCTACTTGCTAAAGGAACATGAAAAGCTTTGATACCTTTTAAGTATGAAAGGAATTAGTCCAGGAAAAACAGCATCTTGATCCCCCCAAATGAAGTGTTTGAAGGCAGAGAGAAGATACAAATTGAGATTGATTTCATCAAACCTACGCATACTTCTGCTCGACTCTTCAGAACAGGTGCAACATCCTGAAGTCATATAGGGACAAGATTCCTCAAGATTCCAACCCACAACTGCAGCAAAGCAAAGCAGAGGAAGAGTTTAAAGAGCTGGTAGTTTGCTACTGCCCTTGCTGAAACTTACTGTGTTATGTGAGAACCTCCCAGAGGAGACAGTCAGTTCTTGAATGAAAGCAAACACATTTGGGGACTGCATGTAGAAGAGTATGACTTCTGCTTGGAAATGGCTATTCATATCATATCTGAAAGAGGTCATACAGGGTCCTGGATTTGCCCTTGCTTCCACCCAGTGAATGGCTCACTCATTTTATCATATCTGCTACATGGTAGAGGGCATAGAGCCCTGGACTTGGGGCCAGGACACCTTGGTGCAAGCCTCAGTACTGTCAATGTCACTGTGTCTATGTTCAAATAGCTTAACCTCCTCAAGCCTCTATTTCTTTCTCTGTAAAACAGGAGGACTGATATTTACTGAATTGTCCCCATAGGGGTACTCTGAGGCAGGCACTTGAAAAAAGCTAATAGCTATGGACAAGGGAGTCATTATTATGCTAACTTCCTATAGCTAGAGTATATATTACAGAACACTGTAATAATCATATTCACACCTATCTTTCAGTTTTTATGGCTTTAAACCTTAAGTCACTACAATTCATTACTGTAAACAATCACACTTCACTTTCTCGATATTTTTTCTTAAAACCAAATAATAATGCAAGAACATAGAAAAAGAAAGGGCATAAGAGTGAAAGAGAAATAAATACAGAGAAAGGGGAGGGAGGAAGGGAGGGAGAGAGGAAGAGAGAGAGAGAGAGGAAGATAGAGGAAGGAAGGAAGGAAGGAAGGAAGGAAGGAAGGAAGGAAGGAAGGAAGGAAGGAAGGAAGGAAGGAAGGAAGGAAGGAGGGAGGGAGGGAGGGAGGAAGGAAGGAAGGAAGGAAGGAAGGAAGGAAGGAAGGAAGGAAGGAAGGAAGGAAAGAAAGAAAGAAAGGAAGAAAGAAAGAAAGAAAGAAAGAAAGGTAGATAGATAGATAGATTATTTTGGGTAAATTCTTTGACCCCTCTGAGTTTCAATTTCCACATCTGTTAATGATGGTATTTGATTACATGGACTTTAGTGTTCTTTCTAAATTTAAATCTACCATCCTGAGGTTTTTGTTTTATTATTACTTTTAAATCTAAAGGAGAGGATCTATCAAGTAAACAGTTGGCTCCCAAACACCCCTAAGCTAGTATCAAAAAGCATAAGCTCATCATACTTTTACCATGTGGATGCTACCTGAAGGGCACAGTTAATGCAGACTTGGTGTCTCTAGAAGTTTAATGAGAAGTCATTTGTGGTCTCAATTCATTTATTAATGAACTGTTTCCAGTGATATACGTTGTACTGCACTGATCAACAAGGGCACCTTGCTAACTGTCCTAATGTAGTACATTGATAAGACCTGTATTTTCAGTTTCTGATTTCCCCTTTCTCCAATTTCAGGGTCATTTTAATAACAATTATTATTACGTCCTCCTTCTTAGAGACAGCCATTACTGTAGGGAGACACTGGAAAGACCGTGATATGAGCTAGCCCTCTACAAATTAAAAGAGAATCAGTGTAGGCCAAACTGCTGCCCACTGCTTAGTGACATTAAAAAACAAGGCAAAACAAAAGAAAACAAAAGCAAATATATAACACCCCAAAGAAAGCTTTAGTTCAGTAAATTGAGGATAACTTTTATAGAATTTAGACCCCTGATTTTTGTCTTAGTATGATACCCTAAGAACTCCAGAATATATCTCTTCATGTTTTCCTTGGTTTCTTTTATTTTCTTCTTATTAGAAAAATAATGATTGACATATATAGTGAAGGGTGTGCTGGCCAATGTTTCCCATTCAGCCCTCCCCTCCAAAGTATTCATGTACCCACACCTCACTTTTAGGTTTAACGTGAATTATTAGCATTTCCTCCATCACTTTCTCAGTCTAGACAATCAACAAACCAAATCTCAAGCCGTGATTTGTAGCATTTGCCCATTTTCAAGATGTAAATCCTCATATTGAAAATCTGACAATCTGGTGTTTTGAGAACCAGTTAGAGCTGGCTCCAGCACAACCCCACAATATCATAATTTAATGTTTTCCAAATGTTTTCCAAGATCATTGTTGTCTCAATTGGGCCTCACAGCAGGTTTGTGAGGTAAGCAATACAACTATTATGAATATATTATTGAAAACAAAACAAAACAAAACAAAATATTCTATTGATGCTCTTTTCCTTTGTTTGGAAATGACAGGCATTTCCAGACCACAGGATGATGGGATCTTTGATAGAGAGTTAAAAGGGACCTTAGTGGCCATCTAGTTCAATCCCTTCATTTCACAGATAAGGAAACTAAGCAGAGATTAAATGATTTTCTCAAGGTCATGCCTGCATAAGATGGCAGAGACAAGATTTGAACCCGGGTCATATAATTTCAGCATTCTCTCACTACATACCCTGCTTCCTCCACAAACTTCTAAGGTCAGGGAAACTTCACTTTTAAAGAAAAATAGATAAAGTAAATGAACCATCATAATGACCTCATTTTACAGTTTATGTAAACCCCTGGTTCCACACTCACAATTCTACAGTTCTACAAAGAAAGTAGACACCTTTTTTTTTTTTGAGCTTGGGTGGCCCTATTATGACCACTTCCAGGCTTAATCCTTATGCTTATTGTTACAAAAATTTTAACCTGTTTTGTTATTGTGAACCAGTTCACCTCTTTTTAGGTGGCTTTTGGACCCTCTGGGGCAGCCAGGTGGTACAGTGGAACCAGAAAGACTCAACTTCATGAATTCAAATCTGTCCTCATATATTTTCTAGCTGTGTGACCCAGGGAAAAATCACCTTTAAACCTGTTTACCTTAGTACCTTCTCTGTAAAATGAGCTGGAAGAAGGAAATGGCAAATCACTTCCAGTATCTCTGCCAAGAAAGCCCCAAATGTGGTTATGAAGAGTTGAACACAATTGAAAAATGACTCAGGGCCCTCCACTCCAAGGTACTCATTTACCATGTTAGTTCTGAATTTTGTGCAAGCTTGATCAGCTTTAGCCCTGCTGTAGCTTAGAACTCTCAAATTAAGGAATCCACTGTTAGTCTTTCCAACAACAGCAACTAAAGGTGTACACCATCCTGCCTAGCACAGAATTCTTTTCTTGATGTTAACATTGAGTATCCACTGTAGATATAGTTGCTGCCTCTGATTATTTGACTTAGTGACCACATCCCAGTTATCATGTCTCACTTGTTGCATTATACTTATGGCTCCTAGATCCATGAGAAAATACAGTTCATGACCTTCCATTACTCCTCAGATTGGGACATTTTGACTAATACCATTAAACCCACTAACATTCTGATCATGGCAGTATTTGGACAAGGACAAATTAAAGTTAGGAAAATCCTTAAAGGGGATACTTGTAATTGCCTTATTAATAATTGTTTCTCTTTTACTAAGGAACCCTGAAGGTCTTCTCCCAGTTTGATTTTTTTTCTTTTGATTAAAGGGGCCATCCTTTGAGCAAATACTTAAAGAAGCTTATTTATTGAATGAGTATATCTCACTCAAAGTGAGAATGCTATAAGACCTTACCCTGAAAGGGCCAGGATATCACATTGCATCCTGGGCCATCTCCAGCCCTCCTGATGAATATCAGGCCAGTGGACCCTGATGGCTCAGGAGAAGAAAGTGAGGTTGGTGACCTTGCACAGCCCTCCTCCTCTCAAGTCAAAGTCAACTGCAAGTCATGTCACCATCTTGATGTCATGGTCTCTTGGAGAATGAAGGACAAACACAACAACAACAACATAATTGCCTTGTGTAACAACAACAATGATGCCATTTATGTTTCCTTTTTAAAATATATCTCCTTATCCTTAATAACCATTTTAAAAAGTTCACTGCAGTGAGCTATCATTGAAGTAACTCCCTATTGGATGGTGTCCAAGAAATCTACTGTTTCTACACTCATGTTTTTACAGAAAAGAGTAAAAATCAGAACTGAAAGGTTTAGAGTATCATAGAGTTGAAGATTTAGCCATGAAGAAATAAAAAAAACAAAAATAAAACTAGAGAATCCAGCCTCTTGTTGACTACCTCCAGTGAGAGGACACTCATTGTCCCATAAAGGAACTGATTTGACTTTTGGGTCTTGTCATTTTCCCCCTGCTTTGAACCCAAAGCAGTCTCATTGTAACCTCCATCTCTGGGGTCTAGCAAACTCTCTCTCCCAGATAACAGCACGTGAGATAGTTGGAACCAATTCTTTGGTTTCCACACTCTCCAAAATGCTTCTCTAGGCTAACCATCCCTAATTCCTTATATTATCTTTCTTTAATATGATTTTTGTCCCATCCCCATCCCCATCATCTTTCTTGGGGTCCACAGTCATTTGTCAACATCCTTTTTAACAGGTGGCACTAATAACTGAACACAAGATTGCAGGATGTGGTTCAACCAGGGTAAAACTCAGGGGATCTGTCACTTCCTTTATTCTTGCCTTCTTCCAACAAAGATTAAAATCATGTAAAGATTTTGACTGACAAATTATCAACAAGCAATATGTCATCATTGACTTATTTTGAGTTGGAGTCCACTAAAACTCTCAAATATCTTTCACACAAAATACCTATCTAGGGCAATCCCTATTTCCTCCTTTCTTTGCTCATTCCAACACAGCAGTGCTTTTCTCTAGACTCTGCAATCTGCTTTTTCTGGATTCTAATCACATGCTTTTCTAGGTTCCTTTATCCCAGACAGACGGTTCCCAAAATGATCCTCAGTCTGCTACTACTTGTATGTATTTTGGAAGAAGTGAAACTATGAATGTGTGGTAATGGGAATTTTTTACTTTTAAAGAATTGATGGGAAGAGAACCTATAAATCTGTCACATCATGAGGCTAAGGCATAGGGATGAGTACTGGACATGCAATTTCATTGATATAGTGAACTGTCAGATAAGAAAATTCTTCACGTCAATGCAGGCCAGCATCTTTTCTGCAACTTTAGCAGGTTACCTAGGGCAATGAGAGCCCAGAACTTAACGTGATGCTTGGCATGTAGCAAGCTCTTAATACATATTTATTGAATTCGATTGAGAAGGTAAATGATTTATGAAAGGATGAAATAATCAGTCTAAGACTTGTAGCATTTGCCCATTTTTAGTCTAAGTCTTTTCCCAAATGTCAGAGGTGACATTTGAACCCAGGACTTCTCAGCTATAAGGTTAGTTTCTATCCTCTACATCATGCTAAAAACCTCCTATTAATCAGAAGGTCATAGGAAGAAATCTTAGAGATGACTGAGTCCAGCCTGCTTATTGTGTAGATGAAGGAACTGAGGGGCAGAAAGGTTAACTAACTTTTCCAAGATGGCAGACAGTGAAAGTCTGAAGCAGGATTTGAATCCAAGCATTCCTGATTCCAAATGTGGTGCTCCATCTGCTTTCTCAGAATTCTGAGAAATTAATGTTGGCTATTACAAGGAGCTTTTTTTTTTTTTTTTTTTTATGAGTGGTCTTTGAAATAGGCATCTAGGTGGCATAGTGGATAGCCTGGCTGACCTGGAGTCAGGAAGACTTGTTCCTCTTACTCCGTTCAAATCTGAACTTAGACACTTACTAGCTGTGTGACCCTGGGTTAGTCACTCTACCCTCAGTGTCCTCATCTATCTATAAAATGAACCAGAGAAGGAAATGGCAAACCTCTCTAGTATCTTTGCCAAGAAAATCCCAAATGGGGTCAGATGAGATTGAAATGACTAAACAGTACTGAGATTATCTCCATTTTGCAGATGAGGAAATTGAGGCCCAGGAGGTTTAAGAGACTTATCCATAGCCATGAGGCTCATTCATGTCACTGTTAGGACATGGATTGAGGGTTTTTGCTTTGCAATCTTATATTCATTTATCCTCCTATACCACACTTGAAATCCTGATGTTTCCCTATAACAGAAGCATTTCCAATCTAGTAGTAGTTAGGAACTCTGACACTTCAAGAAAGTGTCGTCAGTCATGGGGCAAGTGGCATTAAAGGTACCCTCAATCGAGGGAGGAAAGAAGAAACAACAGAGATCCTGGTACCTTGGCTTGAAGCTACTCCTGGGGAGGTCAGATGGGTTTTAGAGTAAGTAGGCAAGACTGGGTGCCATTTTAGAAGCTTGCTTTTTTAATTAATTAGCCTCCTGATGAGGCATTAGTCCTAAACTGTTAAAGGCCTGAAAATGCTAATAGAGTGCCCTCTAAATTTGTCACCCTGGATCAGAGCTCTGTTCATCCTACCTTGGTTGTTATAACTCTGGTTTTACAAAGAAAGATTGCAAATATTGCACCTCAGTTTCTTTGTTTCACCAATGATGGCCATTCAAACTAGGACTTTGGAGACTTCTTGGATTGTGTCCCATTCTAACACTGTTGAGATGATTCCTAGGAGATTCTGGGGAAATTGAGTCTGGTGGGTATGTATGATATTAAACAAACCTACTGAAAACCCAGCAGGGTCTTGGTTTCTTTTTTCATTGTTTCATCCCTGACCTTGTATTGACTGATTGACTTTTCCTGGCCTTTCTCCCTTTCTGATTCCTACAAAACTGTTTCTTAGTGTGTGGAAGCTCAGAATTTGATTTGGATGCCAGCAAGTAGTAGGAAGGAGACATCCAGCAAATGTAAAATTCATAATGGTTAGATTGCTTCAATCTGTCTTAACTCATGCAATAGGAATGGAGAGATCTTGACCTCTCCTTATTTACTAACTGTGTTTCTGGGTGTTTATAGCTTGATGCATCTCTGACATTAACCTTCTGTTTCTCATTGCTCAAAAAATGGTTCACTTTTAACCCTCAAATGGGGCTATATTCTTTTCTTGCTTTGGTGAAATGCGTACCAGCATCCTGGGTGTCCCTGAGCACCACACAGCTAGCTTCATTTCCGAGGGCTCTGCTAGGGAGTCAGGCTATTGACAAAAGTTCTGCAAATGGAAAAGACTGTCAAGTCCTCAAAGTGGGAGCTACTTCCTCATTGACAGGATGAGACATATCCAGTGCCAGGAGCCTCTGTATTCACACAGGATCCCAGACCCTGAGGACTCATCTCTTTAACTGGCAGGATGGTGAAGAGGAATAACACTAGTTTGGATAATTTACTGACTCAGTGGCCATGAGCAAGTCATTTACTTCCCAGAGCCTCTTCTTCTGAAAAATGGAGGGAAGGGGCAAAGGGCATATTATTTAACCATACAACTTCATAGAATGGTGTGAAAAAATTACTTGGTAAATGTTAAAGATATGAGAATTCTTGGTTTTGTCATTCAATTGAGGAGTATAAATTAGGAGAAGGAACTCTGAACAAGGAGTCAGAAGATCTGATTAGGAATCCTTGCTCTGCCCCAGTGTAACTGTATGACCTTACATAAGTCCTTTAGCTCTTCTCAGCCTAAATTTCCCCAGTTAGACATCAGAACTGTTGTAAAAATAGAGTAAGATCACATACATGACATTGCTTTAGAAACTGCAAAGCACTGAATAGATGTATATTATTAATATTGCCAGAGTCCATATTTTCCTTATGTCTCCTTGCCCAACATTCCTTTCCTAGTTCCTTGTCCCAACCTCCCCTCTGGCTCCTCATTTCCTATTGTTCACAAAGATCTCATGTTATCAGCTGGCTAGAAGGGTTTACAATACTTCTGTTATCATCAAACCTGTTTCCTTTTTTCTGGATTAGAACACTGAGGCCCAGAGAATCTGGGGATTCTCTATTCCCCCTCATACATGTTGGACCCTTATTCGTCAGTCCCCTACATTAGAGAAGCAATCAGAAGCCCAGAAGAGAGGAAGACCCAAAGTTACATAGGTAGGGTCATCTATTGGAAGCTGGAAGGGATCTTCAATGTCCTCTAGTTCAATGGCCTCATTTTAGAGATGAAGAAACTATATAAGGATAGGAGTAGTGGATTCAAACTCTGATCATGTATGCAAAGGATTGCCCCCTGCTCCTACTCTGGATTCTTCTGCTCTTCTCTATACCCTGTTAGAAAACACTCTTGTTGCCCACTTCCCTTTCCCATGTACCAACATACCCTGTTAGACCACACTCTCTTCTGTCACATTCCTTTCTATGGACCAACACTGACAAGCCACAAATATGTTCAGCAAGGAACCACAGAGTTCATTTGACTTTTTGTAAACATCCTTCTTCCCAGGTCCCTGGTTGGCATCTCCCCATAACTAGCATCCCAAATTCATCAGCACCTGAAGTGGGAACTGGCCCCAAATTGAGGAACATAAGTGTGCTGCTAAAAGTGACGAGCAAACTATGTTAACAGCAGGGTAAAAATAAACCCAGAGCTTTGTTCAATAATTCCTTCTGGAAATGCTGAGAGGAATCTTAATGCTGTGAGCCCTGTCAGCTCCCCAAATATGGAAGGCAGAGAGGTAGGAACAGAAATGCAGGGAGTTTCTGTCTATTTCAGTCTCAGGCTCACTTCTCCCCACCCAAATTTAGAGCATATCTTTGTCCTAATCAGGTGGCCTTGTGTGTCTCTCTATTTAAAGCATTCTGTTTGCAAGTACAGAGGTGCCCTAAGGAAATGCAGAATCAGATTCTGTGGGTGGGTTTCATTATTTCTAGACAAATTGCCCCCAGGGTCTGGGATAGAGGGTGGGAGGGGGAAACAGAGGGGGAAGGGGGGAATAATTCCTCCAGCACCTAGGTTTCTTCACAGCCACCACCATTTTCTTCTTCTTTTGGTATTATATCAAGGGTAAGTGATATGTGTCCAAGGTATTAGCTTGGAATGTGGAGCACTTAGAGATTGGGTGTTTTTGCTCAATTGAATCCTTTTGTGCCTTTCCTATGGGAAAGCAGCTTTCCTGACCTATCATTAAAACAGAGGGCAGTAGAACCATCCATCCCTTCTTGCTTAGCACCCTCCTCCATGTATGTGTATGTGTACATGTATATGTACAAGTACATTTATATGTATATGTATACACACATACATATATTTGTGTGTATGCATGCTTGCATGCATGTGTATTTTTGTTTGTTTTCGGTCTGCACATATGATTTCCTTAGTGCAGGAAACTCCAGTAACTAATGCATATCAGCACCTATTCTCCAGACTGTTTTAAGACTATTACCTTGAATGCTGAGATGTTAAGTGGCCTGCTTACCATTCTAGCTGCCAATCAGTAAAGGTGGAAATTGAACACCTGTACTCCTGACTTAGAAGCCTGATCTCTAACCATTATAGGAAAGTGCCTCACAAAAATAGTAGTAAATAATATCAGTGGGGAGTAGTGGACAATGAACTGGTCAAAGAATCCTGAGGACTTAGAATCAAATCTCACCACTGAAACATACTATCTGTGGAGGCAGATTCCCTCAACCTTCCAATGTCCTAGGCAACTCTTAGGGGGTAAGTTATAGAAAAGTTACACATCTGAATTGGTAGAAGTTCCTTCCATGCAGATCCTAGCACTAGTAAAAATGTAAATCCAGTAGCAGCAACAATGATGGCAAACGATTACAATGTATCATGTAACACATACAAATGCATAAAATACTAAAAATAAAGTAAAAAACAAGATAAAATAAAATAAAATGGTGTGGGTAAGTAGGAATCTTGCATCTGAAGATCTATAATGTTTAGCTCTATTATTCTAGGAAATGTATGTTGCTGTTGTTATTACTGTCATAATTATCATCCTAATCTTTTTAATTTGATTGTATATATAGAGCCTATATCAGATTACATGCTGTCTTGGGGAAGGGATAGAGAGGGGAAAAAATTGAACTTAAAATCTTATAAAAGTGAATGGTGACAACTAAAAACAAACAAATAAATAAATTTAATTTTAAGAAGTCATAATTTTCCATTTCATTGGTGAGTATGTGTTGTTTTTCTTTATTTTTAAGAATTTATTTATTTTTAGTTGTTAACATTCATTTCCACAAGATTTTGAGTTCAATATTTTTTCCCCATCTTTACTCTGATCCCCACCCCAAAATGGCATGCACTCTACTTACCCTTTCTTCCCACTCCCTCCCTGTCTGCCCACCCTTTTATCATTGCCCCCCCCCCCCTTATCCCCTTCCCTTTTACTTTCTTGAAGGTCAAGATAGATCTCTGTAGCTCATTGCTGTATATCTTACTTCCCAGTTGCATGTAAAAATAATTTTTTAAACATTGTTTTTAAAACTTTGAGTTCTAAATTCTCTCCCTTCTTCCTTCCCAACTCAACCCCACTGAGAAGGCAAGCAATTCAATATAGATTACACATATGTAGTTATGTAAAACACCTCCATAATAGTCATATTGTGAAAGACTAACCATGTTTCCCTCCATCCTATCCCACTCTCCCTGAAATTATTTTATTTTCTTCTTTGGCCCTATACCTTTTCAAAAGTGTTTGCTTTTGACTATCCCTTTCTCCAATCTGCCCTCCCTTCTATCACCCCTTGCAATTATCACCTTCCCCCCTACTTTCCTGTAGGGTAAGATACCCAATTGAGTGTGTATATTATTCCCTCCTTAAACCAAATCCTGTGAGAGTAAAGTTCACTCATTCCTTCTCACCTTGATTGTAAAACATTTTTCCTGCCTCTTTTATATGAAATAATTTACCTCATTTTTTTCTCTCCCTTTCTCCTGCTCCCAATGTATTCCTCTTTCACCCTTCAATTTTATTTTTTATATATCATCCCTTCATATTCAACTCATCCTATGCTCTCTCTCTCTCTATTTATCTATCTATCTATCTCCTCCAACTACCCTAATACTGAGGAAGATCTCATGAATTACAAATATCATCTTTCTATGTAGGAATGTAGACAGTTCAACTTTAATAAGTCCCTTATGGTTTCTCTTTCCTGTGTACCTTTTCATGCTTCTTTTGATTCATATATTTGAAAGTCAAATTTTCTATTCAACTCTGGTCTTTTCATCAAGAATGCTTGAAAGTCCTCTATTTCATTGAATATCCATTTTATTCCCCTGAAGTATTATACTCAGTTTTGTTGGGTAGGTGATTCTTGGTTCTAATCATAGCTCCTCTGACTTCCAGAATATCATATTCCAATCCAATCTCTTCGATCCCATAAACATAGTAGCTGGTAGGTCTTGTGTTATTCTGATTGCATTTCCACAATACTCAAATTGTTTCTTTTTGGCTACTTGCAGTATTTGCTCCTTGACTTGGGAACTTTGGAATTTGGCTACAATAGTCCTAGGAGTTATCTCTTTCTAGAGGCAATTGGTATATTCTATCCCTTTCTATTTTACCCTCTCTTTCTAGAATATCAGGACAGTTTTCCTGGATCATTTCTTGAAAGATGATGTCTAGGCTCTTTTTTTGAATGTGATTTTCAGGTAGTGCAAATATTTTGGACTTTTTTTTGCCATTTGGGTTAGTCTATTTTTTAAGGTGTCATTTTCTTCTGTAATTTTTTGGTCTCCTTTAGCAAGCTGTTTACTTGATTTTCATGATTTTCTTGCATCACTCTCATTTCTCTCCCCAACTTTTCCTTTACTTTTCTTACTTGATTTTCAGAATCCTTTTTAAGTTCTTCCATGGCTTAGACCAATTCATATTTCTTTTTTTGGAGGCTTTTGATGTAAGAGCTTTGTTGACTTCTTCTGTTGTATGTTTTGATCTTCTTTGTCACCAAAGGAATATTTTATAGTCTGAGTTCTTTTACAATATTTACTTATCTTCCCAGCCAAACACTTGACTCTTTCTCAAGGTAGGACTGCTTCTAGTGAGCGTGGAGGTGGGTGTACTGTCTCAGATTTCATGGATTTTGCATCAGCTGCTCAATCCCCCACTGTCTGTGGGTCAAGAGCTCAGGAAGCAACCTTTATGCCTGTTGCTACTGCCACCAATGCTGCTGCAGACCACTGCATCACCCTGGGACTGGGGCCAGAACTGGCCAGTGGACTCCTCTTTCACCCAGGTCCCACAGAGTTTTTACACTAATCTTTTTGGCATTTGTGGGTTGAGAAGTCTGGAAACTGTCACAGATGCCAGTGATTCAGTCTCCTAAGCCCTTCCCCAGCCAGTCTTCATTGGTGCAACCTGACTTCACTACTCTCCCTGCCTGGTACAAAAGACCTTTCCTGTTGACTTACCAGGTTGTCTTGGGCTGAGGATTTGTTTCACTCTGCCATTTTGTGGGTTCTGTAGCTCTGGAATCTGTTTAGAGTCATTTTTTCAGGCATTTGGAGGGCTTTGGGGGAGAGCTCTAGGAAGTCCATGCTTTTACTCTGCCATCTTGACTCTGCCTCATTTGTTACTTTTCTTTACATTATTGTAATCATCATGGAAATGGTTCTCCTAGTCCTATTTTATTTGTTTTTCATCCATTCACAAACATTTCCTAAGTTTCTCTATTATTTTAATTGACCATTTCTTAAAACATAATGATATTCAATTATATTTCTTAAATTGATTGGTGAACAAGCATTTATTAAGCACCTATGTGTCAGGCTGTGTTGGGGACACAAAGAAAGGCAAAAAAATAATATTTGTTCTGGAGGATCTCAGAGTCTAATGATGGGACAGCATGCAAACAATTATATACAGATAAAATATGTTCAGGTTAAATTGGGGGCTGTGTCAAAGGTTTTGAGATTAAGGATTAGGAAAGGTTTCTAGCAGAAGGTGGGACTTTAGCTAAAACTTAAAGGAAGTTAGGAGGTAGAGAAGAAGCAGGAGGGCTTTCCAGGCTTGAGTGACAGCCAAGAATAACGGTCAGAGTAGAAAGATGGAATGTCTTTCTGGAAGAACAATCAGGAGGCCAGTGTCAATGACCTGCAGAATATGATGAAGAGAATAAGGTTGGACTGTTTCCCAGACTATGCACATTCACCTTCCTTTCAGTCATTTGCTACTTCAGAATGTGCCGTTACGCATACTTTGTTACACCTATGACACCTTTCTTTTGGTCTTTGATAGCCTTAGCTCTCATATGATTTTAATATTGATAATATTGGGTAAAGTATGGGTCCGATTTAGTGATTTTTAGTCTAATTTCACATTGTTTTCCAGATCAGGTGGCTCAGCTGACGAATCTGATGATAGACCCACTTTTTTAATTGTTTCCAAGGCCTCTCTTTTAACTTTTTTTTTTCAATTTTGTTAACTTGTTAAATTTGAGCTAAAACCCAGACTTTTTTAAAAAATCACTTTTTTTAATTTGGAATTTGGAATTTTCTCTCATGATAATTGATATTTCTTTTTTTGGAAACTCCTTGATCATATATATATATATATATATATATATATATATATATATATATATATATATATATATATATATATATATATATGTATGTATGTATGTATGTATGTATATATGTATATACGTATATATGTATATATGTATATATACGTATATATGTATATATACGTATATACACATATATATGTATGTATGTATATATGTATATACATATATATGTATATATGTATATATATGTATATATGTATATATATATGTATATATGTATATATATGTATATATGTATATATATATGTATATATATATAATCTTAAAATATTTGATAAAATAATTATAATTTTAAAAAATATCAGTTGGAGAATGACTTTAAATATCAATCTGTCTATCTCTAGGCAACAATTTTCTACATATCTTGGATATTGTAAACTTATCCTTTCCTACCCCAATTATCTACTTTTTTCTTTTTCTAGCTATATTGATTTTGTTTGTGCAAGTTTTTCAACTTTTTGTACTTGAGATTGCTTTGTTTTGACACCTCAGTCCATGTTTAGTTAAAAGTTCTTCCTCTCCTCTGAGTTTTATATCTCTTATCATCACCATCTTTTCCTCCTCCTCTTCCTCCTCATCCCTCTTTTCCTTCTTCTTCTTCCATATGTATGTACACATACACATAGACACATACATTATACACATATACATACATACACATATATGCACATACAGAATACGCACACACATATGTATACATATATGCATATATATATATGAATATCTTTGCAGCTTATTGTGGTAGATTATATAAAATATTTGTCTAAAATTAAATTTCTGCTCACCTGCTTCTGGTTTTCCTAGTAATGTTTATTAAATGGGGAGTTGTTAACCTAGTAGCTGGTATGCTTAAGGTTTTTTAAATCAAGCATTAGGTTACCACTTGAGTGCTCTTATTTATCACTTATTTAGTCTCTTTAACTGATTATTTTATTAAAATAATATAGATTTGATGATTACTACTTTAGAGCACAGTGGGATAGCTGATCTTACCTTTTATTCCGGAATTTTTCATTATTTTTGAGTGATTCTCAAGCTTTTGTTCCTCTAAATAGGTGTTCTTTACCCAGGTCCACAGATAGATTTAAGCAATTTATAAATACGGATTGGGAAAAATGCATCTTTATATTTCCTTTAACTATGAGTAAAAAAAAAACAACACATTTTTTTCTGAGAAGTATAGACTGACAAAAGGGTCTAGTTGAGTAATTGTTAATTTTGTTTAGTTGGTTAAGGAACCTCTTGATAGATGGATTGGTTAGGCACTAAATTTAAAATATTGATTTTACCTCATAAATCAATTCAGTTAATATCATCATTATTTAGTTTCATCATCATTATTATATTGGTGTAGCCCAAACATGAGCAATAACTTTCTCTCATTTATGTATATTCTCTTATTAATGAAAAGAGTGCTTTATAGTTGTATTCATATAAGACCTCTCTGTCCTAACAACATACATCAAAATACATAAAACATATTAATTCATCAAAATCCATAAATAAATACAATCATTTAAGATTACAGTAGAAATGTTTTTTTAATAGCTGTGTAGCATAGATTACATGTGTTTATTATGAATAACCTCTTTTTACTTTACAAAAATGAAACTCTTACACATTGTGCCCCTAAATCACATTTTAAAATAACTCAGAAGGATAATTAAGCAAAGAATAACAGGTGAAAAAAATGTCGAGAGGGTTTTTTTTAGTAACGACCTTTTAAAAAGGTATTAACCATAAATTTCCCATCTTATTTTTTTTACATAACTGAAAATAATTAAAATGCAACCTTGCTTTAAAGATACCAAATAATTTTGATAACTTCTGAAAAAAACTATAAATTAATTTATAAACTGTGATCCCCTTAAACTACTTTTCTGATATATAATGGCAAATACCTTAAAACCTTCACAATCATTGTTTTGCAGATACAATTTGGTTCACCAAATCAGAGTTAGTAGCTTTCTGGCAATAGCTCTTTTCCCACTAACGTAAAAACCAAATGAACCCTTTACACCCTATGTGGATGGAAATTTACATTTTAGAGTGAGTAATAATATTTCCCATGGTTCTCAATTTCATTAAAAAAAACCCAACAACATGCCTAATCTATCTTAGATGTTTTAATTCAGGTATTTTACTTATTCTCTAATTGTTTTACGTTTGATTTCTTTTACTTTTTTCCTTCTGACTTTTTTTTTAGTGAGATTAATTTTGTGATTTTATTTTATATCTTGTTACCTGAGTGAAATTATTGACTGCATGTGCACACATACATACACTCATAAACGCACACACACACACACACACACACACGAATAATGGTAAAGGATTCTCTGAACTGAAATACTTGAGATAATTTGTGCTTTCTAATTATTTATACTTAATCAGTTTTTTGTTTCTTTTATTTCTATAATCAGCATTTCTAGAATCCTAATGAATAATAGTGAGAACAATGGAAATCATTGTTTTAGATTTTATTTTGTTGGAAAACCTTCTAGTGTCTCTGTAGTATATATGTAAGGCTATGCCATAGGGGTGATGGACTTAAAATGCAGAGTAACACATACTTTTTGGAAATGTTTAATGTGAGAGTATGTTTTATGAAGTTTGAACAATTCATTATAAGTTTCCTATTTCTTTTTTTTTTTTATTGCCAATGGTGTGTACAGTGGAAGGAAAAGAAAATAAATAAGCAAATAAATGAATAAATAGGTAAAGAAATTAAAATATTAATAGGCTAGCTCTTTGTTTTAAATAACTACTGTTCATAGTATTAAAGTGAAGGCCATTTGTTCTTATGCTTTTTAGTGTATTTTAAACATAATTGAAGTATATATTTTGTCAAAATCTATTCTGTATATATTGATTGAATCATGAGATATATACTGTTTTATTATTAATATAATTTATTTTGCTTATATTTTGTTTGAGATTAGTCCATTTCTTATTCCTGGAATTCTTGGTATATGAGCAGAAATTGAACCAATCTAATCTATGCAAAAGTCAATTATTGTAAAAATATATTGTTATCACGTTTCGGTAAGTTTACTAAATAATTGTGCATCAATATTCATTAGCAAAGGTGATTTTTTTCTGGTTTATGTTTTCTGGCTTTGGTTACTAGCACCATATTTGCCTCAGTGTTGTTGTTTCATTGTTGTAGATATGTCCAATTTTTTGTGCCCCGTTTGGGATTTTCTTGTCAAAAATACTGGAGTTGTTTGCTATTTCCTTCTCTAGCTCATTTTACAGGTGAGGAAATTGAAGCAAAGAGGATTAAATGACTTGACTAGGGTTGTACAGATAGTATGAGGCAGATTTGAACTCATGTCCTCCTGAATTAAAGTCCAACACTTTATCCAGTGTGCCACCTAGTTGCCCTATTTGCCTTAAAGAAGGGGATTATTAATATTCCTTTTAAATTCAACATTTGCAAGCAATTTGTACAATATAGTAGTTAATTTTGCTCTGAATATTTAATTAAAGTTGATTGTAAGTTCAGCTCCTTCTCCTTTTTTTTGCAACTCATTTATAGTTTGTTCAATTCTTTTGCCTGAGATTAGTCAGTTAAATTCACTATTTGTGTTCTATTAATCTGGGTATGATATATTTCCATAAATATTCTTCTACTTTTCAGGTTTTTAGTTTCTATTGTCATGTAATTGAGTATAATAGTTTCTGACTAATTCCTTTACTTCTTTTTCATGCATTATGAATTCCCCTTTCTTCATTTTTTTGTAATTTGATTTTCCTGTTTTAAAAACAAAATTAGCTAATGGTTTGCTTATTTTAGTGTTTATAAAATTTCTTAGGAGAAGGTGGAACCAAGATGGTGGAAGAAATGCAGGGACTCGTCTGAGCTTTCCCCTAAACCACTCCAAATACTTTTAAATATTGACTCTAAATAATTTCTGGAGTGGCAGAACCCTCAAGTGAAACAATTTTCCAGCCCAAGACAACTTAGAAGGTCAGCAAAACAAATCTGTTTCACTAGGGAAAGAGAAGAACACAGTTCAGCATGGGCTATGCTGGAACAAATTTGGCCCTAGCAAATCAGGAACAGGCCTTGGGGCAACTGAATCTGTGGCAGCATCAGTGGTTTGCAGACCTCTCAGCTCACAGATGGTAAGGGGATCAGACAATGTATGAGAAGGAGATTTACAGTAGTCACTTTCCTGGCATCAGGGGCAGGAATCTATCGCATTGCCTATATTTGGATCCGGATGACAGTCCTCATTCTAAAAGTTATAGGTCCCCAGAATTACCTCTGAAAACAACTGCACAAAATACAATAACAACAACCTGAAACTTGGTACAGCGTCCCCTCCAAGTGGGAAGCAAAGCTCCACTTTAGCACAAAGTTAGAAGTCAAGAAATAGCCTGGAAAATGAGCAATCAGAAGAAAAAAAACTGACCACAGAAAGTTACTATGGTTACAAGGAAGATCAAAACACACACTCAGAAGAAGACAACATCCATCCAAAGTCTCATAGAAAGATATGAATTGGTCTCAGGTCATGGAAGAGCTCAAAAAGATTTTAAAAATCAAGTGAGGGAGCTGGAGGAACAACTGGGAAGAGAAATGAGACTGATACAAAGAAATTATGAGAAAAGAGTCAAGAGATTGGTAAAGGAGGCACAAAAAAAGTGCTGAACAAAATAATGCCTCAAAAAACAGACAAGGCCAAATGGTAAAAGAGGTCCAAAAAGTCAATGAGGAGAAGAATGTTTTAAAAAGCAGAATTGACCATATGGAAAAGGAGATGCAAAAGTTCACTGAAGACTTAAAATTTGGAAGGCAGCAAGTGGAAGTTAATGGCTTTATGAGATAAAAAGAATCAGTAAGATAAAATGAAAAAGAATGAAAAGAAAACAGAAAACAATGTGAAATATCTCATTGGAAAAACAACTGACCTGGAAAATAAATTCAGGAGGGATAATTTTAAAAAAATAGACTTCCTGAAAACCCTGATCAAAAATAAGAGCCTAGACATCATCTTTCAAGAAATGATCAAGGAAAACTGCCCTGTTATTCTAGTACCAGAAAGTAAAATAGAAATTGAAAGAATCCACTGATGACCTCCTAAAAGAGATTCTAAAATGAAAACTCCCAGGAATATTATAGCCAAATTTCAGACCTCACAAATCAAAGAGAAAATATTGCAAGTAGCCAAAAATAAACAATTCAAATACCATGAAGCCACAGTCAGGATAAATACAAGATTTAGTAGCTTTTACATTAAAGGACCAGAGGACTTGGAATATGATATTCCTGATGACAAAAGAGCTAGGATTACAAGCAAGAATCACTTACCCAACAAAACTGAGTGTAATTCTTCAGGGGAAAAGATGGAAATTAAATGAAATACAGGACTTTCAAGCATCCTTAGTGAAAAGACCAATGCTGAATAGAAAATCTGATTTTCAAATACAAGATGCAAAACAACAAGAAAAACATGAAAAGTTAAACAGGAAAGAAAAATCATGAGAGATTCAATAAGATTAAACTGTTTATATGCCTACATGGGAAAATGATATTTACAACTCCTAAAATCTCATTATTAGGTCAGTTAGAAAGAGTATATATTGACAGATAGCAGAAGTGTGAGTTGAATGTGATGATACGATTATCTGCAAAAAATAAAATTAAGGGATGAAAAATAAGAATCCACTGGGAGAAGGGGAAAGGGAGAGGTAGAATGGGATGAATAATCTGATATAAAAGAAGCTCAAAAAGATTTTATAGTAGAGGAGGAAATGGGGAAAGCAGAGAAAGGGGTACATATATCTTACTCTCATCAGAAATGGTTCAAAGAGGGAATGATATACACAGTTGGATGTCAGAATCTATCCTAGCACCTAGAAATGTAGGAAGAGAAAGGGATAAGAGAAGAGAGGGAAACTGATTGAAGGGAGGGTAACTTAGGGGAGGTAAAAATCAGAAGCAAAACACATTTGAGAATGGACAGGGTGAAAGGAGGTAGAGAGTAAGATAAATGGGGAAATAGGATGGAAGAAAATACATACATGGTAATCATTATTGTGAAAAAAAATGCAGTGAATTTTTCTGATAAAGACTTCATTTCTCAAATATATAAAAAACTGAGTGAAATTTTAGAAATGAAAGGCATTCTTCAGTTTTTAAATGATGAAAACATATGAACAGGCAGTTTTCAGACAAAGTAATAAAAGATATCTATGGTTATATGGAAAAATATTTTAAATCACTATTGATGAGACAAATGCAAATTAAAACAACAAACACTGCCTCACACCTGTCAGATTAGCTAAACTGATAGAAAAGAAAAATGAAAAATATTGGAGGCGATGTGGAAAAATTAAAAAGGTAATATATTATTAGTGAAATTGTATACTGATTGAACCATTCTGGAGAAAAATTTGGAACAATGCCTGAAGGATTATACAAACCATGAATACCCTTTGACCAAACAATATCACTACTTGATCTCTATCCCAAAGAAATTTAAAAAAAAAAGAGGAAAAGAATCTATGGGTACAAAAAATATTTAAAGCAGTTCTTTCAGTGGTGACAAAGTGCTGGAAATTGGGGGAATGTACATCAATTGAGGAATGATTGAACAAGTTGCTCTATGTGATTTTGATGGAATACTGTTGTGCTTTAAGATGAGCAGAATGCTTTCAGAAAAATCTGGAAAGACTTACATGCATTGATGCAAAGTGAAATAAGCAGAACCAGGAGAACGTTGTACACAGTAATAGCAATGTTTTGTGATGATCTGCTATGGATAATTTAGGGATTCTCAGCAATACAATGATCCATAATAATTCTGTAGGACTTATTATGAAAGTGCTGTGCATATCCAAAGAAAGAACTGGTAGAGCCTAAATGCAGATTAGATACTTTTTCTTTACTTTATTTTTCTTGGTGGTTTTTTTGTCTATGTTTTCTTTCACATAATGAGTTATATGGAAATGTGTTTTACATGACTACACATGTATAATCTATGTCAAATTGCCTTCTCATTGGGGACAGGGTGGGGGGAGGGAGAGAATTTGAAATTCATATTTTGAAAAAAAAGAATTTTAATTTGTTTTTGCATGCAATTGGGAAAAAATAAAATATTAAATAAAATTAAAAAAAACCTCTCAGTTTCATTTGCCAACTCAATAGTTGCTTTCAATTTTACCTCATCTTTCTTTTCACATGTACTATTTTTGTGTTTATTTCATGAATTAGCTTCCATTTTTAAGTCAATGCTTGATTTGTTGATTTCTTTCTCTTTTGTTGATGAATATGGTTAGATATTGAACTTTCCTACTAAAGACTATTTTGGATATAACTCACAAATTTTGACATGTTTCCTCCTTATTCCTCTGAAAAAAGCATTGTTTCAATGATTTGTTTTTTTAATCTGATTATATTTAGTAATTAATTATATCACCATTTAATTGTGAATTCTTTAAATTTCCCCATATGCATCATAGCTTTCATTTCACAAAATATTGCTCTTAACATTAATGAGGTTGTTATTATTTGTACTTCTAATGAATACTTTGTGCCCTAAAACATGGTTAGGGGTTGTAAAGTTGCCAAAGATGAAAAATGGTTCACCCTGTCCATTCTCAAATGTGTTTTGCTTCTGATTTTTACCTCCCCTAAGTTACCCTCCCTTCAATCAGTTTCCCTCTCTTCTCTTATCCCTTTCTCTTCCTACATTTCTAGGTGCTAGGATAGATTCTGACATCCAACTGTGTATATCATTCCCTCTTTGAACCATTTCTGATGAGAGTAAGATATATGTACCCCTTTCTCTGCTTTCCCCATTTCCTCCTCTGCTATAAAATCTTTTTGAGCCTCTTTTATATCAGATTATTCATCCCATTCTACCTCTCCCTTTCCCCTTCTCCCAGTGGATTCTTATTTTTCATCCCTTAATTTTATTTTTTGCAGATAATCGTATCATCACATTCAACTCACACTTCTGCTATCTGTCAATATATACTCTTTCTAACTGACCTAATAATGAGATTTTAGGAGTTGTAAATATCATTTTCCCATGTAGGCATATGGTTCCTATTTAGTACCACATGGTTTAGTACCACATGGTTCCTATTTAGTAATCACCTAAGTACCATAATATTTTCCTATAATTCTATCCAGTCCTTAGCTTCTTTGTTTTTTATCTTTCTGTTTGATTTTCCTGGATCTAAACTGTATTTGTAGATTATTTTCTCTTCATGTTTAAATTAATTTGCATCTTAAAGTGGTAAAGAAAATGTCTCTCTTTTTTATTGCAGAAAAATAATGGGTCATGGGTGAAAATACTTAGCAAAAAAACCCCCAAAACTTTCAATACACTATGATCAGTCCATATATGTGAACTGATATTTATTTCTGGGGCAAAATCAACCTTTAAATTAATACTTGGATTTGGTGGAAACATCATTATCTATGAGTAGCAAGAATTATAAAATCAGTTAATATGTATTTGTTAAATTCCTATTATGTGCCTAGAACTGTGCTAAATGTTGCTGACAATTCAAAAGAAACAAGGCCTTTCATTTTCTAGAGTACAGAAAAGTAGGTAAAAAATGAATGAGAAAATTCCAGTCAGATAATGGGGTTCTAAATTGTGTAATATAGATGATAAACTATAAAGCAATTTAGAGATTAGAGTGATCAGTTAAAGCTGATATCATCAGGAAAACTTATTGGAAGAGCTAGGACTGGAGGTCACCTCAAATGCAGATTAAGCATATATAAATCAAGGCAGTAGTGGAGAACAATCCAGGTAGGGAATTAGAAGCTACAGCAATTTGTTTTAGTGGAAGGAATGTCAGAATTTGAGTTTGGAGAATTTGGTTTTTAATTCAGCTTTGCCACTAAGTGGTTGTGACCTTAAACAAGTCATTGTGCCTCACTTTCCTCATATATACACTCATGTAGTTCAGAATGTCTAGACCTGGAAGAAATATCAGAGATCATCTAGGCAATCTCTATATTTTACAAATGAGAGGAACAGGGGAAGGAGTGGGGAGAGGGAGAGAGAAAAGGAAGGTTAAAGAGATGGAGAGAGGGAGAGAAAGAGATGGAGAGAAAGAGAAAAAAGGGAGGGAGGGAGTAAGGAAAGGAGAGAGAGAGAGAAAGAGAGAGAGAGAGAGAGCAAGAGTTGTCCAAGATTATAAATATGATGTGTGGCAGAACTACAATTTTAATCCACCTCTTCAGATTAAATTCAAAATCCACCGTTGCTACCAAATTACAGCAGAATGCATGATATCGCAGTTTCCATAAGGTAACTTTATATATACACCTAAGATATTATTTTGTATATAGCAAATGCTAAATAAAAGTTAAGTATTTTGAATTTAAATGATGAGGATGATAGTCATCATTATGCGAGAATTTTCCCCAGACATAGATTTCTCTGTTTATCATGTCTGAAAAGGCTTTAAATCCTTTGTCCCCTATATATATATATATATATATATATATATATATATGGCTTTTTCCTGGCCTAGCAAGATGGTGCAAACTGAATCTGACATGTGGTAGTTTTACAGATTAAATGCTTCTCAGCTGGTTCTCTTTTCAGTGGCTATAAAGTTGAAAACTTGGTTCAGGTACAAATGACTTTCTGTTAAGGACTGACCTTTGAGGTCTCTTCTAGCTTTAAAACTCTAAGATGGCAAAATACAAAGGTAAAATGGCCATGGAGTGCTTTGGGGGATGAAGAGACAATTCTAATAAAGAATTTTTCTTCAGGCCTGGAAGGGAGTGTGTGTATCTATTCTATTAGGGTTACTCTAAATTTCATAGCTAGTAATCCACCTGATTGAAACCTAGGTCTATACTTATAATGAATTCATTTCAAAGCTTCTACACAGTGGCTTTTGAAAGACCCTATCCCACATGGTTCTATGTGTTCATCCTTTGTTTTTGAAGAGGAACATGCCATCAAAGAAATGATGATATGACTTGCACTTGACTTTGCTTTGAGTGAGGGAGGGCTGTGCAAGTCACCAGCCTCACTTTCTCCTCCTGAGCCATCTTGGTCCAGTGACCAGATATTCATCTGGTTGGCTGGAGATGGCCCAAGACGCAACGGGAGACCTTGACCTTTTTGGCTAAGGCCTATTTAGTTACTCACTTAGAGTGAGGTAATGCCCATTCAGTGAATAGGTCTCTTCAACTCCCCAGGAGTTCCATGAGCTCTTTTATTGCAGTATCAATGCATGTGTTGACACTGTGATGTAGCCTTGATCTCATCAGTGTGGGTACACTGTCATCTACTGGCACAGATGGAAAGTTCTCTACTCCTCATCTTGTGAGATTGTCATGCACCTTTTCTTCTCCGCATTCATCTCCTTCATGTGTTCAGCAGAATAGTGAAGCATGACTTCTTGATGATACAAAAGATGTGTCACAATCATTCAGTTAATCACTTCACATTTACTAAGCATCAGGCACTGGGCTTGGCACTAGGTTTAAAAAGAGAAACTGAAAATAGCCCCTACACTTCAGGAGCTCACATTCTGATATGGGAAAAGACAAATGAACAAACAAACATGTATGGATCTAGGAACATATCTGATAGCTGTACAGAGGATTAAAGGTAAGTGTAGGGGGAAGACACTAGCAACTGGAAGACTGGGAAAGACTGCATTAGATTTTTTTTTCTTTGAAATTGCATCCCACCATTGACATATATTGAATTTGCAGTTCACTCAAATTCCTAGCTCAGGATGAACTGTTCTCTATTTACTATGACATGAAGGATTTGTAATCTTGGTTGGTAGTGGGTACACACACTGTGATGTATTTTGGAAGAACTTAGTTAAATATTTATCCCAAATGATCCATTGTCCACAATGATGCATGGAGAGCCATGGGCTTCTGAGGGTGGGGTCTGTCTTGACTCCTTCCTTTCCATTCTATATTCACAGTGGATAGATGGCAATAGTTTGATGTCTTTCCCTACTAATTTTCCATTCGAGGGAATTGCTGTTCAGTCATTCCCTGGGTGGCCCTTGTGCCTGAAAGAGATTTTCTAGGGAGCTCAGAGTTGAGAGGTTCAGTTTTTCTCTTTATGGGTAAGTATTAAAAAATGTTCTTTGTAAAAGAACCACAGTTAAAACAAAACAAACAAACAAAAGACCTGTCAGATTTTTTTTCATTGCTAAAGGGAGATGGAAACTGGGAGAAGCTGAGCTGAGATTCTGAAGTATCTAATAAGTGCTTCCCATGGTCAAGAGGTTTGAAGTTTAAAGAACTCTTAATTCACGAGGTGGATCAATAACTCTATCCTCTTCCATGCTATAAGAAGAGGGATCTGAGTTCATATCTGTCCTCAGACTGTTACTAGCTATGTGACCCTGAGCAAGTTACTTACCATCTGTTTGTCTCAGTTTAGTCAACTACAAATTTGGATAATACTTGTACCTACCTCACAGGGGTGCTTTGAGAAGCAAATAAGGTAATATTTGTAAAGTGCTTAGCACAAGTGCCTGATATAGAGTAGGTGCTTAATAAATGCCTGTTCCCTTTTCCTAAAAGAACAAGATTGAGGTTATACTTGTGGGAACGCTATCCTGCTTCACTTCTGTTGGGAGATTTTTGTCCAATTCTGTATGCCATATCTTGCAAAGGACATTTTCTAAGGCAGAATATTCAAAGAAGTTCTCTCTGGAAGAACAGTAGATTTCAGCCCACTTTCATGAACAAGAACAAACAAAAGTTTACAAGGCTGGCTTGGGAGATCGTGATCTTTCCACAGAGCTTTTTTTTTATGAAAAAGATGAAATGACCAATTTTCAAACATGATATAGAGGGGATTCTTGATAAGAACTGGTTGGAATAAGTGATCCCTCCTCCACCTCTGGCATTCTATGATCTGAATAAATCCATCAACAGATTATTTAGTAATTAACCCATGCCCATTACTGTGATAAGTATTTTACAGTTATTTCATTCAATCCTCAGAACTACCTTGTGAAGTGACTGTTGTTATTATCCCCATTTTACAGAAGAAGAAACTGAAGTAAATGAAGGTTAAGTGCTTTGTCTAGGGTTGCACACTAGTATCTGAGGTCAAATTTGAACTTGGGTCTTCCTGAAACCAGACCCAAGAGTCTATATGCTGCACTACCTACATGCCAAGGAATGAATGAATGAAAAATTATTAAATGCTTATATGCCAAACACTATTCTGAGTACTGTGGTTACAGAGGCAAAATCAACACTAGTCTCTGCCCTCAACAAGCTTTTACTCTAATGGAAGAGGCAACTTACATAAGATTGGTGACGAAGGAGTTTTACTTTAGAATAGAAAATTAGAGATGGTGAATTGGAGCCATTGGAGAAAAGAGATACGTTCCAATCTAATACCAAGATAGAATAAATTTGATAAAGATTAGTGAGTGGTTCTAGAACTTGAAGCTTGGGGAGAGGGCATCCTCTTAAGGCTGTCTAGACATAAAACATTATCTCTGCCAAATAAGTTAAATTCATAAATTTCTGTAGCTAATGATTATAGGCCTATGATATCCCTTATGGAGAAGCAATAGGTATGAATACTCTATGCTACATCTCTTTGCTCATATAAGAATATTTCCTGATTTCCAACCATGGATAAGACTTCTTATTAACTGTCAAGGACAAAGGGGATCTGCCCCCATAAACATCAAATTTAGATTTAGTCTTCTTTCTACATTGGCATATAACATCAAGTACCTTGCTTATCCTGCATTATTTTAGAGTTAAAACTACTGTACCTGAGTTAATTCTCTGGTAACTGGAGTTTATTCTTTGAAGTGCCAACATTAAAAGAAAAACACTTTTATTCTGTGTAGATGGATATCTTATTCTCTGATGACATGGTTTTTGAAAAGCTGGGGTCACCTCTGTGCTGTGGTAATTCATCATAAAAAGACTTTTTCACTATTAGCAGATACATAAAGGCAATGATTATGTGAGCATCAATAACTATGTTCACAAAATAACTCTGATTTCTATAGCATATGTTATAATTAGTGTTGCTGGCTCACCTCACTGCCATTCCATGGAATACCAATCCTCCCTGCCTATGGTCCTGACTTTTCCTTATTTCCTTAACCAGGTGTAAAATTCCCTTGATGGGGCATAGTCCTTGAAAAAATGAATTCCTTGCTATGTACTGGGTTCCTGTAGTCCCACTGACATCACATTGAAGATGATTGATTGCTAGTCAGCTTATACACCTGATCTCCACCCTGAAGTCTTGCCCTTTGTAGGGAGGCTAGAGAGAACACTGCCAATAGAGAAACAAGGGCTGGGAGGTCAGGTGAAGAAAAGCTGGCCTGTACAAATGAACTTGCTTCCCTGGAAGGAAGCCTGCGCAGCCAGGTGTCCCCTCCAGGGAAATATTTGCCTCAGGAAAATGACAGAGACAAAGAATCTTTAGCAGATTAAATTCCAGAACCAGTGGAGAACTCTGGAATATATTGTTATTAGACAAGGAAGAGGGGTTCCTGGACTAAACAGGAACAAAGGTCTGAAGCACAAAGTCCCTTTCCTGGTAGTGTGAGTTGACATGAACTTCAAGAGATCCAGGGAAGAAGGTTGACTCTTTAGTAATGCCATCTCTGAGTTATATCTATAATATGGGAGAGGTTGTGGAAAGCGTGGGGAAGATCAATGAGGCCAATTTATCTGAATGTATGAAGGGCGATTGATGTGGGATAAACCTAGGAAGACATGCAGAGATCCTTATACACCAGATGGTGAAGGGTCTTAGATTCCAAATTGAATCCTCAAAGAAATTAGGGAGGCTTGAAGGTTCTCAAACTTGGGAATGACATAGTCAGACTAGTACTTTAGGGAGATTATTTTTAACAGCCTTTCAGAAGATGGATTATAAATGGGAGATCCTTAAAGTGGGAAAACCATGTACAGTTGGGAGCATGTTGGACAAGGAATCCAGAAGATCCGAGTTTGAATTCTCTCTTATATACGTGTTGTGTGACCTTGAAAAAAACTCTTAAACTCTCTCTGCCACAGTTTCCTAATCTGAAAAATGAGAATAATAGCTATACCTCCCTTACCTTGTTGCTATGAAGTTCAGCTAAGATTACAGTTATCCCTTCCACATTTCAGGGGTTAGGGGTACAGGGCCTCCCAGTGATCTTGAAAATCTGCATAAAACAAATCTGCATAAAAAAATACTAGAGAAGAAGTCTGAATTTTTTCCTTTTCTTTTATGGGATGTTTACAGTACTTTATTGTAAAATTTGGGTTAGGTATTTGATCATAGGTACTATGTCTTGTGCTTGCCTTTGCATGACTTTCACAAAACTTCCAAAAAATTCCCATTTAATTTCTTATGCTGATCCATGATATATCAGAACCACCGCAAGGAAAGTTGCAATGTGGAAGGGATAATTATATAACTCTCTCTATATACATATATGTATATATACATGTATGTACACACACACACACATATATAACCATATATCACTATATATAGTTAATCACTATATATACATATGCTATATATGTATACACATATACACATAGATACACACATGTGTGTGTATAATCTGCATATATACATATGTACAATATACTACTTAGAAAACCTTAAAACTATAAATGCAAGTTATTTCTATTCGTAGGTACTCGGTGCCTAAACGAAGGGGAAAGTCACATGAAAGGAGAGCAGAGAATGGATATGAGAGATGTTGTGATAGTGTCAGTTAGACTTGGCTAGTGATTGATATGCGGGAATGGGGAATACAGAAGAGTCAAAGACAGAGTCCAAACTGGGAAGCAGGACAGCAGGAAAGACAATGAGGAGAAACAGGAAAGTCTGGAGGAGGCCAGAGTTTAGGAGGGAAGACAGAGATGTCAATGAAACGAGAACAAAGTCTTTCCCAATGGAATGATGAGCTCCTGGTCAATGTCAGTCAATGAGCCTGTATTATTGTTATTATCACAGTGTCTCAACATAGGCTTACCATATTCACATTCTTCCACCAACAAAACAAAACAAAAAAACCCAAAGCCAACAAACAAACAAGAAAAACTACTGCTATTTGTCATTGTGGTATGGAGATGCTGCTGAGATCTTTAAGACAATGGAAAGAGACTGTAAGCTCTGGAAAGCTGGAAAAACTGTGAGCCAGTGATGCCTGCAGAGTGAGGACCAGACTATGTAAGTTTGGAGAGCCTCATTTCTATAGGTAGCTACATTCTTCCACTACAGCAGCATCTCACAGCCTGTCTATAACAGTTATATGTTATCAAAATAAGCATCGCCTATGTCAAGGGTTCCTAACCTAGAATCAATGAACTTTGTTTTTTTCCTTTTAAATATTGTTATAACTTTATTTAAGTAATATTGGTTTCCTTTGAAAATCTATGTCTTTTATTGTGTCCCTTTAAAAACGTTATCCTCTGGAACTTTTCTCTATTCCTGTGGCCTTGCCACCCTGGGTGATGCCTCCACCTACACAGTCCTCTGTGATATCATTGGTGAGTTCTTTCTGGAATCTCCATTTCTAGATAAGACCAAGACCAGCCATCCTCCATTACTCTTCCTTCTCTTCTTTTGACTCTCTAATTATCTCTCTTTTATGTGTTGCCTTCCCCCATTAGAATGTAAGCTCCTTGAGGTCAGGGGGCATTTTTCTTTTCTTACTATATAATATATTTATCTTTCAGTTTTCAACATTCAGTTTTTAAAACATGTAATTTATTTATTTTGCCATTTTTCATTTTGCTTGTATTTATATTCCTATCACTTAGTACATTCTTTCGCACATAATAAGCATTTAAAAAAAAAAACAAAAAACAACCCTGTTGACTTATTCTGAGAAGCAGTTTCCCATAAGGCTGCCAAAGACATACTCACAAAAAAGTTTAGAACACTTAGTTTAGATGGAGTCCCCACACTGATTTCGTCATAAATCTTGAATGTATTAAGTCATATTAAGTCATGGTTTTGTGGATTGAGTGCTAGCATGGACTCTAGGAAGTTCAGAGTTCAAAACTCACATACTAGTTCTGTGATCCTGGGCAATTAATTCACTTAATTAATTAATTCACTCAGATAAAAATATTTATTTCACTTCCTCAACATGGTTGTTGTGCAGATCAGAGGAATCATAGATTTAGAGCTAGAAGGTTACTTAGAGGGCATCTAGTCCCACCATGCCATTGTACAAATGAAGAAACTGAGGTCCATAGTGGTTCAATGACTTGTCCAAGGTGTCAGAAGTCAGAACAACACAGGTCCTTGATTTCCACAGTCAGAACTATTTCTATTTTTCAAACTTAGAAGTACTGTCTGAATTTTTATGATCAGATTCATGTAGTTATAGAAAAAGATACAAACACAGACTCAGGGACAGGTAAAGTTAGTCCATCAGTTTCTTTTGGTGCTGTTTGATGGAATATAGCATTTTGTTTGCAAAAGCCCTTTTTATGCTTCTGCCTTTAGTGATGGGAAAGGTGCTGCTTTCAGCAGAGCCCACATAAGCTAAGCAGGCTGCGTATCATTTCACAAATGTTATCTTGACTAGGTGTCCCTGTGATTGAGGAGTGGGATCTGTCTGGTATTCAGTACTCCTGAGGGATGCGTCTTCAATGTTTCCATGATTCCTTGAATCTGATTACCAGTAGAGAGACACAAGGAAAAAACTCTAATCACTGCAGGAAGACACATAACAGAACAGGCCTCAGGGGAGTGAGGTTTGACTCTGGTCCTTTCAAATTTGCCTGTCAAAGCAATCTCACACCCAGTAAGAGAAACTGCTCTGGGGAGATGTGGCTGATATTGGGAATTGTAGAGGAAATTGTGTGAGGTTCTGAGTATGGCGATATGTGTGGGAAAGGGTGTTTGCCTTTTATTTCTTTTGAAACATGTTTGTCTTATTTTTAAATATCACATTCATTTTTAATATATCCTCCCTCATTTAACCCCCACTTGAGAGACACACCCAGTTAAGCAAAATCAAAGGATTAGAGTGACCCTTTATGTATGTATATAAGTTATATACGCCACATACCATATCCATAGTCCCCCACCTCTCTCCTGAGAGGAGTGAGGTGTATCATCATCTTTTCTCCAAAATGGAGACTAATTGCAGAATATGGCTACCTTTCATGTTATCCTCATTTCTATTTTATAATTATGTGTATTGCCGTCCTGGTACTACTTACTTCATCGTGTATCAGTTCATACAAATATTCCCATTTTTTTCTGAATTCTTTATACTCATATTTCTTCTATTTAATCACACAATACTACTACATTACATAAATATACCATAATTTGTTAAACCATTCCCCTAGACAATGGACTCTTGGTTTTCATTTTCTTGCTATCACACACAGTACTGCTATGAATATTTTGACATCGATGGGGCTATTTTTCTATCTTTCTCCTTCCTTGGAATATATGTCCAGTTGGGGGGAACTCTGGATCACAGGAAATTAAGTTTAATAGTTTTTCTCGCAAAATGTCAAGTTATTTCCAGAATGTTTAAACCAGTTCCCAGTTCTGCCAACATTGGATTACCATGCCTGGTTTCCTTCAGCCCTTCCAACACTAAATATTTTTATTATTTGTAATCATCAACCCTCTAATGAGAGTAAGCTGAAATCCAGAGCTGTTTTAATTAGTATTTCTCTTGTTATTAGGAACTTGAGTGGTTTTTGTCTTTTTTTTTTTTTTTGGTAAATGAAATTGCAAATCTATTAGGTACAAATTGCTATTCATTTAAAATATATAATAAAGCTGTCATATAACTTTTCCCACCTTTTTTCTTTCCCTCCCTCTCCCTCCAGATGGCTACTATTAGATACAAATATGTGTTTTTGTGTGTACACATGCATACACACACATACACACATACACATACATGTATACGTGTATGATACACATGTGTGTGAAATCATTCTGTACATACTTGTATTTATCACTTCCTTCTTTAGATTCAGATAACATCTTTCTTCATAGGTCTTTTGTAGTTAATTTAGGTATTTTTAATAGTCAAAATGACTTAATCACTCAAAAATCCTCTTCAAACAACATTGCTGTTACGGTATGCAACATTATTTTTGTTCTGTGCATTTCACTCTTCATTATTTCATGTAAGTCTTTCTATGTTTTTCTAAAATTATTGAGTTCATTATTTCTTATCACACACTATCTATCACAATCATATACCACAACTTATACAGCCATTCCCCTATTGATAGGAATTCCTGCAATTTCCAGTTGTTTGCCGTCACAAAGAATGCTGTTAAAAATATTTTCAGACATATAGGTTCTTTTCCTTTCCTCCTAATCATGTTGGAAAGAGACCTAGTAGTGGTATTGCTGGGTCAAGGGGTATACAAAGTTTAATAACTTGTTGGGCATAATTCCAGATTGCTCTCCAAAATGGTCCAATCATTTCATAGTTCCACCAACAGTGAATTAATGTCCCAATTTTTCCACATCCCTTCCAACATTTGTTACTTCCCCCTTCAATCATTTTAGCCATTTTTTTAAAAACATAGTCACTGATAATTTGAAATTCTCATTGTAAAATACTTTGTTCATATCCTTTGATCACTCTTCTGTTGGTAAATTGTATGTGTGTGTATGTATATATGATGTGTGTGTACACACATATACACAAATATATATACATATACACACAGATATATGCATTTGTAAATTATACATACACTTACAGATATATATATATATATAAATTATATGTATGTATGTGTGTGTGTTTATAATGTATCTATCTACGTAGGGTATCAGATTGTTATATGAAATATTAGGTAAAAATATCACTTATTTTCTTCTCCATTACCAGACAGTTTCTTATCTTATTCTAGCTGCATTGATTTTTTTTTTTATGCAAAAGTATTATACATTTTGTGGAATCATCTACTCCATGCCTTATTTGGTTATACATTTTCTTCTAGGTAGATTTGTAAAAGCTATCCCTTTTCTATTCTATGAGCACATTTGTTAAAAAAGACAATTCACCTTTATTCCAGCAAGCTGCACAATATAGTTGAAAGCACCACTAAGAAATGTCCCTAACCCATCTCCTAGGGTCAAGCAGTCATATTGGGTATATCTCTATTGAATGTAAGAACCAGATGCAGTATGATGGAATTCAAAGTATGAAATAAAAGTTCTTAGGTTCAAATCTGGACTCTACCTTTCATTATCTATCTGATAATATCTCAGGACATCAGTTTCCTTATTGGTCAAAATGATTGGGTGTGATTCAGCAATGAGATCTCATTGTTTATAAAATCCATATCTGGGAATCTCTTCCATAGTAAACAGAGTGACAGAAGAAGAGAGAGAACACTTCATTTACATCTCTGGAAGGAAGGGGCCCAAAGGAAGTTGAAGACAATCTATGTTTAGGATAATAATAGTGATAATTTAATATTTATAAATAATAAATATTAACATTTATCTAGTGTTTTAAGATATGCAGAATGATTTATCTATCCTCACAATAACATGGGGAGGTAGGAGCTAACTAAGGCAATTAGTAATCAGTTATCTCCATTTTTAAAATTAGGAAACTTGATATTTCAGAGATATTAATGGTTTGCCCATTAGTAACAAGTGAGACCTAATGGAGAAAACTACTCTGGAAGTCACAGCTCAGAGGAATAAAGTCTTGTGAGTATGGGTGTACCTTTTCTCCTGTATGCTGGCAATGCTTTAGTGATCCTCCCTTTTACCAACTGTTAACCCTCTTCTTTCTCTGGAACTTTCCATATCTGAAATCTTCCCTCTTAGAAACTGAAATATGCCTTGCAGTTCAGTAATCTGAGGCCTCCTACCCAGTGGCCTCAGAAGTGCGAGGTTAGGTAGATTCCCTTTCTCAGAATAATAACTTTCTTCTTCTTATAAAGTTGCTGGCCTCTTCATTTCTGTTGAAACCTTATTATTGGAAATAATCAAGGTATTACATGGCAAATATCTGGAGGAGAGGACAAAAGAATAAGAGCCTGGCATGACCTGCGTGCCATCTGGATCATGAATTCCCATGGTCTTTCTTCTACTTCAAAGATCAGTACATCAAAGACCCAGACCTAATTTTCCCTGTTCCCTTCAGAGATCTGATTGTAACATCTTTTGGATAACAATAATAATAATCCTTTTCTCTTTTTTCTTGCTTCCCTCATCCTAGGTGTCTCAAGTTAAGTGTCTACCATTATGTGAGCTACAATATACCCTTATAAACACCAGTTGGGGCAGCTAGTTGGTGCAGTAGGTAGAGCACCGGTGCAGGAGTGAGGAGGATCTGAGTTCAAATCTCACCTCAGACACTTGATACTCACTAGCTGTGTGACCTTGGGCAAGTCACTTAACCCCAGCTGCCTCATCCTGGGTCATCTCCAGTCATTTTGACGAATATCTGGTCACTGGATTCAGATGGCTCTGGAGGAGAAGTGAGGCTGGTGACCTGCACAGCCCTCCTTCACTCAAAACAAAGTCAAGTGCAAGTCTTGTCATTATGCCTCTGATGTTATGGTCTTTTTTCACAGTGAAGGATGAATACACACATAAACACCAGTGAGTTTTTAAAAACATCACTGACTGGTTTCCTTATTCTGTTAAAGTCTCTAGGTTCCCTCCAAAAAAACATCAAAGGACTGGGGCCAATGATATTTTAAGAGTGAACAGTTTGCACAAACATGGACCATGATTGTACTTTGTACCTAATATGAATGTGATCCAAATGTAGCTTGTATATGATGTGAGAATCATTTGTTTCCTAGCTAGAAGGTTAATTCTTTCTCCTGAGCTCTTCCGGGCACATCACTCCAGCTGCCTATGAGATATCTCCATTCATATGTCTTCTTATCAACTCAAATTCTACTTGTCTCAGACTGAGTCTGTAAAGGGTATCACCAATCTTTCAGGCTTTTAGGTTGAAAAATGTAGCAATCATGCTTTATTCTTTCCTGTCCTTTAACCCCCACATCTTATCTGTCACCAAGTACTATCTATTGTTTCTTTCTTTAGTGAGCCTGAAGTACAGATTAGTATCTCTATTATTAAATGTGTGTGTGTGTATGTACATGTGTATATTCAAAATAATTTGCCCTTTATTCTCAGTTTTGTTGGGTGACCACTTCACTTGGGCAGAGCTACTCCCAGTGCTTAGATTTCCAAAGGCTGCTCTCTACACCCTGTCCTTCATTTCTAGAATATAACATTTGAACAGGAATATACAATTTAGAACTAGAATGGGCCTTAGATACCATAGGAAGGAAGGAAAGAAGAAAGAAGGGAAGGAAGGAAGTATTTATTAAATACCTAGTACTATACTGATTTACAAAAATTATCTTACTAGATCCTCACACCAACCCTGGGGGACAGGTGTTATTATTTTCCCAATTTTTCAGTTGGGGAAACTGAGACAGACAACAGTTAAGTGACTTGCTCAGGGTCACATAGCTAGTAAGTGTCTGAGGCCAGATTTGAACTCAGGTTTTCCTGACTCCAAGTTCAGCACTCTATCCACTGTGCAATTTAGCCTTCCACATTAACTGGCATCATACTAGAAGCAAACCTCAGAGGTATTCTAGATCATTTAGTCCATAATTTCTTTTTTTCCTCTCTCCAGAAATTATTCAGATATACAGCATTGCGTAGTGAGAAGAGCACTGGATTTGGAACCTGGTCCCAAGGCTCAGATTTTGATCATGTCTCCCTCTTCAGATTGCATCATCTTGGTTGTCCTCTTTCTGATTTTCAAGGCCCTATTCTTACTCTTTTTTCATTGTTTTGAATTTATTTTTAGTTTTTTCAAAATTTACTTCCATAATATTTTGACTTCTAAATTATCTCCCTCTCCCTCTACTTTTCCCTCCCCAAGACAGCATGCAATCTGATACATTCCTATTAACATATTTTCAAATTAGTCATGTTATAAAGAGGAATTAGAACCAAGCGGAGGAACCATGGAAAAGAAGAAATAAAACAACAAAAGAAAAGGAGAGCAAATAGTATGCCTCAATCTGCTTTTAGACTCCGCAGTTCTTTTTCTGTATGTGGATAGCATTTTCCATCATGATTCCTTTGGAGTTGTCTTAGATCTTGCATTGCTGAGAAGAGCTAAGTCTATTGAAGTAAGTCATTGCACAATATGACTGTTACTGTATACAATGTTCTGGTTCTATTCATTTCACTCAGCATCTGTTCTTGTAAGTCTTTCTAGGTTTTTCTGATGTCTGCTCATCATTTCTCATTACACAATAGTATTCCTTTACATTCATATACCACAACTTGTTTAGCTTTTCCCCAGTTGATGGACATCCCCTCAATTTCCAGTTCTGGGTTATAACAAAAAGAACTGCTATAAATATTTTTGCACATGTGGGCCCTTTTTCTATTTTAATGAACTCTTTGAGAAATCGACCTAGAAGTGGTATTGCTGTGTCAAAGAATATTTACAATTTGGTTGTTCTTTGGGCATAGTTCCAAATTGTTTTCCAGAATGGTGGGATCAGTTCACAATTCCAACAATCATGCATTAGTGTTCCAATTTTCTCATATCTCCAACATTTATGATTTTAGCCAATCAATAGTATGATATGGTACCTCAGAGTTGTTTTGATTTGTATTTGATTTTTCCTAATCATTGTTTTTTAAAATCTTTTTAAAAATTTATTTTTAGTTTTCAACATTCATTTCCACAAGATTTTGAGTTCCAAATTTTCTCCCCATCTTTCTCTTCCACCCACCCCAAGACATCATGCATTCTGATTACTCCTTCCCCCGATTTGCCCTCCTTTCTTTCGCACCCCTCCCTTCTCCTATCCTCATCCCCTCTATTTTCTTGTAGGGCAAGATAGATTTCTATACCACTTTGCCTGTATATCTTCTTGCCCAGTTGTATGTAAAAACAATTTCTAACATTTGTTTTTAAAACTTTGAGTTTCAACTTCTCTCCCTTCCTCCCTCCTCACCCATCCCCACTGAGAAGGCAAGCAATTAGATATATGTTAAAAATGTGTAGTTATACAGAAGATTTCCATAAAAGTCATGTTGTGAAAAGCTATATTTCCCTCCATCCTATCCTGTCCCCCATTTTTCTATTCTCTCTCATTAAAAGTGTTTACTTCTAATTACCCCCTCCTTCCATTTGCCCTCCCTTCTATCATCCCCCATCTCCACCCCACCCACACTTATCCTCTTTTCCCTTACTTTCCTGTCATGTGAGACATATTTGCATAGCAAATTGCATGTGCATGTTATTCTCTCTTTAAGTCAAATGTGATGAGAGTAGGATTTGCTTTTTCCCTATATCCTCCACCCTCTTCCCTCCCCCATTGAAAAACTTTTGCTTGCCTCTTTTATTTGAGAGATAATTTGCCCCATTCTGTTTCTCCCTTTCTCCTCCCAATATATTCCTCTCTCACCCTTTAATTGTGTATTTTTTTTGGATTTCATCCCTTCCTATTCAACTCACCCTGTGCCCTCTGTCTATATGAATAAAATCCCTCCAGCTATCCAAATACTAAGAAAAGTCTCAAGAGTTACAAATATGATCTTTCAATGTAGGAATGTAAACAGTTTAACTTTAGTAAGTCACTTACGATTTTCCTTTCCTGTTTATCTTTTCATGCTCTTGATTCTTGTGTTGGAAAGTCAAATTTTCTTTTCAGCTCTGGTCTTTTCATCAAGATTGCTTGAAAATTCTCTATTTCATTCAATGACCATTTTTCCCCTGAAGTATTATACTCAGTTTTGTTGGGTAGGTGAATCTTGGTTTTAATCCTAGCTCCTTTGACCTTTGTAATATCATATTCCAAGTCCTGTGATCTCTAATGTAGAAGCTGCTAGATCTTGTGTTATCCTGATTGTATTTCCACACTACTTGAATTGTTTCTTACTGAATGCTTGCAATATTTTCTCCTTGACCTGGAAGCTCTGAAATTTGGCTATAATATTCCTAGGAGTTTTCCTTTGGGGATGTCTTTCAGGAGGCAATTTGTGGATTCTTTCAATATTTATTTTACCCTCTGGTTCTAGAATATTAGGGCAGCTTTCCTTGATAATTTCTTGAAAGATGAGGTCTAGGCTTTTCTTTTGATTCTGTAGTCCAATAATTTTTCAATTGTCTCCACTGGATCTATTTTCAAGGTCAGTTGTCTTTCCAATGAGATATTTCACATTGTCTGCTTTTTTTTCATTCCTTTGGCTTTGTTTTATAATTTCTTGATTTTTCATAAAGTCATTAGCTTCCATCTGCTTCATTGTAATCTTTAAGGAATTATTTTCTTCAGTGACCATTTGGACCTCCTTTTCCATCTGGTCAATTATGCTTTTTAGGCATTCTTCTCTTCACTGGCTTTTTGTCATTTGGGTTAGTCTATTTTTTAAAATGTTATTTTCTTCAGCACTTTTTGGGTCTCCCTTAGCAAGCAGTTGACTTGGTTTTTTTTTGTAATTTTCTTGCATCACTCTCATTTCTCTTCCCAGTGTTTACTGTGCTTCTTTTATTTGATTTTCAAAATTCTTTTTGAGCTCTTGTATCACCTGAGACCAATGCTTGGTCTTGCATTGCCTGAGAACAATTCATATTTTTCTTGTAGGCTTTGGATGGAGGAGCTTTGACTTTGTTGTTTTCTTTTTGCATGATTTGGTCTTCCTTGTCACCAAAGTAAGGTTTTGTAGTCTGATTCTTTTTCCAGTTTTTGCTCATTTCCTCAGGAATTCACTTGACTTTTGAGCTCTTTGTCAAGATATATCTCTGCTTCCAGTGGGGGTGGGAGGTATACTATCAGTGGCTGCATAACTCCACAATCTGTGGGTCTAGAGCTCCAGAAACAGTCACTACTGCTGCTGCCCCTGCTTCTGCCATGGCTGCAGTGGGTTCCTCCACCCCCTCCTACCTCTGTTGCCCTGGGGCTGGGGCTGGACCACTTCTCTCTCCCACAGGCTTTTTCCATTGATCTTCCAATTTGTCCTCAGCATTTTAGGGTCATGAAGTCTGGAAAGTGACACAGGTGCAAGAGATTCCGTCCCTCAGAGGCCTACTCAGGTCTCATTTGTGCAGGCATGGCCTATTCTGGACTGTGCTCTGCTCCTAGTGTGGTGTGATGGACCACAGGTCCCAGGGACCTTCCAGGCTATCTTGGGCTGGAGATTTGCTTCATTGCATCATTCTGTGGGTTCTGCAGCTCCAGAATTTGTTTAGAGCAATTTTTTACAGGTATTTGGCTGAGTTTGTGGGGAGAGCGATAGCAGACAGTGCTGTTACTACACCATCTTGGCTCTGCCCCCTGCATTTTCTAATCAAAAGGGATTTAGAGCATTTTTTCCATATAACTATAGATAGTTTTAGTTTCTTCTTCTCAAAACTGCTTGCTCATATCCTCTGACCATTAATCAACGGGGGAAAAAATTTCCTACTCTTTTAGCAGCTGGGTGATACAGTAAATACAACCCTGAAGTTGGCATCAGGAAGACTAGCTCAATAACACTGGGAAAGTCACTTAGCTTTTCTCAGCCTCAGTTTTCTCATCTGTAAAATGGCAAAAATAAAACCACCTATTCCCCAGAACTGTTGTGAAGAGCAAATGAAATAATATAGGCATAGAACTTTGCCTTTAAAGTGCTCTATGAATGCCACCTCCTCTGCATTCCACTTAGGTTGGTCTGTTTGTAGATTATTTATTCTTTCCTCTTTATTATTTCTCCTGAATGGAAGATCTTTTCTCTCTTAACTATGCAAATCCTGCCAATTATTCAGTCTAGGGCTTATTCATAACTTCCTAAACCACTTTCAGGCTTACAAAACTCTATCCTTTCAATAACTCTATGAGATAAGCCATGTGTGTACTGTTATCCCTATCTAACTGATGAAGAAATAGAAAATGGGAAAGGTTAAGTGATTTGCCCAAGGTCATCAAGGGAATAATTGTAAGAGCAAGTATTCCATCTCAGATTTCTTGACACCAAGATGATCCCCTTTCTACTTTGCCATTTCTGTATTCTCCATGAAATCCCACTTCCTCCATGAAGCCTTCCCAGAGGATTACAGTCCACATTAATCATTCCTAACCATCCCTAAGGCTCCAGTGGGATTTATAGAATGTAACTCACCATTTAGCACATAATTGCTCTCTAAGTGTTGGTCTTGCTTCTGCAGTTAGATGGCAGGAGCCTGGTTAAAGGTGTAAAAACTATGTTATATATTTTTCTATCTTTTAAAAAAATCTGATAATACAATCAATAGTAAGAGTTAAAAAAAAAACACTTTTTAAGCAATTGCTTGAAGTTATAAAAATTTCAGACATGCAAATATCTTAGCATCCATCCAGTCCAACCCATAGCCAAATGAGAATGCCCTTTATCACGTAACCAAAAAGTGGTTGCTCAACCTCTGCTTGGTGACCTAAAGAAAGGGAGAATCCTTCCTGAAGCTTCCCATTCAGCTTTTATATAAACCTTATCCTTGGGAACATTTTCTTTACATTAAATTAAAATTTACCTTTAGACAACTTATGCTCACTGCTATTAGTTCTGCTTTCTGGGGCAAAGCAGCCAACTTTTCCTTCTTCCATGGGTTAGTTCCTCAGATGTTTGAATATGGCAGTTATGTCCCCCCAAGTCTTCTATAGTTTAAATATCTTCCCACTTCCTTTAGTTTATACTCTCCGGAATAATGCAAGATCCTTTTCTAATGTGGTCATCCTCTTCTGCATATTCCCTAGCCTCTGCTAAATGGTGTGTCCATAAGTAAAGAAAAGAGTGATAACATATCAAATCCTTTTGTTTGCTTCATTTCCAAAGAATTGAGTACCATGGGAATGTGATGATCAAAGCGAACTCTCATGTTTGAACTATTTCTTTGAACAGAAAATTTGAAATCCCAGAGCTTTAAGGGGTCTCTCCTTGATATAATGACAGCTATCCTGAGTTTCCTGACATTGGTCCTTTCCTTCTCCACCATCTTTATTTCCCCATTTGTGATCGCCTGAAGCAAATTCATTTTAAATTTGTTCTACCATAAGGAGTCTATAGGATAAGAATCTTCAACACCCCCACCCCCAATGCACACTGAAAAACAGTCAGCCCAAAATGGAATTGTTGACTTGATCAAATATTCCCTATGAAATCCTACTTGCTTGTCTGATTCATCTCACAAAGCATACACATCCCAAAATAACCTCAGAGGGACATATGCCTATGATTGTCGATCAGCACTGAGAACCAACTGTACTCAGAAAGTGTCCCTCCTTCTCTGGGTGGCTGGATTAGAGTTTTCATCAATTGTCCCCATGTTGCCTTGGGAGCAGCTGCAGTGTGGAGCTGTCAGGTGTACATAAATGTTCCCAAAACAGAGAAAGAAAATAACAGATGTGGGAATAGTAGAAGCATGTCATGAAAGATTTTCTGATGGTAAGGAGTCTCCACACTTGTATTTCCCAGTCATAATGAAATCACAGGTTAAGAATATTGACCCCATCCCTCAATAAGTCAGGACTATTTGATTCAATTTGATAAATATGTATTAAACATTTATTATGACAGGGCTGGTGGCTCACTCCTATAATCTCTGTTACAGAGTAGACAGAGGTTGGTGGGTTGATTAGGTTCAGTAGGGCCAAAGATGGTTAGATGTCTGATACTAAGTCTAGTACTTATGTCTTAATCCCCCAGCTTTGGGTGAGAGGGTACCAGATTGACTATAAAGGGGTGAATTGACCTAAACTGAAAATGGAACAGGTGAAATCTTCTATGTTGATCAGTAGTGGGAAAACTTCTATGTTAATTAGCACCTGCAAATAGCTATCATACTTCCAGACTTGGTGAGACTGGGAGACCCAGGAGTTTAAAAACAAATGAAGAAACAAATCTACCAAGTTTGAGACATTATAGGAACTGGATATTTAAAAACATAGATAGATAGATAGATAGATAGATAGATAGATAGATAGATAGATAGATAGATAGATAAAGAAAATTGTCCTTGGTTTTGAGTAGCTTATTCTCTTGGGGAGAGAGGAAGAAAGGAAAGATAGTTTATGTAAAGAAAGAAGGAAATACATGATAATTTAAGTAGGGAGATGGCACTATGAGGGACAACTAGGTGGTACTGTTGATAGAGTGACAGACCTGGAATCAGGAAAATTCTTTCCTCTTTCTGAGTTCCAATGTGACCTCAGACACTTACTAGTTGAGTGTGACCTTGGACAAATCTCTTTACCCTGTTTGCCTCAGTCTTCTTATCTATAAAATCAGCTGAGGAAGGAAATGGCAAACCACTCTAGCATCTTCACCAAGAAAATCCCAAAAGGGATTGCAAACACTCAGATACAACTAAACAACAAATGATTCTATGAGGGAAAAGATTATTAATATGAAGTCCACCAACTCCCAGGGGTGCATGAATAGATTTTGGGGAATCTATGAGCTTGAGGGGAAAATACATCTTTATTTGAATATAAATGGTTTTCTTTATAATCCTATGGTCTTTATTTCATTCATTTAAAAGTATTATTCTGAGGAGTCTCTGACACCAAAAAGGTTAAGAATCCTTAGTTTATAGGAATCTATAGGAAATGACCCCAGAGCTAAGGCTTAAATGAAGTTAGGGGTTTCAAGAGAAGGAGATAAAGACAGAGTGCATTCTAGGCATGCAGGACAGGCAGCACTATATAGGTCATAGGAGCCTGGCTTCAGAAAACAGCAATGAGGTCTCATGTGACTGTAACATTGAGTGAAAGGAAATGGATCTAGAAAACGACACTGGGGGTGGATTGTTCAAAGATAAGGAGACCATATTTTATCCTAGAGGTTATAGGGCAGCTAAGTGGTGAAAAAGATAGATTTCAAGTGCTGGGGCCAGGAGGACTCAGACTCAGAAGAATCTAGCCCCAGACACTTGGCAGCTGTGTGACCCTGGGTAGGTCACTAAACCCTATTTGCCTTAGTTTCCTTATCTGTAAAATGAGAAGGAAATGGCAAGCCACTCCAGGATCTTAGCCAAGAAACCCCTCCCCCCCAAAGGCATCAAAAGAGACAGACACAGTTGAAACTATTCAACAATTTTACCAAGAAAACCCAAATGGAGTTGCAAAGAGTTGGACACAGCTGAAAAATGACTGAACAGCAACAAGACTACATGGGAGCTACTGAAGGTTCTTGAATTGCCTGATTTGACCTAGAACTCTTTTCATAATTAAATAACTAGATTCTTGAGGGCAAAGATCAAGATTTCCTTCCATATTCCCTATAGAACACAGCAGAAAACTGATCATCTAATGAATACTCAATCAACACTTGTTAATTTAGTATAACTATATGTGGAGGTGTGGGAGGGGAGGAAGGGTAGAGAAATGGAAGAGCAGGTCAGTCCATGGTTTGTTAGTTGCTCTCTGGTGGACAAGTCCAGTTTGCTGTTATTCATTTCTTTTATTTGCTCTTCTGGGTTGAACATTGGTAGTGCGAGTTTCTCGGTAGCTGCATGTTACTAGAACTAGATCTTGTTAAAATGGGTTCTCCATGATGGCAAGTATTTTCTATTCTTGGTATTTGAATCCACAGTGCTGATATGGTGCCTAGCACATGATAGGCCTTCAATAAGTGATTGTTGATTGAATAACTGAGCAAATGCTCAGAATTACTTAAACTGTTGCATTTCATCCTGTTTGAATTGGGGCTGAGATTTCCCAGTCTTTTGTCAAAGTGTATCTTATTAAGAGCTGACTTACAATTAATTGCTCTAGAAACTGGTATTAATTCTTTTGATAAGAGAGGGTGGAAGGGCCTCAGGATCCCACATGCCTGCCCGTCCCTAGTGTTCTCCCTATGTAAGCCTTGGTTTGGGTCTCCTGGCCTTGTGGTAAGGAAGAAAGTACTGAAAACAGTACTTTCAGAGTTGTGTTGGGAGAAGAAGTGACATGACCTGCCTCTTAGGGAATCCCATCAATGTCCCCCATGATATGTTCTCAATCCCTATGTCCAAATACAGAAAATGGGGGAGTGGGGTGAGGGAAGCTAGGTACCAAGGAGGTTGGGGATAATGTTCACTTCCGGTTTTGGGGGCTCAGCGTGGCTACCCTGACATGCCACCTGTATGGTGATGGTAGAGTGGAAGAAACACAGATTCTGGGGTAAGAAGACCTATAACAACAACCTTTCTCTGATGCTTGGTACGTACATGACCTTTGGTAGGTCTTATGACTTCTATGCCTTTCATTTTCCTCATCTCTAAAATGAGGTGGTTGGAATAAATGACCTTAATTTCCTGTCTAGCTCTGGATCATTTGGGGCACCTAGGTGGTACAGTGGATAGAGCACCAGTGCAGGAGTCAGGAGGACCTGAGTTCAAATCTCACCTCAGACACTTGACACTCACTAGCTGTGTGACCTTGGGCAAGTCACTTAACCCCAACTGCCTCATCCTGAGTCATCTCCAGTCATCCTGATGAATATCTGGTCACTGCATTCAGATGGCTCTGGAGGAGAAGTGAGGCTGGTGACCTGCACAGCCCTCCCTCACTCAAAACAAAGTCAAGTGCAAGTCATGTCATCATTTCTCTGATGGCTTGGTCTTTGGCAATGAAGGATAAACACACACGGCTCTGGATCTGTTGTCCTATGATACTCTAATGACAAGCCACAGTGGAAGAAAAATGATACCCCCCTGTTCTATTGCTGTCCCAGGAAAATGTCCTACTCCACCCAGGAATCTTTTCTGCTAAGGAATCTCAAAGGATTAGGAGACTGTTTTACTAACAGTCCATCTCTACTATGGATTAACCTCAATGGAAGCTACAGTTTCTAATAGTGGCTTCCATTTCTACTTGGGGTAACGCTGGTCATTCAAGAAACAAGGAGATACTAAACTCTTTTCTAGGTATATCATTCAGGGTAAAGAAAAAGTAAAAGAAAAAAAATCATTGCACAACATCATAGTTGTGTTAAGAACATGAATGTTTTCTCTTCTTTGGGTTCTATTCTTTTTTAAAAAAATATAATTTATTTATTTATTTATCATTTATTATTTATTTATCATTTATTATTTATTTATTTATTTTTCAGTTTCTAACATTCACTTCCACAAGAATTTGAATTCAAAAATTTCTCCCCATCTCTCCCCACCCCATCGCAGGACAGCATGCACCCCATCTACCCCTTCCTTCAGTGTGTCCTCTCTTCTATGAACACCCTTCTTTCATCTCCCTCCCCTCTATTTTCCTGTATGGCAAAATAGATTTCCATACCCCATTGCCTGTACATCTTATTTCCCAGTTGCATGCAAAAACAATTTTTAACATTCATTATTAAAACTTTGAGTTCCATATCTCACTTCCTCCATACCCACCCACTCTCATTGAGAAAACAAGCAATATAGGTCACACAAGTGTAGCCATGCAAAACACTTCCATAATAGTTATGTTGCAAAGAGTAACCATATTTCCTTCTGTCCTATCCTGCCCTCCATTTATTCCATTCTCTCCCTTGACCTGTCCTCCCACAATAGTGTTTGCTTCTGATTATCCCTTTCCCCAGTTTGCTGTCCCTTCTGTTACCTTCCCTTTCCTATCTCCTTCCTCCCAGCCTTCCTGTAGGGTAAAATAGATTTCCACATCCAGTTGAGGGTGTGTTATTTCCTCCTTAAGCCAAATCTCATGAGAGTAAGACTCACTTACTCCCTTTCGTCTCCCCCCTCTTCCCCTCCTTCATAAAAAGCTCTTTCTTGCCTCTTTTATGTGAGGTGATTTGCTACATTCTATCTCTCCCTTTCTTTTACTCCTAGTACATTCCACTCAACAGTAATTTTTTTTTAGGTATTCTCACTTCATATTTGACTCACCTTGTCCCTTTTTTGGTTCTATTCCTTGAGGTAGCTGTGTGGTGAAATAAATTGAGTGCTGGTCTGAGAGTCAGAAAAACTTGAGGCCAAATACAGCTTCAGACACGTGAGTTGTGTGACCTTGGGCAAGTCCCTTAACCTGTTTGCTTCAGTTTCCTCAAGTTTCCTCATGAGGATAATAACAGCACCTACTGCCCAGGATTGTTGTGAGGATTAAATGAGATAATACATGTAAATTATTTAGCACAGTGCCTGACACATAGTAGGTTCATGATAAATGTTTTTGTCTCTCCTTCCTGTCTTCCTTCTTTCCTTCCTTTCTTCCTCCTTTCCTCCTTTTCTTTCCTCTACTATTTTATTTTATTTTCTACATTTTTTTGTCAGAAAAGCTTTCTCTAAGATCTTAAAAAATAATGTGTTTGTGTGCATTTGTTTGCGTGTATGTTAGCATATGTGTTATGCATGCATACATTCAAAAATTGAGAGGAGGCGATGTTTTTTTTTGAGGGAGGCAATTTGCCTGCCATCTCCACTTCTCCACCCCCCAGCAACTAACACACTCTGTAACTCAATTCATCACCAGCCTCACTGGGTCACTACTGACTTGTCTGAAGCTAAGCCCTGGGGATGAAAGGTAATTATTCCTTGACTATTCTGGGTGCTTAGACACCCATGATGACATGCTAGGGCTCAGAGTCAGGGGCAGCTCTTCCTATAATCCCTAATGTAAGATAGATCTAGGAATCTCTCCTCCAGTACTCAATGGAGTAGGGGAAATTTGGGGAAAAATAAATGAAGATATTTCCTTTCTATTTTGTTCTTCAAAATGTCAGGTTCACAAAAAATAGAATACAGATTGTACCCGGCAGCTCTTATCAGCCTCTGAAGAATTGTTATGTTCAGCATTATTGCTTTGAAAAGAAGTAAAACACCTTAATCTTCTAAAAACAATTTAGATTTAAGAAAGAAATTGGAGCTGTGCTGATGAGTTGCTTGCTCAATACTGATTTAAAATAGCTTTGATATTAACCTTGAATGTCGACATTTCTAATCAAAACATCCACTTGTACAGTCACCCTCGAAGCCTTGCTGGGATGTGATATTTAAAGTCCTTGTCGGTAGGGGCACTCTGACATATGGCTGGTCATCTGGGCTGGAGAATTTAAATCACAATGGCCTCAAATGTTGCCTCTCTTCTGGTCCATCTAGGGGCTCTTACAATACCATGAAAGAGATGGAGGAAAATCATAGAACAAGTAGATTTGCACAATATAGCTGTATATGAGAGAAAATATATCAGACTCACTTGACTGGTGAATATTTCCTACTTTTCCAGGGGCTATAAGTGGAGGCCCAAAACATAGCCACAGGACACAAGATACCTGGGTGGGTAAAATCATGGGCCTCCTGCGACCCCTTCCACACTATGGGAGATTTTCTGATATACTCATACATTAATAGTTGTACCTTTTCCTGCACCCTGAAGACTAACTGAATTTGCTGGAGATTCCCTTACATGGATCAGTTTTTTTTTAAAAATAGGGCAACAATGACCAAAGGAACTAAGGTTGTGGCCAGTCTGACACAAATTCTTACAAGCGAAAGTCACCTTTTATTATTTCCTTGAATAACCCAGCTAAATGTGTTTCATAACTCACCCTGCCCATGTAATAAAAAATGAAAGACTGAACATTTACTTGCAATGCATTTCATTTTTTCTCTGTAGCTTCTCTGGATTTCCCCAGTTACAATGCCCATACCACCTACCTTTTGATCTGTCTAATGGGGGAATTTCAGAATTTCAATCACTTGAGTTCTACCACCAAGTCAAACTAACATTCTTTACCATGGTTTTTCAGGATGTATTTCTGAATTTGCATGAAACTTTTCCAGGACAAGATCAGTTATGGCAGGTGTTATCTACTTGAATAGGCTTCAAATACTGTTCTGATCATACATTACCTATGTCTGTCATGCAAGGACCACCTTACTTCATCACTAAAAAGTTGTTACCAAGCAGTGACTTCTTTCCAGCCACAACATTCATGGAAGACCAAGTACCAAGGAACAAGAGGGATGGGAAGGTGGAATCCGGATTGGTGAAGAGAGTATCCACAAGGAATCCTTAAAGGCTTTGGCTTAATCCTGAGTAATTTCTTGGTTTAATCACTGAAGTGGACAAACATGGCTAGGACTGCATATGAAATAGTTATCAGTCATGTTTGCCTCCATGTTAATTCCTAGTATCTCTGAAGAGACAAATTTCAGAATACTGTGTTCAGTTCTGCGTACCATAGTTAAGAAAGGGTATTAATAAGCCACAGATATTCAAGGAACAGTGACCAGGATAAGAAGGAATTTGAGGCCATGCCATATGAGTCATGATTAAAGGTACTGAGAATATTTAGCTTGGAGAAGAAGATATTTAGGGGACCATGAAAGCTATTACTTCTTCCACCTAACAGACTTAATTAAAGTCTTCAGAAGGAAGAACTAGGGGTAATGAGGATGAAGTTGTAGTTAGGGAGAGTTAGATTCAATTTATGGTTTTTTTTTAAATTCTGATAATTAGAATGGAAAGTATCACATATAGAATCAAAGGACCAGTTTAAATTATGATTCTGCTTTTTCCTACTTGTATAACCTTGTCATTAACCTTTGTGGGCCTCAGTTACCTCATTTTAAAAATGAGAGTGGTGGGCATGGATTACCCCTGAGATCTCTTGTAGCTTTGTAAACAGTGATCCTATGAGAGCTGACCCAAAGTTGAATGAGCTACCTCAGAAGAGGTGAATTGTCTCTTCACAGGTATCCTTCCAGCAAAGTCTGCTCCCTTATCTCCAGTAACCTCCTCCACATCTTTCTCACTCACTGGGTTCAGACATCATGCTGGAACTTCCCTTCAGGATCCCTTACTCTCCTGATTAGTGACCTTTTCTCTCACAGCATTATTGCAGGAAAGAACAAACCATGCTTCCATTAATTTCTCCTTTCCTGCCATGTCTTTCATTGCCTCTAGGAATCTTTTCCTTCCACTTGCAATCTCCCCTTGCTCCCACCATACCCTTTCTCTCTGTGATCAATGAAATCATAAACCATGATCAAGAAAATCAACTCTGCCATTTTTCCTGAATATAGCTGATCAGTCTTCCACTGTGGGTCTACTCTTTCCTTCCAGCTTTCTATTCTTAATTCCTCCTCCTCATTCCAGTCTCATATGTGTGTTGTCTGCCCAATTAAAATTTAAGCTCTTTAAGACCAAAGACCATTTCTGCATTTGTATTGGTATGCCCAGAACTTAGAAGATTGTTTGGCACCGAGAAAGGATTTAATAAATACTTTGTCATTTATTCATTCATTCCTCAAATGATTATTTGTTAGGAGTGTTACAGAAGAAATATGTTGTCAGGAATGGGTTGAACTAGAAAACCCCCAAGGTCCTTTCCAACTTCAGTACCCTATGTTTCTTTAATTCTGTGAAGTAGTTGCAACAGCAACAAAAGTTGACATTTTCATGGTACTTAGTAGGTGCCAGGCACTATACTAAGTGACATAATTATTATCACTTTTTCTCCTCACAGCTACCCTAGGAGATAGGTGCTAATATTACTACTATTTTACAGATGAGGAAACTGAACCAAAAGGTTAAGTGACTTGTCCATTGTCATATAGCTGGTAATTATCTGAGGTATCTGAGGTCAAATTTGAACTCAGGCCTAGCTGAATCCTGCTGTGGAACCTAGTTTCTCAGATATTACTCTAGTAACTGGATGAAAATATATCAGTTTAGATATGTTGATATGGGAAAGAGGGCATCTTGAACACTTGAACAATGCTCAAGGATAAAACTCATTGGTAAAGGCCCGAATGGGCAGCATGGGGTAGGGCTAGAGCAGTATGAATGCCTGGAATAGTGTTTCTACTAGTTTAATATGTGCTCATTGGGTTCACAGAGCAGTAAGTGAATAATAAGTGACAAAGAACAGGGCATTGAAGGCAAGCTTCACATTTTTACAACTTCATCATAGATGATTATGATAGGTCCCAGACCAAGACCTTCTTGTGCTACCAGCCATCAATGGTCCATGTTTTCTACATGGCAATTTAGGTGGTATAGTCCATTCTTGTAGACATTACCTACCTCACTATGGCTTAATAGAATGAAAAATCCTCCGAAATTATAGGGTAGGAGGTTCAGGTTTACGTCTGAATGATAGAGGTGATTGCTTCAATTTTGCCTGTGTAGGCCTAGACATAATTAAGTATTGCCTTAAACTTGTTGATTGAAAGATAATATGCAAGATATTTTGTATAGTGTGATATTCTGCAGGTTTCACGTAAATACTCTATAGTGGAAAAACTCATAGAGAACTAGTAGATCCCACAGAGTTCGTCTCATTCTACTCTATCATTTTCCAAGTCAGAAAATAAAATTTAGAGAAAATAACGAACTTGTCCAAGGTCACATAGGTAATTAGCAACAGAACTGAGATTCAAGCCTGTTTTCTGATTCTAAATTCATCATTCTTTCCATTATATCTTATTCCCTCATGACAAAAATAGTTTTAGGGAATTCAATAGAGGAAAACAAAAAGTTAGGAGTGGATTTTCATTCATTTGCTTGCATCTGGAAATCACAAGCAGAAAAAGCTAACCTTCATGCTGTACGAGAAGGCACCGATTCTGGCTTTCTGCCACCTGGAAGGCTATGCCCCTGTTCTTTCCAGAGAAAAACAAGATGTGAGGTTGTTCACAGCCTAGTGGACATGCTGGATGGAGGACTTGCTGAATTAGACCAGGATGTGACCAAATTCAGAGCTAATTTTCTTTTAGCATTTATTCCAGCCTTCAGAAAGGGACACATGTTTCTGCCCAGTGTTGATAAAGAACTGGAAATAACTTTTTCCTTCTGTCGATGGAAAGATAACAACTCAGGTTCTTTGCCCCCTCTCTTTTAAACACATAAGCACAAATGGGCAAAAGATAACAAAAAGGATCCTATCTGGGAGAAATATCCTGCAGGTGATGAGGAAATTAGAGACCATTGATTGAAACTCAAGTATCCATTAGTTGATATCTGTCCACACAGCCTGCTTTTCTAATCCTCTCAGTTGATCTTATTAAATTGATCATGTCCAGGAGCTGACTCCATTCCATTTTCTGCTGATATTAATGTTTGCCCATAAATTGTCCACAGGTAATGCAGTTTCACATTTTATTACTACCGATTGCACTTTCTTCAGAACTCTGAAGCCTGCTCCTGTGCTAGGGGAAGGATCCACGAAGGATCTGTAATGAATCTTTATCCCACAGACTCCCTGAGCAAGGAGTTCTGCCAAGCCTGGCTATGAGAGCACTTTGAAGGGGTTATTTTTCTCAAACTTGACAAACAGAGAATGAGTGAGAGGAAGAGGGGCTAATGATAGACTTGAATATTGTCATGATCTATTGGGTTTTTAAATAAATAATTCAGTCCCTGTCCTATTCTTTTCTCTCCTTCAGAAAGAACATACAGACTGTTCTGAGATGGGAACCAATAGCAGGCAATTTTTAACAATGAATTTCTTCTCCCCTGGGTTCCTTTAATATCTTTTAAAATGCCATTTTATTGACCAGGTCAGTGAAAAGGTTGCCACCTTGTTACTATGAAATATACTAAAGCCAATATCCTTGGGTTTATATCAGGAAACTCAACCTTTGACACAAAATGAAGAACTCATCAAACTCCTTGTGGGGAAAACATGTGGAATTCTATTATGTTTCAATCATCGTACAAAGGTCATAACATCTCCCATTTGTATGTTTTTCTCCTTCACCTTTTTTCTTTCTCTGAGCCCCTCCACATGAACAGAACATGGATGCACTTTGAGAAATATCAATATGCTTTTGTACCCTACTAGGGTCCTCATGTGAGTCCTTGCTCATGGTTAAGAGTGGAAAGAAGTGAAAAGCTATTTAATTAGGGGATGCTCATGCCTTCAGCATTAGAAATAGATGAATCTCTGGTCTCCTTATGAAGCTCCAGGAAATTGGCTGATTCTATAATATCCAATCCAACTCCACTTTGCTTATGAGAGTCAACTTGGTACAGTGCTCTTTCTCGAGCACTAAGTCCAGAGACAAGATGACTCACGTTTCATATTTAGGCTGCACTGTTGCTTCTGATTGAACACGTTGGTACTGATGAGGGTGAAGGGTTGGGGTGAGACTAGCAGCTTCAGAGTTTTTATAGTCCGCTAGTTTACCTTAGAACAGGAGTTCTCAATTTGAATCTCATGACTTTTAAAAAATAAGCTTTCAATATCATTTGTTTATTTTGTAATTCTATGTATTTTTTTTATACACCTAAAAGATCAAATTCTCAGAAGAGGTGTATATGCTTTACTAGACTGTTAAAGAGGTCTATGACACAAAAGAGGGGAAGTAACCTTGGACTACTGTTTTGCTCTGGTGCTAGTTATTTTCTCTCCCTAGGATCATAGATTTAGAGAGGGAGCCTAGAAGTCATTGAGTTCAACCCCCTTATTTTATATATAAGCAAACTGAATCTCAGAAAGGTTTAACAACTTGCCCAGAGTCAAAAAGCTAGTAAGTATCTGATGCTAAATTTGTACCTGCCTTCTCAGACTCCAAGTCACATAGCCTCCGTCAAATGCAGACAAGAAGAAACAAGAGTTGGAGACATCATACTGGGACAGGTATATAGGTACCTGGCCCACTATACAAAGTCTCTTGTGTATTACCTCTCAACCAACAAGTTCAAGGCAATACTGATTTATGGATAGGTCTACACATGCAAAATTGAAGCAATCAGCTCCATCATTTAAGTGTGAACCCTAAACCCCAAAGTGATAATTCAGAAGGATTCTTCATTCCACTAGGTCATAGTGACTAGACATATGTGACCAGAAGCTACAATCATCATTGAAGCTAGTTCAAGATGGGTGCTTAAGACAGAAAAATAAAGAACAGTTTTCTGTATTCAAGGTCTGATCAAAGTGATTTTTGAAGGGCAAGAAATGCCAGCCATGCTCACTTCTTCTTTAGGAGCAAAGTCGTCTTTATTTGGGAGGTAGATATTCCCTCTGCTTTCTTTCTCAGTTAGACTGTGAGTTCCTTGAGGGCAGGGGTTATCTTTTGTCTCCTATTATATCCATAGACTTAGTACAGTATTTGGCATATTTGGTTGTTGTTGTTCAGTACATTTTTCAGCCTTGTTGGACTTTTCATGATCTCATTTGGGATTTTCTTAGCAGAAATGCTGGAGGGGTTTGCATTTTCCTTCTATGGCTTATTGTACAGATAAGAAAACTGAGGCAAACAGTGGGAAGTGACTTGCCCAGGATCACAGAGCTAGTAAGTGTCTAAGACCAGACTGGAACTCATGAGGATGAATCTTCCTGACTCCAGGCATGGTGCTCTATGCACTATGCCACATAGCTGTCCCACTTGGCACAAAATAAATGCTAATAGATATTGATTGACAGTTATTTTCTGTATTTACATATCCCATGCTTTTCTACCTCAAACTTTTAGTGTCCCAGTGTGATCATTGTAATGATAGCAGACATTTATATAATGCTGTAAGGTTTACAGGGGATTTTATGTGCATGCTCTCATGTTCTCAGGACAGTTCTGTGAGATAGGTGGTCTAGGAATTATAATGGTCATCTTACAGATTAGTAAATCAGAACTCAGAGCAGTTAACATGATTTGACTGATGGTGACATGGTTAGTGAATTTCAGAGAAAGTATATAAACCTAGGTCTCTCCTGATTCCAATCCCAGATCTTCTTACCCTAAGCTGTGCCACCTCTACCCATGGTAGGTGACGCCTTTAGTTTTAATGGAAATCAGTTCAGTTAAAGTTTCTCCCAGTTTAAAATGAAAGCATTCAAGAAATTCTCATTTGAATTCTTCAGTTTCTTCTTGTTCTCCTCTAATAAGTTTATAACTGCCTTTCTCTTCTACGATTTTCTGATACTTCCTTGTCCATTTTGGATGCTTCTTCCTTTCTCCTGACATGTTTTGCTAGTTGACTTGAACATAATTCTAATGAGCATCAGTCTCCACCATACCTTTTGGATCCTTACAGTTGTCATCTGTTAACCTTCAAGAAATCCTGCCTCATTTCTAAAGTACTTCAATATCTCACTCACAATCTTCCCTTTCATCCTAATTCTTAATCTGTTACTTAGAAGCTTGAACATCTAGGTTGATGCCTTCTTAAAAGTCCCAACTTCCCAATTCACCAGCTTCCTTAACTTTTGTAAATGTATGTACCTTTATTCTACCTCAGTCATACATAAAGATAGTCCAAAGTCATAGATTTAGAGCTGGAAGGGATCTTAGACAGCATGATTTCATCCCTGACATGTTACAGTTTAGCAAATTTAGCATTAGAGAGGTTAAGTGTTTTGCTGAGGGTCACACAGTTAATAGAAGGCATCTGGATGGCTCAGTGGAGAGAATGTTGGGCCTGGAGTCAGGAAGATCTGAGTTCAAATACAGACTCAGATACTTACTAGCTTCTGACCCTAGGCAAGTCATGTAATCTCTATTTGCCTTAATCCAAAAGAGAAAGAAATGGCAAACCACTCCAGTATCTTTGCTAAGAACACCATGAATAGTGTTGGCATGCTATGGTCCAGGGGTTACAAAGAGTTAGACATGATTAAACAACAGCAATAAACAGCATAGCTAGTAAACATCAGAGATGTGATTTGGACTTAGTTCCTCCTGAATTCAATCCAGGGTCCTATCCTCACTACCGTGCAGGCACACTTTTCATCTTACCTCCACTTCTAAGTTGTTTGCGTCCATGATGCAAAATTTTGAGATTCCTTTCTACGATCATAACCTCCTATCCTTCTGTCTCCCCTTCTGCCCAAATTCTTCAAAATCTCACCTTGTCATGATCATGACCTTCAGTCTCTTCACATTTTCTTTCTTCTCCTAACTCCACTCGCTGCCATTTTCTTTCCTTGAATTCCTTGACCCCATTGATGGTTGCTTCTTATGATCTGCTAATCTACAACCTGACATGGCCCTGCTGTGGTGCTTATTAATCCACACAGATGGTTCCCTACACCTGGAGCAAGCACATGTCTGCCTTACTTTTACCCCTAGCTTCCCTCCAGGCTCAGCTCATGTGCTATCTACAACTATAAACATTTTCTCTTTGACAATTAGAGCTATTTCCATTCCTCCAAAATGTGCTCAGTGTTTCTGTCTAGTAACTTTATTTCCAAATAGATTGTAAGTTTTTTGAAGGCAGGAACTGTTCCATTCTTTCCCCTCCACCCCTCACCTTTTATAAAGATGGATCGTAGAGTTAGAGCTGAGAGGGATTTCAGACACCCACTACTTCAGCCTACCCCTCCTCCCAAAGCCATTTTACAAATGATCATACCATAGCCTAGTAGGATAAAGAGACTGGACCAAAATCATACAGGTAATAAGGAGTAGATACTGAATTTGAATTGAGATCCTCTAATTCAGAGCCAGCACTTGTTCCACTCCCCCACCTTCTTAATATGTTCTTAATTAGTGCTCCTTGAATGACTATTCCATCACTGTGATATGACATTTGGAAAGTGATGTCAATGGTTTGGAGTTGAAATGATGATTCAGGGTGAGTCACTTATTCTACTGGTGGTGAAATGTAATCTTTTAGAAAATAAGAGAATTGGACTAAATGATATTTAAGGTCCTTCCAACTCTAAATCCTATGATTTCCTAGCTAAATATTCCAGATCTTTGCTAATGGAGGAACATACAATTCTTCATGTTTTCAAAGGGGCAATGTTAGACAAAGGGAATTGTTCTTAAATAGTATGTTTTTGCCAAAGCAACAGTAGGTCTTTGAAGTCAACTCAATATCTTTCATTGGGAAAATGCCAAAAGTCAAGCTCTTTGAGAGATTGTTACTTAACGTAAGAGTTGGGGTTGTTGAAAAGATGCTAATTGCAGACAACCCTTCATTATCTCATGTTGCCAGTGTAAAGAGGACCCAGTAAAAGTGCCTGACAATTAGTACATACATAAAAATTAGGTGGTATTTGCACTTTGTAAAATAGATCCTTAATGATGCTGTTGGAAGGCTTCCATATGGAGGGCTGTTTTGCCTAGTTTTTCCCTCTTATTGTGGTTATTTTGTTGCTTCCCTATTTTCTATTCCCTGACTCAAAGATAAATGAAAGAGGCACATGTGTGAGAAATGCAAATGAGATAATGGGTCTCAGCTTTATAATAACTTAGCAAATTAAGGAGAGTAGCACTGCTTTGAGAGTGGAAGGAACGCTGACGGACCTACTCCAATTTGCTTTGAGGCTTTCTTTTTGATACTCTGAAGTGTTTGATTAGAAGACCTGAGAGACATGGAAGCCACTGGGATATCTTCATTGGGGCAGACTGGTTAGTCTGCTTCTCTGCGGTTCAAAAGGGCAAATTGTTGGATATGGGACTAACATAATTTAATTCTAAGAAGAGACACGAAGTTTAACTAGATTGTCTCATTTTAGGTCTTTCCTAGAATTTGTATTCCCAGTATTCTCTTTTTCAGCCTGTTAAGTGCCTCAAGACAGTAGGATCCACCATGTTATCATCTTCATACTCTTGGTCATACTAATTTATTGTCACTAATTTATCACTAATTTATTATCACAAATAAGAGCAAGTTCATTTGGTTTCTCTTTGGGCCAAATATCCTAGAGTGGTCACCCCAAAGCAGGAGTTTTTAACCTGATGTCCATGAACTTAAAAATAAAACCAAACTAATATAATTGGTTGATGGTTGCTTAGTTGGTCATCGCCCTTCATTCTCAAAGAGGACCAAAATGGCATCTCTATGCTAGAGTCAAGTTTCAATGTGTCCAACTGTGGCTGATAATACCTATATGATATTGGAATACTCTACCACAGGTTAGGCACAAATAGTCCATGGGAACATTTGGGGTGGATACTCCAAATCTGTGCATCCTGTGTTTCCTTTGAGCTGTCTCAATTCTGCTTTGCTCATAGAGTACAGCATCTTCTCTGATGTGGGCACACCATGCTGAGTGGTCCTGTGCCAGCATCTTCCAATATCTATTGTAATCCAATGTATTTTGTTTCATATATTTCAAAACATTAATCTAAGAAGGAGTTCACAGAATTCTCCAGCCTGCCATAGGGACAGATTAAGAACCTAGTCTAATGCTGTCTTCTCTCATCTCTCTCACTATGCCCTAGGCACAGACAATTCTTGACATGTATCTCCTTAACTCTATGTAGCTTGGTCTACAATAAAATATGACATTTCTTTAGGTTAGCCTTCTCTAACGTGTTTTGAACTGGGGAAGAAGGAACAACTCTTCCCATGAGGGACAGGCATAGAGTCCCTAGTCTAAGACTCCATCTTTGTGAATAGGCATATGCACAGACTTTTTTAATTTTCTTGTTAAATACAAAGTCTCCATTCTGATCTCAGACTCAACGACCTGATACCATTATGTCTGTGGTTAAACCCATTTTCAGAAGTTCGTTATTTACCTTCATGTTAATGTTGCCTACCTGCACATCAATAGAAGGGAATATGTGCTGGATCCTTTGATGTCTCATGAGGTTACTGAAAACTTTTCCTGTTACTCTCTCTTCAAGGTTATATATTTTTTCTTTGTGAAATTATTTAAAGACACAAGTGGACATTCATATCAGTGCTAAGGATTTGGCAAGGGTCATAACGGCACAGTAAAGTGGGGGTGATGTAACTTTCCCAATATCATAGTACTGGAATTTGGAAATATTATAGGGGCCTAGATTTAGAGGGGGAAGGAATCATAGAGGACATCATTAAAATTTGGAATGGTCAGAGAATCAGATTTGGAATGGGAAAATATTTTAGAAGTCATCCTGTCCAATCACCTTAATTTACAGATGAGGAAATGGAGTCTCAGAGAAATTAAGTAATGTAGCCAAGGCCCTAGAGGAGGAAGGGGCATTAGATATCTTCTAATCTAAACATTTCACCTAATAAATGAGGGAAATGAGATCCAAAACAATTCAAAGACTTGTTTGTTATATAGATTAGAAATAGCTGAGCTAAAATTTGAATGTAAGACCTATGATGACAAATATGGTGCCGTTCACACTATACCCTGCTGTCTTGTGATCAGAACATTTTAGAGAATCCTAGGAAGGATGGAAAGGAACGTGACATGTCCATTTGAAAGGCTTTTTTGAATTTAATCAGTCTTCTGCCTCCCAGTCCTATGTAGGACAGTCAGCCAACAATTACTGATTAATTACTACATGACAAGCACTGTGCTAAATTCAGGGGAGACAGAGGTAAAAGTGAAATACTCTCTCCCCTCAAGGAGCCTACATTCCAATGAATGAAATGATATCATATGTAGAAATATATTCATAATATACATGAAGTGAATACATAGTATATATGTACGTGGAGGGAATGGTGATAGAGGATGTCAGGAAGTCCTTAGAAAAAGTGGCACTTTTCTTTCCTCCACTTTAAAAATGATTTGGCACCATATAATTTGCACAAATTAGTCATCCGCAGGTCATTATTTGTTCCTCATGACTCAACTGTCATTCTTTTGCTCTGGGAGATAGTAATAAATAACTACCAAGTTTAAGCTTTAGAAGAGGAAAATGAATTACAAGGGTGCTTGTCCTGAAAATTTGATAGTGGGACACATAACTGAAGTAGCACTCACTCCTACTCAGACAAGATGCCAGGTAGCTTCATGTTGATATTGAATGTCTCACTTACCCACCGAGTAAATAATACCCACTATTACTATCTGGTCTGGGAAACAGGAAAAAGCGCTGAGGTTTTCTGCCCTATTCTGGTGACTATTGAAGGCAATACATTTTCCTTTATCCCGACTGGGACTCTACTCCACTCTGTGGAAAATGAAGGGAGGAAGACCTTATGACCTTTCATGTAAGGGACTTAGCATTTTCACCGCTCTGTGGATCAAGATGAGAACACAGAAGGCATGGGAGGAGGAGGTTGCTGGTTTAGAGTTAGTGGTAAGGAAAGAGCAGGGCTTAGTGTGAATCAGCTTCAAATGTAACAAATGTCATTCAAGAAAAAGGGACACACTGTACTAGAAGCTCCAAGTACATAGGGTTTTTAACAGGGAAATCCTGGAAGTGGCATTTCCCACTGGGTTATTACCGTTTAGTGGTCTTCCATTGGAACTGGCAGATTCTCTTTAACTGTTATAAGTATTCTCTTTGTACAAGTTACAGTAGCTTCTAACACTTCTTGATTATTCCAGATGCTAAAGGAGCTATGCCCTCTGGGAACCTGAGAACCCAAAGCTATTTGTCTCCTTGTAGGGAAAAAAAAGCTTAACAAATTACCCAGACATATCATTTGTGTAAGGAAATAGGACACTGATGTTGGTTACTTATTTCATGGGGTTGTGTGGACAGAGTCTTTCTATCCTTAACCCACATATGAGTGTGAAAGCAATTAGGACCCAAGATATAGCTTCAGTTGTCAGATGGACATTCATTCCAGGGAGAGTGATGGCTACCTTCTCTTAGTAGTACCTGAGAGACCAACAGAAGTTATTTTCCCTTCCATTGGGTGCTCTGACACCTTTTAATTAATATCAGCCACATAACTATTCTTAACCCTCCCCATGTCCCCACCCCCAAGCAAACTGGAGACCACAACTTCCTTCAGAAACTGGGCCATCGCCCTGATTTCTGCTCTTGGTTTTAGCAAAATTGGGACTGTGACTTTTAGGATAAGAAACTTACAAATGCAAACAAGTAGGATCCCAGCTGGGCTCAGTGACTCATTATATTTCACAAATCCCTATTGAGGGACATCTCTTGTTTTCTTTTTTGCTACTTTGATGGGTCTGAGAGAAGCTTGAAAGGATAAAGAATCAGAAGGAAAACAGAGTTTCAGGGTGGTGCTGGTGTAGTCCTTGAGGCTAAGGATTGATTTGATGATTGAGGCAGGATGAAGCCCCTGGCTTCTTCAATCGATGCCCTGTGGCTCATGGTCACATTACTGAGCTCTGCATGGGCTTCACATACCACATTTTGTTCTCTAGAAGCTTATTTTCTTTTCAATTCATGGAAAAAGAAGGCCTTGGATTTCCTTCCCTAACAGACGTGGGAGGAGGGAGAAGAGGGAGGATTTGATTTGGAGCTCACACTTTGTTTTTCCTGGCAAGAGGCTTACCCAAGGAGGCAGGGAGGAAGAGTGGTTACTCAGATCTCATAGAGGAAATAAGGTTCAGAAATGTAAGCAGTCCTGCAGGAAGAAATCTGGAGATGGGAAAAGCGTAAACAACAAGGACTAAACAAAAGAGGAATTTAGTTTTATCCTTTACTTTTGCTATTGAGAACAGTAGTAATGGTGGTGGTGGAGAGGGAAGCTTCACTTCTATCTGTATCTACTCGTTTGAGGAGGCAAGCCTAATAAACATTACTAAAACCATTTCAAAGATGAGAAAACTGAGATCTAGAAATACTATGTCATGTTGGGATCCTAATGAGAGGCAGGAACACAAAATGCAAAGAACTGGAGTACATACTAAGGATAAAAAAAGAAAGTTAAAGAATTCCTTCCTTCAGGGAGTGTGGTGTGTATGTGTTTGTATGTATGAGTGTATGTGTGTGTGTATGTGTGTATGTAACAAGAAGAAGTAAATGAAAGTATGTTCAAAGTCACTTAAAATCATTTCATTAGGGACTGTGTGCTAATAATGTAGTGCATGGAGGGCAGGTCTTGGATAGGAGGTAGGGCCTGATCTTTGTTTTGAAAGAAGGTAAAAAATCCTTCAAGGCAAAGGAGAGAGAGATATGCATTACAGACCCCAGGTATTCCTGGGTTCCTTTTATCTGGTCCAACACTTTTTTTTCTACCTAGGTATTTATATGTTGTCTTCCTCATTAGACTGAATGTAAGAGTAGGGATTACCTTTTGCTTTTCTTTGTGCCTCCAGTGTTTAGCATAGTGCTTGGCATTATGAATGTTTGTCAACCAATTGACCTTTGTTTACATTATTGACTTGGTTCTCTTGGTCAGTGAGGAATAATACCGTCAGTCATCTGTCTTCCCAACTTAGAAATCCTTGGCCCACTCTTGGAGAAATGTCATTGTGTTTGCTTGTTTTTTTCACGCAATGCTTGTCTGTAAAGGCCCTGACTATCTAGAAATGTAGGAGGGGTATCCTTTACCTCCATTGGAGAGGTGAATATTTCTTTCTGGCAATTTTGTTTATATGGGGTTGGATGTTGAACTGGACAGATGAGGAAATGAAATTCTCAGAATCATTATGCTCTCTTTTCGTTACAAATAAAGGTGGGTGGGGGCAACTAGATAAAAAAACAAACTAAAGAATTCAATTCATATTATGATAGATTTAGTGGTTCTGTTGGTTACTTTAACTGATTTATTTTTCTTTTTTTTCCCTTATCTTTTTTTCTTCCTTTTTTTATAAGAGGTGGTTGTTTAGGCAAAGGAAAGGAAAAATAAGTTGAGAAATGAAGATGATATCAAAGTATCAGTAGCAATGAAACAACAAATTATCCTATAAAATTAATAATTAAAAAAGAAGCTAATGTGCTTGCAATAAGACAAACTCAAGATAGGAAGGTAAGACCTTCCTTAGTCTAGGATCACATGCTTGCATGGGGAACAATGAACTCTCTGTAAGACAAATATATCCTTATCCATCTTCCAGGAGTCTAGAAACTGTTATGTTAAATATAATGATAAGTAACATTTTCTCTTTGTCTTTTTTTGTCCATCCCTCACAAAACTTATTTTTGCTTTTATTTTTGTTCTTGCTTTCTGGCAGTATCCATGTGACTCAGGTCTGTTTGTAGAACAGAGGTTGAACTAGTTTTAGATAACAGGGAAAAAGAGTAGTGGCTAAATAGGAAGAAAAATTTGGATCACCTATAATATTTTGAGGAGCCAGTTCCTATTTTTAAGGTTGTCATGACATTTAAGATGAAACTTTTAACACTGAGATAGCACATGAGACATGAGAAGGATTCATCAATTCCTGGATCCCTGGCAGGACAGTGATTTCCTCTACCATGGTGTAGTGCCAATATGATATTCACAGTACCTAAGGTAGCCGTGAATATCCCCACACAATTCTGAATCATGAAATGCAACAGACTCTCCACATGGAAGACAAAGCCAAAACATTTATTCAGACACCAGAAAGCCGAATCCATCATAGTAACAAAGAAATCCATCATAGTAACCAAGAAGTCTATACACATTATCAAGCCTTCCAACAGAGAGGCTCCCCTAAGCAAAATCACAAACAAACTCTCTCCTTCCTGCTAGCCAGCTACCTGCTTGCCTGTATCCTGCTCAGCTCTGATTGCTCTCTGACTAACTTCCTCTCAGCTCTGCTCTAGTTCCACCTCTTCTTATTCTAGTCTTCCTGTTCTATTCATTCAGGAAACTCCTCCCACCACAGGCCATATATGACTCAGACTTCCATGTGACCCAGGCCTATTAATGAATGGGAAAGATCTTCCCATTTAAATTACCATTATACATGCTACCATGGTATTATGGAATTATGCATTCTTTTACCATGGTACCATGTAAAGAACCCTGTCTCTGGGGTTATGGGAGTGGTGATTATATTCTCTGATGTGTACTTCCTGTGTTACTTTAAGCAAATCACTTTGATTCCCTGAGCCCCAGTTTTCTCATCTGTAACTGAGGGAGGCCAATGGCCTCTGAGATCCTTGCCAGTTTTAAATGATTCTGATACCCTGGGAACCTTGAATAAGCTGGTCTTTTCTATGTGATTCAAAAATAGGTAGCAAAGAATTTCCATCTTGATTTTGGGGTCCAAACTACCTGGGCAGAATGATAGTAAGTCACATGGTTATATTGAAACATAATGCCCACTTGACTAAAAGTAGCAGCACTAGCCCTGGGAGACAATAGACTTCTCATGTACAAAATCTTCCAGAGTGTTGGTGATAAAGTGAACCCCAAGCAGCAATTAGGTGTATCCTCCCCAGCATGTCTTGTTTATTCACCACCTTTTCCTTCTTTCTTTTTCTACAGGCTGTGGAAACCAACCTGGCTTCTAAGGATAGTCACTGGGTGTTTGTTAATGAGGTAAGGGAGTTCTTGGATGGGCATCGTTAGCCTGGGCCTACTTCTATTTTTCCCATTTAACCCTCAGCATATTTTTTTTGCTTGCATCAGGACCCAGACTCTCAAACATGGGCCCTGTAATAATGGGAGTGAACAACTGAAAGTCGTGTTGTGTGTTTCCTCCATATTAAACTACAGTTGATAGTATGTACATATGAACATGTATGTGCATATGTATTTGTGTGTATATGTGTATATTTGTTGAATATGTATTTTGAGGGGACGGGGATCCTAACCACATCCAAGTAGTGCTATGGTCAGAATTTCCAGGATCTGTGATTCTCTTTGGCAATCAGTGACAGTAGCTGAGAACTTTGGATGTAGGTTTGATATTAATTGATATCAGACTCTAGTATGTATTTTTATTCCTTGCCTGTCTTCTGTAGAGCTGAGATTTTCAGCAACTCCTAAATTAAATGATCAATTTCTAATAGCTTCATTCCATGAGAAACCATGTTTATTATGGAGGTAATTCATTCTTTTATGATGCATTGTTCTCCATTAGCTCAGGCTAAAATAGTTGAAAAGAATTCATTGGTTTATTCTAATAATTGGGCAGATAGTATCAGGTAACAGTTTGCTTCCTGGGCTTACTTTTCAGAGCTTTCCTACATAAATCCGCATCGTATTAGGTGCTCATTTTATCTCAACCTGTCATAGACATTTAAAGTAACTATCAATTACCTTGTGGAACTTTTATAGTATCCAACATTGTAATTAACAGAAGGAACATTGCATCCATCCTTCCCTTTAGTGAAGAACTTCATAGAAGCACTTGCAGTCTCCTAATCGTCTGATGTCTGATGGTCTGATGGTCTGAGTTCCATCAGCTTCTCCCCAGGACCCCAAAGAACAGAATTCTCTTTGTTCTCAGAGACACCCTAAGTCACAGACTTGAGGCTGGGTTTTGTTTTTTGATGTTTCATTCAGGTTGTGGAGGGACCCCCACAGAATTCCTGGCACAACTCTTACAATTCTCACAATTGCTACTAAGCTATAAGGAGGTGGAGATATGTTTTGAACGCCAGGAATTTTTGCCTCTGATCTCTTCCTTTCCCTTTATGTCTTTTCCTAAGTCTCTATTTCTTTCTTTTCCTTTCCCACTTCCCTTCTCCTTTTACTTTTATCTTTCTTATCTCATCCATCTCTTTCTATCCCTCATCCCCTCTGCTTTCCTTTCTTCTCCCTTCCCTTCTCTCTCTTCATCCCTTTTTCTCTCCACTTCTTGTCTTTTCTATCATTCTTTCCCTTGTTTTCCCACTCTCATCTATTTCCATCTTCCTGTCTCTCCTGCTCCCTCTTTCTCTCCCTTCCTTTATCTCTCTCTTTCCCTTTCCTTCTCTTCTTTTATCTTGTCCTTTTTTCTTTTCCCATTTCTTCTTCTCTTTCTCGTTGCTCCTTTCTCTCCTGTCTTTATACTAAACCAGTGCTGGATATTAGGGTTCACTCCTAGTTTGTACCAAAGTAAGTTTCCCAGAGATGTTCCGTGAAGTAAGATCAATTCATTTTGCAACATCCTGATATGCAGCCTCATCCTGACCAGAATAAACAGCTAAATGTGAACTGCATAACCACAAAACATCTTCAATTCCAAAGTATGAGGTGAAATAAAACTGGGGAACATTTTGGACATTGCTGTAACTACAGTTTTGATGTCAGGATTGGGCTTCATCAAAAGTATTCGGGAGAAATAATTTTAATCATGATGTAATATGTTCTCCAATTGAAGTCGGAAGACAAATTTAGTTGGGAGATAGAGAGGTGCTGGGACCTTGTCACATGGTGGAGAGACAGAGGACATTAGGTACCTTAAAATCCCTATGAGGTAGCCAATAATTAGGGGTGGCAGACAATAGGAAAGAGCTGGAGCTATGTAGCTGTCTCAGGGTAAGGGTCGGTACCAACTGGGAACTTCATATTTTAACTTTTCTCAGTAACTAGGTACTAATTTCAATTTTTATCTTAAGATGCTAAAAGGACATAAACACTCTGAGCACCCTATAATGTTATTGTCCTGGGACGAAGCGCCAATCACCCATCACAATTACACCTATGACACCTTAAGTTTATTACATGTTTATGGAAAACAAAAATAAGATATTCACCTGGAGGACACACTTAAAGGACCACTTTCATTCTCTAGAAGAGGTAAGTAGAGAGAGAGAAGAAAACACACTGACTTCTCACAAATTTTGCTTGTCTTCATGTGAGAATAAATAATCTCTTCTACTTCATTCAGACATTAGAGTAAGCTTCAGGCCTTTCTTCAGTTCTTTAATTGGTACCTAGGGTCAGATTCTGTCAGGAATAAAAAGATGCTGGGAACACTTAGACTAGGCTAGATACTAGTGAAATTTTGTGATGAAGGCCTTTATGTTGGCTCAGTTACTGACACTTGTGCATGCTTTTGTTGTTTGTAAGACCTCTAAGAAATTGCTGATTATGTAATATGTGTGTGTGTGTGTGTGTGTGTGTGTGTGTGTGTGTGTGTGTGTGTGATTTAGGTTTATGACAGGAAGATGTGATGGTTAGTAGACAGTATTGATTGCATAGGGAATATCATGCTATGCATAAAGTCAGCATTGACTTTTTATACTTAAAAAGTTTATTAGCTGTGCAATATTAGACACTCCACAACACCTCTGATGCTCAGTTGCCTCATCTATAAAATGGGAATGATAACAGCATTTTCCTCCTAAAGTTTTTATGAAGGTTAAATTAGGTAATATACTAAAGCCCCTTGGAAACCTTAGTGTGCTATATAAATGCCAGCTATCAATTAAGTGATGAATGTGTGCAGCTATATAAATTCACAAAAGCCATCAACAAAAACGACAAAGGTTTGCAATCTTCATTAGCCCTACCAATGAAATCATGGTCCATTGGAGTATTGAAATAGAGTGCTATTCAGTAAATGCTTTTCTATATAAAGTCAACTATTTTTCTTCAAGACAGCTCCCTTAAGTATTAAATACAGACACATTCTGAATACCCTGGACATATGTTTTACTCTTGCTTCTATCACCATATGGCTCAAGTGGAAAATAATCTTCTTGTTATTATTAGTTACTTTTTTTCCTCCTATGACATCATCTTAGACTCTTTGCATTTATTAACCATGGAAATTTTCTGTGATCCTTAGCAGTAGACAAATATGTTTCTGGTTTTCTTTCTGGATGATCCTAGATTAAAGCTAAACCCATGTTGGCAAGTATTCTTAATTCGTTTTTCATTGTATAATGATCATGGTTAGTAAGAACTAGGACTTCACGATGTAATGCATTTCATAGTAAATATTGCTGTCTGATTTTGTTTGAAAAAGAATAGATAATGAAAGTATGAGAGCATCTGACTACATATCTGTTTAATCTATTTACACGTATAAGCATATGCATGCATAGTAACATATGGCTACATATACATGTATGTGTATATTATGTGTATAGATATGTATGCACCCATGTGTATAGTTGCATACAACCAAACTTCATCATCTGCTCTTATTCCAATAAAACCAGGTTATAATAGATGTGTGTATATATGTGTAAACACACATGCACACACGATATATACATATACACACATGGATTTATATGTACATGTGTATATATGCATGCATACACACATACACATACTCATATGTGCATACACACATATGCAATACATGTTTTCTTCCTTACATGTACACACAACACACATGCGTATATATACATACACACATGCACACACACAATACATATACACACATATGTATGTCTACAGATACACATACATATACACACAAACACACACACGATTTCACTGTATAACTGACACCACCAACTATTTTAGTATTTTCCTCTCCCTTATAGTTCACTGGAAGAATATTCAAAGTTTAAACTGCAAACTTTTGTGTGTATGTTGAATGATTAATTTAGACCAGGAGTCCTTAAACTGGAGCTTGTGAAAAAAAAAACTTAATTTTGACATTTTTTTGGATCCTTTGTATTTTTTGCATTTAAAAACATCATTCTGAGAAGGGGTATATTTCTTCAGACTACCAAAGGAGTCCAACAAACACACACACACACACACACACACACACACACACAAACACACACACCCTTAAAAACAACAAAGCAAAGTAAAACCCTTGTTCTAAACCTTGTAGGTAAATGACATTTCAGACAGAAACATAGAAAAGTTAGCTATATTCCCATCTGAGAAATTTACAATATTTGAATGTGCTTTTTTTCATCTCTTTTTCCCTTGCTAAATTATACTCCAATATTGTCAAGTTGAGATCTCCCCAGTACCTTTTTGCTGCCACCATCAGTCCTTACCTAGCTTACCCTAAAAGCACTCCCACCACTTGTTGCCTTTAAGTATATGAGAAAGGAGTTGGATCTTTCAAATTGGCTTTGGTAGAATTTATGGAAGAGCACATTACTTGTTTTATAAAAACCTACAGTTTGTTGTTGTATATTCAGGAATTGTATCATAAAATATCTGTTATCAAGTCAAACTAACCAGCATATGCTTTCTGTGGTCTCTACCGTGATCCTTTCATAACTTGATCAGCTCAGGGCATATTCATAACCTACTTTCCTCCATCTTTCTTTGGATACATACCTAACATAGGTCTCGTTCCCAACCTCACTTCCTTGCTTCACTCCCTTTTCAAACCTATGTTTCCTTATCATGATTTCCACCAAATTCCAGCGTCATTACTTCTAGACACATTCAGTCCTACAGTTAACAGACTCCATCTTGATTCAGTGAGTCATAACTTGATGCTTCTTACTAAAAACATCCTGACACTTTAGCAATCCTATTCTAATCTGTTTCTGTCCCTTCTTCTTTTTCTTCTTCCCCTTCTTCTTCTTTCTTCTTCTTCTTCCTCCTTTATATCTCCTCCTCCTCTTCTTCTTCTTCTTCTTCTTCTTCTTCTTCTTCTTCTTCTTCTTCCTCCTCCTCTCCTCCTCTTCCTCCTCCTCCTGTTTCTCTCTCAAAACCCTCTTGAACATTTATGGGAACATGTGAATATGAGTTACAATTTAATTTATATTGTAACATATACCATTAGAGCTGAGTTCACAATCCATTAAAGCTTCATATGGTTTGAGCTGTCTCCAAAGTAAATGGATCAATTAAAAACAGTTATCAAGCCCATCCTATGCTCTAGGTCATTGTGCTGAATGCTGAGGATAGGACAGGTGCTGGCCTCAAGGATATCACATTCTAATATGGGGGAAAATATAAAAGACATCAGGAAACGAAATCTGGGTAGTCCCAAGGATGATGAATTTTTCCATTTGGCAATCAACTAATGCACCATTAACAGAAAAAAAAGATAGTACAATAGTTGATTTGACTACTAAACTCTGAGAAAGAAGTAAGAATGGGGCTGAGAGTGGGGGTGGGGCATAGAATAACTATAGGAATGTTCAAATTAGACTACTGTATAGGATGTGAAGCATGTTCATATCAACATTATATCTCACTGTCTAATTAAGTACTCTGTTGATGGTTTAAAGTGTGAGTTTAATTAATCTCTTGATAGTGGTCAGGAAAGGGTCCTGGAAGAGGGGATTTTGAAGAATGATTCATAAGGGAAAAAATAAAAGGGACACATGGGGCCATCAGGAAGAATGGTGAGAATATTCTCAAAAATGCTTGTGAAGAGTGAGATCTCAATAAATAACCAAAGACCATGTTTTTACAAAAGATATCATTTCCAATATTGTAGCATTCACAAATCTGAATACATCTGATTAATCTTCAGTTGGTCATAATTTATGTGCCACAGCCATCCTAGTTATTTGGAAAAAGCAAAAGTGGCACATTTTTATTACAAATTCTAATTTCCTGCTAATTTCTGTCATTTTATTTAATAGCACTTATTCATAAACTATGAAATATGCATCAGAATACTTGAAAAGAAAAAAAGCAATTGTCATATTCATAGTGCACCATCCATAGTTCTTCTAACTATGGACAGGTCCACTGAAGTGGGCTGAGTTTTCAGGTAACAGACTGTTGCTCCATAGTGAGGCGTCTGATATATTTGCTCTGCATCATCTCTACTTTCCTGAATCATTTTAAATGCCTTTCAAGTCACACTTTTTTGAAATTTTCCTTTCAGCAAGTCATAAGTGATGTCTAAGAAACCATTTCTGATTATAAATCAGAGATTGGCACCCAAAATTGTTTGGCCCTTGGCTTGTTTTTCCTCCTTGTGTCATCTGAGAAGAGAAAAGCAGCAGGATTAGTTTTCTATTAAGTGACAGAAAAAAACAAGCCAAAACAGCCCACTATGGCAGATGCCCTGCGTTGTTGTCAGTGTGATTGAAATTCTCCCACCAATTACTCAGAGCGAAGAGAGCTTGGTAAAGATGATGACGTCAGGTGCAGGTTCTGATGGTAAGAGAGTTTCTGCCTTCAAGGAGGTTTTATTCTATCAAGAGAGACAAGGTACATACATACTGGTAAATATCAACAACATACAGAATACGTACAAGTTAATTTTGGAGGAAGATATTCAATGGGGGTTCATAACCTGGGGTGATTTAACATTTCTTTTCAAAAAATTGAATTTTGCTGCTGGCTATTAGTTTGAGGCAACAAACTTTTTGTTTGTTTACCAGCTGGTTGCAGAATTATTTAGCATCTGATGTGTTCAAAGTTTTAAGCAATTTGGTGTAACTTTATTTAATGCTCAGTCAAAACCAAAAAAATCCATCAGATGGATTTTTACATTTTGTACATTTTATTTTTATTTAATGTCACCATATGACATATATCCTCTTTCTAAAGAGAAGGGTCATTTTATTAGTTGTAAAATACTTTAAGAATAAATCTGTTTTTAATATCTAATATAGATAGATAGATAACCATTTCAATGTCAGCTTTTGTATTATCTTTTATTCATTTAAAAAAGATGTTTTGGAGAAAGGGACCAGAGGCATGTACCCAAAGGGGTACATGATAAAACAAGTTAAGAATTCCTCCACTAGCAGCCAAAGACATCAGGAAAGGGCTTATGGACGAGGTGGTGCTTGAGCTGAGTTTTGCAGGGGTCTAGGGATTCCAAGAAGGATGACAATAATGGCCTGGTGTGTTCTCAATCACCTTGCCAGACTCTAAGTAAATATCTAGTGTCTTAGGACACTGGGAGTCCAAGAGCACACAACCAGATGGTATCATGTAGTTATGCCCATGTGCTATTCTCATTAAAATTAGAACTGCCACTTCTTAATTTATTCCTCCATCCATGCATCTATGCTCCCCCTTTTCAATTTCCAGTAACAGACACAAAGTTCATTCCTTCACAAAGCTTCTGGTCCACTGTGGTGAATGTACTCAAATGTACTTTAGTAAGCTGGCACTATACTTCAATGACATTTGTTGTCCTAATCATTGAGGTGTTACTCTCTTACAGATATTATTATGCAAAAGGAAATTGTGGTGTTGTTTTGTTTTGTTTTGTTTTAAGAAAATGCTTCAACCCATTTGGCATCTCTCAGGGTATGGGTCTGTATTGCTGCACAGATGTCAGTGTTGGAGAGGGGAGGGCTAAGGGAGAAGTTACCGCTTCTCTAAGGGAAAAGACTTAGCTTTATATATCTTAATCTGGAAAACACAAGGATTCGCTTGATTAAATGACAGTACATCTCTTGCTAATGATGGTGCCAGGGGGATTAGGCCAATTCTCTTCTAACAAATTATAATAAGGTATATCTGATATAGCAAAATATAGAATTCTGACATAACAAGGTTTGCCTTTGAGGCAAAACTTGTTACATCTGCCTTTTCTTGCTGAAACTTATATTTTAGGGAACATGATTGGACCCTCTTCACCCAGATCCATGTAACTAATTATAAGCTGTGTTAGGAAGATGTTTTCCGATATTTACTTTCCATCCTTGTTCCTGCTAACAGGGTTATCTGCTTGATTGCATGAGTGAGAACCTACATATTAACAAAAAGGCTTCAGACCTCTTTTGGTGGCTTCCTTCACTGCCACCCCTGTGAGGTTGTTACTGGCTCGTAGCTGGGTTATCAGTTTGTTTCTGTCATAGGAAGTCTAGGTCACTGGCTTAATTTCCAATCAGCTTAGCAATCCTTGCCAGGGAAAGTGGTTCAGAAAGAGCCATCACCATTGTCGTTGCTTCAGACTCCATGTTTTTTGACATGAGTCAATTGTGCCCGAAAAGTACACTGTCGTCTTACAGTGTTTTGACAGAACGATCCCCAGCGAAGGCAGGCCTGACACCCTCAGTGTTTTAAAAATAGATTTAATTACAATGTACAGCAAACGTGTCTGAAAACTAAAGGTTAGTTCCTCTACCTGAAGGCAGTTTCATCCATTGCTTTTCCGGCAAACAGATCCTTGGTTGATTCAGATAAACCTGCTTCATTCAATCAAATGCACTAGAAAGGCTTTATTAGCACCCTACATACCCTGTCATTACACCTTCTTTGCCAGTCTGGATAATTATTATGCTTGGTACAGAAGTGAGAACAGAATCAGATACACATGGGGTAGAGAATAATAGCAACCAACTCTTGTCTCCATGGTTTACAAAGTGCTTGCCTTACAATAACCTGCTGAGGTTGATGGAGTGGGCATGATTATCATCTTCATCTGCAGTGAATCAAGGAGGGCAAGTCCCATATCCCTAGGTCACATGGATAGTAACTGAGTCGACTGCAAACTCATTAGTATGATATGGCATCCAAGCATGGTAATGTAGTCTTAGTAGGCATTAAGAGAGGCATTGTTTCTAGGTTAAGAGAGGTCCCAGTCCAGCTATGTTCTGTCCTGGTCAGACCACATCTAGAATTTTGAGTTCTTTCCTGGGTGTTTTATCTTAGGAAAGCTATTGATGAGTTGGAAATGATGAAGAAGACAGCAGCAAGAATGATGAAGGAGCCTGGGGCCCTGACATACAGAGACTGGTTAAAGGAACCGAGGCTGTAGAAGACCTAGAGGAAAATGAACATATGATCACTGCCTTCTTGTATTTAGGAAACTGAAATGTGAAAGAGGATATAGACTGGTTGTGTTTGTTCCCAGAGAATAGAACCAGAATCAATGGGTAGAAATGACAAAGATGATGATTTATGCTCGATGTCAAGGGAAAATACAGCTCCCTACCCTTGACACATAAATGCTTGTGCACGTACTTCTTGGAAATGTTTGAAAACAGATTCTTGTTTAGGCTACTAAAGTCTCTTCCATTTCCTCATTTCTATAATTCTGTGTCAAAATTAAAATTTGTATTCTGACTCTTTCTACCAAGTTACAAATTTGGAAAAGAGGGTATGTGGATCCTTTGATGTAAATCCAAAAGCCATATTTTCAAATGCCAAGACAAAAGTAAGTAACACTGTGATAGAAGCCAGGGAAGGATAGGAAGGAGAGGTTCCTGAAATGCTTTAATTTCAGTTCAGCTTTTCAGATAATCCCTATTTTGTCCCCTTTTACCTCCTCCTGAGACTGGTCAAGGAGGTGATGTTGAATAGTAGAGGAAGTACAGAATTTGTACTCACAAGACCTAGGTTCAAAATCTGCCTTTGACATTTAATAACTGTGATATTGGACTAATCATTTAGCCTTGTTAAGACTCAGTTTCCTCATCTGTAAAATGTGTGTCTGGGGCAGGGGTTAGACTACACAGCATATGATGTCCCTTTGACCTCTAGACCTATGATTCTATGAGTTATTGGGTAGAGCTACGTTACTTTGTTATATTGAGCTGATTGGAAGATCCCAAACCAATATCTTTCTGTTCCAAAAGGTAGGAGAGAATTCTTTAACTCTTCTCTGCTTCACTACCCTAAATAATTCAGTCCCAAGATTCATTTGCAGCAGATAAAATAGTTTGTGAGCTACCAAAGCTTGAAAAGCCCAAGCTTCACAGGGAAGTTGAAAACCATTCTGTGCATTTAGCACAGGTCATCCCTCACCCATCCCTAGGACGTGTTACCTCCTAAATCTCTACCCACCAAGATCCGCCCCTCTTTTCCTTCGTTGCAGCCTTCTCAATATTTTCATCATTTCTCTCTCACTTAAAAATGTTTTCCTTCCTCAAGTTTTGAGAAATATTTGGTTTAGATCACTCTCCTGCTGCTACTATTACACTCCCAAAATATGAATCACACAATTGCATAATCACAACATTTTGGATTTAGAAAATATATTAATGGTCATCTAGTACAATCCACACTAAAAATAGTTCTTACAATGCTCTAGCCAGCAAGTGGTCATTTGGCTGTTATCTCTAGCGATGGGGATGCAACTGCCACCCAAAAATCCATTCTACTTGAGGATGCCTCATCTTGTGGGGATCCTCCTGTTCACACATACTATATCTAGCCTAGTTGTACAGTTTTCCTTCATTAATCCTTAAGACAGCTTCTGGTTATCTAATCTACTTTTTTTCATGTGATAGCCCTTCCAATATATAAAAATAGTTATCCTATCCCCCTGAAGCTTCTTTTCTTGAGACCAATAGTCTCCAAAAATGTTTGAACAAAAGCTGCTATCAGTACTTTCTTATTAAACATGGACCCATATTTTGTGTATATTTATTCTTTTATAAATGTATATTGTAAAAATAGAAATAAAAAATTGATGAGATAACGATGAAATAGTATTTCTTCCTAGAGGAAACAATGAGTCATTGGTGTTTATTGAATAATCACAGCTGAACTTTTTGAAAATCACTTTGGCCTCAGTGAGGAAGATGAATTGGAATGAGGAGAGATGTAAGGCATGGTGGTCAATTCGAGGCCTAATGCAATATTTCAGGGGAAAAAAAAGGTGATCAGAATAGATTGTGTGACTAAAGAAAGGGAGACAAATGGAAAAAGAAGTGGAAGTGCAAATTAAAAGATACAGTAACTCACTGGGTAAGTGAGGTGAGGATGAAATCAGGATGGAATGAGTATAGGTTTGATTGTATTGTAGACAGTTGACTACTGTGATTGCCCACAAATGCCTACCTTGGAGAGGAAAGGATTTGCCCCATGTTTTTCACTTTTTGATTATTTACATAGTTCTACAGTTGAGTCCACAATCATCGTGGGCTCATGGAGTGGCTGCACTACACTTCCATGTTCTTTCTTTGTGTGTAACTGACCTAGTCTAAATATTCCAGATTGGTTTTCATATGGCATGGAATCAAGGCTGTTCAATATTCTGTTGTTGTTTCAATTGTTTCAATTGTAGGTGACATTTTTTTTTTACCCCATTTGGGATTTTCTTGGCAGTGGAGTGGTTTGCCATGTCTTTATCCAGGTCATTTTATAGATGAGGAAACTGAGGCATACAGGGTTAAGTGACTAGCATAGGGTCACATAGCTAGTAAGTGTCTGAGGCCAGATTTGAACTCAGAAGATGTCTTCTTGATTCCAGGCCCAGTGCTCTACCCATTGCATCACTTAGAGCTATCACTTCACTATCGTAGTTGTCCACAACTGTATACTCCATATGACTCCTATTAGATTGCAAGCTATGTGAGAATAAGAGCGGTATCTTTTCTTTTCTTTGTGTCCTAAAAGCCGAGCACAAGGGACATTACTGAATTGTTTTTTATGCAATTCCTGCCTCCTGCGGAGATAGATTACTACAGCTTAGGAAAGAAAAACAAATCAGGGAACTAGGAAACAAAACCAAGAGAACAGGAAACACAGGAAACCAAAGCAGTAAACTCTTTTCCATTTTGCTCTAGAATTAGTTGAGGAGAGTTTCCTTTGTGGTGCTACTGTCGGGTAAAACCTCCCACTGTCCCCAGATGAAAGTGTCATTGCAAAAGCAACAACGTGGAGTTTGAGAGGATGAGGTTTGGAGTCATTGGGCATAAATTAAATCCTTGGTCTTGCTGTAAGTGTCAAAGTATGACCTACGCCATATCATGTAAGCTCCTTTGGCAGAATATTTCTTCCACTGTAAAATGAGAAGATTGGGGTAGCAGATGACTACTCAGAGTCTTCCTAACTCTATATCTGGGGCCTTGTGATCCCAATAAAAAACTGTGGCTATGTACATTTTAATGCAACTTAGAGGACATAAGAAATGTAGAGATTATTTAGTCAAATGTATTTACTTTCAGAAAAATTAGGCATTTATTAAGAAACTGTCATTTCCAGGCCCTACAGATAGATACAGAGGAAACAAATTCCTGCCTTTAAAGTGCTTCCATTGCCCTTTAAAAAACATAGATATCAGGGGAGAGAATTCTGGGAAGAGGGCAGAAGAAGTCAGAATATTTCAAGTTCTCAAGATTTCCCCCCACAAAAGAGTGAAAATAGCACTTTAGGGGAAAGAAACAAAGTGTGGATGGAAATAAATAAGAATAGGGGCACAACCAGGGTCTTCCTGGGATAATTTTAGAAGATCAAAAATCCCAGGAAGAGGTTTGGTCCCTGTGAGGAGTAAACACTTCCAGGTTAGGGTCCCTTTTAACAAGCAGTAAACCCTGGGGTTAGTTGGTTTGAGAGGCTGCCTCAGTTCCCAGCCACGGAAACTGTCACCCTCAAGATAATGAGAGGAGTTGGGCATTTGAGCCTGGGAAGACTGAGGGAACATCTGCTGATAAGCAATGGCAGATCCCACTGTACTGCAAAGAGCAGTAGGATGAGAAAGATCCACCCCTGTGAGTGCAGAAGTACTGAGGCAGAAAGCCTTTGGCTGTGGGAACTCACAGGAGGTTGGAGATTTATTTATAGAAGGTTCCAGGCAGGAGGGGAGAACTGAAGATCTGGGGCAAAAGACACCATTTCCTATACCCCAGGGCTAGAGATGATTACAAAAATTAAGCTATTACAATAAAAAGATACACAGGCAAAGGAGAAAGAATCCAACCATAGAAAACTCTTATGGGAATAGAGATGACCAGGGTTCATTTTCAGAGGAGGATATTGAAAACAAAAAAACCCCAAAGAGTAATGTCAAATGGTCACTTGCCCCCAAAAAAATTCTTAAAAGATCTTTAAAAAGAGAGTTTAGAAACCAAATGACAGAGATGGAGGAAACACTAAAGAAAAAAATAAGAATAATTCAAGAAAAACAAGAAGGTTATAGAAGGAAAGTCAACCAACTAGAAAAGAAAATCCAGAATCTTAAGGAAGAAAATGACACCTTGAAAATTAGAATTGGACAAAGTGATGCCAGTGAAATTATGAGATCAAGAAATAATTAACCAAAATATCAATAATGAAAAAAAATAGAAGAGAAAGTGAAACATCTTATAAGAAAAGCAACAGATTTGGAGAATAGATCAAGAAGAGAAAATAGAAAAATAATCATACTGATGGAATGTTATGATAAAAAAGTATCTTGATACAATAATGCAAGAAATAATTAAAGAAAATTGTCCTAAAGCATTAGAAAAAAGTTGGGAAGTAGAAATAGAAAAAAATTCATTGATCACCACGTAAAAGAGATCCTATGAGGAAAACTCAGAGGAATATCATAGTCAAATTCTGAAACCCCCCGCTCAGGAATAAAATGTTAAAAGCACCAAGATTAAAACAATTTAAATATGGTGGTACCACAATTAGACTCACACAAAACCCAGCAGCAGAGATATTAAAGGACCACAGATCTTGGAATATAATATATAAAAGTGCTAAAGCATTGGGACTTCAGCCCAAAAATATCATACCTTGCAAGGCTAAGTAATATCCTGAATGAAAAACAAAATGGACATTTGATAAATTATCAGACTTTCAAGACTTGGTTAAAAAAAAAAATGAACCCTAAACTTAATAGAAGATTTGACATACAAGAACCAAGAGAAATATAAAGGAAATACCAAAGAATTCATAAGGACAGACTTTTTACTTTTTACTATATATATATATATGTATATATATATACATATATATATATGTATATGTATGTATATAATGTAAAATGTATGTCTAAGATTCTTATTAATAATTGGGTAGCTCTTAATTAAAATAGGGAAAAACCTGAGTAGGATATGAATTTATAAAGGAAAACTATTTAGTAACATCTAAAAAGACTAATTGTTTTATACAAATGAGGTGCAAGAGGAAGAATTGTTACAGAGGAATTAGATGCAGGAGAAGAACTGGTAGTTCTGACAACTTACTTTCATTGGGAATGGGTATAAGAGGGAACAATATATTTAGAAGAGTGTATAAGTCTTCTACATTCATAAGAAATAAGATGGTAGGGCACAGGAAGGAGGAAGAGGACAAGAGAGGGATCTTTAGAGGGGAGGGAGAGGGAATAGGTAAAAGGAGGGTATTGAAGGGTGTTTAGATCTATGGGAATGGGAGGATAGGGGAAGGATACTTGGAGGGGGGGTAGGCAAGCAATAGGAGGGCAAGGTAGTGGATAGAAGTAAAGTAGAGGAGGAAGGATAAATAAGAAAGAAGAGATAAACATTAAAAAAAGATCACGAGTAGATTATGTCTGGGAAAATATATGTCTATACATGTGTCTATGTGTATGTACATATTTATAGCTATAGAAAAAAATCTAAATTTTACTGTAGCCTTTTGGGTGGGAGGAGAAAAAGAACAGAATAAAAAAGTTCACATCAGATAACAAAAGAACTCACAAGGAAGCAAAGAAAAGATGGACGATTTTCACCACAACGAGTATTATTTATCATACAGATGTTCTTGAAATGAAAATGTATTGTTGCATAATTGGAATCCTCTCTTATGTTCTGCTATGGACATGACATGCATTTTTTTCTTTTTAACTTTGTATTTAAGTTCCAGTATTTAAGTTAATGATTTTTTATTTCTTTTTTCTGTTCTCTGTGTTCTGGCGTTTGAGAGTAAAGAAAATAATGATAAAAATAAAAAGTAAATGTCCAGCGATCTCCAAACTCTCCACCTCTTTCATGCCATACTCTCCATATCCAGGGGAAAAATCACTGTAGTACCACTGTCATGATGTCAGTGTAGCATGTAATTTTGACCTATCCATAAGAGACTCCTTGTATGAGAAAGACCTTCAAGGCTTGTTTTTTCCCCTACCGAGTCAAATGGTATCAGTAAACAATAAACAGTGGGATTTACTATTCTCTACACATCTCAGTCTACTGTGCTACCATAAAATGTGGTTTGCCATAGAAAATCCCCTGTGACTCACAAAGTGGAAATAGGTCAGACACTGAGCTGGGTGGGGGTGGGGGCGCCCAAGCTTAGGATTCTTTCTACTGGGCCATGTCGACCTTGTTCGCTGTATTTTAAATAGAAACTTTACGCTGAGCTTCTTACAGTATAGGATGCTAAACATAAGTATAGCTGCTTAAATACCTTGGGGACATGTTTATTACAGATAAAAATCTAGGTTTGCAGTAATGAAGTCAGAAATGAATTGCTGGAAGCTCATAGCAACAGGAATAATCAGCTCTGGGCAGGTAACCTGATCTGATAGAAAATGGAACTGATGGGTTTAGGGAATGAAGGAGAGCTTGACCTCCCTCAAGGGCATGGGCAGAGGAAAGCGTTTGCCCCAAGCACCAGGAAGTGAAGTCAACTGTCCTCAGAGAAATGGTCTGAGATCCAGAGGATGGCAGAGATCTGGAGTAAGACATGGAGAAAATAGGGCTTTACAAGCACGGGGTAGGACAGAATTCCAATTTCTTAACCTTCACTATATGCAGGTAGAAAGGTATATTTAAAACAAGAAAGGAATAATGAATACATAAATAAATGTATTAAGGGAAAGGAGAGGAAGGAAGCAAAGAGTTAAAAAAAAGTGTAGGGAGTTATATAAGGAAGAGAGACATGAAGGAAGGGAAGGAGAAAATAAAGGAAAGGAGGAAATAATAAAGGACGAGAAGGGGAGAAAAGAAGGGAGAGACAGAGAAGGAAAGGAAATAATGGAGGTATAGGGAAGATGGTTGAGAGAAGTAAAGAAGGAAAGAGAGAAGAAAGGAAGGGAAAGAAAATGGAGTATAAAAAAGAAGGAAGGAAGGAGGGGAAGGAAGGAAGGGAAAGAAGGAGGGAAGGAAGAAAAGATCAATTTTTTCTTAAAGAAGGATACCTGTTCCTTTTGAAAGTTAAGCTGCAGGAGGTAATCTCTTTACTGGGGATTCAACAGAGATTAGTGAGAGATTGTTAGAATCCTCTAGACAAGTTGATAGGGACCCGTTTGGTTTGCAATGCTGATAAAGCTTTCAGGATTTCATGGAAAACACTATTTTCTTGTTTTCCTATTGTTTTAGGTCTCACGCTGTTAGAGGGATTCTTAGAGGTAGACTGAATAAAAGGAATATGCTTGCATTAGCAAGATGGACATAAATCTGGTATCATTAAAAACTGTCTGGTTTCCAAATGATGTCAGAGGTGTTATGAAGTCTGTCTTCCTCAAATCAAGGGCCATCTTTAATAGTTGCTGACTAAACACCATGTTAATTCTTTCATGATGCTTCTGCTATACTTGACCCCAGTTGGACCAGAACCAAAATATTATATTGCATTCTGGGTATTAGGTAAATAGGAGAATGTCAAGTGGAGAACAACCAAGATGATGAAGGAGCTCAAGATCAGGTCATAAGGTTGAAGGTATTACAGATCTTTAGCTAGAAGTAATTTTTTGGGGGGTGGACTTGGGGACCATGATGACTGTTTTCCTGTATTTGAAGTATTGATATGAAGACTTAGCCTCTTTCTCCTTGGGATTTTACTAAAGCTCAGGCTTGATCTTCCTCACTTCCTCCAACTAACAAAAACCTCTCAGAGCTCTCCATTACCTCTTTCTAGGACTAAGTACAAAGTTTTATACTTTGCATTTAAATCTTTCCACAACTTGATTCTTTGATACTTTAAGTTTCCTTCTACTTCACTCCTATCTTGACACTGGAATATTTGTCAATCCCTGCACATTAGATCTCATCTCTTACAATATCATTATGAACTAGATTGAGAGCTTTTGTGGTACAGTAACTTGGAGTGATGAAGGCTTGTGTTTGAACTCAGTATCAGAAACTTGCTAGGTTTGTCACCCTGGGCAACTTCCCTCAGCCTCAGGTTTTTATTCTATAAATTGAGAGAGTGACACTTGATAACCTCTAAAGTACGCTTTGATTCTAAAACTTATGATCCATGTAGAAATGCACGTTGAATGATAGCAAAGATGGATGAAATCAAAATTCCATCTTTACTCTCATGATTGGATGCAAAAGATTTGTGATTGATGATATCATGCCAACCAGGACACAATACTCTACAGAAATACCTAGGTATGAGTCCTTGGCTCTGTTATGACCAAGATTTTTAAATCAACGACTAGATGAGGGTACAAGTGGTTTTGACTTGTTTTCAGATTTGCAGATGACATAGAGGTGGAGAAGGTAATGAACTTTTGGGAGGACATAATCCAAAGAAGGCACTAGAATTCTAGTCCATTGGGCTGAAGAGGGGAAAAAGTGGTATTTAGGAATGTGGAATTAGGGATAAATGAAAAGTCTTACACTTGGCTTCCAAAAATCAAACGTATAGCTCCAGGCTAAAGAAATGCTAGTATTTAACAGCTCAGAAGACACGAGATTTGTTTTGTTTTAAGTGGACTACAATTTGAATATCAATCAATAGTGTGATATTGGAAGACTGTACTCTCTATCTTTTTAAAATTGATTTTTTTTTAACTTATGGAAGAAAACAAACATTTCCGTAACATAGTGTTTTAAAAAAGATGACTGAATGTGAAGGTGCACATCCACTATGCACAACTTAACTGTTCTTTTCAAAGATATAATAAAGTTATCATGTAAATGTGTTTTTTCTTTTTTTCCTTCCTTCCTCTTTCCCTGCCATAGAGAAGATCACTGTTAGACACATATCAGTGTGTATGTGTTTGTATGTGTGTGTGTGTGTGTATAAACATATACATATATATTATACATACTTATATTCATCAGTTCTTTCTCTGGATGCAGATAGTGTCTTTCTTCATATGTCCTTTATGGTTAATTTGGGAATTTATAATAGTCAAAATAACTTATTCACTCAAAGTTGTTTTTAAACAATATTGTTACTATATACAATGTTTTCTTGGTTCTGTACATTTCACTTTTTATTATTTTATGCAAGTATTTCCATGTTTTTCTAAGAACATTGGGCTCATTATTTGTTTTAGCACAGTAGTATTCCATTAAAAAAATATACCCACAACTTGTTCAGCCATTCCTTAATTGATGGGCATCTCTGCAATTTCCAATACTTTGCCATCACACAGAAAACTGCTATCAACATTTTAGAATATATAGGTTCTTTTCCTTTTCCCCTAATTATCTTATCTTAATTGAATTAAGAGAGACATGGCTAGAATCAAGGAATTCATTGTCCTTCTGTACTAGTTAACAACATGGTTATTATTTGAAATTTTGTGATCCATCTTTTAAGAAAAGCTTTGATAAGATGGGTTTGTGTATAGGAGTGGTCCAGAGGAAGGTGAAAGAGCTTGAATTCTCATCACACGAAGAAGATTTTGAAAGTTCTGGGTCTATTTAGCTTAGAGTAATGAACACTTTGGGAGACATGATCAATGTTTTGTAAATTCAAAGGACTGTCATGTTTCCAATAAATTAAGCTGATTTTACTAGGTCCTAGTGAAGAATAAGGAGCAATAGGTGGAAGGTCTTGATGGACAGAATTAAGATAGATATGAAAACAAGCAAGAACAAGTCAACCAACTTCCTAACACTTAAGAGTTATCTCAAAATGGAATGAATTGCCTTCTGTCCTTTTGGATTTTCAGCTACCAGTAGTCTTCAAGAATGGGCTGGATGGTCTCTTGTTTGGTGGTTGTCTTAGAGGACATTTGTGAGCAGGTTAGGGTTGGACCAGATCATAACTGATATCTCTTTAGCTTCGGGATTCAGTGTTAAGTCTAATAATTTGTTATCTTCCCTGAAGACAAAGGAAAAGGTGCAGGTCACATATGTAAAGGGAGATATCTATTAGTTTTTCCATAGTAGATAATTAATATTAATGGAGTTCTTTCCAGTTCTTTTCCTCCTTTGATCTAATTCAAATGCAAGGGTTATAATGGGTTAATATTCACTATGTAAACTTTCTGATTTGTATTTATGAACCCTGTTACTTCAGACCTCTTGGTTATTCAGTTTCATCTTCAAATTTTCCCTGGGACAAATTCCCAGTAACTTCTTAAGTCTTTAAATTATAAATGCAATTAAAAATAATAATTTCCTGTCATTTCCTCTAGGGATAAAAAAAAAAAGATGAGGTGTTAAAGGGAGATTCAATCCTCTAATTTTGCAAGTAGAGGAGAGAGCTGAGCATAAATGCAAGTAGATTTGAACCTTCCCAAGAGCCAAACAACTTGCTATTGCAAAGAAAATAATTAAAGTGGTTTGTAAGAAGCACTATGAAGGATCAGTCCTGATTATATTTATTTTTTCTCCATGAATATCTGCCTAGAGAACAAGCCTCAATTTCATAATAATAATCTGAAATTTATATGATTCTTCCAGTTTCGCAAAGCACCTGTGTAGCTCTAGGGGGTAACTCTGTGGGTGGCACTGTGGGTAGTATTCAATTAATTCTTCTCCCCCCTCTTTTATGGAAGGGATGGAGCTGAATTGCACCCAGCCTCCCCTTTCTACACCTTGTGCTGCTTCCTTGGTCATATCAGCAGCTAAAATTTTAATCAACAACACCCTGTGATAAATGCTTGGTGTAACATAATGACACTCAGGTCCACATGACCCCTTACTCTGCTATTTGGTGGAGTTCATATCGGTTAGTAACAGTCATAGTAACTCAGAGCCCCCATTAGGAAAATCTGTAACTTCAGACAGAGATCTGGCTCTCTATCCTAATTTAAATTTTATGTATTCCCAGATAACTCCTTTAAAAATAATTTGAGGCAAAACTAGGGTAGAGGGAATGCTGAGGTTAAAGAAGTTAGCAGAGTATATTAAAATGCCTGTTATTAGACAGACACAGGCAGAGGAAATTGGGAAAGAGTACTTCAGGGGTAGGGAACCTGTGACCTTGGACCACATGTAACCTATATCTTTGAATGTGGTCTTTTGACTGAGTCCAAGTTTTACAGAACAAATCCTTTTATTTAGAGGATTTGTCCTGTAAAGTTTGGATTCTGTCAAAGGATTGCTCTTGAGGACTTACATGACCACGTGTGACCTGATGGCCACAGGTTCACCATCCTGGAAGTAGTTGTTTCAGAAAAATGAGCAGCTTTCGTCCAAATTTTCTGTTCTCAGACACTCAGAACCTTAAAGTTAATAAGTAAATATTAAGTATCTACTATGTGTCAGGCATTGTGCTAAACACCAGGGATACAATAAGACTACAAGTTGCCTGTGAGGAGTTCACAATTTAATGGGGATACCGAATGTAAATAGCCTTGTACAAATAAAATATAAGTGATGTGAATAGAGATTGTCTCAGAGAGAAGGCACTAGTATTACGGAGCACAAAGAAAGGAAAGGAAAAAGGGAAAAGAAAACATAATGGATTCAACAAAGCTGAAGTTCACATTTCATTCTTGAAGAGGACCATGACATCAAGATGATGACATGACTTGCAGTTGACTTTGATATTCATCAGAACCACTGGAGATGGCCCAAGATGCAAAGTGAGACCCTGGCCCTTTCAGGGGGAGGTCTTATCACACTGTCGCTTTGAGTGAGATACACTCATTCAATGAATAGGCTTCTTTAAGCAGTTCCTCAAAGGATGGCTCCTTTAATAATAAAAATAAAAAAGTTTTTTTTTTTTTTTTTAACAAATCTCAAACTGAGAGAGGAAGACCCTCAGGGTTCCTGGGTAAAAGAGAAACAATTACTATTTAGTAATTACAATCACTGTGTGCTAGGTGGATGGGGACTTGCTCAGTCTATGAGCTCTAGAATGAGTTGGGTTTAAGGCTTGATCTTTGAGCAAGAAATGTAGCCAGTAAACCCTGAGGGTCTTCTTCTCCTAGTTTGATTTTTTTTTTTTATTAAAGGGGTCATCCCTTGAGTAACTGTTTAAAGAAGCTTATTCATTGAATGGGTGTATCTCACTGAAAGTGAGAATATGATAAGACCTTAGTCTGAAAGGGTCACAGTCTCACATTGTATCTTGGGCCATCTCTAGTCATCCTGATGAATATCTGGTCATTGGATTCATATGGCTCAGGAGAAGAAAGAGAGGTTGGTGACCTTGCACAGCCCTCCCTCACTCAAATCAAAGTCAACTGCAAGTCATGTCATCATCTTGATGTCATGGTCCTCTTTGAGAACAAAGGGCAAACACAACCTATGAGTGAGTAGCAGCTCCTGTCCTTCTCCTCTTCCTCCTTCTCCTTCTCCTTTTCCTCTTGTCTGGTATTCTACACAAGGGAAGGCACTCCATGGCCAAAAGCTGCCTTTTTCCCATTGATAGTACAGCTAGAAGGAATATATACAGAGAGAGGATAACTGTATAAAGTGAATGTGAGGGAATGACACAAAAAATAATTAAGAGATGAGAAAGAGAAGTACACTGGGTATACAGAAGGAAAGAAATGGTAGAATGGTGTAAATTATTTCACATGAAGAATCATAAGAACTTATTACAGTGGAGGGAAAGATGGGAGGAAAAAACAGGATGGAGAGATATACACAGCTAGTATTATAACTATCAATGTGAATGGGATGAACTCTCCCATAAAATGGAAGCAGATAGCAGAGTGGATCAAAGACCAGAATCCTACAAAATGTTGTTTACAAGAAACACGCTTGAAGCAGAGAGACACACACAGAGTGAAGTTAAGGGGCTGGAACAGAATATATTAGGCTTTAGTTGAAGTTAAAAAAAAAGCATGAGTAGCAAACCTGATTTCAGACAAAGCAAAAGCAAAAATAGACCTAATTAAATGAGATAAAGAAAGAAACTGCATCTTACTAAAAGGTACAATAGACAGTGGAGTAAAATCAATACTAAGAATATAAACAAGTGATGTAGTATCCAAATTCTTAAAGGAGAAGTTAAATGAGTTATAGGCTTATGACAAAGCAAGAGATAAAGAGGATTACAAAATGTGAAATAGATCATTTAGATTAGAGTAAATTAAATTAAAAAGCTTTTGCACAAAGAAAACCAATGTGACCAAGATTAGAAGGAAAGAACAAAGCTGGGAAATCTTTACAGCAAGTGTCTCTGATAAAGACCTAATTTCTCAAATACATAGAGAACTTAGTCAAATTTATGAGGATACAAGCCATTACTCAAGTGATAAATGACTGAAGGATACAGACAGCCATTTTTGAGATGAAGAAATCGAAGTTATCTATAGGCAGGTAAAGAAGCACTCTAAACCACTTTTGATTAGAGAAATGAAAATTAAAACAACTCTGAGGTATCACCTCACACCTATCAGACTGGCTAATTTGACAAAAAAAGGAAAATTATAAGTGTTGGAAAGGATGTGGGAAAGCTGGGACACTAATGCATTGTTGGTGGTTGTGAACTAATCCATTCTAGAGAGCAATTTGAAACTATGCCTGAAGGACAACCAAACTGTGCATACCCTTTGATTCAGCAATACTAAGTCTGTATCCCAAAGAGATCATAAAAAATATACCAACAATATTTATAGTAGCTCTTTTTGTGGGGGCAAAATATTGGAAACTGAGGGGATGCACATCCATTGAGGAATAACTAAACAAGCTGTGGTATATGAATATAACTGAATATTATTATGCAGTAGGAAATGATGAGCAGGCAGATTTCAGAAAAACCTGGAAAGACATGTGCAAACTCTTGCAAAGTGAAATGATCAGGACTAGGAAAACATTGTGCACAGAATCAGCAACATTGTGTGATCAACTATGAATGAGATCCAAGACAAGTACAAAGGACTGAGGAAGGAAAATGCTCTCCACATCCAGATAAAGAACTGATGTCCTCTGAATGCAGATCAAAGCGTACTTCTTTCATTTACTTTATTCTTTTTCATGTTTTTTTTCCTTTTGATCTGTTTCTTCTTTTATAACTATGACTAATATGAGAATATGTTTTAAGTGGTAGTACATGTATGAGCTATATCTATTTGCCTATCATTTTACAAAGAGGTAAGGGAGGGAAAAAATTTGGAACTCAAAATATTTTTTTCTTTTTAAAAATATATATTTATTTACTTTTAGTTTTCCACATTCACTTTATAAGATTTTGATTTCTAAATTGTCCCCAAGACATCCTGCAATCTTATCAGCTGTACATGGATAGTAATATTAAACATATTTTCACATTAGTCATGTGAAACAAGAATCAGAACAACAGGGAAAAACCATTAGAAAGAAAAAAAACACAAAAATAAATGGTAAGTTTCAGTATGCATTCAGATTCCATAGTTCTTTCTTTGGATGTGCATAGCATTTTCCATCATGAGTCTTTTGGTATTATCTTAAATTATTGCTTTATTGAGAAGAGCTAAGACTATCAAAGTTGGTCATAGCACAATGTTGCTGTTACAGTGTACAATCTTCTCCTGGTTCTGCTCACTTCACTCAGGATCAGTACATGGATGCCTTTCTAGGTTTTTCTAAAATTCACCTGCTGAACATTTCTTATGGAACAATAGTATTCCATTATATTCACATGTTACAACTTGTTCACCCTTTCCCCAGTTGATTGGTATCCTTTATATTTCAAATTCTTTGTCACCACAAAAAGAGCTGTCATGAATATTTTTGTACATGTGGGTCCTTTCTCCCTTTTTTATTATCTTTTGGGAATACAGACCTGGTAGTGGTATTGCTGGATCAAAGGGTATGCACAGTTTTGTAGCCATTTGGGAATAGTTTCGAATTGATCTTTAGAATGTTTAAATCAGTTCACAACTCCACAAACAATATTTTAGTGTAGAACTCAAAATTTTGTAAAAATGAACACTAAAAATTGTCTTGATATGTGATTGTAAAAAATACTATTTTTACAAAAACAGAGTGTCTTTTTTGATGAATAGCAAGGAGACTAGTATTGCCAGATTGTAGCGTACATGGGAGTGAGTATGGTGTAACTAGACTAGGAAGGTTGGAGGGAGCCAGGTTATTAAGGGCTTTTTCTTTTATCTGCTATAGTTCAATTCTTTCACTTTCTTCTTTTGTTGATGACCCTATGCTATTAATTCTTTCTAATCTCACTCACTAGATGCTGGCCAGATGTAGGAATCATTATCTTCCCCTCTATTGCTGCTACTCACTTCATGTAATTCCCTACTCCTTCTTGTCTCTTTTAAAAACTCCCCAGCCTGAGCGAAATACAACTTAAGGTGCCAAGATCAAGATCAGGGTTGTCATAAGGCTTGTTTCTCTGATCTACAAATCTTAGGATGACAATCACATCTCAAATCCCTGTTCCATTATTTCATTGGACTCTCAGAGCTATGTCTCCTATGGACCAATCTGGCTAAGTGTGAAGAGACTCAGTATCAGAAGTTTATCTACAATGTAAGATATTTGAGAGAGAGGGAGGACACATCAACTAAGCAAGCCATTTCTTTAAAAAATTGATAGATGTGGTATGATTTATATAGTTGGAGGGAGCACCCACTCTCAGTGAAATCACATATCATTGAACTCTTGTCATCCTAATGCTAAACAATGTCAAATACTTGATCTTATCTGGAAGGTTATGATATCCTATGCAAGATAAAAGACTTGTAGGAAAATGTTATTCTCTTGCTTTCTGGGAGGAAGTATGCTTTATGGTAGTTATAATCAACCATTGCCATCTATTAAGACCCTAATATGTGCCAAAACTATATTAGATATTGGGGATACAAAGACAGCATGAGGAAAAAATGTCCTACCTTCAAAGAACTTACACTCTCTGATACTATTCCAGATCTGTATCTAGGAACAACTGAATTCCAATTTTCAGGAAAAATTAATGACCGTTTGGCTGAATCAATCCCAGTATGAATCAATTACTGATCCTTGCTTTAATAGATTTTGTGGGGTGGAGGTTGATCTAAATAGCCATCAATATCCCTTTCCAATTTTAAAGTTCTAGCTTCCCCCCCCCCCCCAATAGTCCAAAGCAAATATACTTATCTGGTGGGAGTCCAGAGATGAAGATGGACTCTTGTTTTCTTTATCAGTTTAAAGAACATGTGATTTCCCAACAGGAGATTTGTTGTTTCTGTGTAGATGATGGAACTGCATTATTTGTGAGAACTTCCATTTTTTTAAATGTTCATCCTCTGCCCTAAGTCCTGACTCCAGTTATTCAGACACTAAGAATATTCTGTACTTTCTGCTCCAAATAACTGTATCAGCTATTTTAAAACTGTCCTTATAGTTATTTAAGTACTTTCTTTACAGCCAGGATTGTAAAAATTGTGCATTTTTCATCCAAGTATATTTGAAGATTATAGCATAGGGAAAAAGTAAGTTTAGCAGATTCCTAACTGTGGTATGGACTGGAGTATTGTATGTGCTTTTGACCTAGCTTGACCATCTTGAGTATATTCAAAAGCACCTAAATAATGGTGATACATATGGGACTCTTAGTGTACTCAGATATACTTATTTGATGAAAGGAAGAAAAAATGAAATAAAAAAGAAAGGAAGGATACAAAAAAGGAGAAAAGATAATGGAGGGAAAGAAACAAGGATAAAGAAAGAGGGAAGAAAAACAATAGAGAAATAATCAGATTTTTAAAAGGATAGAAGAAATAAACAGGAGGGAATGAAGAAAGAACTGAAGGGAGATAAGAATGAAGGGAAAGGAAGATAGAAGAAAGGGAAAAAAAAAGGAAAATAAAAGCCAGACTGATTCCTTTAAATCAGGTCATTTTTTTCAATCACAGAAAAAAAAGTATGTCTAACTATACCACATCATTAATTAGGAGACTGATCAGAACTCCTTTTGGATAATTAAGTAAGCTAGACTTTCATCCTCAGCAGGGATAGGGGAGGTGTGGCAATAAAGTTAAGGGGATGGAGATGTTCTAATTCAGACTAATTATCTCAGATCATAGACCAAGCAACTAACCAATCAATCAGCCAACAAACATTTATTAAAGGACCTAGTGTGTTCAAGGAATAATGTTAAGGTCTAAGATACAAAGACAAAAGTAAAAAACAATGCAAAACAGTTGACCTCTAGTAGCTTACATTGGGGGAGATTGCATAGATCTACACAGGCATATGCAGGATAGATGAAGAATATACAAAGTAGATTGAAGGTAATCTTAGAGGAGACAGCACTAGCATCCGAAGGAAGAAGATCCAGGGAATACCTATGCTAAGAAGTCCTTGAGGTGAGTCTGAAAGGAAATTATGGATTGCAAGATGGGAAAGTGAGTAGGGCAGACATTCCAGGGGTGGAGGACAACCAATGATAAGGCATAGATATAGGATATGGAGAGTCATATGTGAGAAACATCTCATAGGCAAATATGTGTGGATCTTAGAATATGAACAAAGTGTTAATATTTAAGATAGAAAAAGAGCAGATTATAGAGTTATAAATGCCATCAACAGAATGAATATTTGATCTTAGAGGTAATAGGGTGCCACTGAATTTAACTGAGGTATGTGCTTTGACCAGTCCTATCCTTGAACAAAAATCACTTAGTTGCCTATGTAGAGAATGGAGTAGAGGAGAAATGAGATAATCTAGTAAAACCAGTTAGGGGGCTATTGTAATCTAGTTGAGAGGTAAGGGTAGACTTAGCTCTGGGAGAGATCTTAAAGATTAGTCCAATGAATTCATCTTACAGATGAGGAAACTGAGGCTCAAAGAGCTTCAGTGAAGTGCCCAAAAAGTGGCAAGAGTTGGAGAGTCAGAATTGGGTCCTTTGTTTCCAAACTAGTGTTCTATCAATTGAACCATGATGCTTGCTGATTGATGCATTGTTGATAAATATTGATAAGATAAATAGTTAGACAGAAAGAAAGACAGATAACAAATCAGTGAAACCCAGAGAGCTCAGGGGAAGTATTTTTGTCACCACATACCACTCCATCACTGCTCCTCCACCCCCATTTGAGAGCTCTCCCTGGTGTCAGAAAATAGATACAGCCCAGCAAAGGCCCTCCAAGAGCAGCTCTTGAATCCTAGAAGAGGAATAGAGGCTTTGTCTGCCAAGGTCTGTCCCCTGATGGCCAGTTGCCATCACAATTTCATTTCTGACCCACAAGCTATTGTTTTAATGGGCCAGAGATGAGCTTTTTCATGTTAATGGACTGTTAATATGAAGAGCCCTAGGAATAATGTGACAACCCTGGCTGCACAATGGGTAAAAACGAGTCCGTGTCATTTACTCAAATAAAGGGAACAATATCATTTTTCAACAAATGGCCCATTTTACTTAATTACGGGACCATTGCTGAGTGGCGTGTTGTCCTAGACTACATGCTGCATGCTGTTCCTCCATTTTCCTGGGAGGAGAAGCAGGAACTAACTGCAAACATTTGGGGTCTGTTTCATTTTGGCTTCCTTGGAGTAAGAAGGGGCTTTTTCGATTGCTGGGGTTTTCACTAGGATGCAGAATCTGCCCTTCTTTGGGGGGGATCCTCCCACAATTGGGAGTAGACTTGGGGCTTGATTATTAAAACTACCACACGCATAGCAGTTCCCAAATTTCAAAAGCTCACAGTTACCCTATTATTTTGACACTGATATTATATTTTATTATACTTTATGTCATTATGATATTTTACAGGCTGGGAAACTGAGATGCCAAAAACTAAAGTAAACTGAGCATGGGTACATACCTAGGAAGAAAAAATGACAACTAGGATTTTGATCCTAAGTCCCATAATTCCAAGTTGTGACATTTAAAAAGGTTCAAGAGACATAATTTCTGGGTAATTTAATCATTTTATTAATAATGTCTGCATTTTTGTTAATAAAAAGATGGCCATTTGGCCATTTCTCTCAGGCCAAAGACCCTGAACTGTGGTAGACTCACAGTTCATATGCCCTTGGAAGAGCATAGGAGGATGGCAATCAATTCTGATTGGTTAACAATTAATGAGAAAGTGCATATTACAATGAGAGGCGAGGCTACATTACAATTAGTCTTGAGGTATGGGACTTGGATCCCCCAAATCTCGGTCAAAGAGATTTATGAATTTCCAAATCACCTGTCTTACAAAAGGGAGAATCTATACTTCCCCAGACATACATGAGCAAACACAGTGAGAAAGGATACACCCATTAGCCCAAACATAGACTTGCTTTTGCTGTATGATTAGATCTTGGCTGGGGTAAATCTTTGCCTAAGATTTCACACACTGGTTAATTTCTAGATGAGGAAATAGAAAAGGGGGAAAAAACCTTTGATCCTAATTCAACAATTAATTATTAATACAAGAGAGAAATAACCATTTCTCACAAAGTCCAGCAACCTTTCCTACCACAATCATGAAGTTTCTTCCTGAATGAGCAAATAATGCCTTTATTCTCATAGCTCCACGGAAGAATCACAAGGGTTAACTAGTCAAGCTTCTAATTCAATAGAAATCCTAAAACAATCTGCTCTGCTATTAGAAGTCCCACATTAAAGAACTCCAGAAAGAGGAACCCTTTCACCTTCCAAGACAGCTCATTCATTCTAATTGTGATTTTCAATTAGTTACGAAGTCTTCCCCTTTTTGTACCTTATATGAGCCCTTAATCTGCCTCTTGGCAATGTCCAGCCAGTACTCCTACTTGTAACATATGGGGGGGGGGGGTGACCGATGAAAACCAGTCTAATGACTATTACAAATCACTGTCAATCATATGTTTAAAGGTCACTTCATTCCTTAGCAAATCTTCCCTTCTGCAGTTCAAATATTTCTTATTTCTCCAACTTCCCCTGTAAAACATAGGTCAAAATTTCCTTCACATCCTTATTACCCTTCTCAGGATGAATTTTATTTCACAAATGATCTAACCCAGCTGTAGCATCCAGAAATGGATAAAAAACAACTCCAAAGATTTTCCAGTCAACTCAGAATACTGCAGGGCCATTTGCTTCTTTTTTTTTTTCTAGACCCTACACCTCTCCAAATGTTACCTAAAACACAGAATATACGTAGGTATTTCATGTCTCAATGACTTTAAGATATTTTATAGATACTATTATTTTAACCCTGACCCCCAGACCGAATGTTTCTTTGTGATAGAAAAAGTCATTAAGTACCAATGTGATGGGACAGCGAATATAGTGCTGGACTTGGAGAAAGTAAGATCAGAGATCAAATCCGGAGTCAGACACTACGTGATCCAGGGCGAAAATCACTTAAATTTATTTGCCTCAGTTCCCTCAACTATGAAATGGAGATCATGATAACATCTTTCTCACAGAGTCATTGTAAAGATCAAATAAAATAATATTTTCGAAGTGCTTAATATAGTGTCTGGCATGTCATAGAGGCTTAATAAATGTTCATTTCCTTCTTTCCAAAAACAGCTAATGTAATGACCGTATCTGACAGTGTATAAGATATTCTTGCCTAATGGTCCCCAACACTGTGCTGTGAGTGAATAGATCTATTTCATTATTTTTTCCCCAATGTCTTCATTCATATTTCAGTTAATTAAAATTAGACATTTTAGTGATTTTTTCAGGTACATAGTTATTGTGTGCATTATTCTCTAGGTTCTGATTATTTCACGCTGCTTCAGTTCACAGTCTCCCTTTTTTCTCCATCCCCCCCCAAAAAATTCTTCATGCATATCATTTCTTTCTGCAAAATGTTTCATAATGAAGGTTTTTTTAGTTATTCCCTAGTCAATGGGGACCTTTTTTATATATGTTCCACTTTTTATTTAGATTCAATTCAATAAGCATTCATGAGCAAGGCATCATGCTAGGCAACAAGATACAAACTTCAAAATGAAGCCGTCCAGACTTACAGGATCTCATTTTACACTTGATTTAACACCCTACTACTTTTCATCATGAGTGTTATAGCCACTTCTGCTCTACCTTGTACTTAGAAAATTGATTTTTTGAACCCAAATAGAGAGATTTACATTTATTTATGTTGCATTTAGTGTTTGACCTAACTTTCTGGCCTGATAAAATTCTGTGTAATCTTCATGTTTGATACATATCCAGTCTGTATTTTTAGCAAAATTGGTAGTAAAAAAAAAAGATAAAAATGCAGGTTCAAGAACAGATCTTCAGCAGAGACCTGCCCTCTTCCAGATTGATATTGGTCTAGTAATTACTGTGTTTTTTTTTTAATTGGATCATTCAAATAATTCTTAATTCCAACTATAACCCAGCTAAATTTTCTGTCCTCTAGTTCATATCTGTCATATACTGCCTCCCTCACTCTAATCTTTGTATATCAATGAGAGCTAATATAATTCCTTTTCAATGCTCTGATGAAATGAAATTCTATAACATCATTTGTGTTTTGGAACCTTTTCAACTGAATTTTATATTTCTATCACAGGATTACAACTCCTAAATTCTTTTGTTTGTTTCATTTTAACTTTGTGGGTATATGTTGAGGCGAAATTTTAACATCCCCAAAGCCACCTTTCCATGTAAATTGCCACCTCAATCATTATCTTTTTGCTCTCAACATTCATCATTTTTAGAAGGTCCATAAATTTTATTTTTCTGAAGGATAAACAATACTAGCATTTCCAAGATGTTTTATAGATTGAGGATTTCCTAACGAGACTGAGAAAATAACTGACATAAAGGAATTGCCAGGAATGGTCTAAGTATAGAGAATGACATCAATATTTTAATTTTTTTCATCTTACCAATAGGTTCAGAAACTTTTGTGACTTCAAGTAAGATCAAACAATTTTTTATAAGCTCCTGCCTTTCTCATATGACTTGGCTGCCAAGAAAAGATGCATTGCCTTTAAATATGAATTCATATTTGGCATTCTAAAAATGTCTTTCCATTACGGGAGACCATCCTCTTGGCTACTTACTTGAAATGGAAATAGGGAAAGTGAAATTATAAAGATTGTATCCTTTACTGGTGCACCTTTTTCCCCAGGTCTATTAACTGCCATGGTCCCTCCTTCTCCATTTTCTTCATTAAAAATCAAAATCTGTTTATCTTATACCCTTATATCTAGGATCACTGTTTCATTTAAGGTGCATTGGTACATGAAATTATTTAGAGTGAGCTGGTTGGGGTTCAAATTCTGACTTTGTTACTTAATACATATTTTACTTTGAGCACATAACATGTCTGGGCCTTAGGTTCCTCATTTTTTAGATAAGGAAGGGTTAGACTAGAAGACATCAAGCATCTCTTTCAGTTCTAAATCTGTAATTGTATGAGCCTAAAAATAGTTAAGCAAATGAATATCCTGAATTCCATCCACATTAAAATCACCACCACCATTGTCATCATCATCATCTTCTTCTTCTTCTTCTTCATCATCATCGTCCAGTTTTCCTATATAAAGATTTCTAATTTAATTCATACAATCTTATCCTTCTAATTCAAATGGAGGTAGTGTTGCATAGTGAATAGAGAGCTGAATTTGAAGCCATTAGGAGCAGAATTCCCCTTCTTTGATATATACTGGTATGTTGACCCCACATAAGTCACTTAACCTGTAAGTGATCTAAAAAAAAATGTTTACAGTTCTGAATTACGAAGAAAGTGCTGATCAGCATTGGGAGAGGAACTTCCCTACATGTCCACCTACACCAGTTAAATCACAGGCCCAAATCTTGGCCAACCCAAAGGATGGTGCATCACTGCCAAGACAATCACCTTAAGGCATAGATCAGTTTGATCATTGTAGAGTTCTAAAACCTTCAAGGACTTCATTATCCATAATATCTAGTATGAATTCTTTTCTTTGACAAGTAACCCTTCACAATATGGCTCTGACTGACTTATTTTTTCTAACTCTGCATCATTGATGTTAATTGTACCTTTGCAGTTTCCTTTCATAGAACTTTATTTTCCACTTTCTATGTTATAGGCAAAGTATATTAGTAAGGATTTTATTTCTCTTATTTTCCCTTCATTTCTGTGTTCTTGTAAAGCATCTGGATACTTAACCTGTCTGAAATTCAATTTCCTCATCTATAAAATAAAGAAATTAGGCCTACTTGTCTCTAAGGTCTTATGAGCTCCCATGCTAAGAGTGCATTCCATCCTTTTACTTTGTGTGAAGTTTCCCCTATCACCTTCTTCAGGAAGATTTCCTTGATTCCTTTCCCCACCCCCCAAAGTCTCCACTCTTGCCTAAAATTTTCCTATAACAAATTTTCTGGGTTATTTTTGTCTTAGGATCCTTTTCTCTATGTCTTTTCACATTTATTTGATATCATGTTTAATCTCTCTCATTTAATCACTCTCATACTATTTCTAGTACGTAATAACATGATTACTATTAGATTAGAGCTTTCTGCATCTCAGGGATTATGCAGGTGTTTTTTTTTTTCCTTCTCTGTGCCTTGAACATTACAGAAACAATTATTTTCCCTTAAGAATTTTAAAAATCAAATTGAATTCCTAGAATTGGGGCCTACTAGATTCTTCCTCTTTCCCACTTAAAACTACCTTTCTTATTTCCCTTAATGCTAGAGCCTTCCCTCTGTTATCTCCGATTGATCTTGTCTGTATCTTGTTTGTCCATAGACATTGTGTATTGTCTCCTGTTGATTCTTAAGAGTAAGACCTGTCTGCCTTTTTTTTATTCCCAGTGCTTAGCACACAGTGCCTGACAGAAAACAGATGTGGAAAATGTTTGTTGACTAACCTCCATGTCTTACTTTGCCACTATTCTTTAATCCTTTACTCTTTGGTCAGAATCTATGCTTTTTTAACGTAGGGAACCTCCAAGATCAGGAGATTCTCCCACTGATTTTTTTTTGTTGTTGTTTCAGTTGTTTTTCAGTCATGTGCAACTCTTCGTGACCCTATTTGAGGTTTTCTTGGCAGAGATATTGGAGTGGTTTGCCATTTCCTTCTCCGTCTCATTTTACAGATGAGGAAACTGAAGCAAGCAGGGTGAAGTGACTTGTCTACAACTAATAGGTGTCTGAGGGCAGATTTGAACTCAGAAAAAGACTTTCTAACTTTAGGCCTAGCATTCTTTACGCTGTTCCATCTAGCTGCTATTTTCCCACTGATATAGGACAACAAATCATCTATGACATTTAGAGTCTTCTTTGCCTGGCATACAATGAGGTTAGAACAGTTTGTGGTACGTAGACATAAGCACTTCATAAATACATGTTGAGTAAGGGACATGTTCATATTCATTCAATCAGAGACAGACTGGAACAGAGGTCTTCCTAACTCCAAGGCTGGTTCTCTAACCCTTTCACCATGTTATTGCTTCTACTTACATTTCTTCTTTTTTTCTGAGCTTATTAATGATCAGGTCACAAATTTAATGAGAGCAAAATCTCAGGTGACACTGCCTATGTACCAAAACTTTCTGAATCTCTCCAGGTGTTATGAGTGTTTCATTTTAAAACTATCTGTATATGCTTTATAGCTGAAAATAGAAAATAAGGTGCCCTTTGTTGTTGTTTCATAGTTCAGCCATATCCAACTCTTCATGGCCCAATTTGGGGTTTTCTTGGCTAAGATAATGGAGTGGTTTGCCATTTCTTTCTCCATCTCATTTTACAGATGAGGAAACTGAGAAACAAAGGGTTAAGTCACTTGCCCAGGGTCACACAGGTAGTATGTGTGAGCCTAGATTTGAACTCAGAAAGCTGAGTCTTTCTCACTTTAAATTGGGAACTCCATGCACTGTGGTGGTGCCACCTAGCTGTCTGCCATAAAATCCTCAAGGTCAGGAATTATTTTGATTTTGTCCTTGATTTTCCAGGCCCTAAAAATTACTTATTCTTTGGTAGGCATTTAATGTATGATCATTGAATTGAACTGAGTTGAATGGACACCAAAGTGCATGTTAAGTAAAATGATTTATTCATTCATGCTTTTTTAAAAAAAAAGCTCAAGCAAAATAAGAATTTTTAAAAATTGTCAATTTCTAATAGAATTCAACATGCAAGCCTTTGACTAGAGGTAGCATGCTGTAGTGGGGACAATGCCTGAAACTGGATTCTAGGTCTGGGTTTCTAGTACTAAGCAGTCATTTGGCCTTCAACCACATCACTTGCCCTCTCTCAAATCCATGTTTCCTCATCTGTAAAATGAATATTTTAATTTTCAAAGCAGAAGACACACAGTATAGTTAGTGGAGAGAGACCCGCATTTGGAATCAGGAAAATCTCGGTTCAAATCCTGTCACAGTGTGAGTGACAATGACTAGGTCACTCAACGTCTCAGTGCCAAAGTTTATTCATCTATAAATGTTTGGGGTTGGATTGGGTTATCTCTAAGGTTTGTTTTAATTTTGACCATGATCCTATGACTGAAAAATAAACCTCTGGCTCTGAAATTCTTCTATAAATATAGAATTATCTATTACTTCCCCTGCCCCTTAATAGCAATTTCTAAATACCAAAAATGACAGCTAGATTTGAGGTGGCCTGAAATTAATAACATTTTCTAGGTTATATTTGTATTGACATTTATGAGAGGTACCATGTTATACTGGAGAGAGAGAGAGAGGGAGAGAGAAAAAGCAGACAAAGGGGAGAGAAGGAGAGGGATATGGTGAAGGGAGAGGAGTGGGGGAAGGGGGAGAGAGAGGAGAGAGGGAGGGAGGGAGGGAAAGAGAGATCCAAGTCATCTCCTTAACAAATCATAGCTATGTGTGTTTAGACAAATAACAGTGACCTGTTTTCCCAAGTACCTATCTAAAACTAGAAGTTGTAGGACAGTTATTAATCCTCCATATCTTCATATATCTATATGTATGTGTGTATGTCTATATAGATTTAGATAGATTTATAGAAATATACACATTTGTGTGGATAATTATCACACACATATCTACCTACATGTACTACATAGGTCCTACACATATACAATACACATATGCTTATATGCATATAAGCACATTCATATATATATATCAATAATGCATACATACATTTATAGATATATCCCTGTCTATCCAACTATCTGTTTCTGCATAGAGAGGCATGAAAGAGGATTGCACCAATGACTTCCTTGGTGTAGGAAATAGTCTATACATTCCAATCATAGTAGAAATTTAATACAACCACAGGCTCTCTGCTCTGGTGGGGGCTTAGAAGTCATTTAGCATACTGTGTAAAAAACAATTCCCTTGATTGTACATATAACAGGTGATCATCCAACCTTTTCTTGAACAACTCCCATGATGAGAAACTCACTACCTAACAAGACAAACTGTTCCAGTCTGGAACAAAAAGTTGTTAACAAGATTTTTTTTAATGATTCGGTAATATGTATGGTGACCATAACAATGATAGTGTTAATGAAGTGGTTAGTGTTAAATGTTTTGGAACTAGGCTTGTGATTTCATTGGTCTGTGAATCTCTTGTAAGAAACTCCCTCTACCAGTCAATGCTAACATCTATTTTTTTTCTTTTTAAACTTATTTATTTAAGTTTTCAACATTCATTTCTACACAATTTTGGGTTCCAAATTTTCTCGCCATTTCTCCCCTCCCCCCACCCCAAAATGCCAAGCATTCTAATTGCCCCTATCACCAATCTGCCCTCTCTTCTAATCCCCATCTTCTCTTTAGTCCTGTAGGGCAAGATAACTTTCTATACCCCGTTACCTGTGTTTCTATTTCCTAGTTGCAAGAACAATACTCAACATTTGATCCTAAAACTTTGAGTTCCAACTTGTCCCCATCTCTCCCTCCCCACCCATTTCCTTTGGGAGGACAGGCAATTCAATATAGGCCATATCTGTGTAGTTTTGCAAATGACTTCCATAATAGTCATGTTGTGCAAGACTAACTATAATTCCCTCCATCTTATCCTGCCCCCATTGCTTCTATTCTCTCTTGATCCTGTCCTTTTCCAAGAGAGTTGACTTCAAATTGCTCCCTCCTCCTACTGCCCTCCCTTCCATCATCCCCCCACCCTGCTTATCTCCTCACCCACTTTCCTGTGTTGTAAGATAGGTTTTCATACCAAAATGAGTATGCATTTTATTCCTTCCTTTAGTCGAATGTGATGAGAGTAAGCTTCTTGTTTTTTCTCTCACCTCCCCACTTTGTTCCTCTTCTGAAAAGTCATTTACTTGTCTCTTTTAAGAGAGATAATTTGCCCCATTCCATTTTTCCCTTTCTCCTCCCAATATATTTCTCTCTCACTGCTTAATTTCATTTTTTAAAGATATGATCCCATCCTATTCTATTCACCCTGTGTTCTCTGTCTCTCTCTCTCTATGTCTCTGTGTGTGTGTGTGTGTATGTGTGTGTGTAATCCCACCAACTACCCAGATACTGAAAAAGATTTTCAAGAGTTACAAATATTGTCTTTTCATGTAGGAATGTAGACAGTTCAACTTTAGTAAGTCCCTTATGATTTCTCTTTGGTGTTTACCTTTTCATGCTTCTCTTCATTCTTGTGTTGAAAGTCAAATTTTCTTTTCAGCTCTGGTCTTTTCATCAAGAATGCTTGAAAGTCCTCTATTTCATTGAAAGACCATTTTCCCCCTGGAATATTATACTCAGTTTTGCTGGGTAGGTGATTCTTGGTTTTCATCCTAGTTCCTTTGACTTCTGGAATATCATATTCCATGCCCTTCGATCCCTTAATGTAGAAGGGGCTAGATCTTATGTTATCCTGATTGTATTTCCACAATACTTGAATTGTTTCTTTCTAGCTGCTTGCAATATTTTCTCCTTGACCTGGGAACTCTGGAATTTGGCCATAGTGTTCCTAGGAGTTTCTTTTTTGGATCTCTTTCAGGAGGTGATCTGTGGATTCTTTCAATATTTATTTTGGCCCCTGGTTCTAGAATATCAGGGCAGTTTTCCTTGATAATTTCATGAAATAGGATGTCTAGGCTCTTTTTTTGGTCATGGCTTTCAGGTAGTCCCATAATTTTTAAATTGTCTCTCCTGGATCTATTTTCCAGGTCAGTTGTTTTTCAAATGAGATATTTCACATTATCTCCCATTTTTTCATTCTTTTGGTTTTGTTTTGTGATTTCTTGGTTTCTAATAAAGTAATTAGCCTCCATCTATTCCATTCTAATTTTTAAAGAACTATTGTCTTCAGTGAGCTTTTGAACCTCCTTTTCCATTTGGCTAATTCTACTTTTAAAAGCATTCTTCTTCTCATTGGCTTTTTGAACCTCTTTTGCCAATTGAATTAGCCTATTTTTAAAGGTGCTATTTTCTTCAGCATTTTTTTGGGTCTCCTTAAACAAGGTGTTGACCTGCTTTTCATGCTTTTCTTGCATCTCTCATTTCTCTTCCCAGTTTTTCCTCCACCTCTCTTACCTGATTTTCAAAATCCTTTTTGAGCTCTTCCATGGCCTGAGACCATTGAATATTTATTTTGGATGTTTGGGATACAGAAGCCTTGACTTTAATGTGTTTCCCTGATGGTAAGCATCATTCTTCCTCATCAGAAAGGATGGGAGAAGATATCTGTTCACCAAGAAAGTAACCTTCTATGGTCTTATTTTCCCCCCTTTTGGGGCATTTTCATAATCAGTTACTTGACTTTTGGCTCCTTTGTCAAGAGTAGGGTATACCCTGGGAATCTGTAAGATCGCAGTTCCTCCAAGGTGGCACAATCAAGCGTGTACTGGTCTGGACACAAAGAGGGATTTTTGTGTCCAGAATCTTATCAGTTTCCTCTTCACAGCCACCTGGCCTCCAGTTCTGTCAAGTCAGCACTGGGGGCTGATTTTCAGATAAGCTGGATGGGCAGGGCTGCCATTCAGTGTGAGACAAAGACCAGCTCCCTCAGGGCCACTACACAGGGCTGAGGTAATATTCAACTCCTCAGTGCCCCCAGAGGTTTTTACAATCCAAAAATGGATGTGGGCTGCTGTAGGGGCTGTGGTAGGAGCTGCTGCTGCCTGCCCAATGTAACCTCCGAGGCTGCTGCTGAAGGCCAGAGCCACAGGAGGGCCCTTCTCCCTTCCCTGCCAGCTGAAAAAACCCCATCACTGACCTTTGGCTCCTGTGGGTTGAAGGATCTGTGAAACTGCTGCTGCTGGGACTAGGGATTCTGTGACTGGAGATTCTGTTCCCCATGTGTCCTCATCCCAGAACTGTGCTGTGTGGCCAAGGCTGGGCTGGGCTCCACTCTGTGTCTGGTGCAACAGATGTTTCCCATGGGTCTTTCAGGTCACCCTGGGCTGGAAATCTCCTCCACTCTGTTGTTCTCCACTTCTGCTGCTCCAAAATTTGTTGAGAGTCCCTCTCTACAGGTATTTTATGGGCTGTGTGAGGACACCCTGCGTATATTTGTGTTTCTATTCTGCCATCTTGGCTCCGCCCCTCATCTCTCTTTTTTTTTTTTGTGATTGATCATCTTCATGGGTTACTTAATAAAATTATATCACTAAGAATATGTGTTAATATGTATTTTTGAAAGTTACTCTGGTGTACATTTATGTATCTATGTCTTTGAGGTGCATTTATGTGTTTACATCTGTGTGTTTATGTGTGTGTGCCTGTGCATATGTGTATCTGTGTGTTTTTTTTTTTAATCAGAGCTATAACCAGGGTCATACATTTACTCTTCTTGTTTATAAAAGAGGCATCATGGCATGCTGAATGGAGACCTAGCCTTGGTCTCAGGAAGTCCTGATTTCAAATCCCATCCCTGGTCTAGATAATTATATTATAATTTGTAGAGCCAGTACCATTGTGTATTGTTAGATAAAATTCCTTATTGACAGATTCTCCTATACTAATTACATCATAGATCCAATAAAACACACTCCTATCTCTATGCATACATGTACATATTATCAGCATTACAGTAATTTTCAGAATCATCAACCAAAATCTTCCTAGCAATTTGAAGTGCCCCACACTGGACAGGTTTACCATGGGATGTAATTGGGTTCTTCAAAACAAGACTAGATGGTCACTTGTAGGATGTGGTATAGAAGTAATTTTTAAAATTATTAAAAAAACCATTAAGAGAGAGGTTGGATTATATGGGTTCTGAGATCTGTGGTTCTGAGGGTCTGTTATTTTGTAGAAAAGCTTACTTATGCAAGCAATCCTACAAGGTCCTAGGCAAAATTAGATAACCAGATCTAGGTCTTATATTGTGAAAGTTAATAGTTAAGGAAAGGTTATTTCCATATAGTTTTAGATATTCCAATCAATAAATGATGTGTTTACATTCTGAGTAAAGGTAAGACTTGTACTTTAAGGTGAATTTCTATATTCCCAGAGTTCTTCTCTGCCTAACATTTCAAAGTAGCAATGAACAGAAGCAACTTTCCTTGGTTTCAGTTTGTTCCTGGAAATGGTTTAGCCCAGCTCTAGCTGCTTTGTGCAGGGGTTCTTCTCTCCTCTCGTCTCCTCTCATTTCCTCTCCTCTCCTGTCCTCTTCTCTCCTCTCCTCTTGAATAAATTGATGAAGAAAAATGATTAATGATTTGCTTTTTGCTAGACACCATACTGAACATTGAATGAAGATGAAAATATAAGAGTCAAGACAGTCTCTGCCTTCAAGGGGCTTACATTATAAGGAAAGACAAATCATATCAACAAGTACCACCCACAGAGAGTATTTTTGCCTAGAAACCCAGAGGGATGATGGAATCATGAAGCTTGCTTAATATGGCTTTTCCAAAATATGGCATTAATAGCTTGGCAGTATTGATTTGATTCTTATTTTTAGAGCAAGAAGTAGAAATTATAGAAGTCAGGGGGTGAAGTAGTTAACTTGTCAGGGATAGGTGGGTAAGGTGAAGTGGTAAGGCATGAAAATGGGTGAATTACACCATGATGTGTGAGGTGACACAAGACATTGTAAACTCTCAACAATCAGGAACATCCAATCCTAGGGTGGGAGATAGAAGGAAGGGCTGAAGACCCAGATGGAGCGTAAGTCATGCAAGGTGAGATGACATGAATATAGCTGGAGTGAAGAAGACGTGATCAAGTCCTGCCCATGACGAATAATGCTTGTATGACCCTAGGGAATTCTCCTAATTACTCTGTTCCCTTGGCCAGCTTTCTAAACAAGAAACTAGAGGGATTTTGGAGGAAATCTTCATCGGTGAAACAGGATTTCAATTGGGAATTTCCTGCTGTGATAAAATCATGTGCATGAAATAATAATCACAAAGCAACATTCATATAGTACTTCCTGTGCAACAAGTACTGTGATAAGCACTTTATAAGCATTATTTCATTTGATCCTCACAATAGCCTTGAGTGGGATGTGCCATTATTCTGCTATTATTCTCCTGATTTTGCAAAGGAAGAAACTGAAGTAGACAGATTTCAATGCTAGTCAGTTTCTGAATCCAGATTTGAACTCAGGTCTTCTTAACTCCAGGTGCCGTATACATTCCACCACCTACCTGCTTCTAAAAATCAGTGTTTAGGGGGTGGAGCCAAGATGGTCAAGTGAAAGCAAAGACCCACCTGTGCTCATCCACAAATTCCCTCAAATACCTCTAAGAAGTGAATCTGAATGAATTTTAGAGTGACAAAATCTACTGGGAGACAGTGTGGCAGATACCCAGTCCAGGACAGCCCAAAAGATCTACGGGAAGGATCTACTACACAGGACTGGGGGAGTCCAGAATTCACAGAGGCATCAGTGCAGACCCAATCATAGTGGAGCAGGAGTGCCCCAAGCAGCCTTAATCTCCAACAGCAGCTGGGATTCTCAAACCTCTCAGCACAGGATGGGAGTCCAGCAGAACTGGGTAAGAGAGAAGCACTAGGCCCATGACAGTTTCCGCAGCTACTCCTGAGACTATCAGTCCACAGACTAAATGTTTGAAAATCACCTACTTGAACTTCCAAGAGCCAAGATGATGGAGTAAACTGTAAATGCTCTCACCCTCTGTGATTGACCTTGAAAAACCCAGAGAATATTGTCACAGGAAAAAATTCTAGAATAGTGGGGCCAGCAGAAGGGGTAAGCAGTCTTTTAGCTTGGGAGGCTAGGGAAACCACCAAGAAGAGTCCTTCTTGCTATGGTTGAAGTGGATCAGTGCTGGACCTGGAATGGATCAATGCAGGACCCAAAGCATCTCAGCAAGCCCCTCCTGAGGTGACTAGCAGGAGATCCTGAGCCCAAATAGCATAGAGTCAATAAGCACCAATGCCAGGACCCTAGGTGTATCTTAGCATAGCCAGGGGAAATTGGTTGGAAACCTGCACAGATGGGATCAGTGCAGCCTTTGGGGAGGAGGAGACCTCTAGCAGCCAGATTACCCCTCCCCCAAACCTCATACCATGAGTCATAACCCCAGAGAAGCTCAGTCTTCACCTGTACCCCGCCTTGGCACACATCAGACAGCTCAACACCAGATAACTGGCAGCGTTATATAGCTTGTAGTTGAAAGAACCAGAGGCCACAGAACCCAAAGCCCACAGGATCCTGTCTCCCAGCACAAGAAACATGGGAAAGAGCCATGGAAGCATAGATCCATTTTAAAAGTCAGGAAAAAGGCAATCACAATGAGAAAGAAATAAATGAGAAAACCAAAGACCGTAGAATGTTATTGGGACAGGCAAGAACAAAATATACATTCAGAAGAGGACAGCATTGACAATGTATTCACATCTGAAACCTCAAAAGGTAATATGAACTGGTCTCAATAACAAAGAGAAGTCTTGGAAGAGCTCAAGAAGGATTTTAAAAATCCAATTAAAGAGGTAGAAGGAAAAATAACCAATGATTTTAAGAATAAATTTAGTTCCTTGAAAAGTAAAATTGACCAAATGAATAAGAAGATACAAAACCTAACTGGAGAAAATAACTCTTTAAAAAGGAGGTATAAAAGTGAACTGAGGAAAACAATTCATTTAAAATTAGAATTGGGCAAATAGAAATTAATGACTCTATGAGGCATCAAGAATCACTTATACAAAATCTAAAAAATTAAAAAATAGAAGAAAATTTAAAATATTCCATTGGAAAAACAACTGACCTGGAAAACAGATCCAGAACAGAAAATCTAAGAATCATTGGTCTATCAGAAAGCCATGATGAATTAAAGTGCCTAGACAGTATCTTCTAAGAAATCATTCAGGAAAGCTGCCTTGAGGATCTAGATCCAGAGGGCAAAATAATCATCAAAAGAATCCACTGATCACCTCCTGAATGAGATACCAAGTTGAAAACACCAAGGAATATTGTTTACAGTTCAAGAAGAAAATACTATAAGCAGCTAGAAAAAAAATGCTATCAAGGAACTACAGTCAAGATCACACAGGACCTCGCAGCTTCTACATTAAAAGATCAGAGGTAATGGAATATGATATCCCAGAAGGCAAAGGAACTTGGACTACAACATCTACTACCCAGCAAAATTCAATGTAATCTTTTAGTCAAGGAGATAGACATTTAAAGAACTAAGGGATTTCCCAACTTTCCTGATAAAAAGGTGGGAGCTCAATAGAAAATTTGATCTTCAAATAAAAGACTTGAAAGAGGCATAAAAAGAGAAATGGCGGAAAAACTTTTTATTCAATATGGGCAAACTGTTTCCGTCCCTATATGGGACAATGATACTTGTTAATCTTGAGAACTTTATATTTATTATGTCATTTAAAAGGGACATATTTAGACAGAGGGCATGGGAATAAATTAGCTAATATGATGATTAAAAAACCTAATTAAGGTAGCAGAAGGAGAAGAAGAAAGGAGGAGGCAGAAAAAAGGCATATTATATCACATGAAGAGGCACAGGGATATATTATAGCAGAGGGAAAGAGGGAGGGGGATAAGCATTGTTTGAGCTTTACTCTCATCAGATTTGTTTCAAGGAGAGGATAACATTCTCAGTTAAGTATAGAAATCTAACTTGCACTACAGGCAGTAAGAGAGGAAAGGGGAAAGAAAAGGGATGGGTGGTGTGAAGGAAGGGAAGAAGCAGTAAGGGAAAAAGGGAAAGAAAAAGGAGGGGGGATGATAGAAGAGAGGGAACACTTAGGGAGATGGTGGCCAAAAGTAAAGCATTATGAAGAGGGAAAGGGAGAAGAGAGAAATAAAACCCCAAATGGGGGGTGGGGGAGGGAAATAGGATACAGAGAAAGATACAGATAGTAATCATAACTGTGAATGTGAATGGGATGAACCCTCTCAAAAACCAGAGGGGGACTGGATTAAAAACTGTAATCCTACAATATGTTGTTCGCAAGTAATACATTTGAAACAGGGAGACACACACAGATTAAATATAAAAGGCTGGAATAGAATGTATTATGCTTCAGCTGAAGTAAAAAAAGCAGGCATAGCAATCCTAATCTCAGACAAAGCAAAAGCAAAAATAGATCTAATCAAAACAGATAAAGAAGGAAACTATATCTGCTAAAAGGCACCACAAACAATGAAATAATGTCATTACTAAACATTTATGCACCAAGTGGTATAGCATCCAGATTCTTAGAGGAGAAATTAAGGGAATAACAGGAATGTAAAGAAAACCTATACTTGTGGGGGCCCTCAACTTCCCCTTCTCTGAACTTGATAAATCAAAATAAACAAGAAAGAAGTTAAGGAGTTGAATAGAATTCTGAAAACGGTAGATATAATAGACCTCTGGAGAAAACTGAATGGGAATGGAAAGGAACATAACTTTTTCTCAGTGGTGCAAGAACATACACAAAATTAACAGTGCATCAGGCATAAAACCCCACAATCCAGTGCAGAAAGGCAGAAATAGCCAATACATTCTTTTCAGATCATGATGCAATAAAATTATATGTAATAAAGGGCCCTGGAAAGATAGACCAAAAATTAATTGGAAACTAAATAATCTAATCCTAAAGAATGAGTGGGTCAAACAGCAAAGCATAGAAACAATCAATAACTTCATTCAAGAGAATGACAATAATGAGACAACTTACCAAAACTTAAGGAAGGCAGCAAAGGCAGTTCTTAGGGGAAGTTTTATATCTCTGAATGCTTACATGAATAAAATAGAGAAAGAGGAGATCAGTGAATTGGGCATGCAACTGATAAAGCTAGAAAAAGAGCAAATTGAGAATCCCCAGTTAAATACTAAATTAGAAATATTGAAAGCGAAAAGACATATCAATAAAATTTAAATTAAGAAAACTATTGAACTAATATATAAAACTAAGAGCTGGTTTCATGAAAACAAATAAAATTGATATACCTTTGGTCAATGAGACTGAAAAAAGAGAAACTAGAAAACCAAATTACCAGTATCAAAAATGAAAAGAATGAATTTACCTCCAAAGGAGAGGAAATTATAACAATAATTAGAAATTGTTTTGCTCAACTGTATGCCCACAGATTTGACATTATTAGTGAAATGGATGAATATTTACAAAAATATAAATTGCTGAGATTGTGGGAGGATATAGTGGCTGACAGGACACCCTCCACCCCCACTGGAAGCAGAGAACTATCTTGATAAAGAGCTCAAAAGTCAAGTAAATAGCTGGGGAAATGAGCAAAAAACAGAAAAAAAATCAGACTATGGAATCCTACTTTGGTGATAAGGAAGACCAAAGCATGCAAACAGAAGAAAAAAAAAGTCAAAGCTCCTTCATCCAAAACCTCCAAGAAAAATATGAATTGATCTCAGGCTCTGAAAGAACTCAGAAAGAATTTTGAAAATCAAGTAAGAGAAGTAGAGCAAAAATTGGGAAGACAAATGAGAATGATGCAAGAAAGTCATGAAAAAATGAGTCCACTGCTTGCTAAAGGAGACCTCAAAAATTCTGAAGAAAATAACACTTAAAAAATAGACTAATCCAAATGGCAAAAGAGATCCAAAAAGCCAATGAGGAGAAGAATTCCCTAAAAAGCTGAATTGGCCAGATGGAAAAGGAGATTCAAAAGCTCACTGAAGAAAATAATTCCTGAAAGATTAGAATGGAGAAGATTGAAGTTAATGACCTTGTGAAAAATCAAGAAATTATAAAACAAAACCAAAGGAATGAAAAAATACAATGTGAAATATCTCATTGGAAAAACAGCTGACCTGGAAAATAGATCCAGAAGAGACAATTTAAACAATATGGGACTACCTTAAAGTCATAATCAAAAAAAGAGCATAGACATCATTTTTCAAGAAATTATCAAGGAAAGCTGCTCTCATTTCCTAGAGTCAGATGGTAAAATAAATATTGAAAGAATCCACTGATTGCCTCCTGAAAGAGATCCCCAAAGGAAAACTTCTAGGAATATTATAGCCAAATTTCAGAGTTCCTAGACCAAGGAGAAAATATTGCAAGCAGCCAGAAAGAAACAATTCAAATATTGTGGAAAGACGATCAGGATAACACAAGATCTAGCAGCTTCTACATTAAGGGATTGAAGGGCTTGGGATATGATATTCCAGAAGTCAAAGGAGCTAGGATTAAAAGCAAGAATCATCTACCCAGCAAAACTGAATATACCTCAGGGGAAAAAATGGTCATTCAAGGAAATAGAGGACTTTCAAGCATTCTTGATGAAAAGACCAGAGCTAAATAGAAAAATTGACTTTCAAACACAAGAATTAAGAGAAGCATAAAACAAGAAAGAAAGCATAAGGACTTACTAAAGTTGAACTGTTTACATTCCTTCATGGAAGGATAATATTTGCAACTCCTGAGACCTCTTTCAGTATTTGGGTAGTTGGAGGGATTATATACATATAGGCAGAGGGCACAGGGTGAGTTGAATAGGAAGAGATTATATCTAAAAAAATAAAATTAAGAGGTGAGAGAGCAATATATTGGGAGGAGAAAGGGAGAATTAGAATGGGGCAAATTATCTCTCATAAAAGAGGCAAGAAAAAGCTTTCTTAATGGAGGGGAACAGAGGGGAGGTGAGAGGAAAAAAGTAAATTTTACTCTCATCACATTTGTCTTAAGAAGGGATAACATGCACACTGAATTTGGTATGATACACTACAGAAAAGTAGGGGAGAAGGGAATAAGTGGGGTGTGGGGGGCTGATAGAAGGGAGAGCAAATGGGAGAAGGGGGTGATTAGAAGTAAACACTTTTGGGGAGGGACAAGGTCAAAAGAGAGAATAGAATAAATGGGAGGCAGGAGAGGATGGAGGGAAATATAGTTAGTCTTTCACAACATGACTTTTATGGAAGTCTTTTGCATAACTACATATGTAAAACCTATATTGAATTGCTTACCTTCTCACTGGGGATGAGTGAGAAGGGAAGAAGGGATAAAAGTTGGAATTCACAGTTTTAAAAAATCAGTGTTGAAAATTGTTTTTACGTGCAACTGGGAAATAAGAAATAAAGGTAATGGGGTATGGAAATCTATCTTGCCCTACAAGAAAATAGAGGAGAGATGGAAGGGAGGGACATGATAGATGGGAAGGCATATTGGGGGCAGGGATAGTCAGAATGCACAGTGTTTTGGGGTGGGTGGAGGGGAGAGATGGGGAGAAAATTTGGAACTCAAAATCTTGTGGAAATGAATGTTAAAAACTAAAAATAAATAAACAAATTTTAAGAAAAAGTATAAGTTGCCTAGATTAACAGAAGAGGAATTAAAATACTTAAATAATTCCTTCTCAGAAAACTAAATTGAACAAGCCATCAATGAACTCCCTGAGAAAAAAATTTCCATGGCCGGATGGATTTACAATTGAATTCTATCAAACATTCAAAGAACAGTTAATTCCAATACTATATAGACTATTTGGGAAAATTGGTGAAAAAGGAGTCCTACAGAATTCTTTTTATGATATAAATATAGTGCTTATACCTAAACCAGAAAGAGCCAAAACAGAGAAAGAAAATTACAGACCAATTTCCCTAATGAATGTAGTTGCAAAAACTTTAAATAAGATATCAGCAAAAAGATTACAGTAAATTTTTCAAGAGAATAATACACTTTGATCAGCTGGGATTTATACCAGGAATGCAGGGCTGGTTCAATATTAGGAAAACTATCAGCATAATTGATCGTCATGTCAACAACCAAACTAACAGAAACCATATTATTATCTCAATAGATGCAGAAAAAGCTTTCGACAAAATACAATATCCGTTCCTATTGAAAACACTGGTGAATATAGGAATAAATGGAGACTTCCTTAAATAATAAGTATTATCTTCCTAAAATCATCAGCAAGCATAATGGGGATAAGCCAGATACATTTCCAATAAGATTAGGGATGAGACAAGGATTTCCATTATCACCAGTGTTACTCAATATAGTACTAGAAATGTTAGCTTTAGCAGTAAGAGAAGAAAAAAGAAATTGAAGGAATTGAAACAGGCAAAGAAGAAACTAAGTTATATCACTCTTTGCAGATATATGATGATATACTTGGAGAATCCTAGAGAATCAAATAAAAAACTACATGAAATAATAAACAACATTGACAAAGTAGCAAGATACAAAATTAACCCACCTTAACTATCTGCATTTCTATATATTACTAACAAAGTCCAACAACAAGAGATAGAAAGAGAAATCCCCTTTCAATTTACTGTGGACCCTATAAAATATTTGAAAGTCTACCTGCCAAAAGAAAACCAGGGACTATAGGAACACAATTACAAAACACTTTTCACACAGATAAAGTCAGATCTAAATAATTGGAAAAACATCAGTTGCTTGTTGGTAGGCTGAGCTAATAAAATAAAAATGACAGTTCTTTCTAAATTAATTTACTTATTCAGTGCCATACCAATCAAACTACCAAAAATATTGGATAGATCTAGAAAAAAATACTATCAAAATTCATCTGGAAAAACAAAAAAAAATTTCCAGAATATCAAGGGAATTAATGAAAAGGAATGTTAAGGAAGGTGGTCCAGTCATACCAGATTTTAAATTGTATTATAAAGCAGTAATCATCAAAACCACTTGGTACTGGCTAAGAAATAGAGGGACAGACCAGTGGAATAGGTTGGGTCCATATGACATATAGTCAATGACTACAGCTCTCTACTGTTTGATTAAATCCAGGGACTCCAGATTCTGGGATAATTACTCACTGTTTGACAAAAACTGCTAAGAAAACTGGAAAATAGTGTGGCAGAAACTGGGCATAGACAAACACCTGATACCATATACCAGAATAAAGTCCAAATGGGTACACAATTTAGGTATAACAGCTGATACTCTAGAAAATTAGAGGAGCAAGGATTAGTTTATTTGTCATATTTATGGAAAAATGGAGAAATTTATGACCAAACTGGAGATAGAGAACATTATGAAATTCAAGATGGATAATTTTGATTACATTAAATAGAAAAGTTTTTGCACAAAGACAGTGCAACCAAAGTTAGGAGGAAAGCAGGAAACTGGGAAAGAATTTTTGCAACTAGTGTCTGTGATAAAGACCTCATTTCTAAAATATATAGAGAACTGTGTTTAATTTACAAGAATACAAGTCATTCCCCGATTGATAAATGGTCAAAAGATATAAGCAGGCAGTTTTCAGTGGAAGAAAGTGGACTTTATTCTGGTTTTTGTAGTCATATGAAAAAATTCTCTAAATCACTATTGATTAGAGATGCAAATCAAAACAACTCTGAGATATCACATCACACCTATCATATTGCCTAACATAACAAAACAGGAAAATGATAAATGTTGGAGAAGATGTGGGAGAGTTTGAACACTAATTCATTGTTAGAGGAGTTGTGAGCTGATCCACCATTCTGGAGAGCAATTTGGAACTATGCCAAAAGGGCTATAAAAATGTACATACCCTTTCACCCATCAATATCACTTCTAGGGATGTATCCCAAAAAGATCATAAAAATGGGGAAAAGGACCCACATGTTGTAAAAATATTGTAGCAGCCCTTTTTGTGGTGACCAATAACTAGAAATCAAGGGAATGCCCATCAATCATGGAATAACTGAGCAAGTTGTAGTACATTAATTTAATGGAATACTATTGTGCTGTAAGAAATGTTCAAAAGGCAGACTTGAGAAATACCTGGATAGACTTATGTGAACTGATGCTGAGTGAAGTGAGCAGAGCCACAGAATGCAAGGACTGTTTTTGATTGACTTAGTCCTCCACAGCAGGGTAAGGACCTAATATATTTTCAAAGGATTCATGCTTCAGAATGCCATCCGCATCCAGAGAAAGAACTATGGAGTTGGAATGCAGAATGAAGCAGACTATTTTCTCTTTTCTTATATTTGGTTTTATTTAGTTTTACTCATTGTTTTTCCTATTTATTTTAATTCTTCTGTGCAACATGACTAATATGAAAATGTGTTAAATAAGAATATATGTGTAGAGCCCATATAAGATTGCGTGCCATCTGGGGAGGGAGGGTGAGAAAAGCTTATGTAAGTGATTGCTGAAAATTGAAAACAAATACATTAATTAATTTAAAAAAAATAAAAATCAACGTTTTGAGGAAAGTGTGTATGTGTGTGTGTGTGTTTTACAATTGCAGGTCCACCTACAATGCATTGGCATGTTTGTTTCAAATGTAACTTCTCCAATATTTGCCACTGTCCTTTTTCTTCTTTGTCAGCTCAACTGATGTCATGTGGAGCTTCAGAATTGCACTAATTTGTATTTATCTAATTATAAGAGATTTGGGATTTTTTTTTTTATATGGCCAGAGATGGTCTAGGTTTCTTCCCTCAGGACCTGCCTTTTCATATCCTTATGTTATTACCATTTAGGGAATCATTTTTATTTTTGTCAATTCACATTAATTCCTTATGTTATGAAAATGAGAACTTTATCCAAATTTCCTCCCCCAACAAGCTCTATCCTGTGGGGTGGCATGGTGTTGAAAGGGAGGGGGAAACAATTTGTGAAGTATGTGCTGAGTGATGTCATGCAACCCAGTAGACCCCCATAGGTCAAACTGAATAACTTTCATTTGAGAACAAATGCTGAGATGACAATCAGATTTCTTTTCCAGGAAATCAGTGACCCCGAAATACTGGAGCTTGTGCACAGTGCACTGGGAAGAATGACTGTGGTCCGGCAGATCTTCCCATCGGCAAAGGATAACCAGAAGTGCACAAGGAACAACCATCGCATCTCCTCATTGCTTTGTGATCCTCAGGAAGGCTATCTCCAAATGTTGCAGGTCAGTGACTGGCTCTCAGTCATGTCTTTTTCCCCAGGAAAATACTCATGCAGTAATCCTTGATAAATATGGGGAAAACTCAGATGCAAGGATGATCTGATGTGAATATCCTAAAGACCGTACATATATTTCAATCCAAATGGCATCATAGCACAACAGGTAGATTGCAAGGTTTGGAAGACCAAGAACAAGACATGGATTCTTAACTCTCTTCTGACCCTTCCTAGCTTGTAAACCAGGATAATCCCCTTACCCTCTATATGCTTCAGGCACTCCCCCAGGAATTAGCTACCATTCTATGAAACAGAGACTGGTTGTATTCTGCAGGAATCTATAGAATTCGCCATGAATATGAGATCACAGATCCCTCCTTCAGAAAATTTTACATTACTAGCACATGATGCTTTAGTTTACCATTACTTACCAATTTATTTGAAATATTTTACTGACTAAAATTGTAAATGCTTTTTGATGAATCAAAAAGAATTTATTGAGTAACTACTGTGTCCCAAGTACTTGATACTAAGTGCTGCAAATAGGAAGACTAAAAGCAAAAATAATTTCGACCCTCAAGGAACTTGCATTCCAACAGGAAAAGACCACACATAGCCAGAGAAGGGTATTTTGGCTTCTACAGTGTTAGTAAGTTGATTGTTAGAGCCATAAAGAAGATTAATGTAAGCCTCCAAGGAGCAGGGGCAATTGGCTGATATGTTTATGGGTCCCCAGATATGACACTGCCAATACATAAAACATTAGCAGACAATTCTGCCAGTCATTAGAAGATGAGAGAATGCAAGCCCACCAGTATTTATTTAAATATAACATGCTTTTCTCCATTCAGTTTCTCATTTGATACTTAGTTATGATATAGAGGTATAGTAATATAGAAGCCATCCAAGTTGTAGATACACTGGTAGCTCTTCACAAGTGGGAATTGTATTAAGTTTGAACTGAGAGATGGGTTGCGCATTTGTCAATTGAGAGGCAGACTTGGTAAAGAAAAATGGTAGCCTTTGGGGAATTATTTTTAGGGCACATGGGGAAACTCACAAAGGTTATTTACTAAGACTGGAGAAGTCACAAACTATAGAGGAGAGAAAAGTATGGGGAGAATATACTTGAGAATATAAGCTTACAAGTTGAGGTCAGTACTTTGAACCTGATCCAAGTGGAATTGGCATTGCTATTTGAACAGTTTAAGCACTCAAGACATTTCAGACACTAGTATGCCATACAATTAAGGGTTCTGGTCAATTGGGGCTCTACTAACAGATTTAATTCATCTGACAAATGGAGAGAGAGACAGAGAGAAAGAGAAACGAAGAGACAAAGAGAGATAGAGAGAGACAGACTTTTAGTTAAGTAGATAGAAAGTGATTTTCCTAATGCTTTTTTACGATAGAGAGGTGGCCTCTTAGTTTCCCTGGTCGTGCTTTCTCTATTGACAGGTTCTAAGGGGTTTGTATATATGTGTGTGTGTGTTTTTCCAGGGGTGAAGTGGGGCATTCAATTAACTTCTAACTGTTTTAACAATTAGAAAACAGCACAGAATCTAGGAACGTAGATTCAGTTCAACTTTCAGTGCTTTTCACCTGTTTGACCTTGAGTGAATGAATGAATGAATGAATGAATGAATGAATGAATGAATGAATGAAAAGGCATTCTTGTGTTATCCATTATGCTGAGTTCTGAGGATGCAAATACAAAATAAGACAGTCCCTATTCTTACATTCTATCTGGGGGAGAAAGTACACAAAGGGAACTGGCAAACTTGGTAGACCCTTTGAGTTAGAAATAACACAGATGGTTAGTAGGGATAAGTAGATTGATACACTTCAATTCAGGAGCAATGGCAAAGTGGTTGTGAACATGATTCCAGGACTGGAAGGGTGAGAGAAGAGAATAAAATGAAGTGGGATAATTGTCAAGTTCATTAAAAGAAAGAGATTGTGGAAAAGAAGGTCAGAGAAAAGATTTTATTAAATCAAGGACAGGTGGTAAATCATTGTGTGATCAGGCAGAGAAGGAAGAACCAATGAGATTCAGGAGAAATTAGCTTCCTTTGGCTCTTTCTTCATCTGTGAAATATGTTATTTGATTTCTGAGGGCTCTTCCAGGTCACTATGATCAAATGATGTCATCTGTTAACTATGACATTGTAGGGCTGATGGTGGATCATGGATATAGTTAAAAAGATAGCAGTTATTAATTATGACATAAGTAAGGAAGGGGGCGGTACAAGAATTCTACATTTCATGATTTATACCATATTACCAATACAATGGAAGAATTAAGGACAGTCAAAACACCAATGACCTTTGCTGTATTTGTGTCCTTCCTTCCTTCCTTCCTTCCTTCCTTCCTTCCTTCCTTCCTTCCTTCCTTCCTTCCTTCCAAGATGTCTTTATGTAAACATCCACTGAAAGGATAAAATGAAAAACTCACTCTGCATCTTATGGTGAGGAGTTAACAATTATAAGGACATTGGTTTTGTTATAAGAAGCTTGGTTTTCTTATGGGGTACTAGATAAGAGTTTGGACTTAGAGCCAGAGGACCTGAGTCCGAAGGTTAGCCCTACTATTTTCTATTAGCTTCATATTCATAAGGTTATAAGCTAATAGTCTCCAAGGGCATTCTAGCCTCCATTCCCAGAACACTCATAATGCAGTCCTCAAGTGACCCCCATGAGGACATCACATCACTCAGGAACATGCTAAACCATGCTATTGTGAGTGGCCTTAAGGCAGGATCTATGATGTCAACCTTTTCCTCCAAATTAATTTATCCATTCAGAATGGAATTAAGAGCAAAAAGCTCATTTTCTCTTGTTGTACTTGTAAAATTGAAAACCATGAGCAATCACCATTAGAGAATTCCTCTAATTGCATTTCTGAACACTGTCCCCACAGTCTGATAAATTCTAAAATACCAGATTTGTCCTTTGAAAATCCAACTTGGTCAAAATGCTCCAACAAAGATGGTAATATAGCTACGATTTATATAGCACTTCAAGTTTTGCAAGGATCTTTGTATATATTATTGAGCTAGAGTTTTAAGGCAACCCTATGAGATAGGGGTTGTAAATAACATTGTCTTTATTTTTTCCCAACAAAGTAGCCAGGACTCAGGTTAAATTACTTGCCCCAAATTGCACTGCTAAACACCCTAGAGATTTTTTGGTAAGGGATTGAACTTGTGACCTCTTTGGTTTAGAGAACTACCAGTGGGGAAACTCCTTCTATCAATGCATATTTCCACTTCTCATAGAAGATTGTCTTCTACAACCCTGAGTGAATAAGTGATTGGCCTAGGGTTCTACAGACAGTTTATTTCAAAGATGGGACTTTAATCCAAATCTTCTTGACTCAGAGGCTGGCTCTATATTCATTACATTATGGTTGTGCCTTTGTGGAGAGGGAATTTTAATGAAGATCTTCCTGCCTCCAGGTCCAATAGCTTCCCTTTACACATGGGGAGAGAAGAGAATTAACAATGACAATAAAGAATGTCAGATGACAGGCAGATACTATATCTCTTCATAAAATGATAGACCCACCCTTTGGCAGTAAAAATAATAGACACCAAGAAGTGCTTGTTCAACCAACTGTAGCACATCATAGAATGATTCTAGATATAAGTTGATAAAAATCAGTTTGAACAGTTCTCACAACTGGCATTTGGGTGAGGTACACAGAACTGGTGAGAAAATGTGTGTCTTGATGGAGGATGGGGTGCCACATTCTGCCTAGGTCAGAGCATTCTTCTAACAGTTTGCCCAACAATTCTATACCTCACACTTTAGGAGAAGTATTGTCAAACTTGTATTAGAAAAGAAAGAACAAAAATGATAAGGAACTTGGAAACCATGCCATAAAAGTATCAAATGAAGTATCTAGGGAGGCTTTATCTGAAAAAGAAACAGAGACAAGGGGGAGCATGATTGGTGTTATTAAGTATTTAAAGTTGATCAGGTAGGAGATGTATTAGACTAGTTTAATTTTGCCCTATGACCTGTGGGTAGAAGTTATAAGGATACACATTTTTGTTCGACTTAAGGGGACAAAACAACTTTGTAACAATGAGAGCTCTTTAGGAATATTATTGGAGCAAGGAAGGGATTCAAGGTAATCAAGGGAAATCTGGGTGAATACTTTTCAAGAACATTATGCAAGAGATTTATGCTCTGGACAAGGGTTGGAGCAGATGACCTCTGAGCTTCCCTTAGGATACTGTGATTTTTCTCAAACAGTAAAGAAGGTTCTCTTGATGTGTTTGGCAGTAAACGAATGCATAAGGGGGAAATATTTTAAAATGTCATACTTGTTTATTGTTTTGCTGAACTATATTCAACACTGCAAACTCTGTAGCAGGCCTTTAAATTGCATTCATTTGAATGTGCTGACCTTCTTGGCTCAGTTCTCTACTTTGCCAATCAGTGTCATCAGTGTGGAAACAGTGGTGTCTGAATAGCAGAATTCATTGACTTTCAGGCCAATGTTTCTTATTCCAAGATCAGGCTCTTGTTGGGAGCTCTGAAGAACACACAGACAAGTGACCTCAACATTATTGCCCAGACACAACAATTTATTGACTTGGCAGAGAATTTTTGCCAATTCCAAGACTTCCTGGATATGTCCTCTGTAATCAGGCAAAGCAAGAATATGAATTTCCAGTTCCTAGTTTTCTCATCTTGTACGTTAATATATCTTCATAGATTGTTAGAGGTAGAGCAAACTTTGAATACCTTCTGAGCCCCTCAATTTGAATTGTCTTCTTACTCCCACATTTTAAGCCCTTTTTCCTGACCAAGCATCCGCTTAGTATTATCTTTTGTAGCATTCCTTGTGCACACACCATTGTTACAAATCTACTGTAGCCTGCTAAAACAAACAGGGTATCTCACCATTGCTTTTTCAGGCACTTGTTAGACTGATTTTTCCAAGTATTCCATGATTCCCAATGAAGGAGAGTGGGATAGAGAAGAATATGATATGGTGGACAAAATATTGATCAGGGGAATTTTTAATTTTTATTTATGAAAAAAAGCATTTCCATAACAGAGTAGAATAAAATAAATGAAACTGCAAGCCTATTATATACAACTTACTGTTCCTTTTAACTATATAATAAAGTTATCATATACATCGCTTTCCCTCCCACTTTTTCTTTCCTCCTCGATGCCCTAGAGATGACAACCATTAGACACAAATATGTATACATAGATATATGTGTGTATATGTATATATACACACATAAATTCTTTACATACTTCTATTGATCAATTTTTTCCAGATGCAAAGAGCATTTTCCTTCATAGGTCCTTGTAGTTAATTTTGTATTTATAATATTCAAAATGACACATCTCCTCAAAGTTGTTCTTAAAACAATATTGCTGTTACTGTATACAATGTTTTCAGGGTTTAATTAAATGGGATTTTAATTGAACCATCAACAACCATGGTCTGTGGGACCATGTGAAAGTCATTTAAAGTCTCTGGACTTCAGTTACATATCTATAGAATGATGATACTATTTTGCAGAATTTTGGTGAGGATCTATTGAAAGAGTTTTCCAAATCTAAACCTCTCTTCTTCAATCCTCTCTCAAAATTCTTCATCATCCCTATTACTCCCACAAATTATAGTGTTTAACCTTCTCAGAGAGGGGCATATATTTGTACTAAACCCCCAGAGATGGTAATTGATTTTAGAAAACAGAATAAAACCCAAAGTACAATTCCAGCAAAGCTTTCAAATATTTCCCTGGGTTTCCATCTCTTCTGTATTTTGAATCTCTAATTGTGGTTTCCTTGACTATTTTCATACAAATGAATTGCTAGTGTCATGTTTGACCCATGGACTCCAAGCATGGCTTTTCAAAGCTTGCTTCAGCAATCGTTTCACATTTTCCAATGATTATACGTCTTACCTGGCCCTGATTTACCTAGGTGAGAACAGCAATTAGCAGAGTGGTGCTAATGATTAGTCATCTCTCTAGATCTCTTGAAAGAATGTTCTGACTCTCTGTGTTGCTCACTTCCTCAAGATCTTACAAGACCTTAAAGCTACCTGTTCTTCTGCTCTCCTGCACTGCACCTGGGCCTACTGACGAGCATACACTTGAGCAGTTTGCTGATTAATCCAATTTAAAATGCCATTCCCCTTCAAGTTTCCTCAGACGCTATTGCCATGTTATTTTTTCCCTCCTAAGTGTAGTATAGAAGGCAAATTAATTTATGTTAGCCTCTAGCTGTGAGATTTATTGAGAAGAACATAATATGTTTGGAGTATCCCACTCAAGAAAAGACGTGTATGTCATGGATTATTAATTTTGCCTTGATGGAATTAATGGAAATCCTTTCGGTGATGAAGCTCTTCAGTGATCTGATCTGGTTTAGAAGACTGAAGGAGTATCACAAGCAATAGGGAAGTGCATGCGTGCGTGTGTGTGTGTGTGTGTGTGTGTGTGGTTGCAAAATCATCCTCCTTCCTTTACTGAGCCTCTTGTGAGGAGTCCATTTTACTCTATTAGGGTTTTGGTCAGGCTTTTTATTTAAGTCAACTAAACATTATCATATCAAAACAATTAGACTCCTACCTAGAGTGGAAAAAGTCTTTTTGAAGAAAGGTGCCCAAAGAATGGTTTCCTTTGACAGTGAGGCATGGCATCTGCTCACATACAATGAAGATGCCCATCCTTTTTGGTAATTGTTGTTTTTTAATCTCATTCTTTTTCTTGGTGAGATAATTTTGAGCTTGTTTGACCCACCCCATAGTAAGAATGAATAGTTACAGTTTCTTCTTATCCCACTCGAATCTTCTAACACTCAACAGACTTGTGGGTATCAAGTAGACTTTTCTGGGAACACTTTAATTATACTTGAAATTACAGACATATCACACACACTCCCCTATTATTTTCAGATGTTGCCAAAGACAAACATGACAAATGGTGAGCTAAAGGTGAGCTAAATGATTTTTTTCCACTGTTTCCTAACTCAAAATCTATAGTACTATCATCTCATGATTCATGGCATAACAGATTCATCTTGTCAGTATCAAGATTGGACTTTCAGTGAGTTCATTGGATTCACTGAATCATTATCTTAAAATGAACGTTTTGATTTGTAATGACTATTTTTGCCTATCTTAAAATTCTGAATGGCTCAATGAGACCATTTCTCATCAGTTCCCTCCAAAGGGTTGAGATATTTAAAAAAATATCATCTCCACATTTTTTGAACCTTTATTTTCTTCAGTTACAATATGTTTATTGACTGCCAGTTACATTTGTTCCCTTGGTCACTGAATGTGCCTCTATGCATCTAGTGGTATGCTTTTAAGAGAATGAATTCTTTAAATATCATTGTGACCTGCTATAGCCAAGTCCAAGCTATCGAATTTAGAAGTCTTAGCACACTGCATTCACCTTTAAAGCCTAAGATAGAAATGAGGATACATTCCCTTTTAGGTGCTGTAAAACAGAAGAATGAAACCACCTTCCAAATTATGAGAATAGCCATTTTTCTTGAGTCTAGAGTAAGGATATTTGTGGAGAGATTACTACATTAATGTATGCCCATCATGCTTACCAGATGGGGTAAGTTAGCAGGGTTGCCTCCACTATATTCCACCCTCAACTTCCATCTGCTCCATTCTTGGCACTGTATAGTGTGTGCTCTTTGAGGACACATGTGACTTTGTCCTAACATAGATTCCATGTTTGGGAATGCAATTCTTCAAGTAGTTGCATCTGAGCATTGACTTGTCTTTCCAGGCAGTCTATTCATTCACCTCTTGCCTGGCTTTGATGTTATTTCAAAATGTGCCCCAACTTTGGTCTGAGTTTAGTTTTTGGTTGTTGGCTTCTGTATCATTATTTTGGATATAACATTTAGCTTGATTAATACTATCATGGAAAAATAAAGGGTTTTTGTTTGTTTTATTTTAGACTCTTATCAGTTCTGTAGGGTAGCTAGGTAGTGTAGTGTGGATGGAGTACTGGGTCTAGAGTCAAGAAGGCTTATCTCCCTGAGTTCAAATCTGGTCTCAGACATTTAGTTGTGTAATCATTGACAAGTCATTTAGTGGTTGGCCTCTGTAAAATGAGTTAAACAAGGAAATGGCAAATAACTCGTGTCTGTGCCAAGAAAACCCCAAATGAGGTCACAAAGAGTAAGACGACTGAAAATGACTGAACAACAATAACACCAATTGATTCTAGATTGCAAGATCTCCCCATCCTGAGCAGCACATTTCATCTGGAATAGGAAGATAGATTCTAAATGAGACTGTTCTCAGCTAGAATGAGTTTTCAGAACTAACACCTATTGTTTCTTTCAGTAGATCTTGTCTTCAAAAGTTATAGAATCATAATGTTATAAATCCTGAGTCAGAAGGAATTCTTAGAACCCATCTAGTCCAACATCCACATTTTATAATTGTGGGATTAAGGAACCAAGGTCCAAGGAAGATAAGTGATTTATTTAAGGTTTTATTCACACAGGTATTGTTCATCAAAGGTAAGGATTGAACCCAGGTCCTCTATTTCAGAATCAGTGTTCTTTCTTCTGTAACAAAGTTTCTCTCAGCAGGGTAGAGATTTAATTCTATCCATTTGCTACTGACTGGATAAGAATAAGGTCGAAAGAATACTTAACTTAGAAGATCTGAGTCCCAGGCTTGGTTTTCTCATTCATTTTCTGTGTGACCTTAAAAACAAATTCATTTCTCTTGACCTCAATTTCCCCACCTGAAAAATAACCAGATTGGATTCTATGGTCTCTAAATCCTTACTAACTCTACAATTCTAGATTTTGTTTCATCCAGATATACTTAATATTAATAATTTGAAGTGTAGATTCTTGCATCAGGATAGCAATAGACTCAGATTAAATAGAATGTTAGAGATGATGTAATCTAGGTTCTTCATTTTATCAAGAAAAACATTCTTCATTTTATCAAGAAAAACATGAAATATCATCAAACTGGAATGAATTTAAGCATTAATCTACCAATGAAAACAATGCATAGTTCCAACCCTTCCTTTCCAGGACACTCCTCCCATCCTAGAAATTTCTTCATTGACATTTGCAGCATCTTTGCTTTTCAACAATACTTTGGCGGGGGATGGGGGAGAAGATACTTATTTTTTTTTCTTTATGTCTAAACAGAAAAAAATCCTATAATGAGTTGAGTCATATTAAGAAGTCATCAAGCAGTGACTAAGCATGCCATCTATTATAATGTGTTGATCATACAAAGATAGGCAAAAACCACACTCCTTGTCTTTGAGGAATTCTAATTAGGAATTAACATTCTAATGGAGGAATATCAGCCTCTATGACTCTCCCCCTTGATTGTATGGATAAGTGTGGACTAAAAATGGCTGTTATCTACATACTTCACCATTAATCTCCCAATTGAGGTACAAGAGAGAAATAAGATAGATGTTTAATTTGTTAGGAGGGAAAAGGATCCCAATTTTCTCTCATTTTCCACTAACATCCTGAATTGAGCATTAGTGATGTCTCAATACTGTGAGGAGCCTTCAAGTGGTCAAGGTGGCTGTTCCCAATATTTCTTAAATCTGGTGGCTTTGTATTTCATATTCAAGCACCCCAGCCTCTGATTTTACAGTGATTTTTTCCTATCCTCTTTTTCTAGTGGGATACAGCAAATAACTCTCCAGTATAATAATTAAAAGCACATTTTGAGATTAAAGTAGAAGCTGTTTATTTAAACCTCCTTATTTTACAAATGAGGAACCTGAGACTTAGAGACATAAAATAACTTGGATAATGTCACATAGGCAGTCAGGGAAAAGAGAAGGATTTCCCAATACTTTGAGACTAAATTTCATAGCCTTTTTCCCATTGTACTACCCTTCTTCTTCCTCCCGCTCCCTTTATATTGGGATATAGAACTCTACAGAAACTTAGTGTAGTTCAGGGAAGCCCCATCTCCTGTCTGCAAGGTTCATTCCTTGACTTCTTCTGTTCCCTGGAATGCAACCATTCATTGGCCACGTTGTTTCCATGAGTTAAAGTCTCTAAAAGCTCTTCTCCCAAATTTAGTAGTGGAAAATACATACAACCACACCTTTGGCCCTCTGTCACCTCTGGCGCAAGATAGATATCGATGTATTAAATAAGGAAGCTATGCATCTGGAGAGTCTCACTCCTCTTCTACTTGCTACCACTAAGACTGAGGTCTGATTAGCTCTGTTACTTTCTAAATCTCTCTAAAATGAGAAAAAATCCAACACTAATATGCCTCCCTTTGTTAAACCTAGCATTTGAGCCAAAAAATTAATCCACAAAGAAAGTTACCATTGGCAAATTCACAGTATCCAAAGGAAGACACAAAGTCCAAGATATAAGCTCATCACATTGTAAGCTCATTATGCTGGTGAAGTAACTCCCTCATCACTGACACAAGAATCCCTAACGATTTGTATTGCTCATACGTGGCAATGAGAATAAAGTGTTCAGATTCAGTAACCAAATAGTCCAGGCAAATATATACAAGATAACTCATATAACTACACAGAGAGCAAAAACCATTGAAGGGAACATCATAATACCATTGTAATGCCTCGAAATTCTTGGAGAAGGTCTAAAAATGTTATTTTGATGAATTCAATTGAAAATCAAAAAATCAAATAAAGATATTGAACCTACTGGAAGGAGGGGAAAGAAAATATTTACGCCTCTAAAATCTGATTAATTGGAAAAATAATTAGAAGTTACTCAGAAAATTAACAGTGTTTTAAGAGGAAAAAAGAAAAAAATCCAAGTCCATGTGATCCAAGGTCAAAGTCAATTTTGAGGAGTATGTAAGGCATTACTCAAAGCTACCTGTTTTCTGTCAGAGTACCTAAATATCATTTTGCATGTTGCTACACTAGGCATTAAAAGGCAAATACAACTATTTTTGAGGGGAGACAGAATTGACTACTATGGAATACCTCCTTGCATTGGGATGCCAGGAAGTTCTTTTGACGCTATGCTTCTAGATAATCTGTAAAGTTAATTATTTGTCTTCTGTGATAGGCTATAGTTCCTCTTCCCCTTCCCCCATTCCCTATTTTTTTTTTCAGAAAAATAATCATTATACCCTGAGTTATTGATAGGAATGGAGATCATTTAATATTTTCTAGTGTCACTATATAGAGATTATACATGAAACCTAACAGTGTTCTCTCTCTCTCTCTCTCTCTCTCTCTCTCTCTCTCTCTCTCTCTCTCTCTCTCTCTCTCATACACACACACACGCACACACACACACACACACACACACACACACACACACACACATCCCTTCCTCACTCCAGGTTTAGGTTACATGAATCTGGGGATAGGAGGAAGGTTGGCTTTCATTTCCCAGTTGGGCAGGCCCTTTTCTCTGGCAGGTACCTGAGCAAAAGCTGACTACTGTTCACAACACGAACCACTCTCTGCGTCCCTTTCAGGAACTCATTTAGAGAAAGCCATGCTAAAAGGCTCCCTTGTCTAGGCCAGGCCCTGAAGCTTAAATATCACCCCTTTGTTGCCACTAAAGAACAGTTGCCTTTATTTCAGGCATGTGAGTCAGATGATGAAGAAGTCCCCACCCAGGGGTGCCTTGGCCTCTTTCTTTAAAATACCTCCATGTCCTAGTAATGATCTTCACTCTCAAAGAGCAGCCTGCACGACATCTCAGCTTCTGTAATATTAATCAGGACATTCCATTACATGAAAGAAGAGGCTGGCCCCTAGGAGTCCACTATTGACTTGGTTTGGAAAACCACTGCCTGAATGTCATTGCTGTAAAGAGCAGGGTGATGAGAAGTTGTCAGTTTATGAGTCAGAGTGAACTTAATGTGGGGCTTTGCCAAAGGCAGCCCATCTGAAGCAACAAGAGGAAAGTGGACTAGGTCGGCAACATGCATGTTATAGGATAAAGAGAGGGCCTCTTACTGCTGTGGGGTTAACTTCTTTTTCATGAAGATGCTATGCCAAGAGGGTTCAGAGGGAACTCCATTGTCACTAAAGTTGAGGTGATGACATAGAATCTGTGTGCAGGCCTTTCATATCTTTACATGATAAAAAGGAAGGGGGAGAAGGTATGTGTCTGTATAAATAAAAGGAAGTTGTTCATTTGCTTAAACATTGAATTAATGTTCTTCACCACTTATAATTTCTCACGGTTGTTCCATGCTTTCTCACCTCTAAACCTTGTTGTTTACCATGCTTTCTACCTGCATGATGCTCCTCTAATGCACACACGCCATATCCTCCTGTGAGAGGGCTCAAATGCCATGTATTCCAGGAAGCCAAACCTCTTGACCCAGTTGGAAGCTATCAATGTCTCCAAATAACTTTTCTAATTGAATTTTATTTTTAAAAATTAACAAGAATTAATTTTATTTTTATCCCATTGTCCCCTGCCACCAAAAGTAACAGAAAAAGAAAATACTTATAACAAATATGAATAGTCAAGCAAACCAAATTCCCAAACTGTCCTTGTCCAAAGCCAAGGAACTGTCAGAGTAGCTGGTCTATATTTTGGAAGCATTTAACTTCATTAACTGTATCCTTCTATAGTTATTCATCATAGTATTCAAGTACATATACAGTATATAAACATATATGTATATACATACATACATGTATGTCTATACATGTATATGTAGCAACAGATATATGAATTGTGTGTGTACACATGCAAAGTGTCCTGAAGTCTTAGTATAGTTGTAAGTTTGTATATACACATGCACATTTGTGTATCTGTGTATATTTATATACATATATATGCATAACTGCATATATATGCAATATATATATGAACATAGTCTATGTTGATATAGCTATATCTATATATCTGTCTATCTCCATAATGTCTTTCTTTTTTTTCTTTGTTCTTTCCTTTTTTTCTTCCTGCCTTCCTTCCTTCCTTCCTTCCTTTCCAGCTACCTATTTATCCATCTTTCTTTCCGTTTATCTATCTACCCAGCCTTTATTCTCCTATTACAGTCTAAGCTTCTTGAGGTCAGGAACCTGGTATTTTTTAACTTTGTGCTCTATTAGCCTAACTCAATGTCTTGCATACAGTAGATACTGAATTATGTAAAAAAAAAAATCAGCTGTCCAAGGAATGCAAAGTGTTCACATGAATAAATAAAGAAATTCAAAAGCTCTGCCTGCCATGACCATTGTGCTGGGCTCTGACCATGTGACAATGACAGCATGGTGTGTAGTAGAGTCAAAGAGTGATTTTCAGGAATGATTATAAAAAAGTAGCTGAAAGTAGAAAATCATAGACCAGGTCCTGCCAGAGCTAGTTGGTGAAGTAGAATCTTGGGAAATGACAACATTTGTTTTTCCCTTGGATTCCCTTGGAATCGTAGATATAGGTATAAAGGGAATGCTGGTCATAGGTAGATATATGCCCTAGAGTTTAGGAGAGGGAATTTGAAGGCATTTAGAACAAAACACTCAGCATCTTAGGTTCTTATAAAGCAAATAGAAGTTGTCCTAAGAAGGATGGAAGAGTCTGAGGAACAAAATTATTTCAACATAATTAGGAGTGAGAACAATGAGCAGGAAGAAAAAAAAGGCTGGGTATCTCTGCTATAGCTTCATGGAGAGATTTCCAATGAGCTCAGATTCTGAAAGGTCATGTTCAAAATATAGAGGTGACGGCACACATCTCGGAAGAAATATAAAGGAATGGCATATTCCAGTAAAAAGGGTGTCACAAAGGCATTTGCCCAGTTTAAGTTACTGCTCTTTCTTCAGATTACGAGGACTACAAAAGGGGCCTCACCCTTTAGGCTTTGAATGGAGTGGGATGAACAAGGAATAAATCTGCTGCTTGAAAAAGTAGAATCAATCAATCCCCATTGTCCTTATCCTTTCAATCACAGAGAATAATCCTTATGCTGGAAAGAGAAAGGTAATCATGAAGCTTACAAGAACTCAGAAACAGAAGATACTTTGGGAGATGGTTAGAGGTCTAACTTCCTGTCATGAGGTCAAGTCCCTGGGACCAGATAGGAATAATTCACATTTCTCCAACACTCTTCATTCTAGTAAAGTTCTGTGCAAATAACAACCTCACAGGGCAACTGCTCCATGTATTACTATCCATATTTTGCCAATGAGAAAGTTGAAATTCCAGATTAATTGATTTACCCATATATATATATATATATATACATTTCAAGGGGGTGAAGTAGAATCTAACCTCCGAGGCTATGAAACAGTTCAAAGAGAACATGTTTTCAAATCCTGCCTCTGAAGCTTACTGTTGGTGAGACTATAGGCAAGTTACTTCCTTTCTTAAGACCTCAGTTTGATGACTCTTATGGCTATGGTCCTTGACATTTGAGGTTTTTCCAGATCTAATATTCTATGGTTCCCTGATATTTTACGCCTAAGGACACAGTTTCCAAACTCTAAGGTTTCAAACACTGGTATCCTGTATAAAAAGAGTATTCGTGCTGTTGGTGATAGGGGACACAGAGATACTTTTTGGGTAAGTGTGATTGTATGTGTACACATATACAAGGTGTCCCAAAAATTTTAGTGTAGTTTTAAGCTTTCTATATAAGTATACATATGTATATCTATGTATATCCATATATATATATGTATACATATGTATATCTATGTATATCCATATATATATATATATATAGTGTGCATAAATGTATATATTTTTATGTGTATATATATATATGCATATACACATAAATCTATTTTGATATAGATATCAACACTGGTATAGGTAACTACATCAATATAGATTTCTTTATATCTCTAACATATCTATCATCTATTGATCTGTCTCTGTTTACCTTTTCTCTCCCTGGTAGAGTGTAAGCTTCTTGAGAAGAACTTAGTACCATTTAACTTGACTCCTGCCTCCTACTAAGTGTTAATGTGGTATAATGGTTACATCACTCACTGTGAAGTCAGGAAGATCTAGCATGGAATTGTATCTTAGACGCTAAATGTTCATAACCTTGGGAAAGTCATTTAACTTCTCAGCCTCAGTTTCCTCTTATATAAGATGATGTTGTTGAACTTACTGACTTCCAAGATCATTGCTGGCTATAAATCTATTATTTCTTTATAGTCTTTGATGGAAATTAGTTTCCAAAAATTGTTTTCAGAGTTGGAAAGATCCTCAACAAGTATCTAACATCTATAAAATTCATGCCAAGTCCCCTTCCAGTCTTTGATTGAAAATTTACAAGAATGAGGAGCCCACTACATCTTGGGGGGGGGGGGGTGTCTGTTGCCATTTTGGAAAACTCTATTTATCAGGAAGTTTTTCAAATTGAAATCTGTCACTCTTCCATTCTCAGCCTCTGTTAGTAGTTCTGTTTCCTGGAGCCAAGCCAAAGTTGAATCCTTCTTCCAAATGCCAGCCTTTGAAAACAATGACTACATCCATCCTAAAGGACTTTCTCTTTGACAGACTGAACACCTCCAGGTCTTTCAATGGATCTATTATAAAATCAAACTCTATCTCTTTAATGACAATAACTGCCTCAGCTTTCAGTGATTGAGCCATTCTCTGAATTCCTGTAACACCTATTATACATACCACTGATTTAATATTTGCTGCATGAATCTTTGCATAATTATTTAACTTATAAGCAGTTACATTTTTATCTAGAGTGCTCACATGGTTGGAGTAGACACTACTGGGGGCTTTTGATTTTTCCATTATTTCAACTCCATAGTTGCCCACTACAGATCTCCAAAATATATCACCAAAGCCCTAAAGCATATGAGGATATTAAAAACTTTGGAAAAGGATCCCTACCCATTTCTGAATATATTTCACTGCCTTGATCTCAGCATCATGAAGACTGGATTTAGAGCTTTCAGGTCTAAGTAAATAATAAAGGAGTAAGATATTAGAACTCAGTACCTTGAAAAACTCCTTCCTTAATGTCTGGAGCCATAAATTTTACTCTGAACCATAGTAGCCACTTCTGTGACATTCTGTGTACTCACCCTGGGCCCCTCTAGTCTGTGAGCACTTTTGGGATCTAAGTCAAAGGTATATCATCTATCTATCTCTCTGCCTGTCTGCCTGTCCCTCTATCAGCAGTAGTGGGGTTGGCAACGTCAAGGTTTTGGACAACAATCATTCCCAGGTTAACAAGAGAATTTTTTTTTTCTGCCTAGTAACAGATGAAATTAATGGCTGAACATTATTTTCATGGTTCCTCTAGACTTTGGCAACCAATGATAGAGTATAAATATTTTCTAATTATTTTTTTTTTTTTTATTAATTTTTTTATTTTTTTTAATGTTTAACAATCACTGCCATACAATTGCGATTTTATCCCTCCCCACCCACCCCCCACTACCTCCCTCCCTCCCCATGACTGCATACAATTCTGTATAGATTCTACATAAACTTTCCTATTGAGTATATTTTCACTATCGTCATGCTGTGTAGTCAGACTAAGATAAATGGAAGAATCCGTATAACAAATCAGAACATGATACACAAACAGATACACATACACAAACATGATCTGCTACATTATGTGAGTGACTTCCATATTTCTCTCTCTGAGTGTGGAAGGCTTTTTGCCTTGAGGTCCACCATTGGGATTTTTTTTTTTTTTCAGAAGTTCTTGTGTTATTACAAAAATCTAAGTCTACCAGAAAAAACTCTCACACACCGTGGTTGTTGCTGTGCATAAAGTTCTCCTGGTTCTGCTCCTTTCACTCAGCATCAGGTCATATAAGTCCTTCCAGGCCTCTCTGAAGTCTTCTTGTTCATCATTTCTTATGGCACAATAGTACTCCATTACATTCATATACCATAATTTATTCAGCCATTCCCCAATTGATGGACATCCCCTTGACTTCCAGTTTTTGGCAACTACATAGAGTGCTGCTATAAATATTTTTGTACATGTGGGACCCTTTCCCATTTTTATGATCTCTTGGGGATATAGTCCTAGTAGCGATATTGCTGGGTCAAAGGGTATGCACATTTTTGTAGCCCTTTGGGCATAGTTCCAAATTGCTCTCCAGAATGGTTGGATGCGCTCACAGCTCCACCAACAATGAATTAGTGTTCCAACTCTCCCACATCCTCTCCAGCATTTATCATTTTCTTGTTCTGTCATGTTTGCCAATCTTATAGGTGTGATGTGGTACCTCAGAGTTGTTTTGATTTGCATCTCTCTAACCAATAGTGATTTAGAGCATTTTTTCATATGATTATAGATAGCTTTAATTTCTTCCTCTGAAAATTGCCTGTTCATATCCTTTGACCATTTATCAATTGGGGAATGACTTGTATGATTATACATTTGGGTCAGTTCTCTATATATTCTAGAAATGAGGCCTTTATCCCCGAGCTTAGCTGTAAAAATTTTTTCCCAATTTACTACATCCCTCCGGATTTTGGTTGCATTGGGTTTGGTTGTGCAAAAACTTCTCAGTTTAATGTACTCAAAGTTATCCATTTTGCATTTCATAATGCATTCTATCTCTTCTTTAGTAAAGAATTCTTCCCTTCTCCATAGATCTGATAAATACACTATTCCTTGCTTCTCCAGTTTATTCATGGTATCAATCTTTATACCTAAATCATGTACCCATTTGGACTTTATTCTTGTGTACGGTGTCAGGTATGGGTCTATGCCTAATTTCCGCCACACTGTTATCCAGTTTTCCCAGCAATTTTTGTCAAACAATGAGTTCTTATCCCAGAAGCTGGGGTCCTTGGGTTTATCAAACAGAAGGTTGCTATATTCCTTGCCTACTGCATCTTGAGTGCCAAGTCTATTCCACTTGTCTACCTCTCTGTTTCTTAGCCAATACCAAGTGGTTTTGATAATTGCTGCTTTATAGTACAGTTTGAGGTCTGGTAGCGCTAGGCCACCTTCCCAAGCATTTCTTTTCATTAGTCCCTTTGATATTCTGGACCTTTTGTTTTTCCAAATGAATTTTGATATTATTTTATCCAGCTCTAGAAAGTAATTGTCTGATAGTTTAATTGGTATGGCACTAAATAAGTATATTAATTTGGGTAGAATTGTCATTTTTATTATATTAGCACGGCCTACCCATGAGCAACTAATGTTTTTCCACTTACTTAAATCTGACTTTATTTGTGCAAAAAGTGTCTTGTAATTGTGTTCATATAGTCCCTGGGTTTGTTTTGGCAGGTAGACTCCTAAGTATTTTATACTGTCTACCCTAACTTTAAATGGGATTTCTCTTTCTATCTCTTGCTGTTGAACTTTGTTGCTAATATATAGGAATGCAGAGGATTTGTGTGGGTTTATTTTGTACCCTGCAACTTTGCCAAAGTTGTTTATTAATTCAAGTAATTTTTTACTTGAATCTCTGGGATTCTCTAGGTAAATCATCATATCATCTGCAAAGAGTGATAACTTAGTTTCTTCTTTGGCTATTCTAATTCCTTGAATATCTTTATCTTGTCTAATTGCTACAGCTAACATTTCTAGTACCATATTGAATAATAGTGGTGATAATGGACAACCTTGTTTCACCCCTGATCTTATTGGGAATGCATCTAGCTTATCCCCATTGCATATAATGCTTGCTGAAGGTTTTAGATAGATACTGCTTATTATTTTATGGAAAGTTCCCTTTATTCCTACGTTCTCCAATGTTTTTAGTAGGAATGGATGTTGTATTTTGTCAAAAGCTTTTTCTGCATCTATTGAGATAATCATGTGGTTTTTGTTAGCTTTGTTGTTGATGTGGTCGATAATGCTAATAGTTTTCCTAATATTGAACCAGCCCTGTAGTCCTGGTATGAATCCTACCTGATCATAATGTATTAATCTCGTGATTAGATGCTGTATTCGTTTTGCTAAAATCTTATTTAAAATTTTTGCATCTATATTCATTAGGGAAATTGGTCTATAATTTTCTTTCTCTGTTTTGTCTCTTCCTGGTTTGGGTATCAAAACCATATTTGTATCATAGAAAGAATTTGGGAGGACTCCTTCTTCCCCAATTTTCAAGAATAGTGTATGTAGTATTGGAATTAACTGTTCTTTAAATGTTTGATAGAATTCACTTGTGAATCCATCTGGCCCTGGGAGATTTTTTCCTAGGGAGTTCATTGATGGCTTGTTCAATTTCTTTTTCTGAGATGGGGTTGTTTAAGTATTCAACTTCCTCTTCTGTTAATCTGGGCAATTTGTATTTTTTAAAATATTCATCCATCTCGTTTAGATTATCGAATTTGTGGGCATAAAGTTGGGCAAAGTAGTTTCTAATTATTGTTTTAATTTCCTCCTCATTGGAGGTGAGTTCACCCCTTTCATTTTTAATGTTAGTAATTTGGTTTTCTTCTTTCTTTTTTTTGATCAGATTAACCAAAGGTTTATCAATTTTATTAGTTTTTTCATAAAACCAACTATTGGTTTTATTTATTAATTCAATAGTTTTCTTTATTTCAATTTTATTAATCTCTCCTTTGGTTTTCAGTATTTCTAATTTGGTATTTACTTGGGGATTTTCAATTTGTTCTTTTTCTAGCTTTTTCAACTGCAAGCCTAAGTCATTGATCTCCTCTTTCTCTATTTTATTTATGTAAGCATTCAGAGATATAAAACTTCCCCTAATAACTGCTTTTGCAGTGTCCCATAAGTTTTGGTACGTTGTCTCACTATTGTCATTCTCTTGAATGAAGTTGTTGATTGTTTCTATGATTTCTTCTTTAACCCAATCCTTCTTTAGAATTAGATTATTTAGTTTCCAATTGATTTTTGGTTTCTCTTTCCATGGCCTTTTATTACATGTAATTTTTAATGCATTATGATCTGAAAAGGATGCATTGATTATCTCTACCTTTCTGCACTGGATTGTGAGATTTTTATGTCCTAGTACATGGTCAATTTTTGTAAATGTTCCATGTACCGCTGAGAAAAAGGTATATTCCTTTCTATTCCCATTTAATTTTCTCCAAAGATCTATCATATCTACCTTATCCAGAGTTTTATTTACCTCCTTAACCTCTTTCTTGTTTATTTTAAGGTTGGATTTATCGAGTTCAGAGAGGGGGAGGTTGAGGTCCCCCACTAGTATAGTTTTGCTATCAATTTCTTCCTTCAACTCCCCCAACCTCTCCTCTAAGAATCTGGATGCTATACCACTTGGAGCATACATGTTTAGTAATGATATTGCTTCATTGTCTATGGTGCCTTTTAGTAGGATATAGTTTCCATCCTTATCCCTTTTGATTAGATCTATTTCTGCTTTTGCTTTGTCTGAGATTAGGATTGCTACTCCTGCCTTTCTTACATGGGCTGAAGCACAATATATTCTGCTCCATCCTTTGACCTTTATCCTATGTGTATCCCCCCGTTTCAAATGTGTTTCTTGTAAGCAGCATATTGTTGGATTATGGCTTTTAATCCATTCTGCTATCCGTCTCCGTTTTATGGGAGAGTTCATCCCATTCACATTCACAGTTATGATTACAATCTGTGTATTTCCCTCCAACCTCTTTCCCACCATTTGTGCTTTTAACTCTCCCGTCTCCCTTCCCCTCCTCAATAGTATTCACTTTTCTCCCCCTCCTCCTGCAGCCTTCCCCTCCTTCTTTTAGCCCCCCTCCCTTTTAGTCCCCTTTACTCTTATTGCTTCTTTCCTCCCTTTTAGCCACCCTCCCCTTTCTTCCCCCTTCCCCTCCTACTACCTATAGAGCTAGTTAGGATTATCTGCTTAAGGTTATTGTTCCCTCCTTTGAACAAATCAGATGAGAGTACCTCTCAAACAATGCTCATCTCCCTCCCCTCCTTCCCTCTACTATGGTTTTGTACTTCTTCCTGTGATATAATTTGCCATTTTCTGCTTCCCCTTTCCACACCTCCTATTACATTCCCTTCTCATACTTAAATCATATTTTTGCCATGACATCATTTACTTTATGCCCGTTCCCTCTACATATATCCCTTTTATCATAATAGCTGCACAGTTCTCAAGATTAACAGGTATCATCTTCCCTTACAGGGAGGTAAACAGATTGCCCTAATTGAGTTGCAAGTTTTTGTTTTTGTTTTTTCCCCTCTGTTTACCTTTTTATGATTCTCTGGAGACCTGCATTTGAAGATCAAATTGTCTATTGAGTTCTGGTGTTTTGGTCAGGAAGCTCTGGAAATCCCTTATTTCGTTGAATGACTTTCTCCTTGCCTGAAATGTTATGCTGAACTTTGCTGGGTAGTTGATCCTCGGTTGGAGTCCCAACTCCTTTGCCTTACGGAATATTGGGTTCCAATTCTTTCGATCTTTTAATGTAGAAGCTGCAAGGTCCTGTGTGATCCTGACTGTGTGACCTTGATATTTAAATTGTTTCTTTCTGGCTGCTTGTAGTATTTTCTCCTTCACTTGATAGCTCTGGAATTTGGCAACTATATTTCTTGGGGTTTTGAGTTTGGGATCCCTTTCCGGTGGGGAACGGTGGATTCTTTCGATGACTATTTTGCCCTCTGAGTCTAGTACTTCTGGGCAGTTTTCCTTGATGATTTCCTGGAAGATATTGTCCAGACTCTTTTCTTCATCATGGGTTTCTGGCAGGCCAATAATTCTTAGATTTTCTCTCCTGGATCTATTTTCCAGGTCAGTTGTTTTTCCAATTAAATATTTTAGATTTTCTTCCATCTTTTCATTCTTTAGATTTTGTTTGACTGACTCTTGTTGCCTCATTGAGTCATTAGTTTCTACTTGCCCAATTCTAATCTTGATCATATTGTTTTCTTCAGTTAGCTTTCGCATCTCCTTTTCCATCTGGCCAATTTTTCCCTTTAAGGAGCTATTTTCTCCATTTAATTTTTGTACTTCTTTTTCCATTCGACCAATTTTCCCAGTTAGGTTTTGGGTTTCCTTTTCCATCTGATCAATTTTCCCTATTAGGTTTTGAGTTTCCTTTTCCGTTTGATTAACTCTTCCTTTTAGGGAATTATTCTCTCCAGTTAATTTTTGAACTTCCTTTTCCATTTCTTCAATTTTCTTTTTCAGATTGATGTTCTCATCAGTGAATTCTTTTTTTATGGTTTTAAAATCATTGGCCAGTTTTTCTTTTATATCCTTCTTCAGACGTTCCAGGTAATCTAGTTGTGCTTGCGAGAAATTCATAGTCCCATCTGAGGTTTCAGATGGAAGTACAGTCTCAGCTCTGACCTCTTTGGTGTTTGTGTTTTGGTCCTTATCCCCATAGAAAGATTCTATGGTTTTTTCACTTTTCGTCTGCTTTTTCCGATTCATGATGTTGGCTGAGTGTTGTAGCTTTTGGTTCTTTCAGTCAGAAGATACAGATCTTTTAAGTTGAGTTGATGTTTGTCTAGGCTAAAAGCAGGCTTTTTTTTGTTGTTGTTGTTGTTGTTTCCCAGATCAACCCTGGGTTTAGCTTGATAGGTGTGTGGGAGGTGTGGTCTGGTCTCAGGCTATCTCCTCAGCTGGCCTGAGGCAAAGGCAAGGTCCGGGGGGGGATGGTGATCCCAGCTTCCCTATTGTCTTCCCTTTTCCCCTGGAGGGCTGGGGCACGCCTAGAGGCTAATGCGTGTTCCCGCCCCTCCTGGGGCTCGTCTCCCGGGCTGAGGCTTGCTTGGGTCTCAGTGCGAATTTTTCTCTGCCCTGGGTCGTCTGTCCCTCCAGATAGCCTCCACCACGGTAGGAAGAATCCCCCTTTGCCACCTCTCCAGCCTCTGGTGTTACGAGACCACTCGCCCCTTTCTGCTGCTCCCACTGATCCAGGATCAATCTGGGGAAGAATTTTATGGTTCCCTCACGGTCATGGGGGGGGGAGGGGAGAGCACTTACTGATCACTCCGGCATCCCAGCTTCTGGATGTTCAAGTAGTGACCCACTGAAGTCCCGTCTTTAGGCTGAAGATTTCAAAGGCTGTTGCGCTGATATTGTTGGCTCGGCCTGGCTTATCTCCTGCTCCGCTGGTCTCGCCCGCCACTCTCGGGCCCCTCGGGTCGCCTCCGCCCTGCCGCGCCGACCGCGCTGCGCTGTGCGCCGGGCTCTTACCCCCTCGGAACAGATCCCTCCCGTGGACCTTCCAGTCCAGCCTGGGCTCCGAATCTGTCAAAGTCCGTCTCCCACTGGATTCTACACCTCCAAAGTCTGGTCAGACTCTCCCCCCAGAAATATCCAAAGGAGTTTTTCCAGGAGCTTAGGTGAGTCGTTGCTTTCACTCCGCCATCTTGGCTCCGCCCCTAATTATTTTTTATGTTAGGTCGTATGGAAGATATTCTTTGTACTTTATGGGAGTCATTTATGCAATTCATGGGAGCCCCCTTCCCACCTTGTAAGTGGTAAATTCAACTGTAGCTTTCTCTAATTTCTACATTTCTTTGCCTGACCTTTTCATTCTAATATATGCTCATTGGATGACTTTTGAAATCCTTCTCTATTATCAACAAACTCGCCTTCATTTTAGGTCTGTTCCTTTCACATTTTTCTATCTTTTGGTACAGTATAATACAGGAGAAAGTCAGACACTTTAAAATCAGAGGACCAAGTTCAAATCTAACCTCTAAAGATGACTAGCTTTGTGACATCCAGAAAATCAGTGGATCTCACAATTCTTTTTTTAAGCTTTTATTTAGTGATCTCCTAATTATTTTTTAAAAAAAAGATCAAGGAGGATTTAGAAAGACCAAAGACTATTAGTGAGTGGACCAAAGTGTTGGAGACAAGATTAAGGAGAATGTAATTAGAAAGGCAATGTAAGGTAACAAAGAAAAGGAAAATGGAAAAATTAGAATATATAGAAAATTGATAGAGCCTATTTCTGAGTAGGGACTATTAGTGATACAGATAGGAAAGTGATGTAAGTCGGAAAGGGAGATGAGTGTGGCTGTAGCAGCATCACAGATTAAGGAAAGTTGAGTCTGATAGTCAATTTATTAGGAGGTGCTAATTGTAAACATGGTTGAACTATAAACCCCCACAAGTAGTTAAAAAGAAAACAAGGATTAAAAATCTAAATCATGGAGAACAAGGAATATTGTGCAAGGACTTCCATATAATATGCAAAGTTTTTTTTTTGTTTGTTTCTACCACATTTGAAATATTATTGTCTATGTCTCTCTTGAAAAAAGAAAGAGTGAAAGAAGTTTAAGAAAGCAACTCCATACTCATGTTGTTAGAGAGAATAAAGTTTTCTAAAGGAAGAAAAAGAAGTGATATTTCAAAGCAGAAAATAGTAGCTGTGGTAGAAGGGAGAACATTTGTTCACATGCTGGAGATTAGAAGTGTTAAAGATCCTAGGGAGGAGCAAACAGTGGGGTATGAGGGCTATGTTCAAACCATTGAAGGAATGTCATATAGAGGGAGGATTGAACCTGCTCTCTTTGGCCTCCAAGGGTAGAACAAGAGGAAGTATGTGAAGGTGCCAAGAGGCAAACTGACCTTCCAAATATGGTATGGATTCCCCTCACTAGAGGTCTTTACTTAGAGGCTGCATGACGGATGTCATGGTCCTCTTTGAGAACGAAGGACAAACACACACACGTGCACACACACACACACATATGTATGATGAATGGTCAGGTATATTAAAGTAGACCCTCCTTTGCATATGGCATGGACTAAGTGACCACTAAGATCCATCCTAACTCTCCAATCTAATTATAACCAGTTTATGAAGGTGAATTTTTTTTTGGCATATGCAATATTTATTTATTTTTAAAATTATTTTTATTCATTTCATTAAATATTTCTCAATTACACATAAAAGGTTTTAACAATTATTTTTAAATATTTTGAATTCCAAATTCTCCTTCTTCTTCCTGTCACTTCCCACTTCTTGAGATGACAATTTTATGTTATTTATACATGTGAAGTCAAGCAAAACATATTTTCACATTAGCTATGTTGCAATGAAAATAAACACAGTTAAAAAAATAAAAATTAAGAAAGCGAAAGAAAATGCTTCAATTCACATTCAGATTAAGTGTACTTCCAAATTGTTCTCCAGAATTGTTGAACTGGTTCACAATTCAGTCAACAGTGCATTGCTGTCCCAATTTTTCCATATCCCTTCCAGCATTTGTCACTTTTCTTTAATATGTTAGTGAATCTGATAGATGTGAGGTGATATCTCAGTTACTCTAAACTGGTATTTCTCTAATCAGTAATGATTTAGAGAATTTTTCATGTAACTATTAATAGCTTTAATTTCTTTGTCTAAAAACTGCTTGTTTATATCCTTTGATCATTTATCAGTTCCCGAATGCCTTGAATGTGTTATAAATTTGGATCAATTCCCTATATATCTGAGAAATGAGGCTCTCATCAGAGAAACTTGCTGCAAATCCCTACCCCTCTGCCAGTTCCATAGGCAATTAATATTTCTCCAATTGTTTAGATCTGTTTTAATTTGTGTGAAAAGCACTTTGTAATAGTGCTCATACAATCCCTAGGTTTGTCCTGATAGATAGACTCCCAAGTGTTTAATATTGTCTGTATGAAGGAATTTAAATGTCAGTACTGGATTTAGCACTTTATCCTACAATTAAAATGAAGTGGGTCAGCTAGATGGCACAGTGAATATAGTGCTAGGCCTGAGGACATGGAGACTCATCTTCCTGAGTTTAAAACTGGTCTCTGACACTGACTAGAACTGTGATCCTGGGTAAGTCACTTAACCTTGCTTGCCTCAGTTCCTTATTTGTAAAAATAAACTGGAGAAGGAATTGGCAAACCACTCTGGTATCTTTGCCAAGAAAACCCAAAAAGAAGTTCATGAAGAGTCAGACTCAACTGAAATGACCCAGTGACTAGAACAGCACAAGCAGCAGCAGCAGCAACATAAGCAAATGGCTCAAAGAGGGCTAACTACCAACTAAGATTAGTCTTTGTCTAACACTCATAGGAGAAAATGGGCAAAGAGCATTCTAGAAGACATACTTTTGCTGAAATTAAATATGGTTTCTCATCCATACAGACAGACTTATGGGAGGATGAAGGGTTTCCTATGGCTTTACATTTTTAATTGCAGACCTCAACATACTCATGTATTTTTAAATCACTAATTATGACTCAGTCCCCTTAATCCATTTTTGAAAGATTTCTACAAGCATGGCTCCTTGAAATTTCGTTTGGTACAGGCTGCACGGGAGATCAAGTAGATTCTTAAATTTGATTACTATGTGAACTGATGAGTACATGGATTATTGGCTTATATCAATAATTCAGATAAACAGAAGAAAATTGTAAAGATAGAGAAGAGAAAAAAACATTTCCTATTTATTATTCATAGTCTTTTTATTTCATATTTTTTCCCAAACACAGAACAAACCTTGAGTAGTTTCAATTTCCACAGAATTCAAGGGTTGCCAATATTACAGAGTTTAGTCTTTGGAAAGGTACAAATATAGTGAATTATTTAGGTACCAGGGTTGCCAAGACCTGGAAGATTGATGAGAGAGGAGAATCAATGTTTTCTGGTCATAGAGTAACTTTTTCCTTGTACTCCCAGCCCACCTGGCATCTGTTCCCTTGCATACTGAGTCAGAGAATCACAGCAGCAACTGCGTTCTGTGTCAGTAGCTCAGGTGCCCTGGCTCCTCTGAATAGCAGCTCATTAGGGACCTGCAAGGACTAGCATGGACCTCTGAGGGGAAATGTAAAAATGATGAGGATGTGCATTCCTTCCTGTATTTTATGACCAGTCCCTTCCCATCATAAAATTGTTTTTGGCCTGTGAAGTTATTGAAAGTATCTATATTTAATGACCACTTGTGGGGAATTTCATTTGTGTCTATAAGGAGCCAACTATTATCCTAATTTTAGTTGACTTTATTTCCTAAGATATTTTCAGTCTGTTATTTGCTTGCTTTCATGTTCTCATTATTCAGTCATGTCCAAGTTTTCATGACCTATTTGGGTTTTTCTTGGCAAAGATACCCGAGAGATTTGCCTTTTCCTTCTCCAGCTCATTTTACAGATGAGGAAACTGATGCCAACAGGGTTAAGTGAGTTGCCCAGGGTTACACAACTAGTAAGTTTCTGAGACCACATCTGAACTCAGGAAGATGAGTCTTTGTGACTCCAGGCCTGGCATTCTATCCACCGTGCCACCTAACTGTGTAAGATCAGTACAATTGTTTCTGATTCTGATGGTCGTTCTGTAAGTGTGTATATCCAGTAAATCAAACTATGTTATCACAAACCTACCAGAGAAAAGAGTTACATCCTCAAGTCAATTAAATGAAGCATGCCTTATCATCATCCTCACTGAATGAATGAGAAAAAATCATTTATTGAGTGTTTTCTGTGGGCAAATCTTGGTGTTAGAAAACATCGGTGACAGAAATAGAAAAGCTATATAGTCCCTGCTTCCAAGGAACTCATTCTAATTGAGAGAAACAACATAGATAAGCAGATTCAGTTTCAGGGTGAATAGAAAATCCCAGGAGTCTTGAAAGTACAATGTCAGGGTATGTGGAAAAACCCAGGGGTCCTGCAAGTTCAATATCTGGACATCATTGTCATTATCATCAATACCGGCAGAAATAGCAATGAGTGCAAAAACTCCTCCTCCTCGTCATATTTCCCATCAGTTTACAAAGCATTTTCTTTGGATGTTGTATCATTTTCTCAGGTCAGGTTTCATTCAGAACATTGTGTTCATTTCTAGGTATGACAGTTTTTGAAAGGGTGTTCTAATAAGTATATGGCATAGCCTCCAGAGGAGGGCCACCAGGAGAGCAGAGAGACTCCCCATGAGGATCATGAAAGGAACTGGGCATGTTTGTCTGGGAGGAGAAGATTGAGCGGGACGATATTGTAGCTGCCCTGAAGTATTTGAAAGGCTATAAAATGGAAGACAGATTAAAGTTATTTATTCAGCTTAATTCAAGAACAGAGAACTAGAAAAACAGGTGGAAGTTGCCAGGAGATGAATCTATTGTTGGGAAACATAAATATTTTTTCTAATGATGGTAGCAACCTCAAAGTGGAGTGAGCTGTCTTGGACAGCTGTGTATAGGAATTCACTTGGGATCTATATGTGAAGGGCAGGTGAGCACTTGAGTGGGGGAGAGGGAATTTTGTAGAGGAGATTCCTTTTCTAACATGAATTGGACTAGATAACTACTCTGGTCTCTTTCAATGAGTCTATGAGGTGGGTAGTGGAAGGATCATTATACTTATTCTGCTGATGAGGAAACTGAGGCCCAGAAAGGCAAAGCAGCTTGATCAGTATAACACAAGTCATATGGGTCAGGCCATGAATTCAAATCAAGACTTGGCATATTGGGGAGAGAGCTGAATCTGGAGGCAGGGGGAGCTGAGAACAAATCTGGCCTCAGATACTTATTAGTTGCACTATCCTGGGAAAATATTTTAACCAATTTCTGTCTTAGTTTTCTCATCTGTAAAATGAGGATAGCAATATTATCTACTTCCCAGGGTTGATGTCAGGATCAAATGAGATAGTATTTGTAAAGTGCTAAGCATAGTTTCTGGCACATTGTAGATGCTTAATACGTTTTTATTTCTTCCTTTTATAATCCTTTCCATCCTTCTTTGTTACTTTCCATCTTTCTTTGCTTCTTTCTTTCCTTCTCCACTTCCTTCCCCCTCCTCCTTCATTCATTCTTTCCTTCTTCCCTTCTTTCCCTTCCTCCTTCCTTACTTCTTTACCTTCTTTCCTTTCCTCTTTCTTTCTCTGCCTTCCTTCCTTCCTTCCTTCCTTCCTTCCTTCCTTCCTTCCTTCCTTCCTTCCTTCCTTCCTTCCTTCCTTCCTTCCTTCCTTTCTTCCTTCCTTCCTTCCTTCCTTCCTTCCTTCCTTCCTTCCTTCCTTCCTTCCTTCCTTCCTTCCTCCCTTCCTTCCTCCCTTCCTTCCTCCCTTCCTTCCTTTCTTCCTCCTCTCCCTCCCTTTCGCTCTTTCTCTCATTCTTCCTTCCCTCCTCCCTCTCTTTCATTATCCCACACCTTAGGATAACAACATTGAAATAGTCATCAGGCCTCATCTGGTGGATCTCTTTCTTGGTAGTGACTTGAATTTGTCTGGCACTGTTAGGGAGTGCTGGCTCTCCTTCCTATTCACTCAGATTTCCTCAATTGGTTTGGGGAGTGGGCATGCCAGGCCTATCTCTGTTCTGGGATGGCATGGGCTCTGCCTGCATTCTGAGTGCTCAGCTGATCACTGTTTTTATTACCGTTTTGTATTCATAAAGTGTTTTCCCTCTAGGAAGCTTGGTGACAAGTAATGTATTTCTTTTCACTTTCAGGCTGCTCTGCAGACAGCCAGTGAGGCTGCTGCCAATTAGTGTCTGCAGGGTTGGCAGTGGGGGTGAGAGGCAGTCAAGCCCACGTGCCTTTTCCTCAGGCTTCTGGAGGCTTGTCTGGGTGGTGGTAGCTCAGCTGCCACCACTGAAGCATGTTCTATACATGTGGGTGGGTTGGATTCTTATTTTCCATATGTGATACCATGGAACAGTCCAAAGACAGCTGCATTTAGAGCCAGAGGGCCTGGGTTCAAATTTGAGTTTTGATCTTTGCTGTCTATGTGATCTTAGGCAAATCTGAGACTCTCTGAGTCTCAGTTTTCACTTCTAAAATTAGGAAATTTGACTACACGGTCTCTGAGATCAATCCTTTCCACCTTCACATTCATTCTTGTATGACTCAGTCATCTTTAGGGTCCCATTCAGTTTCAAATTTATGATCCTAAGGCACTGGAATCAGTTGATCAACAAGCATGGATGTAAGACATAGTTGGAGATGAGGTTTGTGTCTTAGGTTGCCAAGTCCTTCTCACTGTCTCTCTGGAAGAATATCATTGCAAATGATTCTATTATTTTTTTTAAATCTTTGCAGGTGTCCAACCTCTACCTGTATGACAGTGTATTGATGCTGGCAAATGCCTTCCACCGAAAACTGGAAGACAGGAAGTGGCATAGCATGGCAAGCCTGAACTGCATGAGGAAGTCCACCAAACCTTGGAATGGGGGCCGATCCATGCTGGACACTATCAAGAAGGTACTGACTGGGAAACTCCCCTCTCATAAAAATGGCTGGACACCATTTCTTGTTTGTGGTTTGGAATGGGAATATTAATTTTCTTTTCTATTCTAAGATTAATCCTTGTGAGTAGAGCAAGGTCCTGGACTAAATGGCCACTTTTATAGCCCAGTGGTTGAGTTGAGTGCCATGTAACAAATCCCCTAGTTTCCTATTATCCTCTAACTCAATTTTGATTTTAATCTGGATAAAAGTTGATGCCATCATGGAAACTATTCTTGGAGCTTGGCACTGTGTTATGTTAATAATATGGGAATGTGCATCTAGGGTGGGACAACTCAGGCTGTTCTACATTTATGATGGTTTCCTGTGCTGAGACATCTTATGAATTTCTAATGGAAGCAAACTTAGCAAGTTAGATTATAAGTGAATCGGAGAATCCGCAGAAGACTTGTTAAAGTGAATTGGCCTTTAGAAATTGTGAAAAAGCATTTAGGGAAATCTACAGTGTTTGGAGTTTTATCTTCAATAAATTGCTCAGGGTTTCAATAACAGTGAAAACGTATTGGTGTCAGTTTGAATCAACTGACATCATGGTGAAGAGCTGGGAATGCTTGCTGGGGGAAGTTTATTCAAGGAGAGAAAGTGATAGCAATGTTGGAGTGTGATTTGCATGCCCTTCTATGTTTTCCTTTGGGGTTAGGAAATACCCTTTCTCTAGCTTCTTGGGCATATGGGGAAATGCTTTATGACTCACCCAATTATTACTGATTGGGTACATTTCTATAAGCTCTCTCCATATTTGTTGATTTTGTTTCTCTTGGTGAATAAAAATATCAGCTACCTAAAGGAAAGACAATCAGATAAAATACTTGTGGTTGGGGGATCAGGGTTATGATTCATCTTTCCTTTGGTTTAACCACAGACTTGCTGCCAGTGGCAAAGTCTCTGAGAAGAGTACTGAACCAATGAGTTAGCATTTATTATAGCTTCTAAATTCAGAAATCAAGATGACCCTATTGAAGCTAGTACCCTAGGTGAAACTGGCTCCTTTGTGAAGGTCTCTGAGCCAAGTCTTAGACTTAGCTAACTCAGTAAGATGAATGAATGAAGGAAGGAAGGAAGTGATTATTTTTTACAATGTGTAAGGTACTGGAGATGCAAATAAAAAAGCAAGGCAGTCCCTGCTCTCAAGGAGTTCATACGCTACTATGAGCAGCAGAATACATACAAGTTTTCAGCTGCAAGTCAGATGGAAAAGTCCCAAGGTACAATGGCAAAGCATATAGTAATATTTATTCAAGAGCCTTCACTATTTTCCAAGGCTCCTCAAGCTATTTTCCCTTCTCTCTATAAGTTCCTTAGTATCCTCTGTGGAAGAAATCCTTCTGGTCACTTCCTTTTATCCTCTCCCAGAAGTTTCTTTTAGTCTGATAGAGAAGTGACATTTTCTACTCTCTTTGGCAGGGCCACATCACTGGCCTCACAGGGGTGATGGAGTTCCGAGAAGACAGCTCCAATCCCTATGTGCAGTTTGAAATCCTTGGTACCACTTACAGCGAGACCTTTGGCAAAGACATGCGCAAGGTAGGCCTGCTAAAATGTCCATCATTCATTGCTTGAAGCATCATATCCTAGTCCGAGGGAATGATAACAGAAGGGAGGAAACAGGGACCACAGTCGTTTTTTTTTCTTTTCTTGCCTGCTGTGCAAGGTTTAATTAGTGGGGAAGACTGTCTTAGCATTTCTCTCACAATGAAGCATTCACAGTTTATGCTAGATGGTAACTACAATGCCTAAGGATAGTAAGCAAGCAAGAAGTACTTTGTAATCCATTCTCTCTGCATGCATCAAATAGAGTTTGGAACAGAGGCTGTAGCTGTTTCTTTTCAAGAGATTTATAACTGGTTTAGTTAAAGAAAGTTGTTTTAATCAGTAAAGGATTTAGAAAATAAGTCACCATATCAAGTCACCCATGCTTCTTACACACATGCATACATTTCCTCACATATATAGCCACAGGCATGCACACACATGTCTCTGTAATCACTCAGATGAATGCACCCTCTTACACATGCATTTACCTCCACACACATATTCACACTGGCAGGTACACATATGTATAAGCAACATGATTTCAAAGGGTGGTGCCCTCATGTTGGCGAGACCTTGGCATTGTCCTCTTTCCAGGACTATCAGGGAGAACAGCTCTATCCATACATAGAGCTCCAACTCTTGTCTTTTGAAAGAAGGGGGTTTAAAAGCAGAGGAGCACCGAGACTATCTAATTGCCAATTTGGGGGTCAAGAGAAACACCACCAGAGACAGAAGTAGACTGGACTGTGAGTTCTTTGGTGCTAGGCACTCTCAGGAAAGGAAAACTCCTGCCAGTATGGCTTGGTACCCTCTCTTCAACTTAAATAATTCCCTATAGGATTGATGGGTTAAGTAACTGTCTCAAGTTTATTTAGCATTCGCCAGAGTCAGAATTTGAACCCAGGTCTTCGGTCTTTGAAACTTGATCTCTGTGATCTACAGACAGCTGCTGTCTCTTCCAATAGGGAGAAAGAAGGTATTTTAAAAGAAGGAAGGAAAGAAAAGAAAGGAGATACTCAGAAGAGAAAGAAGGATCCTGAGATAACAACTGATATAAACAAGCTCCAATCTAATAGGACAAGCATTTAAATGTTCACTATCTGTCAGAGGTAGTGCTACATATATAAAAAAAAGGCTTCTCCCCTCAAGGCTCTGACATTTTTACCCAGGCTCTGAATACCCAGTTTTGATATTCTCTGTTATTTTTCCTTCCTGCATTATGGAAACTTGCTTCCAACCAGCAAACTTGATTTATCATATTTTGACTGATTGACTTGAGGTGGGCAACCTGAGAAAGCTTCCCTTGGGACCAGGGGAGATTGAATAGATACCAGTAAAAACTCAGATTTATATTCTAGAAATATTGTGACTTGGAGAGAGTGGATTTTGGTCAGCACCATTAAAATATTATCTTCAGATCAGACTGGCACCTGACTGTAGCCCAAAGTACGATCTTTTCTTATACAGTGACATAAATACAACCACATTTGTCAACATACCCACATACAGGCTCACCTCACCTCATATTCCTTTTCAAATGTGTTTGGACTAAATCCAGAGGAGGTCATAGATTAAAGAAGGGGAGGCTCGGTAGTTGAAGAGGCAGGTTGCATATTTAGATTAGTTTGCACAGCAGGAACAGTTGGGTGGCAGATGGAAGGTAGCAGGTAGAATGGCTAAAAAATGCACTTGAAGTGCATAATTTGTGTGACTGTGAGTAAGTGCTCAAAAAATCCCAAGCTGGCTTTCTGATGTGAAGTTGGAGGCTTCCTAATACATTTCAGTAGATCTTTCAGAATTGTACAAGATTAGCTATATTTGAAACTCTGTTTTTGACTGAGGGGATGGGGGGAGGGGTGGAATCAGCGAGCAGAATGAATGAATGAATGAATGAATGATTAAACATTTACTAAGCACCTACTAAGTTAGATGAAGAAGATATAAAAACAAAACCCTGGCTTCAAGTAGCTTATATCTGAACATACTGGTGTTATTAAAAGTGATCAGAAATTCATCTGATGTCATTGTCTCATGAGGAATATTGAGGAGAGAGGTTCATGAGATCAATTCCTCCAATGTGACTGCACAGTGGCCATCGTACCTCAAAGCTCTGGAGTACATTGTGAATCTATCATCCACCTCTGATTGATGTTAGAGGCCAGTCTGGGGTAGGCTTTAATGCATATAACTATAGAATCATTTATTTAGAGGTGGAGAACCTGGGTTCAAACCCTCTCTGTCACTCTCTACTTCTATGCCACACTGTACTTGGACAAGTCACTTAACCCTCATGGACCTCAGCTGGCTTCTGTAAAATGAAGTGATCAGACTGGGTGGCCACCAAGATCCCTCATACCTCTAAAAATATAATATAGAGGAAAAATCAGGAGAGAGAGAGAGAGAGAGAGAGAGAGGAGAGAGAGAGAGAGAGAGAGAGAGAGAGAGAGAGACAGACAGACAGACAGACAGACAGACAGACAGGAAAGATGAAAGAAAGGACAGAGGGAGGGAGGAAGAAAGGAAAGAAGGAAGTTAGTTGAATGAAAAAGTATAAAAATGTACGTTTTAGAACTAAAAAGGACTTTAGCAGTCTTGTAGTTCAAACCTCACATTTTACAGAACAGAAAATTGATGCCCAGAAAGGAATCTCACCCAAGCATGCAGAAAGGCAGAATGAATGTGACACAGAAAAATCACTATGCTATCAGTCTCTATCCAGAATAGTCCATATGTTACAATCAATAGACAAATACTTATTTTAGTAGTTCCTATTTATCAGGTATTATACTAAGTGCTGGGGATGGAAAGAAAAAAAAGAAAAACAGAAACAGCTGCTGTCATTAAGGAGCTTATATTATAATATGGAAGATAGCATATACAGATCTTTGTACACACCAGATAAATACAGAGTAGATGGAAGGTAGCCTTAGAGGGTATATCCCTAGCACTGGGGAGATGGGTGGAAGCCTCCTGTAGGTGGCACTTGATTTGAATGTTCAAAGAATCTAGAGATTCTCAGAAGTATAGGTTAGGAGGGAGACCACTACAGCTATGGGGAATGGTCACTTGCAAATGTCTCCCTTAATCACTGGGATGCTACTTGAGTAAATAGGTGGGTTTCCATTTCAGAACTGGCCACTTCCTAAATAGTAAGTGCTCAAGCCAGTCTCCCAGTAATGCTGGATGCCACTCTAGAAGCTGAAGAGAGGCCCAGGAACATTGCTCTCCACTTCCTGTTTCAAGTGTCTGGGCTTTCCACTGTTACCAAGGAAACACTCATCAAAGAGCCTGGAACCAATGGGAGTTAGAATGTGTCTCTCTGTCTTACCAGAGCAGGATATCTGAATGTAATTGAGTTGGAGGAGAAGCGGATTTCAGAGTGGATTTTATTCTAAATTGTATTCTTTTGTCATTTTTTAAAATCCTCCTTTCACAAAAGCATAGGCCATTCATTATATGGTAGCTTAGCAAGCTTATCAACACTGAAAAGTTATCAGGAAAGGAGTGAACAGCATTGGCTATAGTATCAAATGTTTATCATTTAAGAAAAGTGGATATTTAAAAAAAAGCAAAAAAGAATCTGAGTGATTTCAGAATGAATCAAGGAGAGATGATTAGATCTCTCACTAGTGAAGAGGGCAAATGAAGAGACTAGAGACACTGAATGAGAGTTTGTTTGAGATGAACTAGGCTTATTCCAGTTAAGTGTCTCATCCCATAATAAGAGGAAGGAAGAGAGGGGGAGATAATGGAGGGAGAGGGATAACAAATCAGAAATGGGAAATAGTATTCAAATTGAAGGCTACTTGGAGCAGAGAGAAGACAGAAAGTGTGTCAGAGAAAAAAAGCATTACATCTTTAGAGGAAGAAAGAGGAATAGAAATGATCACTTCTATTAACAGTATAAATCACTCATGAAAAAGACTATTCACAGCAGATGAATAAAAGCAAATGAAGACCAGATCAAAGTCTTGTAAACTAAGTATCAGAAATAATATTTTTGATGATAAATGAGGGGGTCCTACAATTAAAAAATGATCAATAATGAGGGATAAAGCCTACAAGCTAACATCTATAATGTTGAAATCAGTGAGATTAATTTAAAACCAGGGAACAAAAGGATGTATTAAAAAATAATTGTGCCAAAGGAAAGCCATTGGAAAAAATTAAGATTAAGTACTCTCAGGAGGCTGTGAAGAATCAGTACTGACTCCCCAGGAAGAGAAAGAGAGTTGGTCCCCCTCAATGAAAGAGTGATGATGGAGAGTGTGGCATTAGATGACGTTAGCCCTGAGGCACTGACTTGAAGAGAGAGCCCTGGATGGCAATCAGAAGCCATGGATTTTATTTCTCTACCGCCAGCTTTGCCATGTAACCCCAGATAAAGGCCCAAACATCTCTGTGTTCCAACTAATGTAGGGAGGGGGAAAATCATGAAATGTCACTGTGCCCAGGAGATGATGAGTCTGAAATACTACTCATGTTGTTTCTAGCTGAACTTGGTCTAGCACTAGTCTTCAAGGGTTTTTTTTTAGACCTTTGGGGATATTTTTGTGAAGGTCTTCTCTTTCTGTACTGGAGGCCTTCCTTTCCTTTGCTTTCCATTTCTACTCCATTCCTCCACTTTACTTCTGTTCTTCCATCCATTTTCTTCTCCTCTTCTTTCTTTTCCTCTCCTCTCTCCTTTCTTCTTTTTATTCGTTTTTCTTTACTGCCATTTATCTGAAAATGCCCAAGGGAGATTTGGATAGCTAGTTGATGGAAACATTCTTTGATTTTTATTGGGGAAAAGTCATTGCTGAAGAAGGATTGAAAGTGAGCATGCCACCTACATGAAAATTTCCAAGAGTTAGGACTTTTTTTTGTAGGTAGTTGGCCTTAAAGCCAAGAAAAGTTCAATTCAAGTTCCTCATATGATTCATATTGGTTGTATGACTTAGGGAAGTCACTTAACCTCTCAATACTGTAGGCAGATCTCTAAGACTATAAGCTGCTGGAAAGATATCAGCTTGCATTGATGGAAGGAACTTCTTCCTCTCAGAGTTCCCTGTGCTAATGAAATCACATATCTAGTCTCTATCCCTATGACACAGAAAAAACAGTATGAAATTAGCTATTAGCCTCTGAGGTGGCCAATGACCATGATGCCCCTTATAAAATGTCTCCAAGTGAAACATTGAGTCCTTTCAGATGATCCTCATATAACAAAAATATTAACCTTCCCAAGCCTTCTGGTCTCCCTCTTCCCAGATCATTCCAAATGGCTTGGCTCTTTGTTTCACTTGAATTTTTGGCTAATTCTAGCCTTTTCAAACCTGCTCAAATCATTGGTTTTTGTTTGTTATTGCATTACTACCCAAATTACTTCTTCTTAAAGACTACTACAGTAAAGAAATATTTCTTTTTTTTTCTTCCTCTGTGTCAGTGATCATTTCTTTTAAGCTAAGTCTCTTTCTGAAATGCCACTGACCCATTTTCTTTTAGATTTAACACCATTACCTAAGAGCATTCTCTGATTTAATACCATTTTCTGAATTAAGTGAAGAGACAAAGAGAGGCAAAGACGAAGACAGAGATACAGAGACAAATAGTCACAGAGAAACACACGGAGTGACAGCAACAGAGAGAGACACACACACACAGATAGAGATAAAGATGGCGAGGAGAGGCAGAGACAGAGAGAGACTTTGGGTAAATTATTTCATTTCTCTGGACCTTAGTTTCCTCAACTATAGATTTTTGGGAGATTGGACTAGATCATCTTTAAAAGCTTTTCCAATTTGGCCTAAACTCTTCAGGTCCATGACCCTTTACCCTTTGCCAAGGGCCAATTTGAAGATAGATCCTTTTCCTGCTTCCCCTACCCCTCTTTTCAGTTCCTTGGAAGTAGAAAAATGTTCTGAGCCTCCTCTGTATATCCAAGGACTGTCTCCTATCCCTCATCTATTGTTTTATTTTTAATAAAAGCATATTTTGTCAAGAAGAATAATTATGCCTCCTCAGTGTTCTGTGCCAGGGAATTTGCTGAGTGTAGTTGATTTTTAATGAAGTGATAACTGTTCATCATTCAGTGATTGCCACAGGAGAGGTTCCCAGCTTTTTCCTTCTCTTCACAATACACCATTAACATTCTCATGTGAAATATTGGACAAGCTTTGTTTTGCCACGCGGTTTACCCTGTGCTCTTTAAGCCAGGAGATTCCAGAAAGGTGTCCAGACCAGGAAGAAATCAGCTAGTAGAAAGGGGAGCTGTATTAGTCTCCTCCCATACACTCACACCATGTATCTTTAGTCGGCTGCTGCAATACACTTAGGTGAACTGGAAAAGCAGTGCTTGCTGCTGAAGCATCAGTATGGGGAAGGGATAGGACAATGCCTCAGTGTCCAGTTTTTTGGCCCAATATGTCATATTTGGGGCTTGTTCAGGATGGCAACTAAATTCCTAGTTTTTCTGTACTGTGTGTGTGTGTGTGTGTGTGTGTGTGTGTGTGTGACAAACAGAGGGAGAGGAAAGGTGGAAAGGGGATGAGGGAAAGAAAAAGGGGAAGGAAGGTGGGGCTGCGTGTGTATGTGCATAAAAGAGAGTCAGACATGGAGTGAGAGAGAGCTAGAGTAATAAGAGAATGAGAAAGGAGAAAGAGAAGAGGAAGTGGAGATGAGGAAGGGGGAGAGGGAGAGGAGGGAGGAACAGTGTGTGTGTGTGTGTGTGTGTGTGTGTGTGTGTGTGTTTATGTGTGTGTTAAAGAGGAGGGAAAAATGAAAAGAAAGAGGGAGGCAAAAGAGGGAAAGGAGAAAGAAGGAGAGGGAGAGAAAGATGGAGGGAGGCACTGTGTGTGTGTTTGTGTGTGTGTATGTGTGTGTGTGTGTGTGTGTGTGTGTGTGTGTGTGTATTGAGACCAGGGCATCAAAAACTGAAGGCTCTATCTCTCTTATGATACTTAATTAGAGATAGCCAGCTATGAAAAAGAACTCTGCCTCCTGCCTTTTAGATTTTTTTGTTGGGGAAAATGAGTAACACAGGATGAGTTGGCATGAAGAGGTTGAGATCTCCATGACACATATGATTGCCTTAGCTTTTTCCCTAAACTGACCCAGCCCCCAAACCTCCCCATCACTGTCCAGGTCCCCACCATCTTTCTAGCCACCTGGATCCACAACTTCAGGGTCATCCTTGACTTCTCACTTTCACTCACCTAGCACCTCTTGACTCTTCCTCCACATCTCTGATATTCATCTCCTTCTCTCTTCACAGCCATTTCCCTAGTTCAGACCTTCATCACCACTTCCCTAGACTATCGCAAAGGCGTCCAAATTGATGTCTACACTTGGAGTCTCTCCCCACTCCAGTTATTCATTGAGTTGCCATGGTTATTTTCCAATAATGCAGGTGTAACCATATTACTTTCCTACTCAATAATCATTAATGGTTTCCTATGTATTCTGCCAGCTCCTATTATTTACTCTTTATCTCATACTTTAAAAAGTTCTATTTTTGTGTTTGTAAGGAAGAAAGAACCAAGCACTTATTATTCACTGTGATAAACATTTTTACAAGTATTATGTCATTTGATCCTCACAGCAATCCTGGGAAGTAGGTGCTATGATTTCCATTTTACAGCTGAGGAAACTGAAGCATTCACAAGTTGAGGGACTTGCTCAGGGTCAAGTCCAACAGCTAGTAAGTGTCTGAGGTTGAATTTGAACTCATGTCTTCTCAATTCCTGTTCCAGTACTCTATCCACTATACCACCAGCTATCTCTTTTTATTATTGTAATATGGATTTATTTTAGTAAAGGAGTACACACACATATATATATATATATAATTTTTGAAAAGTTGCTGTATACATTGTGGTAATGTGTGCTCAAGTTACTCAAATGTATGTTTGTTTTTAAGGACTGGTTATTTTAAAATATTTAGAGAACACTAGTGGGCAAGAGAAATGTGCTGAAAATTAGAAAATGTGGATTTAATTTTGTTATTAACCAGCAGTGTCAATTTTGACAAAACATATTAAGGTTTTATATGCATAGCATCAAAGAGGTATAAGTTTTAAACCAGAATAGATCTTAGAAGCTAGTCAGTTCAACCCTATCATCAGTCTATTGATGAAGAAATGACGACCTATAAAGAATAATTGACTTTCCCATCATCCCTTTCATGCTAAGTGGAACACAAAGGATTCAAACCCCATCCTCTGATTTCTGTCATATAGTCTTTCACCATTGCTTGCCTTCAGATCTCAGTTTTTTCATCTGTAAAATCAAATAAATTCAACTAGATAGTCTCTAAGGATTTTTGTATCCTGTGGTCATCTGACATGACAGGTATCTGAAAAAAAATGTCAGGTTGGAGAGGTGTTAGCTTTAAACCATCCAGCTCCAAAGAGAACTATTACTTATTGCAGGGGTGAGAAAGGGGGAGGGGTTGGGTACAGAGAGGCAGATTTCAATTGTATATAAAGAACTTTCTGATAAAGCTCCCTGATCTTGAAGATTCCTTCTAGTTTTGAGAGTCTGAGATTTAGCCACAGTTCTGAGAAGTTACATCATTGATAGGAACAGTGGCAGAGATCAGCTAGGGGCAGGTAGTGGCTCAGTGGATAGCACACCAGACCTACTGAAGATATCAGGGAAGTCACCTAACCTCTGTTTGCCTCAGTTTTCCCATCTTCGAATTGGGGATAATAATAGCACCTAGCTCCCAGGGTAATTGTGAGACTCAAATGAAATAATATGCAGAAAGAGCTTAGGATTGTGCCTGGTACATATTAGGTGCTATATAAATGCTAGAGTTATCATTGTTGTTATTAGCTTAGACTTAAGGCTATCCTCTCAACAAGCAGTGGTCATGAAAAAATATGCTAATTGGGTGGATGGCAGTGTGATCAATGAAGTGTATTTTGAAATATCCCAAAGTTTTCCTTTTCACATAATGCTAGAATATTCTGGATTTCAATCAGTCAGTCAACACAAATTTGTGAAGCACCAACTATGTGTCAGGCATTGGGCTAAGAACTAGGAACACAGAGAAAAATAAGTTATGTTCTTTTGTTCTTGAAGAGATTGTAGTATAATGGATAAGATCAGGAAGACTTTCCTAATAAGGCTCCCCAATAAAAGAATAATCATCTCTTAAAACAGAAAGCATGCAAAATATCGTACAAAGCATGTAAACATGCAAGCAGCTTGTAAAATGTTATGTCCCAACAAGATATACAAGACAAATTGGAGATAATAAATAAAAAGAAAACACCAGCTTTAAGGCGATTGAGCAAAGGTTTCTTGAAGACTGTAGGAATTTAGGTCAGACTTGAAGGAAGCCAGGGGAGTTAGGAGGTGGAGATTAGGATGGAGAATGCTCCAAGAACAGGGAGCAATTAGTGACAAAGATATAGTGTCTAGTTCAAGGAAAAGTTAAGAGTCCCGTGTTGTTAGATGGTGGAGTGTAATAGGCAGGATGTAAGAGATAGGAAGACTGGAAAAATAAAAAGGGGGCAGATTATGGAGGGGTTTAAAAGTCAAATATAGGATTTTATATTTATCCTAGAGGAAATACGGAGCTACTGAAGTTAAACAGGGAGGTGACATGGTTAAAATTGCATTTTAGGAAGATCAGTTTGACAGATGAGTAGAGTGAGGAGAAACTTGAGGCTGAGAAACCAAACTTCAGACTATTAAAATAGTCTAGGTATGAGGGAATGAAGGCTTGGACTGGGGTGTTGGCAGTTCCAGGATAGGGGGGAATGTATTTTAGTGATGTCATAAAGATACAGTTGACATGACTTGGCAACTGATCAGATGTGGAGAATGAGAAAGGATGATATATCAAAGGTTACGATTGAGTTGTGAGTCTGGAAGACCGGTAGGATGGTAGTACTCTCCAAAGTAATAGGGCATTCAGAAGAGAGGAGCATTGCGGAGGAAGTAAAATGAGTAGTTGTTGACATTTTGAGTTTAAGGTATGTATGAGACATTCAGGTTGAAATGTCCAATAGACACTTGGAGGTATCAAAGTGGAGGTCAGGAGATAGATGAAGGTTGGATGAGCAAGTCCAACAATCATTTGCATAGAGCGATAGATAAAAGTCATGTGTCTGATGAAATACTAAAGTGAAATAGTATAAAAAGAGAAGGGAAGAGGACTCAGAACAGAGCCTTGGGGAACAGCAAAAGAGACTGGGAAGGAGTAATCAGACAGATAGGAGGAGAGCCTGGAGCACTGTCATGAAAATGTAGAGAGAAGACAGTATCAAGAGGAAGGGAGGGATAAAAAGTTTCAGATAATACAGAGAGATCAAGAAAGATGGGGACTGAGAAAAAGCAACCAGATTTGGTGATTAAGATATCATTGGTAAATTCAGAGAGCAGTTTCAGTTGAATGATGAGGTTGGAAAAGAGAAAGTAAAGGAGAGGGAGGAATTGTTTACAGATAGACTAGTACAACCAGAAAAGGTAGAAGAGATATAGGTTGATAGTTAGTAGAAACAGATAAATCAAGTGAGAATTTTTTGAAGTTGGAGAATAATTAATTTATTTGTAAGCAGTAGGGAAAAAATAATAATAATCAGTAGATAGGGAAATACTGAATGATAAATGAGAGAGTAGGGCAGTTAGGTGACACAATGGATAGGGTGCCAGGCCCAAAGTCAGGAAGACTCATCTTTCAGTCTCAGAAACTTACTAGTTTTGTGACTCTGGGCAAGTAACTTAATCCTGTTTGCCTCAGTTTCTCATTTGTAAAATGATTTGGAGATGGAAATGGCAAACTACTCCAATATCCTTGCCAAGAAAACCGCAAATGGGGTCAAAAAGAGTTGGACATTACTGAAAAATGACTAAAAAACAGGTAAGGGATGATAGAGGAGAAAATCTGCTGAATAAGATGCATAGAATGTCATGACTTGTGCATGTAGAGGGGTAAGCCTTGCCAGAGAGAAAGGGCTACTTCTTAACATGAAAGAAGAGTGAAGGATGAGAAAGCCAAAGAAGTTATCTAAATGGTGTAAGATGAGGAGGAGGAGAGAAGAGGCTCATGGCAAACTGTCAACTTATTTTTCAATGAAATATGAGGCTAGATTCTTAGCTGAGAGGATGAGGAATCAAGGGAGCCATGAGACTTTAAGGAGAGATGAACAAGTTTGGAATAGTTGCTGTGGTGAGTGGGAGGATGAATCAGTTACTGAGGTATAAAAAAATTGCCTTGCCACAGTGAGGGCCCAGTTGAGATGACATAGCATAAATTTTCGTTGAACTCATGTTTTCATGAGTTTCTCAAGCTTTATTCAGCAGTGACATAGAAGGGCTTCAAGGTTTATCAAACTGTTCATAGCAGCATGGTAAAAATGAAAAGAGCTTTGTCTTTAGGGTAAAATGATCTGGGTTCAAGTCTCACCTCTGATACTTTCTACAGGTGTGACATTGGGTCTGTCACTCTGGACCTCAGTTAACTCATTTTTAAAATGAGAAGAATGGATTTAATGAGCTCTAACATCCTGTTCAGCTTTCTGTCTGTGATCATATGATTTAATTTGATTTCCCTTAAAATTCTATGAAATAAGTACTATATAATTGCTATTATATCCATTTTACAAATGAAAAAAACTGAGACTCATACAAGTAAAATGTCTTGCCTTTGCCCAAACAACTAATATCAGGATTGAATTTGGGTACAGATCTCACATTCTGTTTTCATTACATTAGACTATACTTCCTTGATACCTTGGACTTTCATTCCAAAAGATTTAATTGGTAGGATCCTTAGCCCTTAGTAACTAATTTCCTCTTAAAGTGTCACTCATTTCAGAGCTCAAAAATGATTCAATATTTGAATGCTCTAAAGATAGTGAGGTAAAGGTATTGGACCTGGAATTTCACTGGTAGAGGGAACTATACCCCTATAAATGTAGGGAAAGAAACCCTCTTTACCATGATAAAGCAAAACCTTACTTACAATTTTGAGTCTTAGAGACTTGTCTCCAGCACTGAGAGGTTAAGTAATGTGTCCAGAGTCAGCAGCCTCATGTTGAAGCTAAAAGTGGAGACTGAGTGAGGATAATAAAAAGCTCGTGAGAAAATGAAGCAAAGACAGTCTACCAAGATGAAAGGGTCTGAGTCAACATCATTTGAGGATTGGTAAGAGACATGGGAATGTTGAGGCTAGAGAAGAAATGGTTCAAGGTGTATGTTAGCAGCTTTAAGTATTTTCAGAGTTGATGTGACAGAAAAATGAGATTTGTTCTCCTTTACCACAGATGGCAAAAACCTTTTGGGATGAGTATAAATTCCAAATGGACCACTTAGGTTTATTGTTAAAGAGAAAATAAGTCCTGAAATCTGAAACTTTCCCAAAATGGAATGAACTGGGTGGTTGTGATGGTGGGGCTCCATGGAGCCTTCTAAACAGAAGCTGGATTTTCATTTGTCAATTATGTCCCAATGGAGATTCCTTTGGGTTTTATTAGATAGCAACTGAGTTTGATTCTAACTCAAATTCTAGGATTCTAAGGACTGCTTTTACCTCAGCTCAGCTGTTTCTCACCAATTTAATCCCAGACAAATCACTAAACCTCTTTGGGACTCAGAGATAAGTTTCCATATCTGTGAAATGATTAGCTTAAATTTAACAGTTTCTTTTTTTAATTAATTAATTAACTTTTAGTTTTCAACATTCATTCCCACAAGATTTTGAGTTCTAAATTTTCTCCCCATCTCTTTCCTCTGCCTACCCCAAGACAGCATGCATTCTGATTTACCCTTCCCCCCTTATCCCCCATGCTCCTTTTTATCATCCCCCCATCTTATTCCCTTCCCCTTTACTTTCTTGAAGGGCAAGATAGATTTCTATACCCCATTGCCTGTATAGATTACTTCCCACTTGCATGTAAAAACAGTTTTTTACATTTTTTTTAAACTTTGAGTTCCAAATTCTCTCCCTTCTTCCCTTCCCACCCACCCTCATTGAGAAGGCAAGCAATTCAATATAGGTTATACATATGTAGTTATGCAAAACACTTCCATAATAGTCATGTTGTGAAAGACTAACTATATTCCCCTTCATTCTTTCCTGCCCCCCAATTCTATTGTCTCCTTTGACCCCATCCCCTTTCAAAAATATTTGCTTCTGACTACCCCCTCCTCCAATCTGCCTTCCCTTCTATCACACCTGCCCCCCCTTTTCCTCCGTACTTCTTGATAGGGTAAGATACCCAACTGAGTGTGTATGTTATTCCCCCTTTAAGTCAAATCCTATGAGAGTAAGGTTAACTCTTTCCTTCTCACCACCCCCCTCTTCCCCTCCATTGTGAAATCTTTTTCTTGTCTCTTTTATGTGATGTAATTTACCCCATCCTATCTTGCTCCATTTCTCCTTCTTCCAATATATTTCCCTCTCACACTTTAATTTTATTTTATAGATATCTTCTATTCATATTCAACTCACCTTGTGCCCTCTATCTATGTATCTATGTTTCTGTCTATCTATTTATTTTCTCCAACTACCCTAATACTGAGAAAGATCTCATTAGTTCCAAATATTATCTTTCCATGTAGGAATGTAAACAGTTCAGTTTTAATATGTCTCTTATGATTTCCCTTTTCTATATACCTTTTCATGCTTCTCTTGATTCTTGTATTAGAAAGTCAAATTTTCTATTCACCTCTGGTCTTTTCATCAAGAATGCTTGAAAGTCCTCTATTTCATTGAATGACCATTTTTTTTCCCTTGAAGGATTATTCTCAGTTTTACTGGGTAGGTGATTCTTAGTTTTGATCCTAGCTCTTCTGACCTCTGGAGTATCGTATTCCAAGCCCTGTGATCCCTTAATATAGAAGCTGCTAGATTTTGTGTTATCTTGATTGTGTTTCCATAATACTTGAATTGTTTCTTTCATGCTGCTGACAATATTTTCTCCTTGACCTGGGAACTCTGGAATTTGGCTACAATATTCTTAGTAGTTTTCCTTTTTAGGATCTCTTTCCAGAGGCCATCAATGGATTCTTTCTGTTTCTGTTTTAGCCTCTTGTTCTATAATATAAGGGCAATTTTCCTTGATAATTTCATAAGATGGTGTCTTTGCTCTTTTTTTGATCCATGCCTTCCAGGTAGTCCAATAATTTTTAAATGATCTCTCCTGAATCTGTTTTCCAGGTCAGTGTTTTTCCAATGACATATTTCACATTGACTTCTATTTATTTTTCATTCTTTCAGTTCTGTTTTATAATTTCTTGATGTCTTATAAAATCGTTAGCTTCCATCTGCTCCATTCTCATCTTTAAGGAACTATTTTCTTCAATGATCATTTGGACCTCCTTTTCCATCTGGCTAGTTCTGCTTTTCAGGGCATTCTTCTCCTCCTTGGCTTTTTGGATCTCCTTTGCTGTTTGGGTTAGTCTATTTTTTTTAATAATTTTAATTGTTTCTTCTTTATTTGAGGGATCTACTTTAGCAAGCTGTTGACTCAATTTTCATGATTTTCTTGCATCATTCTCATTTCTATTCCATTTTTTTCCTCTATTTCTCTCACTTGATTTTCAAAATCTTTTTTGAGCTCTTTAATCATCTGAGACTAATTCATATTTTTCCTGGAGGTTTTTGATGTAGGAGCTTTTTTGTCTTCTTCTGGTGGTATGTTTTGATCTGCTATGTCACCAAACATTCTGTATTTTGAGTTCTTTCATGTTGTTTACTCATCTTTCCAGCCAAACACTTGAGTTTCTAACTCTTTGTCAAGGTAGTACTCTGCTTCCAGTGGGGGTGGGGGTGGGATTGAAGGTGAGAGTGTGTGTACTGTTCCAGGCTTCAGGTATTTTGTATCAGCCTCTCAATCCCCTACCACCTGTGGGCCCAGAGCTCTGGAATCAGCCTCTATTGCTGCTGATGCTGTTGCCACTGCCGCCACCACCTACACCATCTTGTGGCCAGACTCAGCTAGACCAAGAGTTCCATTTTCACTCAGGTCCCACAGAGTTTTCCCACTAATCATTTTGGTGTTTATGGGTTAAGTACTCTGGAACCTGTCACAGCTGCCAATGATTCAGTCCCCTGAGGCCTACTCTGGCCAGTCAGTGTCTGTGAGGCCCACACCAGAATATGCTCCACTCTCTACCCAATGTGAAAGACCCTTCCTGTTGATTTTCCAGGTTGCTTTGGGCTGAGGATTTGCTTCACTCTGTCATTTTGTGTGTTCTTTAGCTCTAGAATTTGCTTGGAGTAATTTTTTACAGTTATATGGAGGGCTTTTTACGAGAACTCAGGGAAGTCCCTGCTTTTACTCTGCCATCTTGGCTCCTGAACTGAACTCAAGGCCCTTCTAGTTCTCAATGATGAACCTGTAATCTTATGGCAAAGAATTCTTTTAGGTAATACCTTCAAGAATCTGATCAGTTTGGTTATCCTGTAGAGAACACTTTTCAAAATGGCTGTAGTTCTGTTCTTTATACAGATGTCTGTTCCCTTTTTGAACAGTCCTAAAGCTTGCACTTGGAGTTGGCAGTTCACATTAGTCTGTATTAATCCCATGTCATCTAAAGTAAAAAGAAAAGCAGCTTCCTCATTGTTTCTGCTAAAGATGGTTAAAATCTCCACTGCTGCCTTTCAAGGAGCAGGCCTTCTCTCTGTTGTTTGAGCCTCCTACCAAACATCTCTGCTGCTGTCTCCAGCCTGTCAGTATTTTATTGTTTGAGCACAGCAGCCATGTTGGTAACTGGGGTAGAGGGCAGGGAGAACATCAACCATCCAGCTTCATGATATTGCTACTAGCTTCCTCCACTGTCTAGCCAGAGGCAGGGAAAGTCTTGTGGTGATTGAAAGAACCATAGAAACCTGGGTGGAAGTCAATAGCTCCTCAGACATGCTTTGTATGAGATCACTGATATGCCAGACACAGGTAGATTATATTCACTATCAAAGAAGAAACATTCCAGTTTGGAAATCCAATTCAAGTGGGCAAAATCTCATGGTAAGCTATCCTTTCCCAAATCCTTTTCCCAGGATTCCAAGATCTGCCTATTAACACAAACGGGATAAAGCAGTAATCTGTACCTTGCCATAATCAGCATCTTGAATGAAGGTAGAGAAAGTGATGTACCTTCAGGGCTGTCCTCCCTTGCCCATCCCACACACAAATGCCCTGTGGTCACCGAGAGCTGTCATTTCATCCCTCTGTTGTGGAACTCAAGAGTAATAAACCTTGGGGTCTCAGTGGAAAACCAATCATTTCCAGCAAGGAAACAGATTTTGGTTTCCAGCTTCTAAGAGCTTATTATAAAGTACAGTGAAGAGGAAAAATCATTTTTAAAGAATATTGGAAAGCACCTTACCAGGGCTCCCTCACCCTTTGGAAATATCAGTGTAAAACTTATTTGATGCTTCAAGTCCGATGGCATCAGTCAGAGCCAGAGACAATACAATCTTGATTTCAGAGTCGGAAATGACAGTTCATGTCTTTCCCAATGTTCCCAGCAGTAGGGTGCCTCTCCAGTCATGATTGCTGCTGTCTGCTACAGGAGCTGCCTCACAGGAAAGATGTTTAGTCATTGGCTCAGCTACCACCATAGAATCCCCCATAATCCCTGGATTCACATGAAGGTGACTTGTTATTAGCAAAGGGTAGTGAGGAGAGGGTCTGGAATTTGGGTTTATGTCAGGAACTTTAATAGAACTGGTGAAGTTAATCCTTTATTTCTATTATTTCTATATTTATTATATACTATATTATATATATATATTTATATTTTCTTATCACAAAAGGAAATCAATTCCAAGATTCTTTTTTCCAGGCAACCTATATTCTGGTAACACCCTGTTTATTCCACCTTAATTCTCCCTAACTCCCTATATAGGGTCTCTCCATGTCCATTAGCCTCACTTATTCTTGACTCCACTCCTAGTCTCATTCTGTTTCCAATTGCAGAACCTCATTCAAACACCAGGGCTGTTTCTTACCTTGTGAGTGATATTAGGGCAGTTACTTAAACTCCCCAAACCTCAGTTTTCCCATGAGTAAAATAAAAGTGTTGGACTTGATCATGTCTCAGTCCCATTCCAGATCTCTCTCCATGATTGTATGGTTCTTTTTTAGTGTTTCTAACAGTGGAAAGCTAACTTTGTCCTTCAACATCCAGCTTACGTCTTCTTGGATAATGTCAAATCATTCACTCTTATTCATTGCTTTCTGTACTCACAATCTATAGCTCAAACAGTTAACATCTGGTCAGATTCTTATGTTGTTTATGTATCTACAGCAGAAGTTCCCAAAATTATTTGGCCTACCACCCCTTTTTCAAAAAAAAAAAACATTTACTCATTCAGTAATTGAACTCTCTGAGTCTCATTTTCTCCATTTATTAAAATAAGAATTAAAACTAGATCACCTCTGATTGCGTTGCCAAAAGTAGTACTCCATAAAGACTCTAAGCTTGGACCAACCCAGAAAGACCCACGTGGAAATCTACTTTCTTTAACCCTTTATTATTTTTTTAAATTTGTGTCATTTCAAAAATATATAAAATATATTTTTAAAAGATACACCTTAAATTTGATAATTTATTTTAAATTTGTGGGTTTTTCCTCCATTGCAATTTTGATGATATAATATTGTATCATTTAATTGTAAATGTATAGTATAATTTTGTAAACAAGTCATTGTACACATATATTCCTGGTAATGCATTCTGGACTTCTCAGTGTGTGACAGACTTGCCTGCCAACACTTGCTTATTAATATCTGTTGGTGGACTTGTCAACTGATTGATTATAACTTCAATTTTGTGTGTTTATTTGGAAAATAATGCAGTCACTATGACTTAACCTCTCTGTTATACAACAGATGAAACACAAAAGTTTTTTCAAAATTTTCTTATCTTTCTTCCTTTCTTATGTTTCCACTGGCCCCATTTTTGTTCAATGCCCCCATAATTGCACCCAAGGCTACTATCACCTCCTTGGATCATTCCAGTGCCCCCAGGGGATGGTATTGCCCACTCTGGGAACCTCTGATTCTACAGGTTCTCCTCTCTTCTTGAGGCTTAGGACCACATTCTCTCATTTTCGTTTATCTCTCAAAGTAATTGCTACAGTCTTTGGCCCAAAGTAAGTTCTTCCTAGATGCTTGATGACTGGCTAGTACACAATATTTTTTTAAATAACAAAGTTTATTTCTTTTTCTTTTTTAATGTTAATTTATTTATTTTTAGTTTTCATTTCCACAAAATTTCCCTTCTATCACACCCCTCTGTTTTAATATCCCCATCTTCTCTCTTTTCTTGTAGGGCAAGATAGATTTCCATACACCATTACCTGTATTTCTTATTTCCCAATTGCACGCAAAAACAATTCTCAACATTCATTCCTAAAACTTTGAGTTCCAGCTTCTCTTCCTTCCTCCTTCCCTACCCATCCCCACTGAGAAGGCAAGAAATTCAATATAGGCTATATATGTGTAGCTTTGCAAAAGACTTCCATAATAGTCATGTTGTGTAAGACTAACTATATTTCCCTCCATCCTATCCTGCCCCCATTTGTTCTATTCTCCCTTTTGACTTTGTCCATCCCCAAAAGTGTTTATTTCTAATTAATCCATCCTCCCATTTGCCCTCCCTTCTATCATTCCCCCACACATATCTCCTTCTTCCCTACTTTCCTGTAGTGTAAAATAGATTTTCATACCAAATTGAGTGTGCATGTTATTCCCTCCTTAAGCCAAATGTGATGAGAATAAGCTTCACTTTTTTCCTTCTCACCTCCCCCTTTTCCCATCCATTTAAAAAGCTATTTCTTGTCTCTTTTATGAGACATAGTTTGCTCTATTCCATTTATCCCTTTCTTCTTCCAATATATTCCTCTCTCACCCCTTAATTTTATTTTTTTATATATCATCCCTACCTATTCAACTCACCCTGTGCCCTCTGTCTATATGTATATAATCCCTCCAACTACCCAAATACTTAGAAAAGTTTCAAGAGTTACAAATATGATCTTTCCATGTAGGAGTGTAAACAGTTCAACTTTAATAAGTCCCTTATGATTTCTCTTTCCTGTTTACCTTTTCATGCTTGTCTTGATTCTTGTGTTTGAAAGTCAGATTTTCTATTCAGCTCAGGTCTTTTCATCAAGAATGCTTGAAAGTCCTCTATTTCATTGAATGATCATTTTTTACCTTGAAGTATTATACTCAGTTTTGCTGGGTAGGTGATTCTTTGTTTTAATTCTAATTCCTTTGACTTCTGGAATATCATATTCCAAGCCCTTTGATTCCTTAATGTAGAAGTTGATAGATCTTCTGTTATCCTGATTGTATTTCCAGAGTACTCAAATTTTTTTCATTCTAGCTGCTTGCAATATTTTCTCCTTGACCTGAGAACTCTGGAATTTGACTACAATATTCCTATGAGTTTTTCTTTTCAGATCTCTTTCAGAAGGTGATCAGTGAATTCTTTCAATATTTATTTTACCCTCTGATTCCAGAATATCAGAGTATTTTTCCTTGATAATTTCCTAAGATAATGTCTAGGCTCTTATTTTGATCATGACTTCTAGGTAGTCCAATAATTTTTAAATGATCTCTCCTGGATCTATTTTCCAGGTCAGTTATTTTTCCAGTGAGATATTTCACATTGTCTTCTACTTTTTCATTCTTTTGATTTTGTTTTGTAATTTCTTGGTTTCTCATTAGCTTCCATCTGCTCCATTCTCATTTTTAAAGGATTATTTTCTTCATTGAGCTTTTGAATCTCCTTTTCCATTTGGCTAATTCTGATTTTTAAAGTATTCTTCTCCTCATTGGCTTTTTGGACCTCTTTTGCCATTTGATTTAGTCTGTTTTTAAGGGTGTTATTTTCTTCACCATTTTTTGTGTCTCCTTTAGCAAGCTGTTGACTCCCTTTTCATTATTTTCTTGCATAGCTCTCATTTTTCTTCCCAATTTTTCCTCCACCTGTCTTACTTGATTTTCAAAATTCTTTTTGAGCTTTTCCATGGCCTGAGACCATTGCATATTTATTTTGGAGGTTTTGGATGCAGAATCCTTGACTTTTATGTCTTCCTCTCATGGTATTCATTGTTCTTCCTTATCTGAAAGGATGGAAGAAAGTACCTATTCACCAAGAAAATAGCCTTCTACAGTCTTATTTTTTCCCCTTTTTGAGCATTTTCTCAGCCAGTTACTTGACTTTTGAGTCCTTTGTCAAGAGGAGGGTATACTCTGGGGACTTGTGAGTTCTCAGTTCCTCCAAAGTGGCACAATGAAGGAAGAGGAGTTTACTTCTCTCCTGGCCTTCACATTGATCTGGGAGTAGCCAAAAACTTTTATGCCCAGTATCTGCAAGTAGAATTCCCTTTCCATGACCACCTCCAGCTCCACCATGCCAGCACTCATCCTCAACCCAGGTCTGCCAGTGAGGGCTGAGATTCAGATCAGTTGCTCAATTTCCCCAGGGTCTTTAGGTGGAGGCCTCCAAAAATGGACACTGCCACTGCAGTGGGTACTGCTGGTGGGACCAGAGCATGTTCCCTTCTCACCCAGGTGAAAGAGCTTTCTTGCTGACCTTTGAAGTTGTCTTTGGCATTTGTGGGTTGAGCAATCTGGGAGCTGCAGCTGCTGCTGGGGATTCCACCCTCTGAGACCTACTCCCATCCTGACCCTGCTACACCATGTGGCCAAGGCTTAGTTGTACTCCACTCCACGCCTCATGCAATAGACTCTTCCTTTTGGCCTTCCAGGCTGTCTTGGGCTGGAAATCTCTTTCTCTCTGTTGTTTTGTGGCTTCTGCTGCTCTAGAATTTGTTGAGAGTCATTCTTTACAGGTATTTTATGGACTTTGGGGGAAAGCTTTTATAGGCCCATCCTTCTACTCTATCAATTTATCTCCACCTTCCTCTCTTAGTACACAATTTTTAGGGAGCTATAAACACCTCCCCCCAAAATAGCAATATGTCATGTTATTAAACAGTAGTTTCATTTATAAAAAATAGAAAATAGCTTGCATTTACATAAAATTTTAAGGATTGCAGGGGATTTTATGTGGATTATCTCATTTGATCCTTACAACAGCACTGGGAGATAATTACTATTATTATCACCCAGTTTACATTTTTTGAAGAAACAGAGGCTGAGAGGTAAAATGATTTGTCCTTGGTCACATGGCTAGTAAATATTTCAGGCAAGATTAGAATTCTGATCTTCCTGATTCTAATTCCAACTTTCTATCCACTGTACTACTATATTTGCATAGAGTATAGTGACTTGTAAACATTAGGTGTTTAATCATAGAATCATAATTTTAGATCTAGAAAATCACTTTAGCAGTCATCTAATTTTAACTCTTATTTTAAAAATGGGGAAAATGAGGCCCAGTGCATTCAAGAGCTTGTTCAATGTTTCACAATTATAAGATTATTAAATGCTAAAACTAAGACAGAAAATTCAGGGTTTTTTTTACTGTATCAAGTGGGCTCTGCTGAACTGAAGTGGATTACACTTCAATTTGTCAAAGGAGAAGATATCACACAAATCTCAGAGGCCATTAAATTCAACTGCTTCACTTAAAAGATGAAGAAAACAAGGTCCTGAGAAATCAGAAGACTTACCTAAAGTCACACAGGTCTTTAATGTCATAACTTGAAATAGAATCTACATCTCCTAACCATCTCTTGAGGGTTCTTTCTCTCATGCCAAATTTCTTCAATACTTGATCTTAATCAGGTTTCCTCTCTGAATACTTGTTATTCTTACTATGGCAAATATCCAAAGGCTCTCTGGGTTGGTCCAAACTTTGAGTCTTTATGGAGTATTACTTCTGGCAAATGTTTGACTCCAAAGATGGTTCTTATGTTCCCATTCAAATATTTAGAAGTAGATTATAAATAGAGATTTTGAAGACTCAAATCCCAACTCCATTTGGAGACTTTACAGGGTTCTTCCCTTCCCATTCATTATTTACAATGACTGTCAAGAATTTGCATCTACTATTGACATACATGGCACCATTAAAACAAACCCAGCTCTTCTCTGCCAACAGCTGAGAGCTCTGTCCCCTGGATGACCCAGAGTTCAAGAGAGTGAGGGTGCTAAGTTCACCCTGAAAGATTGTCTCTAGTGATCCCAAGTGGTTGAAAGAAAGAAAATGCTGGGAAGAAGTTTAGAAGGCCCAGGGTAAAGAATAGGCCAAGTTTTAATAATTACTTCTCTACTTGCAACTTTGGTGACTTTGATTACAGGTATTTAACCAACATCTCTTGGCCTAAAGTACCTCATCTGTAAAATGAAGGGGTTGAACTAGACACTCTCCAAGATTTTTTTCTGCTTTAAATTTGTGATGGTCTGTTAACTGATAAAAACATGAGAGATAAGAACTGGAGTCCAAGAAAAGGAGAAATTCTGGCAATTCAGAAGTAAACAATAAAACCGAAATCCAACGTCATGCTTAAGAAAAAAAGGTAGAATTGCCAGATGAACCAGGATTATTGAGAAAGAAACCATTGTTAAGTAAGAATAAATACTGTCCCAGGGACAACAGGGTCAGGACTAAACATAAGGGGTCAAATATATGATGATCGGAACCAGAAGTAGAGTTGCTGACCAGAAAAGGGAATTGGATTTACTGATGGAAGAGCAGTTTTAATCCAGGCTCTAATATTTTGGTTATTGTTTTTAAGTCATTTCAGCCATGTCCAACTCTTTTTGACCCCATTTGTGGTTTTCTCTGCAAAAATACTCGAGTGGCTTGCCATTTCCTTCTCCAGCTCTTCTTACAGCAAACTGAGGCAAACACCGTTAAGTGACTTGCTTTGGGTCACACAGCTAGTAAGTGACTAAAGTCATATTTGAACTCCGGGATATGAGTCTTCCTGGGTCTAAGCTGCACTTGTTGATATTTCCTAGCTATAACACAAGCTGCAGGGTCCTTCACTTCTCTGGAATCCTGTTTTTTTAAATGGGCATAGTCATCCTTGTACTAAGAATATAAACTCCTTGAGAACAGAGGCTATGTTGTTTGTGCCTTTGTATTACTAGGGCCTGGTTGAGTGTCTTCCATATTTATTCTAGACTTGTGATTGCATCAGTGTTACAATTTCTAAGTCTGAAAACTCCTCCTACTAACGAAGACCAGCCACTCTGTGGCAGCTTAATCTCACAGGACTGCCTGCTCAGTAGTTAGGTGACTTACATTTTTGTCAAGCAGTTATTTTGTGCCAAAGGAGATACTTTAACCCAGGTTGGCCTGAATCTGAGGTTGATTTTCTGTCTTTTTACCTTACAATGCTTCTTCACTGACTACAGATAAAGAAATTGACACCAGATTTCTAAGTTTCCTTTCAACTCTAAGTCTGTGATCCCGTGATCAAATATATGTGTAATTGATTTCTTCTCCAGTTTCAGGGAAAGTTAGTGGTAAGTTTCAGTGGTACGTTTTTGGACAGAGGTAAATTTCAAGTCTAAATCTTTTAACCCATAGCCAGGGCTCTTTGTCAATATACCCAACTTCATTATCTTATGCTTCTATTGTGAGACCTAATTTGAAAGTATCCCAGGGAATTTCAGAGCTAAAGAGAGGAACATAGTTCCTCTAGTAGCCATCATTGGGGATGGGGGTGTGCTATAACCTGAAACAGAACCTGCCAAAATCTCTGTACCAGCAGTATGTGAGGACTAGAATTCAAAATGAGAAAAATGCAATAAATGAGCTAACAGGTTGCTCTTTTGTCATGGGCTCATCCATTTCAAAGAAGGCTGACCTTTGAAATATGGGTATACGATGGCACAATATGAAGCCAGGTTCATTTTGCTTTCATTTGGATTGGGCACTTCACAGATATTGGATTTGGTTGAATAAAGAAGTCAGCAGTGGGAGGAAAAGGTGAGATAAGGAAGCATGGGGATAAAAAAAAAAGATTCCATTTGTAAGGTGATGGAGAGAATGCTGGATTTAAAATTAGAAAGACCTGAGTTTGTATCCTGCCTCCAGCACTTACTAGATTTGTGATCTTTGGCAAGTTGCTTAACGTCTCTGGGCCTCAGTTTCCTCATTTGTAAAGTTAGGGATTTGTACTTAGTTATGTCAAAGGTCCTCGATATGATTCGAGGATGTGTGTGTGTGTATGTGTTTTGTGTGTGTGATTCCAACTAGTGAGCACAAAAGTGATGATGAGATATTACAAAATTTATTTTTGATATTCCATCACTGAGAGGCAGTTTGGCATAAAAGGATAGAGGGGTAAACTTAGAGGCTGAGGAGCTCAGTTCAGGTCCCACTTCTGACACATAGTGGCCATGTGACCTTGAGCAAATAACTCGTTAAGAATTTAAGTTGCAGAGCAGGGGAGTCATTTATACTTGTTGGAACAGTTATCTTTCCTGAGAGTTCCTTACAGATAAAATGTGAGCTCTAGTCCATATATCTCTATGAGTGAGTCACCAAGCATTTACTGAGTACCTACTATGTAACAGGTACTATAGCCAGCTCTGGGCAATATAAAAAAAGGCAAAAAAATCACTGTTTTCTGCTATTAAGTAATTTAAAATATGGCAGAAACGTGTCAGCATTGTTAATTGTTTGCCATGTGGAAGGATGGAACCATTTTCTGAATGTCTCAGGAGTCGAAGAAGAGTAGGGTGAAACTTGGGTTGGAAGAGAATATCCTGATCAATGAAGGGTCAGAGGAGAAGCTGGATCAAATGGTGATATCTGTTCTTGTAGTCTCGGCATCTGAAATTCTGACCTTGACATGACATTGCTAAGTTAGAAAGATTCCAGCAAAATTTCAGAAATTGCCTAACCAGGCAGCAAGCAACCCAGAGTATTAGCTTTCTGAATGTCTCCACTCCCCACTTTTCACCTTATTTGCTTTATGTTCCTTCGCCTATGGTGACAGCTTACTTACGCCATGCCAGGCACTATTGTTAGTGCTTTACCATTGTCATCTCATTTCCTCCTCGTAGCGATGCTGGGTTGTTGTTGTTGTATTTTTTTCCTCAATCATTTTTGGTCATGTCTGACTTTTTGAGACCTTAGTTTTAGGGCTTTCTTGGCAGAGATGCTAGAGTGGTTTGCCATTTCCTTTTTTTTTTTTTCATTTTACATATGAGAAAATTGAGACAAGTTAAATGACTTACCCAGGCTGACACAGCTGGTTAAATTTCTGAGGTCAGATTTGAACCCAGAAAGATGAGTCTTCCTAACTCCAGGCCTAGTCCTCTATCCACTGAGCCACCCTGGAGGTCTATAATTGTTCCCATTTACAGATAAAGAAACTAAGGCAAATAGAAGTTCAGTGACTTGCCCAAGTTAGTAAATAGTGAGGCTGGATTTGAACTCAGATGACTCTAGGTCTGGTACTCTACCTGATATACCATCTACCTGTCCCATGGTAGAATATAGTCTCTGCCTGCAAGAACTTATTGAGAAGTTTTGTAAGTTCACCCCTCGCATGGTAGCACTACAACTTAGTGGATAGAAGGCTGACCTCAAAGTCAGAATGATGGATATTTAAGCCCTTCCTCAGAAACATGACTTCTGACCATGCCCAGCAGCTCTCTAAGATTATAAGCATCTGATAAGTTTCGTATCTTCATTGGTAGAGGAGATGTTTTACTGGAAGTTCCTTGTCATAATGGAAGTCCATTTTGGGACCAAAATAAAATATAATTAATAATAATAATAAACAATATTGACATATCACATAATGGTTAGCAAAGCACTTTACTTGATCCTTACAACAAGTCTGAGGTAGGTACTCTTATTATTCCCATTTAACAGATGAGAAAACTTAGGTTCAAAAGTTTAAGCGGTTCCTTAGTCTCTTAGCTGAGACTAAATTAAAACCTGGGTCTTCCTGGCTCCATATCTAGAGCTCTATCTATTACACCAAGGCATCTTTTCAATCCTTCTCATTTAGTTCAGTGTCTTGTCCATAGCATATCTTTGTAAATATTTAAATTCAAAACAGAGTAACCACACCAGAACTTACTGACTTATTGTCAAGTTTTAAGTTGTGTCTAGTTTGCTTACTTCTCCTCTTCTTCCTCTTCCTACTACCACCACCACCACCACCACCACTACCACCACCACCACCACCACCACCACCACTACCACAACTACTACTACTACCATTACTACTACTACTACCAACTTAAACCTAATTATTATTGTTATTGCTATCATTGTTGTAAATATTACATCCAGACACACTGCTTGAAGCTGAGGATTAGCCAATTCAAAGTTGTAAGCAACAGCCTCAGGGTACAGAGATAGTCCTGAGCTAACCAGGGTATATGTACACACACACATACACACACACACACACACACAACTCTCCTGGGGCCTCAGATATGATTCTACAGTCAATTTCCTTTCCCCATCCCACCCCCTTACCGAGTAGGGATGAGAGTGGCACTTTACTTGGCCAAGAGTGATTCAGAGAGCCAGGGAGTGACTGTCCTCACAGCAGAAGCACAGACCAAAAGTACAACATGGGGGCTTTGGACAACATTCAGTCTATTTGGATCAAAGACAAAAAGTGAAATAGATATGTCTTATTTCTCCCTCCACCTTCAGATGAGATTTCTGTCTGTTTCTTGTTCCCTCTCACTCCCAGCACTTGATCGCAAGTCTTTTCCTTTTGTTCTTCCCACAGTCAACATATCATAAGGCATTTGTTCTCTGTGCACAGGCTGCTCCCACACAGACTGATTGTGAGCCATCCTGGGATCAATGCCTCACATAAAGCCAGGCACAAGTAGAAGAGCCTTGGAAACACAAATTTTCAGACCTGAAAGAGAACTGGTCTAACTGATACTCAAAGAAGAACAAATCAGAGCATTCCTAAGAACTGGTGACATAGCCTCCATGTGAAAATATCCATTGAGGCAGAGTCATTAGCCTAGAGCCTAAGTATCCCATTCAGACAGTTTTAATAAAGAACAGTTTTATTACATTGAAACAAAAATCTAAGGATATTTTATAAATACAAAAGGGATGTGAAGGTGCCTTCTCATAAGGAATCTCCTAATAGACAAGTAGCAACTTCCGAAAGCAGGAGCTGAGACTCCTCTAATAAGTCAGAAAGTAGTTACTAAATACTTATGGTTTGCATAGTCCCATGAGTATCTGTAAGCACCCCAAAATATGGAGGGAGGCCTGCTTTCACAGGTTCTTTGATCTGCTTTTCTAAAAGGAAAGGTAACTTTGAGGGGTTAACAATCTCCTTTAATCAAGCATGTATATATAATCAAGCATTCTCACCAATAGAGAAAAATACAAGACAAATAAAGACCAAGAGACAGGCTTCCAATTTTCTGACCATTACATACATACATAATTGTGTGTATTTGTTCTTCGTTGCTGAAGAAGACCTTGCCATCGGAGAAATAATGACATGACTTGCACTTGACTTTGTTTTGAGTGAGAGAGAGCTGTGCGGGTCACCAGCCTCACTTCTCCTCCAGAGCCATCTGAATCCAGTGAGCAGATACTCATCAGAATGTCTGGAGATGACCCAGGATGAGGCAATCGGGGTTGTGATTTGTCCAGGGTCACACAGCTAATGAGTGTCAAGTGTCTGAGGTGAGATTTGAACTCAGGTCCTCGTGACTCCTACACTGGTGCTCTACCCACTGCATCACCTAGCTGCCCCACATACATAGTTATCAGAGAGGGAAGCACCAACATCTGGATTTTCAAAGCTGGAGACTGCTTAGTGGCTTCTCAGAGTCTCATCTAGCACACAAACCTTCTTCCAAAAACTAAGCCCCAAAGTAAAACCTTTTATCACAGTCTTCGTACACTTTTTTAGAATCAGAGGACATCACAACCCTTGAGAATTAGTGCCTCATTAGAAAATTAACAAAAGATGTGGGCCTTCCTACAAATCTTCCCAGGCCCATTAATGGGTGGGGGAGATAAACCCTAAACACATTATTCAATCAGAGGTACTTTACACAAAAACAAAAACAGCAAAAAATTCTACTTTGCTTTGCCTTACACCATTCTGGGTGCTGGAGAAGACGTAAATACTTCTACCTTCACAGAGCTTATAGTATACTTGCAGAGATAAGAGATACATGAGCAAAAAGTGAATACTTTTATACACACACACATACACATGCATACACACACTTCTATGAATCTGTGATGTCATCACTGTAAGGACTTACTCTTTATATTATAGAGATCATGTATGTTCACATTTTTTGATCCTGTGTCAATTTCATTGATATTCTATAAATTTGTACAGAGTCAACCCATTATGAAAGTTTTTTCCCTTGATTAATTATAAGCATTTACAAAGCACTTCCTATGTCTCCGGTACTGTGTCAGGTGTTAAAACCTTTTAATATTTCCTATAGGATCATACAGATTATGGGTATAGATAAGGAAGGGACCTAAACCATATAGTCTAACTCTAAGTGCAATTACAGGTGAGGAAACTGAGACATAAGGAGCTGAAATGACTTGTCTAATGCCATATAGTTAAGTAACAGTGGCAAAATTTTGAATCTAAATCCAAAGATCTGACTGTGGGTCTCTATCATCCCTCAGCTTTGTTAAGTGTCAAATTCAGTTTCTTTTCTGGTCAGATCTGTTATTGGTGATCTCCTTTGCACACCTCCCAGATGAGGGAGGGAGTCACCTATGCTTGTGATTCCTTGGAAATAGTGCCATCCCATGATTCCATCATATAGTAATACCCATGAATATTTGTGTCAGATAGTTGTATGTGGTTGAAATGAGTTCAGAATTATGTAATATGCTATAAAACTATTTTTCAAAAGATTAAGTACTTGCATTGCCAGATAAGGCAGCATCTGATTAAGGACTATATAAGATTGTAAGTGATGTAAAACTTCTGAAGAAAGAGTGACAGAATGGAATCAGAGTAGTGAGATAAAACTTCATAGAGAGAAAAGAAATGCTAGAGGGAAGAGTAAGGAGATATTTTAAGAAATGTCAAAAGTCATCTAGCTCTTTTCAGTTAAACATCTCCTGAATTTCAAATAAGTGGTCATTCAATCTCTCCTAAAGACATCTAGGAACTGTGAGGTTTGAGAGGCATCTTTTGAACAATGGAAAAGGCACTTTATGTGGACCTGGATTCATCTTCTGTAACTTTCTACCATGAATAAGACACTGAATAGACTCTGCGTATATTTACTATTGGAAGGGGACACTGGTGATGTTGGTGATGATGATGGTAGATTGGCTGGAATCTAAAATCTCCTTAGGGTCTCAATCTATGGCCACTATTACTCAATGCTTCTTGTATCAGTCCATTACATTTTTGGATATCATTCATTGTAAGGGAAAAAAGATTTGGGCTTCCCTCTCACTAAGAGGGAAATTTTCCCTTTCTCTCTGACCTTGGTCCTTTGGAACAAATGTAATATAAGTTTTATCCCAATATTGGAAAGCCAATGCCATCCTTCCCATCTTTTTGTGCCTTTTCTTATACAAGCTTTTTACTCAATTTCTTTAATTTTCCTATGGCATGGTCTGCAATGCCCTCATGATTCAAACCCTTCTTGACATCCTTATGCTTATCTGTTGCCTTCCTAAATGATGGTACAAAACTGTGAAAATATTTAAAATGTGTTTTGACCAAGATAAGTGTCAATGGGATTATTATCTCTCTCTTTTTTTATATTATGTCACTTTTTGCGTAGCGCAAGATCATGTTTTGGTGGTCATGTCATAGGGAACATGAATCGTATTGAGTGAAATCTCCAAGTCTTTCTCAACTGAACTGTTTTCTAGCTATGCTTCCCCCATCTATAACTTGGACAGCTAATTTTTTTTTAACCCAAGTATACAAGTTTGCATCTCTTCTCATTCAATATAATTTTCTTAAATTCAAGTCTTTTGAAATATTTTTTTGGATTCTTATTCTCTCATTTGAGTCTGTCTCAACTTTGTATTGTCTGTAAAATTGATCGTCATTATGATAAAAATGTTGAGTATAGTAGGGACAAGGACAAATCCTTGAAATTGCTATGTTGTAGACACTTAATAAATTCTCACTGACATTACTTGATTTGACTTGGGGAACTCCAGTAGAAGTCTTTCTCCAAAAGAGCATTAATATAACAATTTCCACGCCTATTCAAATCATTCAACTGATTTCAAATCCATCATTTTCAACAACATATTTCAATCTTCTCCACAAGTATATTCTGATAAACACTGCCAAATATCTTGTTGATATCAAGTTATACCATAGAGTTTATTTAGTAGAGAACTGGAAGATAAAGCCATAAATGTCACATGGGATCAGATCTTCACAGGCCATGAGTTTGGAACTTAGGATTTATATGACCCATAGAAGGTTCTTGAGCAAAGGAATGGATGGCAGCAAACACATTTAAGAAAATTACTTATTACAGTAAGTAAAATGACCTGCCATTGGTAGAGGTTTGAAATACTGGGAGTGCTCCTAATAAGTGTGTAGTGACGTTATTGGATCTTGGTTTTGTTTTGGTTTTTTTGAGGCAATTGGGGTTGAAGGACTTGCCCAGGGTCACACATCTTGTAAGTGACAAGTATCTGAGGCTGGATTTCAATCAGGTCTTCCTGACTCCTGGTCCATTGCTCTATCTATTGCATCACCTACCTGCCCCTTCTGTTTGTAATACAAAGGTTGCCCTATGTTTTTTATTTGTTTGTTTCAATTTTCCTCATTCAATTTATTCAAGGTTCACATGAAGTATATATCCATAGACTCATAACTTTTGATCTTGGAAGAAACCAGGAAACCAACATCTTCTTTTCAATAGATGAGAAGGCCAAGAGAGTGTAAGTATCCACAGTCACACAGGTTCTGGCAGCAGGACTTGAACTCAGAGTCATTGACCCCACATATAACATCCCCTCCCATTATATTATACCTATTGTAGCAAACTGATCTTCTAACTGACTTTGAAATTTAGCTGACTCTTATATTCACTATTTTCCTCCCTTACTTTTCTTTCTGCTATACTTGCTACCTTCATTGGAAACCTTTGCTGGCTGGGCCCCCAAGCACACCCCACTGATACCCAGAGTTCTCAGCAGGTTAAGTGCTCTGTGCATAAATTCCCCCGGTATAAATATATCCTTGGCAGTGTGTTGGACATAATAATCTAATCGGCCTTTTCCACCTCTATAATTATTGTGATCTATAACAATAATTACAATTCATTTTATTTTAGTGCCACTCATCTAAATGTGGATGTGAGCTACTGAGATTGCAAATAGAGCTATGGTCTTGGGTGAGAAAACAGGAGATGGCAAGGGGTTGGGCCAAGGGGAAAATTACTAGGGTGATCAAGTATCTCAGCCATTGAAGGATTCATTTTATTCTGTTTAGCTCCAACGGGAGAAGCAGTAGCAATGGGTGGAATTTGCAAAGAAGTAAGTTTAAGTTTGATGTCAGGAAAAACTTCCCAACTATGAAAGCCATCCAAAAAATAAAATGGGCTGCTTCAGGAGGAGATAGTTTCCTCTTCATTGGAGGTCTTCTAGCAGAGTCTGGATACTTGTTTTGTATATTATAGTGGGGATTCCTTTCATGTGTCATTTAGATTTGATGTCATCCAGCTCTCACATTCTTTGATTTTGAAATTCTGTTATATGGAGATTAGAGGAATGAAGCAATTGGACTTGATTTTGAACCTCCCTGATCAATATTGTACCCTTTGTGGGTAGTGCTGACATACCAGAAAGGGCATTGGAATTGGAGTTAGAAGATGTGGGTCCTGATTTCACCCCTGACTTTACTGTGTGCTTTAAACAGAGACAACTCACCTCTCTGGGTCTTCATTCTCTCAACTGTATGAGGGGTGTGTGTGAGACAATGTCTCAGGTCCCTCCTACCCATAACAATTTATTAATCTAGGCTTCTGTGGGATGTTCAATCAAAGTCAGTTTCTTGTACAGAGGCTAAGGTGACACTATGATCTCTGAAGGAGCTTGACAGACATAGTTGAGCTGTATATAGATTAGTGGATACATTTTCTTCTGGGCCAACATTCAACCAAATTCCTTCAATTCTATTTTCTTAAGAGATAGAATCAATTCTGCATTTGAAATCCTATAGACCTGAGTTCAAATTCCACCTCTCACACTTACTGTCTTGTGTAATTAAGGGAAAGGTACTCACCTTTATGGCTTCAATTTCTTCAACTGTAATGGGATAATTATAAATTAAATAGATAACTTACAGGATAATTATGAAGCTCAAATAAAACAGAGAAAGTGATAGTTATTAATATTATCCTCTCAGTCATCCTCATACCTGCAATCAGTAAACATTTCCTGAGTACCAGATGTATGGTGATCCCTGGGTCAGAGAATACAGTATACAAATAAGAATAAGAACGGTAACTAAAATGCAAAGTAACGTATGTGCCAAATGAAGGAGCCAAAGTATACCATGAAAATTCTCACTCAGGAGTCATCATGACTCAGTGGATTTCCTGCTGGAGTCACTAAGACCTGGTTTCAAGTTTCTCCACTACCCTTTCAGCCTCCATTTCCTTATCTGTACAATGAAGATTTTGGACAAGATAGTTTCTAAGATTCTTTCCACATGTGTACTTACGATTAAATTATGAACTTATAGCCTCTTTGTGCCTGCATTAACTCCCTAGGACTTATCTATTAATTTGTAAATGGTCTGTGATCTATATTGGTAAAGGAAGTTCCTATATTAGGAATTCTCTAGCCCATTAAATTGACAAATTCTTTGTATGCTCACATAATCATAACTCAGGGGTATGCAGCCTTTTAGGGATTTAAAAACAGTTTTCTAAAATAATCTCTGTAAAGTTACAAAGTAATGTGCTGTTACTGGCTACTAAGGATGAGGAAACAGCAGTTCCAAGAGGTTATGAGGCTTGTGTAAGGGCACACACCTAGTTAAACCCATCTATAAACAGCTGGCACATAACACTCCTCATGAAGAAAGTGGTGTCTTTCCTACCAGGATGTGATATTGACCTTAAACTGAGGTCCCCTGGAGTGTTGCTCCTGAGAGACTTTTGTCCATTTTATCTTGAAGGTATAGTCCTTTGTAATGGCTGGTGGGAGTTCTTTCACCTGAAAACTCATGCTGCATATACCCCACACTGACTCTATCACGTACATCATATTCTAAGGGGTCTGTCCAGGTAGGAAATGTCCCAACTTGCACCACTGAAAATGGCTGCTTTTTCAGGATAGTCCTGGGAAATTGCTGAGTAGCTTCTTAATATCAGCATGGTCAAACCAGCGTCTTTTTAATTTTTTAGTAAAAAAATGACTAACACCTATAGTTCTTCAGGATTTGCATGCCATTCCAGGTATATTGATCAATTTGCTTCTCACAGAAACACTTCGAGATAAGCACAGTTATTACTAATTTACAAATGTGGAACCTGTGGCTCATGATGGCAATTACTTGTCTGAGGTCACACAGGTAGGGTCCATGGTAGGGTTTGAGCCTAGATCTACCTAATAGAGTCTCCTACTTTATCTAGTACAAACTTGACTCTGTTATGGATTTAACATCACCAGCAAATTGTTAAAATTCCCTTTGTCTCCTCTCATCCTGAAAACTGAAAGGAGTAGTAAAATTCACATCAAGAGATATACTCTCCTTCTGAAGAGTAACCCATTAAAGCAAAGGACCTTAAAGCTGTCTAAGATTTGTTAAGAGTCTGAGCAAGCATTGTCCTGCTATTATCTAAATCTTGCTCTCCAGACCACTTGCAAGTTAACTTCCCACTTGGCATTTTCTTTGTTTATTGGCAGTTTAAATAGGTCCCATTTGGCTCAGCATCAGTCTAATAGGTCTTTAGTGAACACCCCATTAAATGCTTCCTATCATCTGGGATGTGTGTGTGTGTGTGTGTGTGTGATTCTTTAAAAAAAAAAGTTTTCCCCAAGATGAAAGTTTGTATCTGCCACTGCATCATAGTGGATACGAGCTGTCCATAGTTCAAGTTCAAACTAAACATGAAATAGAATTAGCATCAGTTGTAAAATTTCTAAATCTTAATCTCTGTACTTAGTCAGATTGGGAAATATACATAAAAGGAAAAGAAAACACAGAACACTTAATCCCATTTATATGAGATCCTTTTTCTGCAGTGTGCTTGCTAATTGCACCATCTTATAGAGTTAATACATTCAACTGTATACATCCATATGTCAATATTAATTTGTTTACTGTCCCTATGCAGTTTGCTTTAAAGTTTAGAGACTGGCATTCAAGAACTGAGATAAGTAAGGTATTCAAGCCATGAACCTCCTGGAAACAAATCTTGGATTCTTAGAGTTGCAGATTATACTTTCATATTTTGCCTTTCAGTTTCTATGGCTGTTTATTTCTGACCCACATTTCTGAACCTTGAAAATAAAGAGATGATCTAATATCATGCTTCTAACTTTAACCTGCTTTCTATCTGGTGATATTCATCCCTTTGGGCTCCTACTTTGCTTCAGGCCCAAGTTGATACCAAGAGATACTGCTATGCAAACTAGCCCCCGCTGTGGTCATTGCAGGATCTTCTCTAAAAAGGTTCCTTGGCCAGTCCTGCCCCTATCTCAGAGCCTGATGAGACCATACTTTACCCTATCTTGATTATCTGTTCTTTTAAAAATATATAATTTATTTATTTTTCAGTTCTTAACATTCACGTCCACAAGAATTTGAATTAAAAATTTCTCCCTATATTTCCCCACCCACCACCCCAGGACCTCATTCACCCCATCCACCCCTTCCTAGAGTCTGTCCTTCCTTTTCTTACCTATCCATCTTCTCTCTCCCTTCCCCTCTGTTTTCCAGTAGGGCAAAATCGATTTCAATACTCCATTGCTTGCATAGCTTAATTTTCAGTTGCATGCTAAAACAATTTAACATTCATTCTTAAAGCTTTGAATTCCATATTCTCTCCCTCCCTCCCCACCCACCCTCATTGAGAAAACAAGCAATTCAATAGAGGTCATACATGTGTAACAATGCAAAGCACTTCCATGATAGTAATACTGTAAAAGACTAACCACATTTCCCTCAGTCCTATCCTGCCCTTCATTTATGCTATTCTCTCCCTTGACATGTCCTCCCACAATAGCGTTTGCTTCTGATTACTTCTTTCCTCAATTTGCTGTCCCTTCTATTATCTTCCTCCTATACCCTTCTCCCTTGCCTTCCCGCAGGGTAAAATAGATTTCCATATCCAATTGAGTGTGTATTATTCCCTCCTTAAGCCAAACCTCATGAGAGTAAGGCTCAATTATTTCCTTTCATCCTCCCTGTCTTCTATCTCCATTGTAGAAGCTCTTTCTTCCCTCTTGTATGTGAGATAATTTGCTACATTCTACCTCTCCCTTTCTTTTACTCCTAGTACATTCCACTCAACAGTAAATTCTATTTTTTTTAGGTATTCTTCCTTCATACTCAGTTCTTCCTGTGCCTTCTGTCTCTCTCTCTCTCTCTGTCTCTGTCACTCTCTCTCTCTCTCTCTCTCTCTCTCTCTCTCTCTCTCTCTATATATATATATATATATATATATATATATATATACACACATATATACCCATGTACATATCAATACCTACATATGTGTGATATACACATACATACATACCCATACACATCTATATATCTATATTCCCTCTAAGTACCCTAATATTTAAAAATGAGTTACAACTAACATCTTTCCATGTAGGAATGTAAGCAATTCAACTTCAACAAGTTCCCCAAGGCTTTTCTTTCCTGGTTACCTTTTCATGTTTCTCTTGATTCTTGTATTTGAAAGTCAAATTTTCTCTTCAGCTCTGGTCTTTTCAACAAGAATGCTTGGAAGTCCTCTATTTCATTGAAATTTCACTTTTCCCCTGAAGTTTTTTCAATTTTGCTGGGTAGGTGATTCTTGGTTTTTATGCTATCTCCTTTGACCTCTGGAATATCATACTCCAAGTCCTTTGATCCCTTAGTGTAGAAGCTGCTAAATCTTGTGTTATCCTGATTGTATTTCCATAATACCTGAATTGTTTCTTTCTGGTTGCTTATAATACTTTCTCCTTTACCTGGGAACCCTGGAATTTGGCTACAGTATTGCTAGGAGTTTTTGTTTTGGGATCTCTTTCAGGAGGTGATCAATGAATTCTTTCCATTTCTATTTTACCTTCTGATTCTAGAATATCAGAGCAGTTTTCCTTGATAATTTCTTGGAAGACGGTTTCTAGGCTCTTTTTTTGATTGTGGTTTTCAGGTGGACCAATAATTTTTAAATTCTCTCTCCTAGATCTATTTTCAAGGTGCATTGTTTTTCCAATGAGATATTTCACATTGTCTTCTATTTTTTCATTCTTTTGATTTTGTTTTATAATTTCTTGATTTCTCATATAATCATTAGCTTCCATCTGTTCTATTCTAATTTTTAAAGAACTGTTTTCTTCAGTGAGCTTTTGAACCTCCTGTTCATTTGGCTAATTCTGCTTTGTAAACCATTCTTCTCCTCATTGATTTTATGAGCCTCTTTTACCATTTGGGTTAGTCTATTTTTAAAGGTGTTATTTTCGTTAGCAAGCTGTTGACTCCCTTTTCATGATTTTCTTGCATTGCTTTCATTTTTCTTACCAATTTTCCTCCTCCTCTCTTACTTGATTTTCAAAATCCTTTTTGAGCTCTTCCACAGCCTGAAACTATTGCATATTTTTTTGGAGATTTTAGATGTAGAAGCCTTGACTTTGATGTCTTCCTGCTATGGTAAGATATGTTTTTCCTCATCTGAAAGAATGGAAGAAAATAACTTTTCACCAAAAAAAGTAACCTTCTATAATCTTATTTTTCCCCCCTTTTTGGGCATTTTCCTAGCCAATTACTTGACTTTTGAGTCCTTTTTCAAGTGGGGGGTGTATTCTAGGGACCTGTCAATTTTCAGTTCCTCCAAGGTCACACAAGCAAGGGAGAGGAATTTACTCCTCTCCTGCCTGCCCTCTGGTCTGGGAGAAATGACAAGCAGTCTTTTCTGCCCAGAACCTGTGAGTAGGATTCCTTCTCTAGAGCCTCCATCAGTTCCACCCTGCCAGTGCTCCTCCTCACCCCAGAATTGCCACTCAGAACTGAGACCCAGATCAGCAGCTCAATATCCCCAGGTTCTTTAGGCTGAAGGCTCCCAAAGTGGATGCTGTTGTTGTAGTGGCTGCTGCCACCCTGAGACTGGGGCTGGGACCAGACATCACTTTTCTATCACCCAGGTGAAAGAGCCTTCTCACTGACCTTTGAAGCTTTCTTTGGCATTTGTGGATTGAGAAATCTGGGAACCACAGCTGCTTCCTGTGATTCCCCACCCTGAAGCTTGCTCTAGTAGTGTCTGTGCTGTGCCACGTGGCCAAGGCTGGGCTATGCTCCGGTATGAGCCCAGTGCTATAGACTTTTCCTGTAGATCTTCCAGGCTATCTTGGGCTGGAAATCTCTTTCACTCTGTTGTTTTGTGGCTCCTCCGGTGTTTTAATATTTCACCAACAAAGTCCTGCAACTTTGAGGTGAATGGAATATGTTAATCTTTTTTTTAATAGTAGACATGTTGAAGAAAAAAATTAAAGCAAAGAAAAAATAAAAATAAAGAAAAGATATACTTCAATCTTCATTCAGATTTCATCATTTCTCTCTCTCTGGAGATATATAGAATTTTTCATCATGGGTCCTTTGGGAGTATCTTGGATCATTGTCTTGATTAGAGTAGCTAAGTCATTCATAGTTGATCATCCTTAAAATACTGCTGTTACTATGTATAATATTCTCCTGGTTTGGCTCAATTTACTTTGCATAAGTTCATATATAAGTCTTCCCTGTTTTTTTTGAAGCCATCCTGCTTGTCTTTCCTCATAGCATAATAATATTTCATCACAATCATTTATCACAGTTTCTTCAGTTATTTTCTAATTGATGGGCACCCCTTCAATTTCCAATGCTTTGACATCACACAAAAAAGCTGCTATAAATATTTTTTTGTAGAATTAGTCCTTTCACCTATTCCTTGATATCTTTGGGATACAGACCTAATAGAGGTACCTCTGGATCAAAGGGTATGCACAATTTTATAGCTCTTTGCATGTAGTTCCAAACTATTCTCCAGAATTGTGGGACTAGTTCACAACTCTACCAATATTGCATTACTATCCCAATTTTTTTCCACACCCCCTCCAGACTTTGTAATTCATTTTCTGTCATGTTAGCTAATCTGAGGAGTGTAAGGTGCTGTCTCAGAATTGCTTTCATCGGCATTTCTCTAAACAATAGTAATTAAGAACATTTAACTTTGTTTTGTTTTGTTTTTTTTGAAAACTCCTTACTCACATCTTTTGACTATCAATTGGGGAATGGTTTGTATTTTTATAAATTTGGCTCAATTCCCTATATATTTGAGAAATGAAGCCTTTATAAGAAAAACTTGCTCTAATTTTTCCCCAGTATCTCATTTTGTTTCTAATTTTGTCTGCATTGATTTTCTTTGCAAAAATCTGTTAATTTCATGTGATCAAAAATATTCATTTTACTTTCCATGATCCTCTCTATCTCTCATTCTTCAGAAACTCTTCCCTTATCCGTAGATCTCATAGGTACATTTTCTCCATGTTCCCCTAATTTACTTAAGATATCACCCTCTATGTCTAAATAATTTGTTTACTATAATGTTATTTTGGTATACAGTGTGAAATGATACTCTAGATTCTTCCAAACTACTTTCCAGTTTTCTCAGCAAATTTTTTAAAATGGTGAATTCTTACCTTCAATACTTAGATCTTTGGGTTTATCAAAACATAAGATTACTATCATCATTTACTACTATTTATTGTGTACTTAACCTATTCCACTGATCCACTGCTCTATTTCTCAACCAGAACCCAGATTATTTTCATAATCACCTCTTTATAATATAATTCAAAATCTGATAATACTAGACTGCCTTCCATCACATTTTTTACTCCTTTGATATTCATGACCTTTTCTTCTTCCAGATCATTTTTATTGCTTTTTCCTAGCTTTACAAAGTATTTCTTTGGTAGTTTGGTATGGCATTGAATAAGTAATGAATTTAGATAGAATTTCATTTTTATTATATTGACTTGGCTTATCCATGAACCAAATTAATATTTCTACAGTTGTTTAGATCCTTCTTTATTTGAGTGAAAAGTTTTGTAATTTTATTCTTATAATCCCTAGGTTTGTCTTGGCAGATAGAATCCCAAGTGTTTTATATTGTCTGCCGTTATTTTAAAGGGAATTTCTCTTTATATCTCTTTCTGCTGGGTTTTGTTGCTAATATATAGAAATACTGATGGTTTATGTGGGTTTATTTTATATGCTGAAAATTTGCTAACTTTTTTGGCATCTGCTCTTAAAAAAGCAAGTAAATGCAATCAAATTTCATTAATCCTAACTCCATGCATTCAGAATTTATAATAATGTTGATATAGGTTAGAGGTAGCCCAAAGGTTTTACCTTTATTAAGCAAAGGGAGGGGATGTGCCCAAAGGTTTTACCTTTATTAAGCAAAGGGAGGAGATGTTTGAAATACTTAAAGCAATAAATGTTTTCTTAAACATTATCAAAGTTTCCATTTATGTGTAATAAATTACTTTTACTCATTTAACAGGATTGCTGAGTGTCCATGAGACTTCTCAGGTTAAGGACCCTTGAAGTCTTGACTGACCTCCGTTTGCTTTTAATGGAGTTGGAGTCAGACTTACCTTTATCAAAGCAATATCATCTTTCTACTCAGCTGAGCCCATAGATGCATTCATAGCATTATAAGATTTAGGACTGGAAGGAACCTGCAATATCATCTCATCAAACCAATTTAGAGAGGATAAGTCACTTACCCAATACACAAGTATTAACTAACAGCAAACATTTGAACCAAGGTTTTATGGCTCCAGATTCACTCTTTTCTACCTAGAAAGTCAGTCAGACAAGTATTTATTTATATTTACTGTGTGCTATCACACTTCTTTTTTTCAACTAAGTGATGAGGGAGTATGGCCAGCATGCCCATACAAAAGAAAGATGCAACATCAACCTGATTCTTCGTGTAAGAATTGTTTACAGGTGATGCCCTTTATGTCGGCTTCCATGTTATTTTCCCTGGACTTCCCCTGGACTTTATAAATGCCCAAGCTGATTATGAACCAGCTATTCTTTACCTCTCTCCAATCACTTACTTCTGCCTCATCTGCAGGACTGGTTAACCCTCTGGTTTGGGACTCTTTAATCTTTGTTCTAGTTGTTCATCATTCCTGTGGCTCCTGAGTTGGATTCAGACCCTTTTGTCCTATGTTTTCTTCAATCCTATTGTGGACTATGCCCAACATATTTCCTCATACCACCTCCCTCCCCCCACCATTTCTGCCATCACAATAAACACTGATGTATTCCTCAAATCTAATTCTAATACACCCTGACTCACACTTTCACCACAATTCTAGTTTTTTACTATTCTAGGGAGTCAAGGACTTAGGCTGAAATTCGAGAACCCCTTAACTTTGTAAAGTCTTACATCTAATACATCTTTGTTCAGTCTTATATCTTGTAGTCCCTATCATCTTGAGGAAACTACAACATTTCCTCACCTGTATAATGAGGGGGATTTGATGACCTATGTGGTCCCTTGGACCCTGAAATCTAAGATCCTATATTTACATTCTCTCTTCTCCTCTTCCTCCTTATTATAAGTCTCTATGATTATAGAGTATATCTGAACCAAGAAACAACACAATTTTAATTCATTTACTAAATGTTTAGAAAACAAACATAACCTTCAGAAACATTCTGGTAAGCAGTTGGATTCAATGTTCAATGCAAAAGCTTGTCATGTAGTTGACAGTACCTCAAATCATCCAGACTTAGGCAAAATATTTGCTTACCCTAGAGCAATAAAGCATATAATTTAGAGATGGAAAGATCCTCACAACCTATATAATGCAACCTTGTCTTCTGGCAGATTGGAGAACTAAGACAATGGAGGCAGGACATGGGGAGGACAGATATAGACAGTGTGGTAGGGTGTAGAGGGTATGGAACCTGAAGCCAGAAGACATGTGTTCAAATCCCACTTTAAATATTTATAACCATGGATGAGTTATCCAACTATTCTTTCCTCAGTTTCCTCATCTATAAAATAATAAGATTAACTTTATGGCTTTCAAAGTTCCTTTCATCTCTAATTCTATGATCTATACATTTTCTTATCCAGAAGCACACAGGTAGTACATAGCAGAACACAGCTTGGACCCAGGTCTTCTTATTCCAGCTCTAGGGTTCCTCCACACCTTCTACTTGTGGACCATAGAGGTATAAGAAGAGAAGGCAAGTACTCAGTAATGCAGTTAGCATTTGGTTTATATATTGTGTCAGGTGTGTGGTTTGAGTTTCCATAAGTAGTCTATAACTGTTGTCAGACATGCACTATTTGCTTGCTTGCTTTCCTCTCCTACAGTTCTTAACCCAGGAGTAGGTCCCCAGGAGACATGAGTAAGTACTTGATGGATTGACTGGCTCAGTGAATCTTTGAGGCCTCAAACTCCCTGGTCTGTCTTTCACCCATGAACCATTGTTTCTAATGAAATGTTTCATTGATTGACAGTAAAAAATGCCTAATTAAAAGATCCCCAGTGGGCTGAGCCCTTTAGGATGCTCTGAGCAGAGGCACTATCTCTTTGGTACCTTGTGTGCTCTAAGACAGGATTAAGTCCTCTGGATCTCATGTGCTCAATGTAGAGCAATTGTGTCAAACCCAAATAGAAATGGGGGTCACCAATTCACACATAAGCATCATTGTGGGGCACATATTGACTGAGTTTTAAGATAGGATATTACCTATGCTTTATTATATTTTTATTTGTTTTTGTTAAATATTTCCCAATTACAGGTATCATGATAGAAAATAAAGCTTCTGATGCCAGAAGTCAAATGTTCCTGGGGTGATACTTGGTATGAAGACTAGTTCTTCTGTTAACATGAGATCATTTTTTTCAGCCTGGATTACTTAAAAGGCAGATTCTCCAATGGATGTATATCCAGATGAATCAGTGTATCATCTCTCTCAGGACCCAGGTTTTTCATTTCTTAGCCTCAAAGTATCATTAATTCAGAACTATGAGAGATGTCACTGATCATCTAATCCAAATCCCCTCTTTTTACAGGTGGATTCCTTGAAGTTCATTGGTAGAAAGTGCTAGATTTGAAATTTGAATGCTGATCTTTGTGGCACCAGACATATTTTAGTGAATTTACTCCTTTTCCCAAAAAAGATTCTGGGTTCCTTCCTTTAGAAGGGAGATGCTCTTAATATCAGGTGTCCTATTTCCTTGTTTTCAAAAGGAATAAACTAAATCATTCTGTCCTATGCAAAACGCATATGGTGTCTTCAGCCACATAGAAAAGACAATACTGGATATGTAGGCCAGATGTCCAGATTCCAAGTTCTTATTTTCTACTCCCCCCTTATTTGGAGTCTTCCATTTAGCAAGTCTCCAACGAATGACATACGATACCATGGCAAATGGAAAAGTGAAGTCTTTAAAGATCATCGGGGACAGGGTATGACCTAGAGGGAAGGTTCTGGTTTCTGGCTCAGAGGAGTATTGTCAATAACTTCATGAAACTGTTAAAGGATTTCTGAGATGGAAGGAGTTACAGTGATCACCTAATGCAACTCCTTTACAGATGAAGAAACAGAGGTATGGTTTGGAGCGGGGAGAAATAACACATTTAAACACCTAAATAGATGATGTCCAGTACTAGAACCTAGGTCTCTTGATGCCTTAGAGGTATTGTGATGTTTTTTTAAAGGGCATTGAATTTGAAGGTAGAAGATGTCACTTCCAGTAGAGATTCTGCCACTAATTATCTTGAACAAGCCATTTTTGTCTTTCTAGACCTCAGTTTGCACAACTAGAAAATAAAGGGCATTGATAAAGGGCATAGATGGTCACTAACTTCCCTCAGATTTCTAAATGTTATGTTTGTCTTCCATTTCATTCTTTTAGTCACCAGACTAATTTTCTCTTACATTCATCTAGCCACACATTCATCATGTCTAAATAACTGTCTTTTTTTGAAAAAAACAAAACAAAACAAAAATACCCCAACAAATCTGAGGCTCATTCCATTCTTTTTTTTTTTTCTTTGCCTGAATAAGTATGAAATTTTATTGTATGGAGACTGGGAAGCCTAAAGGCAGAGATAAAATCAAGAAAAGACTACAAGAGGTTTGACTGACACACTGAATAGTATGCTAGACTTGAAGTTAGGAAGACCTGAATTCAAATCCTGCCTCAGACTCCAGCTGTGTGACTATATGCAAATCAGTTAATCCCTGTTTCCCTTCACGCATCATTGGTAAAGTGGAGCTAATGATAGCTACCTCCCAGGTTTGTTGTGGGGTGAAATATTTGTAAAATATTTAGCTGATTTTAAAGCCTTTATAAATTATACCTATTAACTATTACCAGAGGTAGGTTTACATTCCTATGAGGAAGAATTAAAATTTCTTATTGGTAGAGAGTATTTTATTTTTGTATTTAAATTTTTGACATCTTGCCAAGGGCCCAGCAGATATGAGGTACTTAATATAGTAAGTGCTTGTTGATTTTATGGATTCAATATTTATAGTTTGATTGATTAAAGAAGGTGGGAGCAGCAATGGTTGCTCTATCCTAGGAAGGCTAGGACAGTGAGAGAAAAGGCTGGGAAAAAGAAGACGGATGGTAATGGCCTGGGTTGACTGAAACCAATCTCTAGCTTGTGGTTGGGAAAATAAACAGCATGCCCAAGGGTATGGTGTCCAAGACTGACAGTTTGAGCTCCTGAAGTAAAGGGCAAGGTAGTTAAGAGGGTAGGGCATGGGTGTAGGTGGTGGTGTCTGCACACGCACTTCCAACGATCACCATCCTCATCCCAGGTTCTTATTTTCCTGGACTTGGAAAGGGCCAATACCCTCAAATGAGTCTTAGCCCTTTCTCTGAAGGTCAAATTCTACCAAGTAGTGAGCAGTTTGGAGTTCTAGATTTTTCTCTTAATAATTCTGGGTCTCTATTCTGTCTCTAAGACAAGCATTTTGGATAAGGTAATCTTTAACACCTCATCCAATTCTGATGGTTTATGAGATGCTAGAGAATTTGGGTTGCATTTTTCTCCACTTAATTTCATTAAGAAAGGTCCTCTGTAAGCTATTTTACCTTTCTGGGGTCTTGGCTTCTTCCTCTATAAATGAAGTGATAATGATCTCTAAGTACTCAAGTAATACTCTCCTCTCTGAAATACACACACACACACACACACACACACTATATATGTACACATATAAATATATACAGACACATATACATGTAATATATGTGTATATGTGTGTAAATATAGATAGAAATAGATTGATCACATATATATATATATATTTACATGCCTTGTTATTAACATATTTTCTTTCCCATTAAAATGGGAACCCATTGATAAAAGTGACCAATATCCTGTTTTTGCTTTTCTTTGTATCTTTAGCACTTGGAGTGGTGCCTGGCACATAGTAAGTGCTTAATAAATGCATTTTTGCTTCATTGCCAGCTCTCCCATTCTGTTATGATACTTTGTAAGTGTACAGATAATGATTTCAAACCCTCTTTCATCCTCCTCTTCCGAAGCATCTATCAGGCACCCATTTATCGTGAGGTTAATGATGCAACCCTCTCTCTACCCCATTCCGATAATAAAGCTTTCAGAAAGAGAAATGTAAAGAAACAATTGCCTTTAAAATGTTTGCTTTTCCCCTCTGGTTTGGGACTATTTCATAGGTGTGAGGAGTTATTCTAGTAAAAATAAAATAATAGATGTGATAGTGGAAAGACTTCAAGCACCATTGAATCAAACTCTTCCTTTTGCAGCTGAGGAAACTGAGACTCAGGGAAGATAAAGGTCACACAGGAACTAGATAGCAGAGCTGTTATTTGGGCCCAGTTCCTCTGACTCTACATCCTATGCTCTTTCCATCTTGTTCTGCCATCTCGCTCTCCACCAATATGGATTACAATTGTTCTGCAAATTATGAGGTTGAAGAGCCTAGAACACCAAAGGCCAAGTAACTTTCTCAAGGTCACATAGTCTATGCCCGACTTAACCCTAAGAGTTCCTGACTTCTGATTTTGATCCTTTGTCCGCCATACAAGGTTACCATCCATTTAGGAAGAATAATTATTTAAAGGGTGGTCTCCTCAACAGTGATCTCATGGTATCCTGGGTCTTGAGTCTTTATAACCAACTATGGTACTTTGTAGTCATGGATGACTCCCAGGATACTCAGCTCTGGCAAAGTATGTGATACTTGCTACAGATAACAAAAGACCTAATTATGTTTCTTCCTTAATGGAGTCCTTCAACTGGACGGAAGACTCAAAAATCACATACCTCAGATTAAAGTTTTGACTCCTTGATTTTCTAAATCTGAGAAGAGTTTACAGGTAAATATTAATTATGAAGCGAATAGGTCATACACTCTGCTAAGTAATGAAGCTATAAAGACAAAAAAAGTATCACAGAATCATGTAGATTTTAAAAAAAAGATTAGAAGGAAAATAAGGGGTTCTTAAGTCACCCTATCTCTGACCACAATTTATTTCTACAATACCTCCAAAAAGGAAGCACTGTTGAATGGCCCATTCTTCTTTGGCACAACTCTATTGATTTATTTTTCCTTATATCAAATCTGTCTTTGTAATGTCCACTCATTCTAGCCTGTGAACTCAAGAAGCATAAGCAGAATCTTATATTCAAGTACTTTTTTAAATATTTGATACCATCCACAATTACCCCCTTCACCTTTTATCTTATATACTCCCTTATATCTTCTTATATCTTATATACCCACCTTATATACCCCCTTATATCTTTTCTCCTAGGTAAATACTCATAGATTCATGATCCAATTTTGAGAGGAATATTCTTAAAGACCTTTGCTTCCTGAGGGACAGTCTTCTAGACATGTTCCAACTTATTAACTTTCTTTTTACAGTGTGCTTCTCAGAACTGAATATACTGCTCCAGATGTGTTCAGTCCAGGGCAGAGTCCAGCAGAATCGCTATTTCCCTCTCTTCTAGGCATCAGGCCTTTTTTTTAAAGAAGCAGGCAATTACATCTGCATTAGCATCACCTCCAGCCCTTTTCTCCCCCATCTGAAGATGTTGACTAATGTATTTCTAGAAAAAGAAAAGATGCAAGATTTATAAATTGCCTATGGCTAATCCTCTGGGCTTTTTTATTTCCTCTTCCCTAAGTTCCATATTTTACCTTTAAATATTGCTGAATCCATTTTTCCCCTCTGTGGAATAAGCATTAAAATAGTACCTGTTCCCTGACTACTTTGATATTCTGAAATAAATACATATATATGTATATACACACATGTATTTATATACATGTGTCTGTGCACATGTGCTATGTGTACAAATACACGTGTACATATGATATATTAATATATGTGTATATACATGTGTGTATATGCATATATGTATACATGCCTATATATGTATATGTAGGTATGTATATAAGTTTACACATACCTATATATGTGTGTGTGAGTGTGTGTGTAGGCATGTGTATACACATCTATAGATATGTTTGTATATGAGAGTAGCATGCGTGACTGTAATTAGATTGACATTCATTCAGAGACTGAGAAGTAGTCTCTTCCAGTTCATAGGTAGACATCCTTGGAATCAGAAAGACTTGAGTTCAAATTAGACACACACCTCTGTGACCCTGGGCAAAAAAAAAAGTTTAACTTCACAGTGTCCCAAGAAACTCTGTAAGTAGAGGAAGTTTCTATTCTTTTAGTACCTTGTATTGATGGCATAAAAAGTCTGAAAGGGGGAAAAATGTTCTTCATATTTCAAATAGATTTACCATGTGTTACCTATAGTAATCTGCAGCTTGGTCTTGCAACATGAAGCTACACTGTCCTGAATGGTAGATAAGTGAATAAACGTAAGCTTACCTGATTAGTCGGTCAATAAGCATTTATACTAATGGTATCAGTACCAGCTCTGGGTCAGACACTTTGCTGACCCTGAACATACAGAGTAAGGCAAAAAAATATGTTCCCTGCTCTTTAAGAGTTCATGGTTTAATGGGGGAGACAACATGCAAACATCTATATACAAACAAACTACATACAGAATAATCTGAAGACAATCAATAGAGAAAAAATATTAGAATTAAGAGGAATCAAGAAAGGCTTCTTGTAGATCATGGCATTTTAAGCAGAGATGAGGAGGGGGAGAATTCTATGTAGGGGAAATACCAGTGAAAATGTATGGAGATTAGAGAGGCTGTGTTTTGGTGGAGGAAAAATAGGGAGCACAGTGGATCATAGTACCTGGATGACAGACTATGTGGGGGTGAGACATAAAAAAGACTGGATAGATAGGTGGAAATCAGGTTGTTAAGGACTTTGAAGAACAATCAAAGAATTTTATATTTGATCTTGGAGGCAATCAGGGAAATATTAGAGTTAATTGAAGGGGGTAGGGGGAATGACATCATCAGATCTTCATTTGAGGAAGATTAATTTGACAGCCAAATAGAGGACTGCAGTACAATACAATACAACAAACATTTATTAAGTAGGTCTGTGTGGCAGGCATTGTGCTAAGTGCTGAGAATACAAATAAGAAAAAAGCTATACCCTCAAGGAGCTTGTAGTCTAATAGGAGAAGACAATCCACAGAAGGAAACTGAATGATTGGTGGGTGAGGGAGGTCAGAGGGTACCTTTCAGTAGTACCTTGATGATAGTGCAAGTGAAACCAAGCAAAGCACCTGGTTGCAATTGGAGAAATGCCTGGGATTCTGAGATTTGTGCAGGAGATTAGATGAAAGGGATGAGAGAGTGAGAAATTGAAGATGGTATCTCAGTTTCAAGCCTGGGAAACTGGGTGATGTTGATGCCATTGACAGTAATAGGGTGTATAGAGGCAGAGGGAGTTTGGGGAAGGGACAGTGAGTTAAGTTTTTGATGTGTTGAGTTTAAAATGTCTATTTGATATCCAGTGTTAGTTGTCTAGCAAGCAGATGGAAAAGAGAGCCTGAGAGTTAGGAGAGAAGTCAGGGATGGCTAAGAAGACTTGAGCATCATCACCATAGATATCTGAAACTATGAGAGATGTTAAGATTACCAGGTGAAATAGTACAGAGAGAGAAGGGCTCAGCTTTGAGATTCTGGGACACCCATGGTTAGCATGGAGCCCATTAGAGGCAGCATGACCTGGATGAAGATCCAGCGAAGGAGACTGAGTAGCAGTGGTCAGTTAAGTAGGAGGAGAACCAGCATAGAATGGTGTCATGGAAACTCGAGAGGAGTGATCAACAGTGTCAATGACTACTGTCGTTGTTTGCCCTTCATTCTCAAAGAGAACCAAGGCATCAGGGAGGTGATGCCATGACATGAAAATGAATTGGATTTAAGTGATGGAGGGCTGTACAAAGTCATCAGCCTCACTTTCTCTTCCAGAGTCATCTGGGGGCAGTGATTAGATACACACCAACACAACTGAAGATGGCCCAGGATGCAGTGGGAGATCCTGGCCTTTTCAAGTCAAAATTTTTAACAGATCTCAGGTTGATCGAAGCAATGCCCATTTTGGTGATTAAGGCTTAATAAGAAATCAAGCTGAGACTACCTCTTTGCCTAGTTAAAAAAAAAAAGACCTGGGAAGGTAAGACTCTCAGGGTTTTGGGCCAAAACAGATACAATTGCTATCTATGGTCATTCTGAATCATTCAAGGCCCAGACAATAACCAAGTAGGGCTTGGCCTGGGACCTATTGGTCAAAGGTCAAAGGCTGCAGAGAGATAGAGAACGATGGAGACTAAGAAAAACCCATTCAGTTTGATGATTAAGAGATCACTGGTAAGTTTGGAGAGAAAGCTTTTTTGTGTTTTTTAGTGAGTGGTAAATTCTGAAGCCAGATGGCAGAGAAGAAGTAAAAACAACAAGGGAAAGTGAAAGAAAAGGATATGGAGGCATTGACTGTAGACAGTTTTGTCAAGGACTTTAGATAATAGGGATGAATGAATCAAATGAGAGTCTTTTGAAGATGGAGAAGACTTGGACATGTATCTGGGTAGATAGGAAGCAATCAGTAGGCAAGGAAAGATTGAAGAGAAGTGAGAGGAATGGGAAAGATAGAGAGGTCAGTGTGCTGGAGAAAGTGAGAGAGAGGTTTGCTTTGGTAAGGGTAAGGGCTATTCCCTTCTTGTGAGACAGACCATTCAGTATATTTGTTTTCCCCCAGGACCCCAAGGCTCACTAATCATAAGCTTCTTCCCATTTTCCTACAAATGTCTACATGTACCTTACCTTCCTCACTCTCTCCATCCCTTGCTTCTGCTTTAAGAATCACTAAATCAGTCCCACTACTGTTCTTTAAAAGGTTTTGATAGTCCTTTGCCCTGTCTCTCAACCCATAACCTCAGGACTGTTTAGATTTTATATGTATATGTGTATGGGTATACACAAACACATATATTTATATGTATGTATCTCTGTCTATCTATGTATCTATCTATCTATTCCTAGTATTTAGCACAGTGCCTAGCACATATGAGGCACTAAATAAATCCTTATTGCTTGCATAATTGACTGGTCATTAAACTCTCAAAATGTTATCCAAAAAAGTCTACTCTAATTCATTTTTAGCTTTGAAAACAAATTGAATTATGGCATTTCCATAAAGGCAAATGTTATATCAAGAAAAAGTGGAATGCTTTAGTGTCAAAGAAATTGGGAGCTCCTAGCCTTCTGTATGCTATATTCTGTGATGTACCTTGAGGGGAACAGAAAAGAAATGTTTCTTGTATTAGATGAGCTAAACTGTGGATAAAATCAGTCTATGCCCTAATAACCTAGCGGTTCTCAGTGATTTGATCAGATAAAAACTGTTGCATTCAATTCTAGATGCCACATTTCAGGAAGAGCATTAACAAACTAGTCAGTCCAGAAGAAAGAGAGCAGTATGATAAAGGTAATGGGAACTAATGCATAGGGAAATTGATCAAAGAAACTGACGACATTTACATCACACCGTGGTTCAAATAGAAGGACTGTTACGTTAGAAGAAAGATTAGGTTTTTTTTGCTTCACCCCAGAAGGCAAAACTAGAAGAAATGGAAACAAATTTTCAGAGAGATTTCTGGTCACTGAGACAAAACAAAAAACAAAAACAACTCTCTGTAACTGGAGTTATCTAAAAATGCAATGTCCTACTTCCAGAGGTAGTGGCATTCTCCTCCTTGGAGGTTTGCAAAAAAAAACTTAATGATTACTTGTCCAGGTACTGTAGGAGGGATTATTGGTCAGGAATGAGATGAATTTGAGGATTTTTCAGTAGTCTTGCAGTTCTGAGATTCTATGAGTTCTGAAGTCAAACATTATAGGATCTGCTGCTATCCATACCTTAGTTTTGCTAAATTATCAGATAGGACAATACAAAATATCCTTTTTTTATTTGAACCAATATGTTTATGCTGGTCACATATAACTAAGTCAAAGATTAAGTAATAAATAAATTTGAATTAAAAAAAACAGATTAGTCCTTTGTCTAAGGGAATATTATAAGAGAATAGGAATATGGATTTCTGGGACCAACAGGTGAATTTCTAGCAGTGTCAATAATATTTATGTGGCGTACGCAGATTTTATATAGTATGTCTCAATATTTGAAGGCAACTGTTCTTTCCAAACGGTGTTATGACTCAGGGGTCCAGAAGAATTAGCTTTTGTTTCTTTCCGGCAGAAAAAAAAAAATTATACTTGATTTGTTATTGATTTTTTAAAATTGGGTTTTGCTAGCTTCAAATTTAATCTGAGTTCAGAAAGAGATTCAAATGCAGGGCCTGCATTCTTGGGAGCATCTCCCTTTTAATTCTTTCTTTGGGGGGGGAGTTAGTCAAGACAAGCATGTTTGGGCAGACAAAAGTCTCTGCTGTCATCCAGAAATGGGGTTAGGGGAGACCATTGCTATTATCTAAAGAATTACTTCCATGAGCCTGCTTTTACCACAGCCACTTCCTTCTTTTCCATAAGACACCTCCACTCTCCCAAGGAGATTTTCGGACAGGTAAAAGTGAGATTTTCTTTAGGAAGATGATATGGGTACATTCCAGCATAGAAAGGGACCTAAGAAATCTGGTAGATTAATTTTCACCCCACATATCTGACAAGTGTTCATAGAATCCTTTGCTATAAATGCAGAGCTAGAAAGTCAACTAAATGTAACCCTCTTATTTTACATATAAAAGGCCCCAGGAAGTAAAAAGACTTCTAGTTTACACAGATAGTAAAGAATGACATCCAGATTGGAACTTGGGTTCTCTGAACTTGAACACAACGCTAACTCCTGCTTACCAGACTACTTCTTAGAGATTCTCAATCTGTTCAGCCATTCTCCAAATGACACCCACTTAACTTCATGATTTTTGCTACCATAAAAATGCTACTTTGAATATTTTTAAATATGTGAAACCTCTCTATCTCTGACCTCTTTTGAATGTGTGTTCAATAGTGGTATCACTGGATCAAAGACCACAGTGGCTTTTCCTCCTTCATTCCAAATTGTTTTCCGGAACAATTTTTACCACTTACCTCCTCTACGGCCTTAGACAAGACATGCTCTGGGTCTCATTTTCTTTATCCATAAAAATTAAGGGTCTGAAATAGTTGATTTCTGAGGTTTCTGTGAGCTCCAAACCCATAGCTCTAACATTCACTTCCTCTCCCCTCTCTCCAGCCCATAAAACTTGCAAGCTCAGTAAAAAAAATTGCACATCCCAACATTTGTGGAATCATTAAATAGTTGTTTCTTCTTGCTGGTACTTTTTGCAATAAGTTTCCATTTTCTCATTCATCCCTGTTGTAATAGGTTGCTGGGCCCATGTCTGCTATAAGAGATTAGGAGGAATTATTGACTGTCTGCTCACTGGCAAACTGATAGGAGTTAATTCCTGGGAGGGGAAGTTAGATTCTTTTTTGGCCGTATGATTAACCTTGTCATATTTCTGCTTGTAGTGTGCATAATACTGACAAATGCCTCCCACTGCTTTACATACTCACCATGTTTTAATTAATCAATCAAGAAATGGAAAAGACTTAGAGGGTGGTGGAACCATCAGTCTCTTTTTCTTGATTATCAGCAGAGAATGCAGCATGTCCCAAAGATGCAATAAATACCTTCATGTCCATACGTTTTTCTGGATCACAGACTCCGGAACTCCAGGGAAGTTCCTCTACAGGGTCCCTCCATGACTGCATGTTTCTGAGACAATATCAAAACTTTCAAAAAAAACCATAAGAAATACAATTTTACTTCTACATGGCAGGTTAAACATACTGTTCTGGTCTGAGTTCCGAAAGCCCAGAAAGCTGGGCAAAAAACAAGATGGCACAATTTTGTAAGAGTTATACATGAAAACAACCTGAAAAGTATCACAACATTTCCCCCAGATTCCTCATTCACAAGAAGCAGCTATTGCTGTGAGCATGAGGTGTGGAGAGGGCAGGGGAGGCTTAACCTACTGAAAAAATTTAGAAAATGATAACTTCAGAAAATATCCAGAAATAGTCATTTTGACCTCATCAAGTGAGAATAGATAATTCTGTAGATGGTTCTATTTTATGGAGGTAAGCATCGATTTCTGGCCTTATACACACCATCTCCATGATCCCTTTTAAACCTTCCCATTCAAGAGTAATTGGTATATCAGCTGATGGTTTAGAAAGCATTTTACATGCATTATCTCATTCAACACTTATTACAGTCCCATGAGATAAGTAGCATAGGAATCACAATAATCATAATTATTATCATTAGCATAGATATTCACGATTATTGCAGTATTCCTTTGTGTCCTATTTTGCTACACTTCTTGGGAAATGGAGGCACAGCACCGTTAAGTGACTCTGCCAGTGTGGCAAGGCAAGGATTTGAATCCAGGTCTTCTGGCTCCAAGCTGCCTCTGAAACTTGAGGAGATATAGGAACTCCCTTGACAGCATAGCATGGTGCAAAAAGTGCTGGTCTTAGAGTTAGAAGAGGCCTGTGTTTAAATATTTTTCACACACTCACAAGCTTGATGATCATTAAACTTCATTCATAGACTTCAGTTCTGTGATTCACCAAAAGGGGACAGTGATACAGTTTGAAACTGATTGCATTAAGAACCAAATAAGATGCTATTTGCTCAGCACTTAGCAAATCATAACATACAATACACGTATCAGGCAGTACTGTTATATAAGCACTAAGACTATGTGGTGTGTCTACGGAGCAGGGTGCAGGGGAAGACAAAGTTAGGAATTTGATTAGTATATAGTTAATGTCAACTGGGCAGTGTGGTGGTGCAGTGCATGGAATTCTAGGCCTGAAGTCAAGAACACTCATCTTCCTATGTTCAAATTTGACCTAGACGCTTACAAGCTAGGCAAGTCACTTAACCCTGTTGGCCTCAGTTTCCTCATCTGGAAAATGAGCTAGAGAAGGAAATGGCAAACCACTCCAGTATCTTTGCCAAGAAAACCCCAAATGGGATCACAAAGAGTCACACAACTGAAACAACTGGACAACAACAAAAATGTGGATAACTCCATCAAAACACTCAGCACTCATTTGAATCTCTGATCTCATCAATTTGAATAGTCTCGTTAGCAATGCAGATCGTTACACAGCTCTAGAGAATATGACCATTTGTCCATTTTCTCCTGTAAGTTCAACATGACTAATCTATCCATAGTACCAGAGGCCTACCTCTCTTTGACATTGCAAGGGCTACCAGTGGCATCCTCCGCTGTCTGCCCATCATCCTTTGCCTTTACAACATGACCATCCCACCTTCCTCCTAATTCCCCAACAGTATCTTTTATTACTTTTCTTCCATGTTTCTTATTAAATCTATGTTGCAGCTGACTCATACTCATGCTGTGACCCTCCATGACTCTCTTTACTATGTTAATTTTCAGTTTTTTGGAGATTATTGTCTTGCAACTGTGCAGTAGCACTGGTGGAATATTGCTTTTTAAAAAGAGGTTCCTGTGACATTAATGCACTGTCTGTGGAGTTGTGAACTGGTCAAACCACTGTGGAGAACAGTTTGGAACTATGTCCAAAAGGCTACCAAACTGTGCATTTCCTTTGGCCCAGCAATACCAGTGATAAGTGTATATATCCCAAGGAGATCAAAGAAAGGGGGAAAGGACTTATTTGTACAAAAAAAAAAACATAGCAGCTATTTTTGTAATGGTAGAATATTGGAAATCAAGGGAACACCCATCACTTGGTGAATGACTGAACAAGTTGTGGCATGTGGTTGTGATGGAATACTATTGTGTCATGAGAAATGACAAAGCAGAATGGTTTCAGAAAACCCTGCAAAGACTTATATGAACTGATGCGACGTTAAATGAGAAGAGCAAGATGAATATTGCACACAGTAACAATAATATTATAAGGATGCTTAATTGTGAAAGACTTAGCTATTCTGATCAAGACATTGATTCAAGGCAGTTCCAAAAGATCCATGATTAAAAAGGCTACCTACCACCAGAGAGAAAAGTGATGAACTCTAAATGTAGATCAAATCATGCATTTTTTTAAACTTTATTTTTATTGTTTTATTTTTTTATGTTTTCTTTTTCAATATGGTTAGTACAGAAATATGTTTTACATGACTTTGCATATATAATCAATATCTAATTTCTTGCCCTCTCAAGAAAGGGGAAGGAGTAGGAAGGTAATAGAGAATTTTGAACTCAAAACTGAAAAAAAAGATTGTTAATTTTTGGCATGTAATTGGGAAATACTTAAAGAAATAAATAAAATTTTTTAAAACTAAATTATAGCTAATTTGCAAAACAGAATGAATAGAGAAAACATATGATTTTGGGGAGAAAAGATGAACCTATGTTTACATGGGAAGCCTAGAGTCATTAAAAGAACTTTCCACTTCCTAATAGCAATGCAGTCTCCTCTAATCCTCCATCTTAATTCTGGGCCCATGTGAATGCCTGTTTTACTTTTTGTCCAATATGTGTGTGTGTGTGTGTGTGTGTGTGTGTGTGTGTGTGTGTGTGTATACACGAATGAGAAGTGGAAAAGATATGAAAAGATATTTAAAACAAAAATGTTTACACCATCAAGGACAACAGAGCCACAACCTTGGATTCTAATATTATAGTCCCTTATTTGCATATAGAGGAGCTAGGAATGTCACCTTCCCCCCTCAAAAGTGAGAAAAGAACCTGAAATGGACAAAGTCTACATAGAAGAGACCCATATTAGAAGCAATACATTTGGGAAAGTTTTGAGGAACTGATTAGCAAAGTATCCAAGAAAGAAAAAAGTACCCCAAAATAAGGAATAAACTTTGAAAAAATCATCATCATCATCACTGAGCAAAAGGTGAAAAATATAACAACTAACAAACAGGCAAAATTTTAAATAAAACAAATACTTTTTCACAATAACAGGATTTTTTAAAATGTCTCTAATCAGTTGATATATTTTTTACAACCCACACTTACTTTTCTACTTTTTATACCTAGAAAGGTGAAAATGAGAAAACCCCCTTTTTTGATGGACCCTGCCCTGAATAATAGCTAGCAGTTTTATAGTGCCTCGAAGTTAAGCACTTTCTGTACATGGTCTCACTGAACTTCAAAAAAATTGGAGGTAGGCGAAATTATTATACTCATTTTATAGATGATAAGGCGAAATTGAGAAAGATTGTTTTTCCCATAGCTAATAAGTCTCCCAAACAGCAAATCTCAGGCAGGATTTGAACTCATATCTTCTTAACTCTAGGTCCACTCTATTTCCTAAGGCACCTAGTCTTTTCCTGTCAGTTCTTAATCTGTCTCTTTTACAAGAAAAAGTAGTTGTCCAGTGCCTTACTAGATGCAAGATACTGTTCATCTTTGCTAATGGAGTGAGATCACTGATCTTGGAACTGGAATGGGAGGACACCACCATTGTTTGGGGGTCTGTACTGAAAGCAACTGTTTGTTCCTTTCCCGTCCTGTCTTTCTCAGATTAGCTGCTAACTCAATATCCACTTCCAAAGTAATCTGACTTATAGCTGGCTCTTACTCATGGTCAAGCAAGCAGAGAATGGGCACTTGTGAGCTTGAGCTTAGTCTGCATTGAGTGCTTCCACGTTTTCAGGGAGATGGGATGTAATAACCATGGAGATGAAGTCTGACATAATGGAGAGTACAAGTGGACCAAGAGGCCTTTAGGACAGGTCAATTCTGCCACGATGGGCCAGCCATTAACTTCTCTCAGTCTCAGTTTCTTCATCTGGGAAGTGGAGATAATAAAGCCCTGAATATTTACGTCATAGAGTTGTTGCTTGGGGATCTGTTTGCAGACTTGAAAAATTGAACACACATACGTACACGTACACATATAGATGCACATACTCTTATTATTGCTGCTACTTATCTAATTTCAGGTTTCAATGAGGAAGGAGTAGCCAAGAAAATCATGCCCAGTAGTCTGGGATCTAGAGTATTTACCACCCACTTTGATGGGTATCTGGGACAATTTCTAATCCAACTGGATTGCAAATCCAACTTTTCAGATTTTTCCTGTTCAAGGACCATGCCCTGCCAGTTTCCAAAAGGATAAGGCATTTCCCGATTTCCACTCAGTTCAATAGGTTACCCAGTGTAGAGCAGGAAGGGCTTTGTATGTATATACTATTACAAGAGTAGAATGGCTTAATGGATAGAGGCCAGCCTTGCAATCCAAAAGACACAGGTTCCAATCCTGATCCTGATACATTGTGGCTGTGTGCTCAAAATGAAATCACATCATTTCTCAGTGCCCTTGCAAGTTCTCTCAAGATTCTAAGTTAAGATTCTCAGTTGCTGATCTGCATTGATGCAAAGTGTTTCCATACTAGGAGAGACATCCACAGAGACAATATCAAAAGTATATATACATATATATATTATATGCATGTATACACACATATATGTATATATATACATGTATATATATGTATATACATATATACAAAGACAGATACATATGCATATACACAAACACAAGCATATATAAATACATAGGCACACAATACACATGCAGATATATATACACACACATGTGAACCATGAGCATGCATGTGAATATATACTCATAACATATACATATAACTACATATCTATACACATTATATATATACACACAGATTTGCATATACATATATACACATATGGGCATATGTGTATATATAGGCAGGTAGATGGTACAATGTACAGTGGATATCAGACCTATCATCAGGAAGACCTGAACTCAAATCCAACCTCAGATATTTAATAGCTATGTAACCTTAGACAAATAACTTAACTTTACCTCAGTTTCCTTATCTGTAAAATGATCTGGAGGAGGGAGTGGCAAACCACTCTAGTATCTTTACCAAAATCAAAACCAAAACCAAATGAAATCATAGTCAGACATTGCTGAAATGACTGAACAACAACATATGCACATGCATGAATGGATGGATTTAGATATGTATGCACACAAATACACAAGTGTGTATACATGGACACATATATTTATTTATAGATATGGATATCTATAGCAGCAAGCACCCAGACACATCCAGGATGGCCTGCTAGCACAGGAAAAGCAACTTTTGAGGGGTCAACAATCTTTTTTAATCATATATACCAACGGAGAAAATATAAGCAGAGAAATAAAGACCAACAGACAGAGCTTCTAACTGTCTGACCATAAGCAATACATACATCACAAATCAACAGAAAGATCCAGCTGTCTGACCACCACATACATACATAGTTACCAGAGAGAGAAGCACCAACATCTGGGTTTTAAAGCAGCGGTGGAGAGGGCTCCTTCATTGCTACCCAGAGTCTCATGAACCTTCTTTCAAAGAGTAAGCCTCAAAGCAAAAACTTCATCTCCAAGTATATATATACTCTTCAGAGTTAGAGGGCATCATGACCCTTGTGACCCAGTGCCTCCTTAATTAACAAAATTTGTTCCTACAAAACAAGCCTCCCCTAATCAAACTTCCTTTAATGAGCTCCACTTGAGGTTTATTAATGGGCAGGGAAGATCTTTATATTACAGTATCCTAGTATAATTGTATTGTGTGTATACATATTTCTGTGTATATACATGCATATATACATGCATGCAGACATTTAGAATTATACTGGAGTAAGATCCAACAGGAATGCCAAAAATCAGGCTAGAAATAGTAGACACATCATTCAGGACATAAAGTAGATAATGAAGGCTCTGGGACAGAATTCAATAAGCATAAAAAAATTTTTTTTTTTAAGATAATGGTAGCACAAAGCCACACAATGCACCATGTGAGTTTTGAGCCCCTCCACAGATTGGTATAATAACCTGGATACAAACATAGAATTTTAGCACCAGAAGGGACTCTGGAGATAATCAAATGCAATGCCCTCCAATAGCAAGTAAACCAGATTAAAAGACAGAAGGGCTGTGCTCTAGACCTAGTTTTGGTAATGACTAGAGTAAGGAATTTTTTAAGAAACGTTTTTATTTTGAGTTCTAAATTCTCTCCCTCCCTTCTCCCCCTCCTCTACCCATTGAGAATGCAAACAATATAATACCCATTATATATGTGAAGGACAGTCAATGGATGGAGTGCCAGGCCTAAAGTCAGGAAGATTCATTTCTCTAAGTTCGAATCTCAGACACTTACTAGCTGTGTGACCCTGGGTAAACCCTGTTTGCCTCACTTTTCCTTATCTGTAAAACAAGGTGGAGAAGGGAATGAAGACTACTCCAGTATCTTTGCCAAAATTGGCTCATGAAGAGTCAAACATGACTGAAAACAACTAAACAACTGAATACGTATGTGATATCATACAAGACTCATCTCCACAGTAGTCATGTTGCCAAAAAAAGAGAAAAAATTAAAAAATCTTCAATCTGTACACAAGGTTCATCAAGTCTCTCTGGAGGTAGATGTGATTTTTCATCATAATTCCTTTGGAATTATTGCGGATCATTATATTGATCATAGTAACTAAGTCTTCATGACTTCATTCTTCTGAGTCTTAGTTTTCACAACTATGAAATGGAGAAGACCATAGCTTTTGTCTGTGAGCTGACTGTACCACATTCCAAGCAAGGAATTATGCAGAAGTGATAGAAAGGATATGATCAAAGAAGTGTATGACTGAAGAAAAGATGAGGCAGTCACAAAGGAAAATAGTCAGTGGCTGGTCTACATGACCTTTTGGTATCCTTGAGATGTCAAGAGAACATGGTGAAGTCACTGTGGGCTTGTTGGTTTTCTTTGTGGCAAACTCATGAAGTAGATGGATAAAAGTTATGAAGAATGAGGAGACATGGATGGGTCATCCTCCATAGGATGGGAGTAAATACCCACATCAGTGAGATTACAGATCTATTGGGATACTGGAGTAATTCCCACCCATTATGTTTGAGACAGAATATTGCACTGTGCTGTGTTGTCAAACAAAAGAACAAAAAAGAATGCACAAATAGACAACAGTAAAGCGCTGTATAAATCTCATCTTGTTATTAGTAAACTGAGTTCCAGAGCAGTTTAATGACTTGTCTGTGGATACAAAGCTAGAGTGTGACATCCTTGACTGGAACCTAGTTCTTCCAGTGTTGTATGTGCTACTTAATCCTCCTTCTCAACTAACTCTATCTCCTGACATGATGTCCCATGTGACAGCTTGTTAGTCTTTGTAAAATCATAAGTCATAAGAAGTAAAGCTTCCTCAGGCTTGATTCTCCCTTAATAAAGGTTTTGTTTTGTTTTGTTTTGTTTTTTGGTTTGAGGATTTGCTAGATTATGTGAGTGTATAGAGGACATGAATTTAGATATACTCATATCTTTTATTCTGAGACCTTTCTCATTTACTTTTTCTATTATATTTGTGAATGATGAGTATATCCTCAGTTTTACTCATTTTACCCAAGTTGTTTTCTGTTTGGCACACAGCAGTTTTCCTGCCATGAGGGAGTGCTCTTGCTCAGTGGCACCTGCTACCTAGCTGGAACTTGTTTCTATATCTTCTGAAGAATTTGGCCTAGAAACTTGTAAAGTCTTGGTAATATTGCCTAATCACTCCACAACCTGATAATGCCTTCCTGATCATTATGACAATTTGACCTTTCCACCAAGAAAATATCTAAGCAAGCTAAGAGAACACATCAAAAGGAACCCACAAAATAGGTGAGAACACTGGCATAGAGGGAAATTAAGTGAATTAAAAGACTTTTGTAGATTCCCCACATCCTATGCTTTTGTTAGAGTGGCATGCTTGCTTTGTTCCAAGTGCCTCATGGTTTCCCATCATTGTAAAATTCTGTCATTTTGGCCCAAATGCTTTGTGGCATTGTGCTACTTTCTAATTTTTCAGTTTCAGCCTCGCCTATCACAGCAGATCCACCTGCCAAATTCTTACTTCAAAGCCTAACTCAAATATGAGTTCTTTTTACTCCCTGGTACCCTTAGCTAAATTGAATTTATGTGGTGATCTGTTGAATCTGTTTTGCATAGACCTACCATTTCCATCATCCTGGCCAACCACCTTCTATTTATTTTCTGCAAATCAGATTTTTAATTTGAATTACCACATGCTTTCTCAATCTGGTGCCTTCATTTTGACTTCACTATGACCTTCAGTCATAAGCAAGCATCACAGGCAAGCATCTAACAGTAACATGATGGGCTACTTCTAGTTTACACAGACTAAAATATAATTATGTAACCCCTTTCCCCACTCCTCTTAAACGTTGGAATGATATAATTCACTAAAATAATCATGGAAGTTGCAATGACTAAATCAAAGAAAAGTTCTTACTTCAAATAGTGCTAAGGGGTTTTGACATCCACATTATCCAGTCTCTCTGAGTAATATAAGACATCGTTCACTTATTGGATGTTAGATATACCGTGTGAAGGACTTGCCAGACCTTGGTAAAATAGAGGTCTTAATATCCATCTCTTGAGAGTGAAGGGTGAATGGATATTTGTTTTTAAGAGACTATGCTGTTTTTAAATGGTTTTTTACTATGGGAAAGGAAGCCAAATTGTATGCTGGGACTGTCATCTGTAACTATTTAGACACTCAGAGAAATATAGATGGTGTTTAAAAACATCTGAACCAGGGCCAGCAACAGCCTTGCCTTTCTGAGGAAGAAGTTTATTTGGTGACTTCATCCAACTAAAAAATAATCTTATTTGATTAAATCTCAAGTATTCTTTTTAGAATTATTGCTTTGGAAGACAGCAGCGACAAGTCCAGAATGATACCGTATTATTCTTCTTATTAAATCTTGCGGCCCTTTGGCCCTTGGAGGATTGATGGGGAACTTCAGTCCACCCATTAGCACCCTTCATAGAAAGGGTCAGAGACTTTTGAAAGACTTATTAGGGCTCTTTCAAGCTAACTTATTTTTTTTCCAAGTGGAAAACATATTTGTTTAACTTCCGTTGCAAACCAATGTTTAAGAGTCCCACAGTTTCCCAAGGTATCTTTCTTGGTGCTCACCTCTTTAATTTATGTATTATTGAATTTTCTGATGCAACCTCACAGATATTTCTCAGGTTCTTCCCTCGCTGGCTTCCCCTTGCAAAGTTGCAATTATCCTCTGAGCTTTTTTGATCACGAATTGGTACCTTTTAGAAATGAAAAGATAATGCTATTTATGTATGAACATGGGAGAATTACTTTACTTGTCTACATCTACACTGATTAAATTGAAATGTCAGTGCTAATGTTACAGTTAATAAGTGTGTTATACATATTCAAAACTGTCTAAATATCATAGATTATAATGAACACAGGGGAAATTGTGAGATAGTGAGAATGGTGTCTCCATAATGCATAGGCCTTTCACTGTGTTCATTGGGTGGTAATAAATAAAGATTGTACATTATAAATCAGACCCACCTTGGGGAAGTGCATGTGTGATATTTTATCAGTTGAAGCTGGACTTAAGCAGATAAAGAGGCATCAGAGTGATAAAAAATTCTCTAAGCTTTTGGAAAAAATGATTTAAGGGATTTGTTTCATTATGCAAATTGAAAAGCAGTAGGGCAGGTGATGGAAGACCAGGTTTTTGTTTTTTGTTTTTTTGTTAGAAGACAGATTACATCCCAGAGCTCCTAATGTCAATAGATCATAGGAACATGTGGTTACTTTTGTGCAAGAGTCAACAGATGCCTCCTTGTTTCTTTCCCTTTCCCAGCCCTGCAAACAGATGTGAACTATCTCCATCAGTATTCTTTACGGTAGAGAATGATGTTACTGCAGATCTCCATAATCTCAGGAAGTTCAGAAACTAGAGAAAGCACAACTGGGATGTCATCCTATCCATCCTCTTCATCTTACAGATGAGGGAGCTGTACTTGGGAGTAATTATGTCACTTGTCCAAGATCATAGGGCTTTGCTAATTTCTACCCACTTTCTTAGGTGAATCATTGCTTCTTTTTGGGCCCTACTTCACGTGGAACAAGGGGAAGGATGACCAAGTGATCTCTAAGTAAAATATTCTGTGTATAAATAGATTTTAGCAATTTTGATAGGCATTGGGATTGGTAGATTCAAGGTTCTAAAGGAAAATGTTAAGAATACTCTGAAGGTTTATTAATCACGTTTACCAAAAAAATTCACTACCACTTTCTGGGTTACAGAAAGTGGGACGTCATTGCTTCTCTGGACAAAGAGAAATGCATCCACTGTTCAAAGACTCAACCAATGAATGAAGCAATATCATTTTATACTAGCTCTGTTTCACTTTCTCACTTCTCCCCAACACACACACACACACACACACACACACACACACACATATGTATGCATGCATACACATCCCTTTGAGATAAGAAATGGATTGTAGGAGGAAGTTCATTCAATGTGGAGTCATGGTGCCTATCTTCAAATGTCAGCTTGGCCATTTCCAACCACAGTGATTTCAGGCAATCGCACAATCTTCCTTATTTTCAGTTTATCCATCTGTAAAATGATGGGGTCAGACTAATTGACCCTGGAGGTTCTGTTCAGCTCTAAATCTATAATCCTGTAGTTTGTATTGCTTGGTGTCAAAGGGCCAAATTGGAGTCAGTAAAAGTTTACAGACTGTCAGATAAAGATATATAAATGCATAGTTTTTTATGCATACATGTATGTTTGTATATACAAACATAATACATGTATATTTATGTGTACTCATGCATACATATATGCATACATATATGAAATATATAGCCATATTTTATAAGTTTTGGATTTAACACCTTTGAATACATCCATGTACATATATGTATATGAATGTGGACACACATATATTCATGTATTAAATCCAAAACTTTTCAAATATGTTTATATTTAACACCTTTGGATATATGTGTGTGTATATGTAGATATGTATTTTATATATAAATGTATGTGTGTATACACACACAATATATATACATGTATGCATATGTGTATGTATACGCATATGTGTATATTTATGCATATATGCATGTGTATGCATATACACACATGTTCACATATATTTCTTAAAATGATCTGCAATAAAAGTCAATTATATATTATACAGTCATATATGATATATGTGTACATGATGTATATGACTACACATACGTGTTTAAATACACACATACACATAGGTATGTTTGTATGCAAATCCATGTACATGGATTGCACAATTATGTTTGTATGCATGAATGTATGTATTCAAAGATGTTACATTCAAAGATTTTCAAATATAGTTAATTTGGAGAAACAATGATTTGGGGAAAGAACCCATAGGCAAATATCTATATAGATATATTTAGATAGAGAGATACAGATGCTGAGAAATAGGGCAGATTAAATATAATCTGTTATACACACACACACACACACACACACACACACACACACACACCCCATTCTATATCCCATAGGACTGTAATGAGAACTGGTCACTATATAAAGTTTTCAGATTTATACCTGCTTTCCATACATTCTCTCATTTGAGTTTCCCATCAGTCCTGAGAGGCAGACAGTATGAATGTCATTATCCTCATATTACAGATAAGGAAAATGAGCCTTGGAAAGAGGTGGTGATTTGCTCAAGATCACCATGCCAACAAGTTGTTGAGCCAGGATTTGAACCCAAGTCTTCTGACCCCAAGTCTGGGGGCCTTTCCTCATTAATAGAATGTAGCTACAAGGAAAATTGCGAACATGAAGCAAGAGTGACAGGCCTAAGTGAGACATTTAAATGGGAAAGGCAAAATCAGCTTTGGAACTCTCCCTGTATCTGTAAAGGTTTGGGGGAGGCTCACAATCTGTTATCATTAAGAACGCTTATTAAATTTCAGCTTGGCTTCCAGTGGCATGGGTGTTACAGGTAACTCATCACCTCTGGAGGATTCTAATTCCAGAAAATTTTTACCAGCAAATGACTCTAACAAAGAAAAGCTATATTAAAGTGTGCATCAGGGACTTTGGTTATTATAAATTACATTCTTTGAAATCTCATTTAGAACCAGGAACTAGAATGCACTTGGAAGGCTCTGAGGATTAATTCTTTCTGAACAAAAGAGTGTCAGTGATCATTTGGAAAAGTAATTATGCCAAATTTAATTATCATCCTCAAGCACGGACGGCATCAGCATCAGCATGCATGCTCAAAAGACAGTGGGGAAATGGGCCAGAGTAGGGAACTGGATTGGGGAGCATGATGGCAAATTGCCCATGTTGGAATTGAGTACAACTTAATAGCAGGCTTGGTTAATTGAGGGTTTTGTGGGTGGGGCGGGTGGGAGGGGGGCGTTTGGCAAACGAAACAGATGCTTTGGATATTCAGAGACTTTTCAACATTGTCAACATAATCAACATAATAGAATTGAACATGCTTTGCTTTATTTTTTCCCCCTCGCATGCAGGCTAATAACAAAATTTTCCCTGCCTCAAGCATTTCTTTTCTTCTCTTCTGTCGTGGCATTCCCACCTCCGCTGAAGTGAATAAATAATTTTGGCTTGTGTGGGAGGATGGAGTAGGGATTTGGTAAATTCTTTAGGACAGATAAAGTCTGGGAGCAAGGTGCTGTAGGCACAGAACCTCAGTTTCTTCAGCCAGCAAATAAATGGGGTTGTGCTGAGGGAGGCTGTTGGGAGTTAGCCAATACTCTAGAATCTTAGGGACCTCCAGAGAGGCCAGCTCACTGCCGTTATGAATTTCTGTTTGGGGAAGGCATTTTGATTTGGATTACAACGGTGGCCAGACAACCTGGGAAAGCAGAGATTCAGGCTTTGAATCTTGAGGTCATTTAAATTCTTCTTACCAACTCCTGTCCAGAACAAAGGTATATAGCATATATATGTCAGAGTGAGGGTTGCTTTCATGATGGTCAGCTTAGATGGTTACCAAGATCCATTTTAACTCTGAAATTCTGTGATTTTGTGAGCAGGGAGAAGGAAATGTTGATTAGCTAGTCAATGTCCAGTTTTTTGGGCCAGTCTTACACGAAAGGAGCAAATACTATGGCTGGTGTTAGGGATAAGATGAGAAACTGAGAGAGAAAAGGAACAAAGCAAATGAAGATTCTGCAGTTTAGCCAGAAGAGCACTCGTTGGAAGGTTGAAACCCTATGGTTGGCTGCTACCTCTGTTATTGACTATTTAAGTGGCCTTGGGCAACAACTTCAGGTGGTGCAGTGGACAGACCATCAAACCTGAAGTCAAGAAGACCTGAGTTCAAATCTACCCTCCCTGAGTAACCTTGAACAAGTCATTAAATGTCTATTTGCCTCAATTTCCTCAACTATAACATATGAATAATAATAGCAGCTACTTCCTAGGGCTGTCAGTGATGATCAAAATAAATATAAAGTGCTTAGCACAGTTCCTTGAACATAGAAAGTCCTATACAAATGTTCACTAGTATTAGGATGATTAATCTGTGAAATAGGTAACGTATTTACATGATGATCTCATAGGTTTTTTATAGGAAAGGTGTTTTGTAAAAGGTAAAGGATCTAGAAATACAAGCTGCCATTCTTGGTTGTTTATTTTTTTACTATTAGTTGACAATGTGAGAGAGAAAAACAGTTGAAAATAAGGGAGACTGACAGGAAAAATGTAAAAGCATTGGGAGGAAGGAGGTTGATTTTCAACAGCAAAGAAAGGGGGCAGGAGGGTAGTGAGGGGAAAGAGCAGAGGGGATGCAAGTTTTGCTTGACAGGGGAGCAAGGAGTCAGACAAGCAAAGGGTAAAGAAGGACAAGGAATAATCAAGGGCAGGGACAGATGACCCATTCATAGAATGCAAGGGAAAGAAGGGGGCAAGAGATCAGAGATCATTGATTTATGCATTATTGACAGGCACAAAGACTCAGAAGAAATGGATGATTTTTTTAAAGGAACTTGGAACTGGTCTCATTTTGTTTTCTTCTTAGATAAAGACAGAGAGATACAGAGCATGAGGGGGGAATGAAATAGAGCATCAGTATGCATACTCTGTAGCCATGAACACCAAAAAGAAACTGAAGGGGAAAGAAAGGAATGAACAGAGTGAAATTAGGAAAAGAGGAAAGATGAGCAGAAGAAGAGAAGCCCATTTATGTGAGCAAATACTATTTTCTGTATTTTTCTAGCTATATGTCATCGCATTCCCCAGCTACTCCATAAATTTGGAGAAATGAATGACAACTAAGAGCTTTGCTACAGATCTACAGGTAGATTTCTTAGCTGAGCCTGTGTCAGGCAGGTTTTTCTCCACTGCTGACAGCAGGCACGGACAATTATTATTTTTTTCTTTCCTGAATATCAGACACCAATATGTGATAGAGGAAATAATTTCACAAGAAAAAAATGAGTAAAGAAGCTAGAATTTATTAAACACATAGCTTCTTAGGACTAAGGAAAAAGCATACACAAAAATAGCAAGGCATCACTAAGTTATGTCAAGATACCCTCAGTTTCATAGGTGACAAGAACATCTAGATTTCCTCATCCAAGAAATTCTGGGATAAACTGTGTCAGTTTAGCTAGAGGATATGAATAGTCTTTTATAAAGTCCTTTGAATAAATGACTGGATGAGTGAGTGGATGGATGAATGAAAAAGCATTTATTAATATGCAAAGTACTATGTTAATTACAGAGGATACAAATTGGAAAACACACCAGGGTATGCTCTCAAGGAGGTGACATTCTAATAGATGGAAAGAACTCTGATAAAAAAAAAAAAATTCAGTCTCAAGTCAGCAGGAAAACCAGACAAACCCTTCCCCAGCCCCTAGTGGTTCTTACGGAAGGAAACAGAGGTTTACTAATTTGTTACTGGCTGTATGGAGTGCAGGAACAAGATATGTTAGTGGGCCTTGAGAATGTAAGAAAGGAAAAATTGGACATTGACTGTTTAATTTGACCAAAATGGAGTCACTTTTTTCAAGATAGTGCTCTACCAAATCTCTTTCTCTGTGCCTGAGAAGTTTTCATGCCTACCCCACTAACGACAGAACTACAATACTTCTCTTTTTATGAAGTGTGTCCATTTCCAAAGCATCAAGATCTTTGGAGGAAGAAAATTTAAGATTCTGCCCACAAAAAAAATCAACCACTAAACTCTATCCTCACCCAATTTCCAAAAAATACCAATCTTGGAGAAGATTAAGAAATTTGATTGGAATATTAGTAGTTTTAGATGAATTTTTGGCTTAACAGAATAAACACTCCCATTGGATGGATCATTGCTTGGTTGAGGATTTTTTATTAATGAATCAGCCCTGACTTATTCAACAGTTTTATCATTGAATGAAGATATGAAAGACAATAGCATAGTACAGTAGAAATAGCACTGACTTTGGAGTCACAGAGCCCGTGTTTAAAGCCTTTCTCTGTATTTTTTTTTACCTTCTATGTAATATTGGACAAGTCTCTTTACCTCCCTGGACCCCAATCTGAAAATGAGGGGGCTATATTAGATTATTCCTAAGATCCTGCCCAACTTTAGATCTACAATATTATATACAAAGTCATCAAATTAATATTCAAAAGTATCTTTATAGATTATATTATATTAAGAGAATCTGGTGAAAAGATGTGGTAAAAATTGTAATTTACTTGGGATAGATGTAAAGGGGCAGTATTCACTGGAAAGTTGTTCCTATAGCCCTTACTGTTACTGGATCTGTTATGGAGAAAGGTAGTTAGTTCCAAATACATTGGAGTCTTTAGGAGTACAGGTTTTTAGGAGTAGGCAGGTTTCTGCTGTGTGGTGATGGTGATGAAAGAAATGAGCCTTGTTGCCAAGAAAATAGGGAGATTGGATATGGCATAGACATGAAGAGGTGAAGTGAGAGCATGGAAAAATTGGGAGAGCCTAGAAAGTGCATTAGTTGTGACAGCTACCCTGAGATATCATTCTCTTGAGTGATTAATTTTTAATGATCCATAGGGTGAATATGGTGATCAGGATGTTGGTTCTAGTTTAGGTCTATGCCTTGGCGGGGACTCACACACTGTGTATACAAGTAAAGGGAACAGTTGATGATGACTTCGGTCATTCAGATCAAGTAGAATAATATCTATCTGAATCACATCAATTGAGCATGTGATTTAGGAGAAACATGGATGAGCACTGGACAACTTAAAACTACTTCTACAATTGGAGGATAAACAGTTTTGATTATGTTTGAATTAGTCACTCTATATTAGGAGAAAGAACATAGAGTCTACATTGGAGTTTTAGCAACTGGTCTCAAGAAGAGAATTGCAAATATATCAAACAACTCCTCTTTCTTAGTGGGTTGTCCTAATGCCCATCTGACTTTGTTGTAACTCTTCTGTCCTGAAATTTACAACATAGTAAAACCATTTCATGAATTGTGATATTGGGAGACAGAGCTAACTGACCAGAAGCCTTCACTTGAACTCACTCACGTGAACTCATTTAATTATGGCTGGTACAATGTCACTTGTTAGTTAAGTTAGACTCAGAAACTCAGAGTGGGAAAGAACCTCCTCAGAGATCCTGATCATTTCTGAAAAAGGGTATCTTAAACAATATCTTCAATAATTTATCATTTATTCTCCTATTGATGTCTCCAATGGCAGAGGTGAATATGAGTTTTTGAGGTGACCCATTTCATTTCTGGATAGATTTGATTGTTAGGAAGTTTTCCTTGCTTGAATTTGATATCTGACTCCCCACAACCACTGTCCATCACTTCTAGATCTATCCCTTGGGGCAAAACAGAATGAGTACAGACTTTTCCACATGAGCATCCTTCAAATATGAAAAATATCATTCATGGTTGCTTCCACCATGGGAAAACAACCAGTTCCAAGTGGCATTGCTTTTTTGAATAATTTCATAGCTCTCTGATCTTATCAACATTGATACTGTCTTCAGTGGTGCCAATTGTGACCCCTTGACACTTTCTCATCTTGTTGCTTTTTCCTGTATTCTATAAATATTTTATCTAAGGTCTGCTCAATGCACTAATCTCTTTTCCAGTTTTATTAATTTGTTTTCAGTTTTCAACAGTCACTTCCCTAAGTTCCAAATTTTCTCCCCTTCCCTTCACTCTTCTTCCCCAAGAGGGCATGCAGTCTTATATGGGTTCTACCTATGCATTCCTGTTAAATATATTTTCACATTAGTCATGTTGCATAGAAGAATTAAAACAAATAGGAGAAACCATGAGAAAAGCAAAATATAACAAAAGAGAAAATAGTCTGCTTCATTGTGCTTTCTGACTCCATAATTCTTTCTTGGAATGTGGGTGGCATTTTACATCATGAGTCCTTTGGAAATGTTTTAATTCCTTTTATTGATGTTAAATCTGTCAAAAGCATTCCTTGCACAATGTAGCTGTTAGTGTGTATAATGTTCTCATGATTCTGTTCATTTCATTCAGCATCAGTTCATATAAGTCTTTCTAAGTTTTTCTGAATTCTGCCTGTTCATCATTTATTACAGCACAATAGTATTCCATTATATTCATATGCCACAATTTGTTCAGCCATTTCCCAATTGATGGGCATCCCCTTGATTTCCAGTTCTTGGCCACCACAAAAATATCTCCTATACTTGTGGGGTTTTTTCCCATTTTTACAGTGTCTTTGGGATATAGTCCTTTTTAATAGTCCTTTGAGCATAGTTCCAAATTGCTTTCCAGAATGGTTGGATCAGCTCACAGCTCCACCAGCTCTGAATTAGTATTCCAACTCTCTCATGTCTTCTCCAACATTTATCATCTTCCTGTTTTGTCATATTAGCCAATCTGATAGGTGTGATGTGGTACCTCAGAGTTTTTGATTTGCATCTCTCTAATCAATAGTGATTTAGAGCACTTTTTCATATGACTATAGATATCTTTAATTTCTTCCTCTGAAAGCTGCGAGTTCATATCCACTGATCATTTATCAATTGGGGAATGACTTGTATTCTTGTGAATTTGACTCAGTTCTCTATATATTTTAGAAATGAGGCCTTTATCACAGACACTAGTTACAAAAATGCTTTCCCAGTTTTCTGCTTCCCTCCTAATTTTGCTTGCATTAGCTTTGTGCAAAAATTTTTCAATTTAATGTAATCAAAATCATCTGTTTGTATTTCATAATGTTCTCTATCTCTTGCTTGGTCATAAATTCCTCCATTCTCCATAAATCTGACAAATAAACTATCCCTTGCTCCCCTGATTTGTTTTTACTATCAATCTTTATACCTAGATCATGTAACCATTTGAACTTCATTCTGTTATATGGTGTCAGGCATTGGTCTATGCCCAGTACCCATCACATTATTTTCTAGTTTTCCCAGCAGATTTGTCAAACAGTTAGTTCTTATCCCAAAGCTGGGGTCCATGGGTTTTTCAAAGAGGAGCCTGCTATAAGCATTGAATACTGTGTCATGTTTACCCAGCCTATTCCACTGACCTACCCCTCTATTAGCCAGTACCAAGTGGTTTTCATAGTTGCTGTTTTTTAATGCAATTTAAGATCTGGTATGGCCCAGCAACTTGCCCTAACATTGCTTTTCATTAATTCCCTTGATATTCTGGACCTTTTGTTCTTACAGATGAATTTTGATATTATTTTTCTAGCTCCATAAAATAATTTCTTCAAGTTTGATTGGTATGGCACTGAATAAGTAAATTAATTTAGGTAGGATTGTCATTTTTATTATATTATCTTAGCCCACCCACAAGAAACTGATGTTTTTCTAATTATTTAGATCTGTCAATCCACTAATATTATTCCAAATCTCTTAATCTTGTGTCAATCTTTCTTGCATTTCTTCCATCTTGAGGGTTTTTTGTGAAAATTAGTTGAGGTCAAGTTCAAAGGGCTGATATTTTCCTATAGGTAAAAAGCCTAACTCTTCTTCTCTAGAAGATTTAGACATATTGGTTATGGAGCTACTTTGGAAAGGGAGAGATTGTTTCTGGACATTGAGGTGTAGGAGGCAAACGTTTGTGTAGAAAGAGAGGAAAATGCCTGGCACCTCCTTGTCCTGACATATGGAACTCCATACCAGATAAATTCAACAGCCATGTGCAATTTCTCCCTTTCCTCCCATTCAGACCTAGATTTAGGATTCCTCTCCTGTATTACCAAGACCAGCCAACATTTCCTTACTCCTCAGCCTTCTTAAAGTCAATAGCAGATTAGCAAACTTCTGTTCTCTCCTAAAAACAAGCTGTGCTATCCTGTTTCCAAAGCCAGTGATTCAGCCTAACTACTCTTCATTTTCCTTTTTTCAAATTTTGCCATATGTACTAGTAGGAAATTCCTTGTGATTAGAATCTACTTCCCTGACAGACAATTTTTTTCTCTCTGTTCTTGCCATGGCTTGCAACAGTAGTGAAACTTTACAAAATCTGAGTTTCGCCTTAATTTGTGTATTGTAAGGGTTGTTTTTTGTTTTGATGTATTACTATTTGTTTATTTTTGCTATGGAAATAGGTAGACTCAGGAATATGTCCCCATATTCTGTAGTTTGGACAATTTCACTGAATATGTTCAACACTATCCTGGACGGGTTTAATAATTATTATCTGTGAATGAAACTTTAAAGGAGAGATAGATATATATTTAGCTAAATGTTGACACTCCCCAAACCCCATGAATCCTATGTCATTGGTGTCATGGCTCCTTGTAACAGCACAATCAACATGGATCTGCAGGAAAACTTGCTTGATATTCTATGGCTTCTTTCACCATCTGGCATTCAATCCTTTGATGATGAACCTTTCTGTCCTATTAGTTTAGTCCGTACATGTAATGGAAGCACATTTAACTGCTCAATTTTTTTTGGTGATTCTATAGCTTAGTAGGACACATCAGAGCTTTTGTTCTATTGGCATACCCTTCAGCAACTCTAGGGCCATTCATCCCTATGCTAAGATATAGAGCATAGGCAGGGGGACTTTTATAGAGGAACTTTGGCTATTTCAAGTATTTTAAAAAATCACCACTAATTAGCCTCCTGTGCAGGTTGTGACACTGTAATACTTGCTCATGGGACTGAATTTGATATACATAAAACCAAAGGCAAGATGCATTCCTCAAACCAGTTTCAAAAATAGTTTTCCTTGTAAATTAAAACCATTAAATGCACATCATTATTACAGATGAGCATTCATGCTTTTTTAATAACATTGTCTGCATTTAATTTGTGCCTTTAAGACCTCATTATGCATTGGAGAAAAAAATGTTTCCTTTCTACCCTCCTATTCAAATCACCATTTTATTCCCCCAAAGGATTCCAGTTCCAAATTTGGGGGAGTCATTTCCATGCTACCATTCTCAGTGAGAACAGATAACCTAAGAACATCTAAGAACATGACCTAAGAGACCTGTAGGTAGGGTGATTATTGGGACAGTGTCAGAGAAATTAAAAATTCTTCATGATACCCAGAGTACAGATATAACTGAAAGTGAAGGCAGTGGGTGGAATTATTTAATATAAAGCAATGTATCCATCTGCCACTGACCCCCAAAAAAGGGCAGGCAAAAATGGAATCCTTTAGGGCCCAGAGGTTAATTATTGCCAGGGGAAAAGTTAAATTTGGAGTATAATTTAGGTTCGTTACAGAAAATTGACTATTACTTTTAAAATGATTTAATTAATAAAGAGATGTCTGCAGAATACTTGATGTTCATTAGGTCCTCAACTCTGCACTGTCAGATATTAACATGTATAAGTCATGTTCCATACCTTCATGGGAGCTGAAATTCAAGTTGAAGTTTCAATTTCAGGAATGATTTATAATAATATAATACAAGGTACTCATCTTGTTTTGTTCACTTTTTCACTTTATATCATTTACTGAGTCCACTGTTGAGTTATACTAGGCAGACAATGCACCTGCTAGGGTAAGGATATTGGAAAAAGAGAGGTGGACTTGGGATTCAACCTGACATCGACACCTCCATGCAAGAGGTCTTTGCTTATGTTGTTCTCCTGTCAGTGCTTGTAGATTTTTCTCTCAGTCCTTTGGGGGCTTGGGTTGCTTTTTCATTGACCACCAGAACAATGTTAGGAATAAATCCCACCACCTTGTTGTATCCCTCAAACAGTTAGACAATAGATATGTTTCTTCCTTTCTCCCTTCTTTTCTCCTCTCCTCCACCAAACCTCACTTTCATTCATTTTCCTTTCCCCTTTCTTCCTTTCTCTTATCACTAATTCATCTTTTCCCCCTTTTCTCTTTGCTCCTTCTCTTCTTTTCCTCTACCTCTCCTCTTTCTCCTTTCCATCTTTCCCTCTTTTAGCCTTCTTTCCTACTTAAAGATTCTACTTTGGGGGTGAAATGAGTAATTTACTTTTTTTTCTTTTCCAGAAATACTGAGCAGTAAGATGGGCAGGAATGTATATATAAATACATAAAGGAAAATCTCATCATCAAAGTTGAGAACCCACTGGTAAAGTCCAAGGATGCAGTATCAGGGAGATGAGCAAGGTGGCTTAAGGGATTGTGTATACACATATGCACATATATTATATATGTACATACAATATATAGTGCATGTATGTGTGTAAGTATGTATATAGGTGTATTCTGAATTAAATGATAATCATTCCTACACTGTGGAATGCAAAAAGATAAGTGTTGATTCAATCTAGCTGACTTGTCAGTGATGAATGTGATGAAATGCTGAAAATATTCTGGGCTTGGGAGTTGATTTTTCATGCCCAAGTTATAGCCCAATACTTAATTCTGATGGAAAGTCCCAATGGGGAGGGCAGGAATAAGCTATATGAGAGCCATTTCTTAGATGATTACACATAGTCCCATGTGGGACAAATAGCGGTTTATATTCTTTCTCATATCTATTTATTTTCTCAGTCTCTGTCTTTCTATCTGTCTGTCCATCTGTCTCTCTCTGACTTTCATTTTCTCCCTTTCCCTCTCAACTGTAAGACGCTTAAAGACTGGAGTTATTTTCCCCTTGTATTTCTCAAATAATTACCTAGCATGATATTGAACATACAAGATAAAAATTGGGGAATTTTGGTGAATTAAAATCTCAAATGAGTTTGCAGTGTAACATGGCAGTTGAAAACGCGAATGTTATGATTAAGTTAAAGTGAGAGAGTCAGGTTGTCTAGAGTGAAAGAAGTGATTGCCTCTTTGTGTTTTGCCTTGGTCGTTACCATATCTGGAATTTTGGATTCAGTTCTCAGAACCACGTTTTAGGAAGCACTTTGACAAGCTATAAAATATAAAAAGGAAAGTGAGCAGGAAGGCAGGGGTCCTCAAGGACATGCTGTACAAGGTTGATTGATGGAGCTGGGTTGTTGTTGTGTTTGTCCTTCATTCTTGAAAAGGACCATGACACTAAGATGATGACACGACTTGCAGTGGACTTTGATTTCAGTGAGGAAGAGCTGAGCAAGGTAAACAGCCTCACTTTCTCCTCCAGAGTCATCTGGGTCCAGTGGTCTGATATTCATCAGGATGACTGGAGATGGTCCAAGATGCAATGTGAGACCCTGGACATTCTCACTTTGAGTGAGATACATGCATTTGATGAATAAACTTCTTTTAAGTAGTTACTCAAGGGATGGCCCCTTTAATCCAAAAAAAAAAAATCGGATTCAGAAGGGAATACTCTCAGGGTTCCTGGGTAAAAGAGAAAAGTTACTATTTAGTAATTACATTCACTGTGTGTTAGTTGAGTGGGGATTTGTTGTCCAGTCTATGAGCTCCAAAGTGACTGAACTGGGTATGTATTGGCTGGAGAAGAAAAAACTTTAGTGTAGAATTCATGAACTGTCTTCAAGAAATCAAAGGTTTCTAACTGACACCATAGAAAATGGGTACAATAGTTTTGCTATGCCCAAGTACAATGGACTGCCTGTGGTGGGATACCCCCTCACTTTGTTGTTGTTTTTTAAGCAAAAGCTGAATGAACACATGTTAGACATTTTGAAGAGTTAATTACTGTGCAAGTACAGATTGCAGTAGTTGCCCTCCTAAGACCTTTTTAAGAATAATTCCCAAACATCATCATTCTGAGACTCATGGAATATGCCCAGTAAAGACTGGCTGACATAAAGTGGGTAGGTAGTGAAGGGTGTTGATATCGTTCATTTTCCCAGGTAGCCCCATGGGAGAGCCTAGAGGGCTAAGCGTCTTAAATTCATTTCGATGGCAGAGTCTCACATACCTCTCTTTAACTTTGTCCTCAGATCTGGTCCTTTTCAGTGTTGCAGACATGTGATGTACAAGTTAGTGAACAGCAGAGAGGCACTTTCCTAATATAATATCCAATTAACCAGGGAGACATGATGTTCCTTCTTCAGACTGCCTTGGCCATTATTATGATTGTTTCATTAAGTGCTGCATCTTACTTGGGATCTCTGCTGTCTGGGCAGCCAATCTCCCCATTCAGTATACTCCTGTTTCAATGTCATCAGCCTATTATTGTCTCTCTGCCTTCATACAGTGAGACTAATTGAAGCAATTTATCCTGCTCAGAGGTGAAGGCATGATGGCTACATGTTTATATTCCCTGGATAGAAATGGGATGTTTACTTGTATAGATTTCTGAGATGAGGATAGGTATGAGTAATGTACTTCTCCCTATGCTTTCCTTCTCTATCCTTTTTTCCTTACAATGAAGAGGCATATATGCTTGAGGAATGGTAAATACAAACAGATAGACTTAGTGTAAGCCTATATTTGCCATTCAAGGACTGTTAGAAGGGATTTTCTAAGATACTGAGTCCAAGAAGCAAAAGTTACAGGTGCAATATGGGAGGAGAAAAGTATGTGAGGATGCAGGTTATCATATGCTGTCTTCTTATCTGAAAAAAATATCTTAACCTATAACCTATAAATATCTTAACCTATAAGAATAAGCAACAGACATTGACTGATTTCAGTGACTTGATGCGACTGCTTTTCTTTGAGTCTAATTCTGAAGAAAATATTATTGATTTCCACAGCTGGAATGATCATAGGAAAGTCTAACGTGGGAAATTCCTCACCTTCAGTGTTGATGAACCAGCTTTTTTTGTTTAGTTTTGAGATTAGTTTAATCTATTATTGGAAATTTTAGTTTGCCTGTATGTATGTTTTCAAGAGGTATCAGATCTATTGGCCTATGCCATTTTTCGGACAGAATGGGATATACTGAAGGAATTGATGGGTTCTTTATGGGGCCAAGAGTAGCAAAAGCTATGTTCAGTGTGTGTGATTGGGCAGTTCTGAGAGAACTGGGCAGAATTCCAGGGAGTGGGCAGAGGAATTAAGTGGAGATAAACAGAGAGACAGATACACAGACAGACAGACAGATAGATAGATGGATAGATAGATAGATGGATAGATACATATTCTTCCGTATATTTATTACATATGCATTTATTCTTTCATATACTTATGTATAATATTATTTATTTATTTACTACTATATACATCATTATAAATAAATAAATAAAAATATATTCATATTTAGAGAAATTTGATCTGAGTCTCAGCTTTGTAACTTGTTGCCTGGCTGACTTGGGGCAAGTTAATTCATCTTCAATTTACTCATTTGTCAAATTAAGGGACTGGACTAGATGATCACTAAGGGCCCTTTCAGTATAGCATCTATAATGCTATAAACTGGCCACAGAAATAACTCCTAGCTACTATAGAAAGTCAGGCTATATCTGAGATATGAAAAATAGAAGGTATATTTTCCAGGACTTCTCCAGTGGCTAAATGAGTTTGGAGGGCCAAGGTACTACATTTTGGACCTGTGCATTTCTTGGTCCAGTATCAATTCTAGGGTTCATAAATGGATACTCTTGGGAAATCCAGTTTTAGTTGTTTCTCATGTTCTGTCTCATTAAAGGGCCCAGGATTTAGGATGAAGCTATTTCTGGAAAATTACTGGAACTGTGAACTCCATGAGTAGGTATGGATCGATGGACTTTTATGTGTGTGATACGGATTGAAATTGACCTTACCTGATGCTATATTCATGGTATAACAAAATGAAATGACTCTTGGCATTATAGTGATAGAATCTTAGATTTGGATGGAACCTCAAGGCTTCTTTAGTCTGAGACCAACCTAAATAATGAATTCCATCAACGTCACTTCAAACAAATGGTCCTCCATTCTCTACCTGATGGTGTCTAGTGACAGAGAATTTGCTGATTCCAGAGGCAGTCCATTGCTTTATTCTGTTGTAGTCATGGCTAATGTTTTAATTCTAGATGCCAGTAAGTCTCAGGAGATTTGCCTTTTGCCTTTTGACTTTAAGACAATAGTGATGTACACACTAAATGACAGTTGTGTGCCTTTTCTGGTATTATTAGCTAGCTGTAATTGGAGCTGTATATATTCTTACAGTGTTTGTATTTAGGCACCACTTTGATTTAGAGCATCAGTAATTCTGCACTGAGCACAGATAAATAGTACTGTTTAAGCTGATTTTCAGATTCTCTCTGTGTATGTATTTTCATGCTTTGTCTGACACTGATACCTCAGAACCTATATAATAATTTTTCTTTTCTTTTGGTGGGTGGGAAGAGGTGGTCCAGTCATGATCTTATTAGTGTAGAGAACTCCTTGTATGGAGGCTTCCTTCAGCAGTGTGGATTTGCAGTGTCCCTGGGGCTATTAGAAAGTCAACCACCTTTTCCAATTGGATTGATGTTGTTACTGTTCGGTTGAGACCAACTCTCTATGACCCCATTTGCGTTTTCTTGGCAAAGGTGTTGGAATGCCTTGCCATTTTTTTTTTTTTTTTTTTGCAGCTCATTTTATAGATGAGGAACTAAAGCAAACATGATTAAGTTACTTGCTCAGAACCACATAGGCTCTTAGGCCTGGTGTGTGTGTGTGTGTGCGTGTGTGTGTGTGTGTGTGTGTGTGTGTGTGTGTGTGTGAGAGAGAGAGAGAGAGAGAGAGAGAGAGAGAGAGAGAGACAGAGACAGAGACAGAGACAGAGACAGAGAAACAGAGACAGACAGAGAAGCAGAGAGACAGAGACAGGGAGGAAAGCAGAAAGGAGACAGAGGGGGAGAAGGAAAAGGAGAGGAAAAACAGTAGAGAGGGATGCAGAGAGAAAAACAGATAGAGAGAGAGACAGAGACAGAACCACAGAGAGTCAGGGAGAAAGAAAGAAAGATAGATGGGGAGAAGGAAAAGGAGAGGAAGAGGGGAGGAAGAGGAAAGAGGGACAAGTAGAAAGCAGAGAGACAGAGAGAGACAGAGACAGAGAGTTAGAGGGAGAAAGGGGGAGAGAAAGGGAGAGGAATGGAGAGAAACCCTCCTTAAATACTGCTTTTATGATCTAGGTCAAGTTTCTGTCCTCCCAAGAGACTGATTTCATCTTGAGGGCAGCCCAATCAGTGAAACCCATTATCCAGGAAGGAACAAAAGATAACTCCTGATCACCCTATTTATCCTGGAGAAGTACTATTTATTGAGACTTAATCCAATGCCATTTGTGCTCTCAGTGGGATACCTTATCTGCATCATCCATGTGGGAGATACTCATCAAATTCTATACAAAAGTTCATTAAATTGTCAGGATATTCCTTTAATCTACCCCCTTCCCGCCCCTCCCCCCCCCCCAAGTAACAACTTTTGAAGTAGCATTGTGGTAGAGCTTAACCTCCAGTGACCTAAGGAGGTCTCTTGGGATTTTTTAAGTCATAGTCTGTAACAGTCACTGATTAATATAGATGCAACATGACCATAACCTATGTTACACCTTCTTTTCTATGGGGATAGTTACAGATGGCCACTTTAAATAGGTATTGGACAAAGCAAACTTGGATTTTCCTGCAGAAATCTTCACATGGAATCAATATCCAGACTCTTTTGAATAGCCCATTTGCTGTTTATGGTGCATAGTATTTATTCATAGTCTCTTTGAATCATTAGACTCATTAACACTTGAGTTTCATGACCGAAAGTTTTAATGTTTTCAATCAGCCTCAAGAAATACAAGGGGAAAAAAGTCCAAATCAGACTCTCTCCAACAGGAGTAAATAAATCTCTGCAGTGGGAGGGAAGCTTATTCATCCTGAGATATGAAGCCCAGCTTAGAAAATTGAGTTTGATCAGGAGTGAATTTCTAGTCCTTTAGAGTGAAATAAAAGTGAAATTTGAGTCCTAGGAGACTGATTCTAGGGATTGGCAGCTATTGCATTCCCTTTTAGTCATCCTTTTCCAGACTAAGCCCATCTAGTACCTTCACAATGTACTCCTTTTAGTTAACTCACTAGCCTGTGTGTCCTCCTCTTCATCTGCTCTGTTATGAATGCCCTTCCTGAAACACAGAACTTCAAAGTGCACTTATTACTCCTGCTATCTGAGCAGAGGGCAGACAGACCATTTCCTTCCTAGTTCTACCTTACTCTGGACACCACAGTTGTATAATGGAGCCTCAATATGTATTGGGTTATCCTGCCTGGGGAATTGGAGTGGGAGGATACTGCCTACCTTTTGGTTAACATATTGAGCTTGTGATCCACTAAAACTCCAAAATGTCTTTCTCATGAATTCTTGACCATCTTTGTCTTCTCCCATCTTGTTCTCATATCATCCTTATTTTAAACCTTTGTGTAGGCTCCTGCATTTTTATCTATTGAATTTCATTGTTATTAAAAAATGTTTTATAGGAGCATCGATTTTCAGTTGAAAGGTGATTTATAGATCATCTATTCCAACCACCTCACTTTTACAGATGAAGAATCTTCAGGACCAGAGAGGTTAATTAACTTGCCCAAGGTCACACAGATCATAAGTGGTAGAGCTGAGATTTGCATTTGTTATGGTGGTTGTTCAGTTATTTTTTAAACTCCTATCTGATTCTTCATGACCCCATTTGGAATTTTCTTGGCAAAGATACTGGAGTGATAGTACTGCCCCATTAACTCCAAATCCTTGGCTCTTTTCACTCATACTACATATTCTGCTATAGTCCAACCACTGTTCCATTTTTCAAGGTCTTTTTGGATTCTACTACTGTTGCCCAACATATTTGCTTCTGCTCCCAGTTACAGGTGAACCACACATTGCATGTGAATCAAATCTATGCCTTAATCCATCTTCTTTTTAAATAGTTACACAGTCAGTGAATATTGTCATTTAAATATTTTATGAAACACAAGTGGGAGATTCCTTGAGCAACTAACAGAGATCTCAGCTCTTGGTAGATACACTTTGATTAATGATTGGACACTGTTTCGGGACCTTAATCCAATTAGACTTTATTTTGACATTTTGAATAATTCATATAATTTCATCAGTATGCATATTGCTTACCTGATGTAGATTGTGATCCTCAGGGTCTGCCAAGACCCCCCTCATCCCCACAAAAGTATCACCTTTTCAGTATCAGTGTTTAAGTGATGAGTCTCCACGCAAATATAAATATTATAGATGGATGGATATATAGATATAGAGAGTCAGTCAAGAAGCATTTAATATATGCCTACAATGTGCCAGGCATCATGCTAAACACTGAAGATACAAAGAAAGGCTAAAAACAATTCCTGACCTGAAGGAGCATTCATTCTCAATTCTAACATGATAGATAACATGTAAATAGCTAGGGACATCTAAGATACATACAGAGTAGCTGGATGGTATTCTGAGTGGGAAAATTGTTGCTGGACCAAAAAAATCCTCTAAGTCATGAGAATGAGATTGTACCTTGAAAGAATCTAGGATTATAAAGGAGAACATTTCAGAAATGAGGAACAGTCAGTGCAAAAGCTCAGAGAAGAGAGTTGGGTTTGTGATTTTGTTGATTACCTAGATGAGGGAACTTTATCAATAAAAGCTGGCACCTTCTCCACATTTTATTCATGGCATCTCTCTCTCTCTCTCTCTGTCTCTGTGTCTCTGTCTCTCTCTGTCTCTCTCTGTATCTCTTTTTCTCCTCTCATGTCTCTCTTACTTGCTTATATATAACATAATTCATATATGCATATTATATACATAAGTACATGCATTACATTTCTAGGCCCAGACTTGAAGTGTTTTGGCTTAAAAAAATCTGTCAGAATTTGTGTTACACTGTTAAGACATTTGGGAATACTGTGGTCACCTCTTCATTAGGCATTAGGGAAAGGTGTTAGTGGGAAAGCCACTGAGACATTCTCTGGCAAATAAATGATTTTGGAACTTGGCTATCAGTATCTATTGCTGGCTAGACTCTGTTGGCCAAAGTTCCAGATTCAAGCTGATCTGAATCAGTGTTTCTGTTGTTGGGCCAATATTATGCTCTATTATGGAAACGAGTCACAACATTTTTTTTGTAATATAAAAATGCATAAAAAGATGGTGCACAAGTTAAGAGAGGCTTTATTATTCCTGTACTTAAAGGATCTATGATTTCATATACCTGGCCATTCCTGTAAGTAATGTAGATTGTAACACCTCTATTTCTTAATAGAAGGTCTTTGGGACAAAGGTCAAACATTGTCATCAGTGCTCAACCATTGCCATTAGCATGTACCTGTGTTTGGATAAATGACCTTGAAGTTAGGTAGGCTGGTCCTTGGATGACAGATACTTAGTCCATCCTAGGCCTATACTCAAAATCTTTCTAGTGGAGTAGGACGTGCTAGATTTTGTGTTTTATAGTGAAAACCTCCAAAACAATACTGCTATTGATGTTGTTTGGTGTGGAGTAGGAAAGGACTGAAGAGTTAGGCCATTGTTCACTGATCTCTGTTAGCTAAGCAATGCCTAAAATGCCCTGTCTCCCATTTGGCCAGTACTGATCACTGCTCATTTCATATTCTGCTGATGTGAGCCTTTGGCCAAGGCATCTATTAATCAAATTTCTGAAAAAAAAAAAAACCCCAAAAAACTTAATCAATCTTCTTCCAAACCATGCACTATTTTTCTTTCATAGGTATTCTCTATTTTTTTCTTTAATTCCTTGATCTGCCATTTTTATCAAACTTACTCTACATTAGACTTTCTCTTTGGAAGAGAAAAAGAAAGGAACTGCCACCACCTTATTCTCCTATAAAACATAGCAGTCAAACCTCTAAACTTTCAGAGAAATAGACAAGTGCTGTTATATCAGGGATCAAGGATGTTCTCACCCTGAGTTAGGATACAGAGCAACTGGTTTCCTATTTTATAAGGAGGAATGCCATTTTAAAGCATGCCTATAACCTGCCTACATATAACTCAGCTTGTTCTCTGAACTAGGGCTATTGTGTAGTTTTTATAGTAAGGAATTTATTAAAGAGAGTGCCCCCAAAGTCCTGAATCACCACATATCACACACACACACACACACACACACACACACACACACACACACATACACACACACAAAAACTTGAATATCGCTACCACCCCAGATTGACTTAGAAAATATATTTTCTAGAGCCCAGTGGTTTTTCAAATTCATTCTATAACTGGTTGATCCTAAGAACACTTGTTTGTCATAATCAGATTTAGAAGTCGTATATCTCTTCTCAAGTCATGATTGTGTTGTAACCTCTGGCTCCACATTTCTGGTAGGGATAGAGCAGATTTCCAGCATGAATGGAAACTGTAATGTTCTTATCAAATTGTAGCAGCTCTCGTTTTGTTTAACCGTGCTGGAAATTAGTTTTTCAGGCACTGATCTTGACAGGTCAGCTGTCAAAAATTGGTGTATGTGTCCATAAATTCATCGATCCCATAAACAAAATCTTGTCCACAAGTACAAGTAGAAGTCAAAATTGACACACTTAGGTACAAATGAAATGGTCTGGAGCTGGCAGATGTAGCGACTGGAATTCTCTGGGCTAAAGGTTTACTCAAGTCCCATTTATCAACCTTATCTGCATCACTTATTTGTTATAGACTGAGTCATGTACCTCCTCCTGCAAACAGGGAGAAATCACAGCTCAAGGGGAAGAGGGACAAATCCTTCTTTCTCCCAAAGGTGGTGCATTGTGAATATTGCAAATGTCAGAGACCACTGGGGGAATGAGGCTGGGCTTCTATTTATCTTTTAATTTGAATGGAATATTTTCTGTTCTCACCAAATGCCACATAAATCAAGCACCTGCAAGTATTTCCTCAAAATCAAAATTTATTTAAATTTAAATCACTTGTCCTATATTGGGTTCCAAAGAGGCAGGCTATGTGGGAATAGAGAATATCCCCCAGAGGTAGACTTTCAGTTTTGAATAGCAACTGATCCGCTGAATCACTCTGTGTAGACTCTAAAGAAATCAACCCACCAACTATTTAGAAAATTTTTGCTCATAACTATTTTAAGTTAAATCAGCTAGGCTTACTAAGCTTACATATTCCGTTTCCTACTTTTACTTGCTTCTCTTTCCCAACTTGAAAATGTCCTCAGAGTACCACCTCATCCCAAAATAAATGTTTTGTTCATGAGAGGCCAATAATCTCTACCAACTGACAACCAAATGACATCTATAGAGCAAGGTAGGCAGTGTAACTGACAAAGTTCTCTATATAAGAGATATGAAACCTTTATCTGAGAAACTGTCTATAAAATTTTGTTCCCAATTTTGTTTTCCTTCTAATCTTGACCACATTGGTTTTATTTGTAGAAAACATTTTTTTAATTTAATGTTAACTGCAATTACCCATTTTATACCTCACAATGCTCTCTATCTCTTGTTTATTCATAAATTGTTCTCCTATCCCTCAATCTGATATGTAATTTGTGCCATATTCTTCCAATTTTCTTATAATATCCCCGTTTATATCTAGTTCATGTGTCCATTCTGACCTAATCTTGGCAAATGGTGTAATGTATTGTTCTGTGCCCAAATTCTGCCAGACTGCTTTCCCCAAAATTTTTAACAAATAATGAATTCTTATCCCCAAAACTTACATCTTTACCTTTCTCAAACACAAGGTTACAACAATCACTTGTTGCTATATATTGTATGTCTACTCTGTTCCACTGAGACAGTTAATCGGTGCCAGAGGGTTTTGATAATTACTGCCTTGTAGTACAGTAAAGATCTGGTAATGCTAAACTCCTTGCTTTACATTTTTTTCATTAAATCCTTTGATATTCTTGACCTTTTGTTCTTCCAAATTAATTTTGTTATAATATCTTTAGCTCAGTAATATATATATGTATACATATATATATATATTTGCTAATTGTGTAGCATTGAATAAATACATTAGGTAAAACTGCCATTTTTATTGTATTGCAGTGCTTTTGCATGAACAATTAATATTTCCCCAATTATTTAAATCTGACTTTATTTGTGTAAAAAGTGTTTTATAGCTATGTTAATGTAGTTCCTGGTTTTGTTTTGCTAGGTATGCTCCCAGGTGTTTTATACAGTCTACAGTTATTTTAAATAGGCATCTCTTACTATGTCTTCTTCCAAAGCTTTGCTGGTGGTATGTAAAAATGCTGATGGATTATGTGGGTTTATTTTAAATCCTACTACTTTGCCAAAAATTATTGTTTTCACTGACTTTTTAATTCAGTCTTTAGAATTTTCCAAGTATATCATCATCTGCAAAAAGAGTTAGCTTTATGATCTCATTGTCCATTCTGATTCCTTCAGTTTCTTTTTCTTCTCTCATTGCTATTGGTAGTCATTCTAATACATTATTAAATAATATTGGTGACAATGGCATCCTTGTTTCACTTTTGACCTTATTGGGAAGGCTTCTAGCTTATCTCTATTACAAATAATATTTGCTGATGGTTTAGGTAAATGCTTCTAATCATTTTAAAGAAAAACCCATTTATATCTATGCTTTTGAGTGCTTTTAATAGGAATGAGTATTGTGTTTTATCAAAGATTTTTCTGCATCTATTGATATAATCTTGGTCTTTGTTACCTTTTTATTGATAAAATCAGTTACATTAATAGTGATTCTTATGTTAAATCATCCTTGAACTCCTGGCATAAGTCCCACTTGGTCACAATGTATGACCTTTGTAATATATTGTTGTAGTCTCCACCTTAGTGTTTTATATTAGAATTTTGCATCCATCTTCGTTAATGAAATTAGTCTCTAATTTTCTTTCTGTGTTTTTGTTGTTCCTGGTTCAGATAGTAATATTGTATTTGTTATATAAAAAGATGTTGATAGGACTCCTCCTTTGCTTATTATTCCAAATAATTTAATATAAAATTAGTTGATCTTTAAAAGTTTCGTAGAATTCACTTGTAAATAAATCCATCTGGTCCTGATTTTTTAGGAAGCTCATTTATAGCTTGTTCAATTTCTTTTTCTAAAATAGTTTATTTATATCGTCTATTTCCTCTTTTCTATGTAGTTTAAATTTTTTTAGATATTCTTCCATATAATTTAAATTGTTAAATTTATTGGCATATAATTGGGCAAAATAACTCCTTATAATTGTTTTGATTTCATCTTCATTAGTGATATATTCACTGTTGTCATTTTTAATGCTACTGATCTGGTTTTATTCTCTCTTTTTTATTTTTGGATGTGGGGAAGGCAAGTCAATTGGGGTTCAGTGATTTGCCCAAGGTCACACAGCTACTAAGTATCAAGTGTCTGAGGCCAGATTTGAACTCAATTCCTCCGGACTCCAGGGCTAATGCTCCATTCACTAGCTATCCTTCTTCTCTCTTTCTAAACATCCCATTAATCAACGGTTTATCTATTTTCTTGTTTTTTTGTTTTATGAACCTAACTCCTAGTTTTATTTCTCAATTCAATGGTTCTTTATACTCAATTTTTATTAATCTCACCTTTCAGTTTTAGGATTTCCAAGTTGATGTTGAATTAAGGATTTTAAATTTGTTCTCTTTTTAGTTTTCTTAATTGTATACCCAATTCATTGGTGTGCTCTTTCTGTATTTTATTGACATAAACATTTAGAGATAATAAATTTTCCTCTGATTACTATTTTTGCTATATTCCATAGACTTTAATATGTTCTCATTATTGTCATTCTCTGTAATATAACTATTAATTGTTTCTATAGTTTTTCTTTAACCCAGTCATTTTTAAGATTTAGGTCATTTAGTATCCAATTAGTTTTTAATCTCTGTTTTTTGTGGTCTCTTATTGAATATAATTTTTTTTGAATTATGATCTGCAAAGGATGCATTTAATATTTCTACTTTTCTGCATTTAACTATAAAGATTTTATGCCTTAATATATGTTCAATTTTTGTAAAAGTACCATGTAAAACTGAAAAAAAAGGTATATTTCTTTCTATTCCCATTCAGTTCTCTCCAGAAAGCTATCATATGTAGCTTATCTAAAATTCTATTTGGGAAAACTAGGCGGCACAGTGAAGAGCACACCAGAGTTGGAGTCAGGAGGACTTGAGTTCAGATTTTATAGCTGTGTGACACTGGGCAAGTCACTTAACCCCAGCTGCCTAAAATAAAATCTATTCACCTCCTTTAATTATTTCTTGTTTACTTTACTTTTTGTTAGACTTATTTAATTCTAAGAGGGAAAGGTTGAAGTCCCCCACTATTAAGGTATTGCTATCTATTTCCACTTACAATTCATTTAACTTCTCCTTTAAAAATTTAGATGTTATAGCACTGAGTACATATAGATTCAGTATTAATATTGTTTCATTGTCTATACTAACTTGTATCATAATATAATTTTCTTATTTATCTCTTTTAATTCAATCTATTTTAGATTTAACTTGGTCTGCGATCATAATTGCTACCCTTGCTTTTCTTTTACCTCAACTGAATGAAGCCTAAGAAATTCTACTCTGGCCCTTTATTTTAACTTTGTGTGTATCTCCTTTTTAAATGTTTTTCTTATAAACAGCATGTTGTCAGATTCATATTTTTAATCCATTCTACTATCCATTTACGTTTCATGGGTGAGTTCATGCCATTCATATTCAATGTTATAATTACTAGTTGCATATTTTCTTTCTAGTATATTTTTTCTCACTATTATCTTTCTTGCTTTCTCTTTTTATCCCATTCTTCCCCACAGTTTGATTTCTAGTCATTGCCTCTTTAATCTACACTCTTTTAAAGAACGCCTCTCTAATCTTCTCCCTTTACCTTCTTATTCCTTAATCTATCCACCCTTCTAAGAATTCCTCCCTTATCATCTCCCCCCAAGTTCCTATTTCTTGATCTACACTTCCTTCTAAGACTCTCTCCATTATCCTCTCCCCATTATCCTATTTCTTTATAAAATTTAGAAACTTTTATGCCCTTCTAGATTTATATACTATTCCTTCTTTCATACAGTTATGAGAATAAGGTTATATAGCACTACCAGCTCTCTATTTTCCATTGTAACAATTATTGCATCTACACCTCCCTTATTTGAGATAATTGCTCCATTTTACTTCTCCATACCTAATTCTATTTTTTTAGACTCATCCACTCACACTCAATTCAAGCCCAAGCTTTCTATCTATATATGCTCTTTCAAACTACTCAAATAGTGATAATGTTCTTAAGAGTACAGATAACATTTTCCCACATAAGAGGTAAAGAGTTTGACCTTATTGAGTCCTTTATATAAATATTTTTAATAGTCTTTAATGTTTACCTTATATTTCTCCTGGATCTTATATGTCAAAATTTCCATTAAGTTCTGATCTTTTTGTCATAAATACTTCACTTTTTTTTCAATTCATTAAATATCCATTTTTCTTTTCATTCAGAAGTATACTCAGATTTGCTGGGTAAGTTATTCTTGGTTGCAAACTTAGCTCCTTTGCTCTTTGAAATATAATATTCCAAGCCCTTTGATCTTTTAACGTAAAAGCTGCTAGCTCTTTATTTTCCTGAGTGTAGTTCCACAGTATTTTCATTTCCTTGTTGCTTATAATATGTTGTTCTTAACTTGGGAGCTTTGAAACTTGGCTATAATGTTTCTGTAAGTTTCCATCTTGGGATCTTTCAGGTGGTAATTGATAGAGTTTTAAAATTTCTATTTTACCCTCTAATTCTAGAACTTCAGTGCAATTTTCCTGAGTAATTTGTTGTAATATTGAATATATTCTTTTTTTAATGGTAACTTTCAGGTATTTCAACAATTCTTATATTGTCTCTTCATGTTCTGAATCATGATCAAATCTTTTTCTAATGAAATGCTTCATATTCTCTTCTATTTTTCATTATTTTGATTTGTTTTATTATTTCTTGGTATCTTATAATGTCATTAACTTCCCTTTGTTTGGTTCTAGTTTTTAAGAAATTATTTTCTTTCCCTAAGTCTTTTCCTCCCAATCAGTTGACTTTCTTTTCATAATTTTCTTTATTTTCTTTTTTCTCATTCTTTTCTAATATTTTAAAAATATTTCCACAGCCTCTCTTATTTGATTTTTGAGTTCCTTTTAAGCTTTTTCATGAATTCTTTTTAAGTTTATGTCTATTTAACATTTTTCTTTGAAGTAGGAGTAACTTTTTTTAAACTTCACTTTCTTCTTCTGAAATGAGCCCAGATCTCTCTCCCCGTAGTAGCCAGCTATTGTTGTTTTCTTTCTCTTTGCTTAATCATTATTATTATTTTTAGTTACTTACTATTATAGTCAGTTTCTGCTCCCAAGGTGTGAGGGTGATGCCACAGGCTTCAGGTTTTTTGTACTATTGTTTTCTGAGCTCTGTCTGCAACCCTAACTTCAGGCACTCCTCTCCACCCCTGAGTCACATCTAGGGCCCCTAGCTTCACCATCACCACAAATGTTCTCAATCCCTACCGTCCCTCCTGGCTCCAAATCTCAGTTCACCCCTTTGTCCTGAAACCAAAATCTGGGACTCTGCTCTCCTCCAAGTGCCCATAGTCAGTAGGATCCCCAATGCTCTGCTACCATATATATCCATTGCTGAAATCTGGGACCACTGGTCCTGTGAACACAGAGGGTCTGTCAATCTTCCCCTGTTCACCTGTCAGACCCCCACATTATCAATGAGGTGAAAGTTCATGAAACTTAAAGCCCACCTTCCAACTCAACTGCCCCCAGACTTTGTTGTTTGTTTTATGATTCAACAGAGTCTGCCTGGAGGTGGTTTGCATTTCCATCAGATCCGTGGGAGGTCAAGTCTTTTCTGAGACCCTTTCAACTCCTGTTAGGAGGACAGCTGCCTTACCCTGACTTTTAATTATTTCAGCACTCTAAATTCACTTTAAAGTGGCATGTTAACTTGTTTGTGGGATAATTTTGGAGATCCCAGTATTTCTTGTGTTATTCAAGCATCTTCTGCCTTTATTATTAACTCTGAATTTTTCTATGTGACTTTATGCTGATTATGTGACTTCTCTGAGTCTCACTTTCCTTATCAATAAAATTTAAGTATTTTACCTTGCTATTATATGCCTATATACACATGTATAAATGTGTATTTATATATGCATATGTATGTATATGCATACAAGTAGATAGATATGTGGGTATATGGGTATATACATGTTCACTGTGTATATTTATATTTCAATGCATCTCTATTTCTACATCACGTATATAAATAATCTATCTAATCAGGGTTGTACTAAGGGTCATCTGAGATAATGTAAATGAAAGCATTTTTTAATTGGAGAAAGATCTATGAAATGTACAGAGTGGAGGTTTGTACCTTCAGAAGTGCCATGATTTTCTCAGCACAAGCTTCCTCAATTCTAGGAATTTTAATGGACTTTATAATAAACTCAGTAGTTCAATGAGAAGATATGACCATTGCAAAGGCCATTGTGACCTGATAAGGGGTGGCTTATGTCTGGTACTAGGGGAATGATTGTCTCCCGCTTCTTTGTATTGGTGATACCACATCCAGAGAATCATAGTGTCTTTTAGAAACTACATTTCTGTAGGAAGGTGTTTTCATTTCTGGAGAAGACCAACCAGGATTTAACTCACCATCATGCCAGCTGAGGATGAGCTAGAGGATTTGGGATGGTTTAACATGTAAAAGAGAAAATGCACGGAGGGAATATAATAGTAATTTTCAAGTATTTGAAAACAAATTTGACTAGATCATTCTGACTCCAGAGGGAAGAAATGGGGGGAGTGGATACAAGTGGTAAAGAGAATAAAACAAGTTTGATGTTGGGGAGGGAGGTGCTAACAATCAGATCTGGGCATGAGGAGATTGGGCTGCCTTAAGGTAATAGGTTTTCTCACACTGCAGGTCTGTAAGTGAAGCTTGAAAATAAGTTTTGCAGGTTTTTGTTGGAATTCTTTTCTGAGTATGGCATGGATTACCTGGCCTTTGAATTATCTTCCACCTCTAAAATATGTGATTCTACAGTATGGGTATACATGCATAAGCATATACAAGTATATATGTGTATATGCATACATGGATTTATACATGGGGAAACATCTATTAACAATAACAATAATAGCTAGCATTTAAATAGTATTTTAAGGTTTTTTATAGTACTTTACAAGTATCTCAGCTGATCTTCCCAACAACCCCAGGAAGTAGGTACTAGTTTTACCCCCATTTTATAGGTGAGAAAACTGTAGCAAAAGGAGGTTAATTGACTCACCCAGGGTCACATAGTTCATAAATATCTGGACCCAGCTCTGTACTCTAGGCTTCCTGACTTCAGGGCCAGTGCTCTATGCACTATGGTGCCACTTACTAGCCTCCTATATTGGTATCTGTGTATCTATAAACATGTGTTATCAGAGGTGGCATACTGCTGATCCCTAGGCATACTTTTGGGACATTTTTTATCTCCCTTTTATTCCAAATTTAAAGGAAACCTCTGCTTTTCCATATTTGTGATGAATTTCTACTTCCTTCATAGTCTTATCAGAACTAGGGGAGCATGCTATGAGAAATAGGAGAAGGAGCACTAGAATGGAAGTTGGAGAAGATGGTGTGGATTCCTGTCTTTGCCCCTTGTGCAAGTTAATGAACCTCACTGAGCCTCAATTGCATCTTCCATGAAATGGGGGTATTGGATTAGATAAATTCCAATGTCTTTTCCATTTCTACATCTATAATCCTATAATTCTATGCTCTTCATATTCTAAGAATCTGGCATCAGTCAAGCCAAGGGAAGAGAAATAGGAGGGGATAAGTATTTATACAGCACCTACCATGTGCTAGAAACTTAGATTTTAAAATATTATCTCATCTTATCCTCACAATAATACTTGGTGGTAGGTATTATTATTTTCCTTATTTTATTTTTGAGTAAACTGAAGAGGGAAGAGGTTAAGTGACTTTTCCAGAATCACACAACTGATAACTAAACTATCTGAGGCCAAATTTGAACTCAGGCCTTCCTGACTCAAGGCCAATTTTTATCCCCTGTATTACCAGCTAAATATTGAAAGTTTACTGAAAAGACCTTTAAAGCTCTGACATATTGAACATGTCCCTGAAGTCTAACTTCTTGGCTTCATTAGAGACTTCTCCCACAGAAGTTCTGACCTTTGATCCCATCTTCAGGTCTCCCTGGTAATGCTCACCTTCTTCCTCTACCCCTGAAGCATCCAGAAACCATGTATTGATAGCTGAAGTATTGACAAGAGAGATGAATGAATTGAAAACTTGGATTTATTGCTTTTTTCTCCTGAATCAAGGGTGTTTCCAAAATTCTTGTCTAGAATAATGAGGGAGCTTCAAACATTTTATTGAGATAACACTGGAAAAGGAAAATCCAATGGCGCCTTTGACATTGGTTCCTAGGATCAGGTCCTTTGTCAAGATCAAATGCTGTGTAGCTGAGGGCATCAGAGCACAGACCCTTTCCAGCCAGATTGGATGTCATGGTCTATTTACATCAGAGTTTCCATCACAAACTACACTGTTGAGATGTAAAATATCTGACTTCCCTTCCATGAATGACTCTGCCCTCTGCAGCCTTCAGATGCTGAGTCACTATGATTCAGGGACAGAGAGAGGGAAAGAAAAAGAAGAAAAAGGGACAGGCATACAGACAAGAGAACGGTGAATGAGAGACTGTGCATTTGCATTTCTTTGTCTCCCTAGCATTTAGAAATGTGCTTGGAACTGAGAATCATCAAACAATGGGATTATTTCAAAAGAAATTGTGCCATCCTGTGAGGAAAGGTTTACCTGAAGATGGGCTTTTCAGGTTTATAAGAAAATTCCATGTATCAGTATTTTACAAATAAAGCTTCTTGAGGGAATGTATCCTATCTTCTTATGAGTTCCAAACCATGCCAGATATATTATGAGCTTCTATGCAAATTATTCTGTGAGAAGTGATGAAATCTGCTGTAGACACCCTGGAACTCCAGATGAACTTTGTTACCCTTTTGTCTAGGAGTATGGCAGTAGAAGGCACAAAAATAGTGATTTGAAATAGTAAGGTAGCCTGGGACATTTGTAGGAAGAATATAGGGACTCACATTTGCATCCATAGTATATGATTAATAAGTGATTTCAATTCATCAATGTCCCTTGATGAGGAATTCATCAGTTCCTAATACCAAAGAACAGCTGAATAAAATTCTGATCTCTTCCAAACCATCCCCTGTCCCTTTAACTCACTGGGACTCTTGGCCAGAGGTATGTTTAGGGAATTTTATGCTTGTGACATGTATCACAATCCTAGTGTCAGAAAAGTGATACAAAATGGGTTCTCAGATGAGGGGAAGTTAAGCGGAGGGGTAGGAAGAGTCACTCACTATAGTTTGCCACTCAGCAGATATATAGTTAACAAATCATCCTTGCTAACTGGGGGCTAAAAGCTACCATTCCTATGCTACTGAACGTATACAGGTACCACTAGTACCCTCTAAATTTGGCACCCTGAGATTAAGCCCTAGTCACTGCCATTAGTTACAGATCTATTCTAGGCCCATGAGAAATCCCATGGGTCACTGCTTGCTTGTTCCCACTTCCTAACTGGATAGATATATGCTTGATCTGAGTTGGGAAGGGAGCTTGATGAGAACAAATGGGACATGGGAATGATCATTCTTTTCTCTATGTCTTCCTTCTTTTCTCTTCCACAGCTGGCGACTTGGGACTCAGAGAAAGGTCTGAATGGCAGCTTGCAGGAGAGACACACGGGCAGTCACCTCCATGGACTGACACTCAAAGTGGTGACTGTCTTGGTAGGATCATGTTCAGGAATCACAAGCTCCATACCATCTATTGCTAAATGTCCTTGTCCATTCTAACATCTTATCTCCTTATTAAACTAAGAATGCTACCTTGGAGGGGAGAGACTTGAATAATGGAGCTAGACAACTTTTTCAAAACTTGACTCCATATGAGCTATATCAGACATATTTCTACTTTCTACTTTCTTTCTACATATGCCTTCACCTCCATTCTGGCAGTAATGATGAAGATAGTCATATTTTCTTCCCCTGCCTAGAGGTTTACCTCTCTCCTCCTTCACCCAGTTACCTAAGCACATTCCATCAATGGAAACAATTCCTTGAGTTTATTCCTAGAAGGACTACATTAGATTTGGGGAATGTATGAGAAGGGAATAATGAGAAATGTTAGCATTCCATATAGTTACTCATAGAATCAACCAGTTCACAGTACACTATGAAAAATAAGAGAACATAGAATTATGGTTAATGCTCAGAGTCCCAAATCCTAGATCTTAATTCTAACCTTCTCATTGGCTCAGAATGTGATCTTAACGTAATGACTGACGTTCATTTCTCTAGACAACCTAGTATGTAGACTGCTCCTTTCTCCATGTTATCATAGTATGAGTTATCATACTTTGATAACTATGAGAAATGGCTTTCTTAAATTAAGTCCTACAAATTATAGGTAGATATCAAATCTGAAGACAGCACATATGTGAACACAATAACCTGTTAAGTCAATAATAAAATGTAGCATGCTATTAAGGCTATTTATGAAAAAGCCAAGGTTCAAACAAATCATTTTTAAAATTATTATTTTTTTAATCAATACATTCATTTTTGTCTGGCTTTCCTCCACACTAAATAAAATAAAAAGAAAATTCTTTATAATAAATACGAGTAATCACATAAAACCAATTCTTACATCGAAAAATTTCTCCATCTTTCTGGATCTTAAGTCTATCACTTTTCTCTCAAGAGACACATAGAATGTTTCCACAAAAGTACATATTCTTCTAGTCCTACAAGAATGGGCAGAGGCATAGCTATGGCCATATGTTTTCCTATGTAATAAATGTTTAGGACAACTATGAACAGACCTCAGATATCTGAACTCAAGATGATTATTCCATTGCTTATGGGCTGGGTTTCACCTACACCAACCTCCTAGAGATCCACAAATATAGCCATTGGACAGAGGTCTGATATCTCTAGAATATCGTCCCCCCCAAAATTACTATTATTTTCATAATTATTCTTTAATTATGTTAAAGTCAATTCTCCATGAATATTTTATGTAGCCTCAGTCCCAAACTAGCAAGCATTACCATCCTTACTACCCAATTGCATTCTTTGAAAATAAGTGGCTTTAATATTAGCTTAAACATTGTATTTTTCTCAGGAAGAACCTTTTGTGATGGTGGCAGAGAATATACTTGGACAGCCCAAGCGCTACAAAGGCTTCTCCATTGATGTCCTAGATGCCCTGGCCAAGTCCCTGGGATTCAAGTATGAGATTTATCAAGCTCCTGATGGCAAATATGGTCACCAACTCCATAATACCTCCTGGAATGGAATGATTGGGGAGCTCATCAATAAGGTAGGTCTGCTAAAAGAGCACTGAAGTGAAGAAATGAGGCCCATTTGGCCTTTGCACAACACTTGTAATCTATCCCTTATTGAGTTACAAAGGAAGAACATGAACCAGGTGTACTGTATATTGGCTGTAGTAGAAAAATGATAGTGGGGTGAAAGAGGAGTTACCCCTCTATAAAGCATAATTCCCTGTGTGATACATTAACTTGGGTATAAAGCAGAAGATTGAAGCCACAATCACTTGTCTGTAGAATAGCCTAATATCCATTTTAGGATATGTGTCATCAAAGAGAGCTTATTTTCTTGTCCTTAGGAAAACTTTGCATCTGAAAAATGCTTACACAAGTACAGAGTTATTTCGTATCCCTTCTGTCACCGAGAAGGGATGTTTAGAAGTGGAAATACAGTATTATCAAATTCTTGTAAATATACCAGTGTCATTTGGAAGGATACACATAGTAATCTGCCAAAACTCATGTATTTTTATCCAGTTCCTTGTTTATCAAGCACTCTGGTGCAGTCAATAATGAAGATAAAGCCCTGATATGAGTGTCTTTCCATTTCCTAGATGGAACTGAATTATTGATCCTGGCACTGAGTCCCCCTGGGACTGAGCATCCTAAACAATTTAGGGCATGATGACCCTTCAAATCTGGAGGTTTAAGATCCAACTTAGGGGAAGCCAGCTTTTTATCTTTTGACAAACAATTGGCCTCTATCACACAGAAAGACATCATTGACTCTAGAGGGTTAGTACTAGGACTGTATCAGCTGTTAATTATTTCATCCTGTCTCTGTTTCTATTCTAAAAGAGCCTAAAGTGAATTACTCTATGTAGTGCCACACCCATGTTTATGCTTAGTTCTCCTTCACTAAATCTTATCACTTGCCTTTCCTTCCCCTGCCTCTTCCCCCAGGAAGTCTGTCTTAGAAAAAAGAATCACAGGACTGGCCTATCACTCTCCAAGATGATTTTAGTGTCACTGGTCATTAACTGGCATCTAAATGTAGAGGATCTACAGTGTGCTGCATGCCTTGCCAGAACCTATAGATAATGGAAGAAGAGAAAGCAGAGTCTCTAACCTTGAGTCTTGGCAGTGATTGGTGAACAAGACTAAGTTACAGTAAAAAAAAATTAATAAATGTGACTCAAGAGTGTGCAGTGTAGGTGTTGAGGCCATGTTATTTAATGGATTGAGTGCTGGGTTTAGAGTCAGGAACTCTTGGATTCAGATCCCATACTTGTCACTTACTAATTATATAACTCTAAACAAGTAATATGATCTTCTGGTAACTTAGACAACAAGGAAGGATAGGGTACTCAAAAGAGCACTGGACTTGGAATCAGAGGGTAGGATTAAAATTGTTCTGTCATTGTGTTAACCTTGAATAGATTAATTAACTTCTTCAATTGTCAGTTTTAACCATCTGTAAAAACAGCAAATTGAATTTCATGACCTCAAATATCCCTTCTAGCTTTAATCTATGATCCCATGATTCATGAAAGGGTATAATTTGTGATGTGTAGAAAGGTACTATCACACTCGGAGTACTCCACTCTGGCTGAAATCAGAGCATCTTTGTCTAGTCACATAATTATGGGGTGTAGACAGTAAGTACTGAAGTAGTTTATAGGACAGAAAGTGCATCATGGGCTAGAGTCCTCAAGGAAGAAGGAAAGAAAACATTTCTTTAGTACCTACCATGTGCCAGGCACTATGGTAAGTACTTTTAACAATAGTTGTCTCATTTAATCTTCACAGCAAGGGAGGAAAGGCAGATAAGGCCAACAGATTTGAGCAAATCATATTTAACACACATTCCTGAAGCACCTAATATTTGTCAAGTACTGTGCTGTGTTCAGGGGACACATGGGGAAAATGAAAGGAAAAAAGGAAGAAAGAAAGAAAGAAAGAAAGAAAGAAAGAAAGAAAGAAAGAAAGAAAGAAAGAAAGAAAGAAAGAAAGAAAGAAAGAAAGAAAGGAAGAAAGGAAGGAAGGAAGGAAGGAAGGAAGGAAGGAAGGAAGGAAGGAAGGAAGGAAGGAAGGAAGGAAGAAAGAAAGGAAGAAAGGAAGGAAGGAAGGAAGGAAGGAAGGAAGGAAGGAAGGAAGGAAGAAAGAAAGAAAGAAAGAAAGAAAGAAAGAAAGAAAGAAAGAAAGAAAGAAAGAAAGGAAGAAAGGAAGAAAGAAAGGAAGAAAGAAAGAAAGAGAGAAGAAGGAAGAGAAGGAGGGAAGAAGGAAGGGAAGGAAGGAGGAAGAAGGAAAGAAAAAGAGAAAGAAAAGCCTGTTTTTCCTCGGGTCTTAACTTTCTTGTTTCTTCTTTCTCCCATTGATCTAATGCTTCTGTACCACATGACTAATGTGAAAATAGGTTTAATATGAATGTATATGTAGAGTGTATATCAAATTATATACCATTGTGGTATGGGAGGGAGAGATGGGGAGAAAATTTGGAACTCAAAATGTTATTGAAGTGAATGTTGAAAACTAGTTTATATGGTATAATATTTATATAATTCAAAAAAGAAATATGAGCTAAAAAGAGTCTTAATCTTCTGTAGAGATAATTATATACATTGATCTAGCTATTTGTAATTTACAAAGGATTTTCTTTTTACTAACCCTGGGATATAAGTACAGTTACTATTATACCCATCATAAAGATGAAGAAAACTGATTCTCAGAGGTTAAGTGATTCATCTAAGGTGACACAACTAGTAAGTGCTTGAGGCAGGATCTGAACCAGGTCTTCTGATACCAAACCCTACATTGGAAGATCGAAGGCAAACAGGAAGGGATAAATGTTTTTAGGGGAAACAAAATGGAGATGGAAAAAAAATGCTTGTAGTGGAGTTAAGTGGAAACCATACAATGACAATTGCCAAATAATGTGGTTGTTATTGTCTCCTGGAAAGGAGTGGACTCCTTGCTCAGCAGAAGTTGTCCAGGGAAGTCTAGGTGACATTTTATCTGAGATGGTGTAGAGGAAGGTTTTCATTACTTTATAGGTTGTGCTGTCTGACCTCTGAAGTTCTTTTCAAGTCTGAGATTCTGTGATTTTTATGAACTAAATCTGGGGTTATATTAAAAAATATATATTTAGTGTTTCTAAAGGAATGAGGAGGTTGGAAAGATGAGGAAAAGACCAGAGCTGACTTGTATGCAGTCAAGTCTGGTATTAAAATTTTCCCCAGAGATGATTAATCTACCATATATAAGGGATGTGGCAGACTGAACAGTAGAGAATAGTGTTAATCAGGTCACAGTCAACAATTTGACCCTTTGTGTGGCTCCATTTGCAGATCATACCCCTAACTATAGCCATCAGTTTCACATACTCATATCTACGGTCTCAAGGGAACAAGGGAGAACATGGATGATTTGGTGGATACCAGGTCCCTATGGAAGTGGGAAGGTGGTGTGATTTATGAACAAAACAATACAGAACAAATACATCTTGGAGGACAGGAGGCTCTGATGATGAACTGTGGGCATCTTCCCTTTATGTGAAAATAGACTCTTTCTTTCCATTAACCACAGGGGCCTTCAGGAGCAGACAAGATATTTAACTGGTTGACTTTTTGTTTCAGAGAGCAGACATGGCCATCTCGGCCATCACCATCACACCAGAACGGGAGAGTGTTGTAGACTTCAGCAAACGGTACATGGATTACTCAGTGGGGATTCTCATCAAGAAGCCGGAAGAGAAAATCAACATTTTCTCTCTCTTTGCTCCTTTTGACTTTGCTGTTTGGGCCTGCATTGCAGCAGCCATCCCTGTGGTTGGTGTCTTAATATTTGTGTTGAACAGGATACAGGCCGTCAGGTTGCAGAACTCTTCACAGTCTAGTCCATCAGCATCCTCCACCCTTCACAGCGCCATATGGATTGTTTATGGAGCCTTTGTACAGCAAGGTATGTTGTAGATCCTTGTTCAGTACCCCTTCCCTATGGTCCTTGGAGATTTTTGGTAAGGGCCCAAAGACTTATTTAAGAACAAACAAACAAAACAAAATTTTTAAAATAATGTATCCTGCTTGTTCATTGGTAAGGACCTATAGAATTATTTCAATCTCAGTGATGCCTAGAGATGAATAAAATAATGCCAGGCCTGCCTTTTCATTCTACTTCTCCACTTTAATTAAAATTAACTTGGAAAGTTCGGGTTTGCTGTCACTTTTTTATTTGATTTTACCTTGGATGGATCATTTTGCATAGAATGTTGTCAAATAAAAACTGACTTTCTGCTTAATTTAAAACTATTAATGTTGAAGGAAAAACACTGAGATTATTTAGAAAGAATCCAAACAGAGCCCAAGCATTCCAGACATTTAGAGCTTTTTGGGTAGTATTCAGTGATGTTATGGGATTGTCAAATTTTGGCCGGAAACTACAAATTCACACAGCTCCTAATGTGATTTTTGGCTCTGATTCTTGCCTCAGCAAAGACCTGGTGGGCTGAAGAAAAGCAATGTGCCCCTGAGAGCATTCTTAAGCAACCACCTAAGGGACTTGGGAGACATGATGGGACTCACAGGGGCAGCCTTTGACTAAAAGTCAAACATAATAGTTCCAGAACATTCTAAAAAGATTCATCAAGGGAAACTAGGATATTAATAAAAAACATGACATGGTGCATCATGTCATCATGGTTTTGAAGGTTGAAAAGAAAAAGCACATGGATTCATTGGTGGGAGTTAATATTATATTTATACATTTTTCCTGAATATGAAATGTAAATTGGAAATTGGAAACATCCCAAATCATAGCTTGCGGCCTTGTAGGTTTTGTACCACAGAGGAATAATGCATAAGATTATCAATGAAATCATTTTTAAAAATCCAAGGAATCTGCTTTAAGTTTTGACAAGTTCTGTGTTACTTGGCCGTTGATACTGGCATGACTGTGTCTTAGGGCCTTCACAGTGGATCCCTGAGTTTTCAGTGGCTTCCATGGATTCATGACTGTCTTTTTAGTTGTTTTCTTACTTCAATAAGGGCAAAATGAGCAAAAAGTAACAAGGCCTGTGATTGATGGCAATGAGGAGAGTGTTGGTGATACATGAATGGTCATTGGGAAAACGATCCTTTCACAGTCTTTGCTTCTTTCAGGTGGAGAATCACCCACAAACTCCATGGCCATGCGCATTGTGATGGGGAGCTGGTGGCTTTTCACCTTGATTGTCTGTTCATCTTACACAGCAAACCTCGCTGCCTTCCTCACAGTGTCACGGATGGATAACCCAATAAGGTAAGAAAGACCTTGCTTCATTCAGTACTAGGGCTCAGGGATGTAAGTTAAAAAAGCATCAAGTGAATATGTATATACATTCTGAGCCATGAATTCTCTTGATTAAAGGCCCCTGAATACTCCTTGTTTTATTATTATTGGCATTGTTAATATTATCATCATCATCATCTCCCTATTATGTTCATGCTCATTCAAAAAGTGGGAAAAATCATTGGGAGGAAACTTCTAAAGAGAGGAAAATCCTTTTCAGATGGGTATCTTGTGACTTGTGGCCCTGGGAGCCATTTTCTCACTTTCAAATATACAAACCAAATTCACTTCTGGAATTAGTCTTTCCTTACTCAACTAGGTTGGATCCTTACTGGACTCAGCTACTTCTATGACTGACTCCAATTGACTTTGTTACTGGCTTTAGCTTCTGAGTTGATATCTGATGACATCTTTCACCTTTCAAAGCTCACAAGTTTCCAACTCAGTCAATTCTGTCTCCAGATAATACTCTTTTAAATTACCTGAAATTAGGAAAAAATAAACACACACACACACACACACACACACACACACTACTCCAAGTGCTTGGGCTGGTATCTGGGGAATGGAGAAAAAGCATCCAGCTCCCTTCCCCCTCCCCAACAGGTGACTAACAGCAGTTCTTCCAGGCAGGGATAAAAAGTAATCTAAAGTCAGTTGGAGGGGCGGAGCCAAGATGGCGGAGTGAAAGCAATGACTCACCTAAGCTCCTGGACAAACTCCTCTGGATATCTCTGAAAGGAGAATCTGACCAGACTTTGGAGGTCTAGAATCCAGTGGGTGACAGACTTTGACAGATTCGGAGCCCAGGTTGGACTGGAAGGTCCACGGGAAGGATCTGTTCCGCAGGGGTAAGCCCCCAGCGCACAGCGCAGCGTGGTCAGCGCAGCAGGGCGGAAGGGACCTGAGAAGCCCGAGAGTGGCAGGCGAAACCAGTGGAGCAGGAGACAAGCCAAACTGAGCCAGTGAGAGCTGCTGAGCGCCAGATATCAGCGCAGCAGCCCTTGAAACCTTCAGCCTGAAGACTAAACTTCAGTAAGTCACCTACTGGAACTTCCGGGAGCTAGGATGGCGGAGTGATCAGTAAATGCTCTCTCCTCCCCCCTGATGATCGTGAAAGAACCATAAAATTCTTCCCCAGATAAATCCTGGATCAGCGGGAACAGCAGAAGGGGGCAAATAGTCTCATAACACCAGAGGCTAGAAAAATAGCAAAGGGGGATTCTTCCTACTGTGGCGGAGGTGATCTGGAAGGACAGACGACCCAGGGCAGAGAAAATTCGCATTGAGACCCAGGCAAGCCTCAGAGCCGGGAGACAAGCCCCAGGAGGGGTGGGAACAAGCATTAGCTTCTAGGCGTGCCCCAGCCCTCCAGGGGAAAAGGGAAGACAATAGGGAAGCTGGGATCACCATCCCCTGACCTTGCCTTTGCCTCAGGTCAGCTGAGAAGATCTCCTGAGACCAGACCACCCCTCCCACACACCTAACAAGCTAACCCCAGGGTTGATCTGGGAAACAAAAAAAAAAAGCCTGCTTTTAGCCTAGACACACATCAGCTCAACTTAAAGATCTGTACCTTCTGACTGAAAGAACCAGAAGCTACAACACTCAGCCAACATCATGAATCAGAAAAAGCAGACAAAAAGTTAAAAAGCCATAGAATCTTTCTATGGGGATAAGGACCAAAACACAAACACCAAAGAGGTCAGAGCTGAGACTGTACTTCCATCTGAAACCTCAGATGGGACTATGAATTTCTCGCAAGCACAACTAGATTACCTGGAACATCTGAAGAAGGATATAAAAGAAAAACTGGCCAATGATTTTAAAATTATAAAAAAAAGAATTCACTGATGAGAACATCACTCTGAAAAGGGAAATTGAACAAATGGAAAAGGAAGTTCAAAAATTAACTAGAGAGAATAATTCCCTAAAAGGAAGAGGTAATCAAATGGAAAAGGAAACCCAAAACCTCATTGGGAAAATTGATCAGATGGAAAAGGAAACCCAAAACCTAACTGGGAAAATTGGTCGAATGGAAAAAGAGGTACAAAAATTAAATGGAGAAAATAGCTCCTTAAAGGGAAAAATTGGTCAGATGGAAAAGGAGATGCAAAAGCTAACTGAAGAAAACAATACGATGAAGATTAGAATTGGGCAAGTAGAAACTAATGACTAAATGAGGCAACAAGAATCAGTCAAACAAAATCTAAAGAAGGAAAAGATAGAAGAAAATGTAAAATATTTAATTGGAAAAACAACTGACCTGGAAAATAGATCCAGGAGAGAAAATCTAAGAATTATTGGCCTGCCAGAAACCCATGATGAAGAAAAGAGTCTGGACAATATTTTCCAGGAAATCATCAAGGAAAACTGCCCAGAAGTACTAGACTCAGAGGGCAAAATAGTCATCGAAAGAATCCACCGTTCCCCTCCCGAAAGGGATCCCAAACTCAAAACCCCAAGAAATATCGTTGCCAAATTCCAGAGCTATCAAGTGAAGGAGAAAATACTACAAGCAGCCAGAAAGAAACAATTCAAATATCAAGGACACACAGTCAGGATCACACAGGACCTTGCAGCTTCTACATTAAAAGATCGAAAGAATTGGAACCCAATATTCTGTAAGGCAAAGGAGTTGGGACTTCAACCAAGGATCAACTACCTAGCAAAGTTCAGCATAAAATTTCAGGCAAGGAGAAAGTCATTCAACGAAATAAGGGATTTCCAGAGCTACCTGACCAAAACACCAGAACTCAATAGACAATTTGATCTTCAAATGCAGGTCTCCAGAGAATCATAAAAAGGTAAACAGAGGGGAAAAAACAAAAACAAAAACTTGCTACTCAATTAGGGCAAACTGTTTACCTCCCTATAAGGGAAGATGAAACCTGTTAATCTTGAGAACTGTGCAGCTATTATGATAAAAGGGATATATGTAGAGGGAACGGGCATAAAGTAAATGATGTCATGTCAAAAATATGATTTAAGTATGAGAAGGGATTGTAATAGGAGGTGTGAAAAGGGGGAAGCAGAAAATGGCAAATTATATCACAGGAAGAAGTACAAAACTATAGTAGAGGGAAGGAGGGGAGGGAGATGAGCATTGTTTGAGAGGTACTCTCATCTGATTTGTTCAAAGGAGGGAACAATAATCTTAAGTAGATAATCCTAACTAGCTCTATAGGTAGTAGGAGGGGAAGGGGGAAGAAAGGGGAGGGTGGCTGAAAGGGAGGAAAGAAGCAATAAGAGTAAAGGGGAGTAAAAGGGAGGGGGGCTAAAAGAAGGAGGGGAAGGCTGCAGGAGGAGGGGGAGAAAAGTGAGTACTATTGAGGAGGGGAAGGGAGACAGGAGAGCTAAAAGCACAAATGGTGGGAAAGAGGTTGGAGGGAAATACACAGATTGTAATCATAACTGTGAATGTGAATGGAATGAACTCTCCCATAAAACGGAGATGGACAGCAGAATGGATTAAAAGCCATAATCCAACAATATGCTGCTTACAAGAAACACATTTGAAACGGGGAGATACACATAGGATAAAGGTCAAAGGATGGAGCAGAATATATTGTGCTTCAGCTCATGTAAGAAAGACAGGAGTAGCAATCCTAATCTCAGACAAAGCAAAAGCAAAAATAAATCTAATCAAAAGGGATAAGGATGGAAACTATATGCTGCTAAAAGGCACCATAGACAAAGAAGCAATATCATTACTAAACATGTATGCTCCAAGTGGGATAGCATTCAGATTCTTAGAGGAGAGGTTGGGGGAGTTGAAGGAAGAAATTGATAGCAAAACTATACTAGTGGGGGACCTCAACCTCCCCCTCTCTGAACTCGATAAATCCAACCTCAAAATAAACAAGAAGGAGGTTAAGGAGGTAAATAAAACTCTGGATAAGGTAGGTATGATAGATCTTTGGAGAAAATTAAATGGGAATAGAAAGGAATATACCTTTTTCTCAGCGGTACATGGAACATTTACAAAAAATGACCATGTACTAGGACATAAAAATCTCACAATCCAGTGCAGAAAGGTAGAGATAATCAATGCATCCTTTTCAGATCATAATGAATTAAAAATTACATGTAATAAAAGGCCATGGAAAGAGAAACCAAAAATCAATTGGAAACTAAATAATCTAATTCTAAAGAAGGGTTGGGTTAAAGAAAAAATCATAGAAACAATCAACAATTTCATTCAAGAGAATGACAATAGTGAGACAACATACCAAAACTTATGGGATACTGCAAAAGCAGTTATTAGGGGAAGTTTTATATCTCTGAATGCTTACATAAATAAAATAGAGAAAGAGGAGATCAATGACTTAGGCTTGCAGTTGAAAAAGCTAGAAAAAGAACAAATGGAAAATCCCCAAGTAAATACCAAATTAGAAATACTGAAAACCAAAGGAGAGATTAATAAAATTGAAATTAAGAAAACTATTGAATTAATAAATAAAACCAATAGTTGGTTTTATGAAAAAACTAATAAAATTGATAAACCTTTGGTCAATCTGATTAAAAAAAAGAAAGAAGAAAACCAAATTACTAATATTAAAAATGAAAGGGGTGAACTCACCTCCAATGAGGAGGAAATTAAAACAATAATTAGAAACTACTTTGCCCAACTTTATGCCCACAAATTCGATAATCTAAACGAGATGGATGAATATTTTAAAAAATACAAATTGCCCAGATTAACAGAAGAGGAAGTTGAATACTTAAACAACCCCATCTCAGAAAAAGAAATTGAACAAGCCATCAATGAACTCCCTAGGAAAAAATCTCCAGGGCCAGATGGATTCACAAGTGAATTCTATGAAACATTTAAAGAACAGTTAATTCCAATACTACATAGACTATTTTTGAAAATTGGGGAAGAAGGAGTCCTCCCAAATTCTTTCTATGATACAAATATGGTTTTGATACCCAAACCAGGAAGAGACAAAACAGAGAAAGAAAATTATAGACCAATTTCCCTAATGAATATAGATGCAAAAATTTTAAATAAGATTTTAGCAAAACGAATACAGCATCTTATCATGAGATTAATGCATTATGATCAGGTAGGATTCATACCAGGACTACAGGGCTGGTTCAATATTAGGAAAACTATTAGCATTATCAATCACATCAACAACAAAGCTAACAAAAACCACATGATTATCTCAATAGATTCAGAAAAAGCTTTTGAAAAAATACAACACCCATTCCTACTAAAAACACCGGAGAACGTAGGAATAAAGGGTACTTTCCATAAAATAATAAGCAGTATCTATCTAAAACCTTCAGCAGGCATTATATGCAATGGGGATAAGCTAGATGCATTCCCAATAAGATCAGGGGTGAAACAAGGCTGTCCATTATCACCACTATTATTCAATATGGTACTAGAAATGTTAGCTGTAGCAATTAGACAAGATAAAGATATTGAAGGAATAAGAATAGCCAAAGAAGAAACTAAGTTATCACTCTTTGCAGATGATATGATGATTTACCTAGAGAATCCCAGAGATTCAAGTAAAAAATTACTTGAATTAATAAACAGCTTTGGCAAAGTTGCAGGTTACAAAATAAACCCACACAAATCTTCTGCGTTCCTATATACTAGCAACAAAGTCCAACAGCAAGAGATAGAAAGAGAAATCCCATTTAAAGTTAGGGTAGACAGTATAAAATACTTAGGAGTCTACCTGCCAAAACAAACCCAGGGATTATATGAACACAATTACAAGACACTTTTTGCACAAATAAAGTCAGATTTAAGTAAGTGGAAAAACATTAGTTGCTCATGGGTAGGCCGTGCTAATATAATAAAAATGACAATTCTACCTAAATTAATATACTTATTTAGTGCCATACCAATTAAACTATCAGACAATTACTTTCTAGAGCTGGATAAAATAATATCAAAATTCATTTGGAAAAACAAAAGGTCCAGAATATCAAAGGGACTAATGAAAAGAAATGCTTGGGAAGGTGGCCTAGCGCTACCAGACCTCAAACTGTACTATAAGGCAGCAATTATCAAAACCACTTGGTATTGGCTAAGAAACAGAGAGGTAGACAAGTGGAATAGACTTGGCACTCAAGATGCAGTAGGCAAGGAATATAGCAACCTTCTGTTGGATAAACCCAAGGACCCCAGCTTCTGGGATAAGAACTCATTGTTTGACAAAAATTGCTGGGAAAACTGGATAACAGTGTGGCGGAAATCAGGCATAGACCCATACCTGACACCGTACACAAGAATAAAGTCCAAATGGGTACATGATTTAGGTATAAAGATTGATACCATGAATAAACTGGAGAAGCAAGGAATAGTGTATTTATCAGATCTATGGAGAAGGGAAGAATTCTTTACTAAAGGAGAGATAGAAAGCATTATGAAATGCAAAATGGATAACTTTGATTACATTAAACTGAGAAGTTTTTGCACAACCAAACCCAATGCAACCAAAATCCGGAGGGATGTAGTAAATTGGGAAAGAATTTTTTACAGCTAAGCTCGGGGATAAAGGCCTCATTTCTAGAATATATAGAGAACCGACCCAAATGTATAATCATACAAGTCATTCCCCAATTGATAAATGGTCAAAGGATATGAACAGGCAATTTTCAGTAGAAGAAATTAAAGCTATCTATAATCATATGAAAAAATGCTCTAAATCACTATTGATTAGAGAGATGCAAATCAAAACAACTCTGAGGTACCACATCACACCTATAAGATTGGCAAACATGACAGAACAAGAAAATGATAAATGCTGGAGAGGATGTGGGAGAGTTGGAACACTAATTCATTGTTGGTGGAGCTGCAAGCGCATCCAACCATTCTGGAGAGCAATTTGGAACTATGCCCAAAGGGCTACAAAAATGTGCATACCCTTTGACCCAGCAGTATCGCTACTAGGACTATATCCCCAAGAGATCATAAAAATGGGAAAGGGTCCCACATGTACAAAAATATTTATAGCAGCACTCTATGTAGTTGCCAAAAACTGGAAGTCAAGGGGATGTCCATCAATTGGGGAATGGCTGAATAAATTATGGTATATGAATGTAATGGAGTATTATTGTGCCATAAAAATGATGAACAAGAAGACTTCAGAGAGGCCTGGAAGGACTTATATGACCTGATGCTGAGTGAAAGGAGCTGAACCAGGAGAACTTTGTGCACAGCAACGACCACAGTGTGTGAGAGTTTTTTCTGGTAGACTTGGAATTTTGTAATAACGCAAAAACTTCTTATAAAAAAAAAAATCCCAAAGGTGGTTCTCAAGGCAAAATGCCTTCCACGCTCAGAGAAAGAAATATGGATGTCACTCACAAAATGTAGCAGATCATGTTTGTGTATGTCTATGTGTTTGTGTATCATGTTCTGATTTGTTATACGATTTCTTTCATTTATTTTAGTCTGACTACATAGCATGACTATAGTGAAAATGTACTCAATAGGAATGTATATGTAGAATCTATACAGAATTGTATGCAGTCGTAGGGAGGGAGGGGGGTAGTGGGGGATAGGTGGGGTGGGATAAAATCTCAATTGTGTGGCAGTGATTTTTAAACATTAAAAAAAAAAAAGATGGGAAGAAAAATAAGTAAAGTCAGTTGGAGGGGCATATTAATCCTTTTATATGGAAACTTATTTATGGCTCCATGCCCCCTGAGTCATCAGGCCTTGTGGCTCCAAAGTCATTTAGAAGGCTTTCTGGCACAACACAATACTAACCTCTAAGATACTGTGACTAAAACCAGTTTTCAAAGTTCCACATTGGCATGTATGTGCATGCCCCAAGGACTGGCACCTCAGAGATAAGTTACACATAAGTTCTTGCTTCAAGGATGAGAATTCTCCAAATCAATGAATTTATGGTTCCAGATTCATTTACACATTTATGTGTATGAGGAAGAGGTAGAAGAAGACAATCATTCATTAAGTGCCTGTTATGTGCTAGGAATTGTCAAAACTTTTACAAATATTACCTTATTTGTATCATTTCATCAAAGGACATAATACTTGAAAACACCCACATAGTATTTAATAGAGGTTGATTCCCTTCTCTTTCCCTATATGTGTATGTATGCATGTATATTTATCACTTGTGTGCATATACATATTTACACACATATGAATATATTTTATTGATATATCTGTGTATATGTACATGTATATGTATAAATAATTATATTTACATGAATACATATTTACTTAAATATGTACATATACTGTAAAAAACAGGGACCAAGACATAACTCCACAGTACTTAAATAGACTCTGTTGCTAAGGAGACAGGTGAGTCGTATAGTCACATATGACAATGTTGACTCCCTGAGTTCCCACCATCTGATCCTAGTATCCTGGGCTATCATCAGTTGTTTTACCTTTTGTCTTGTTGCTGGACTTTGATGACCCTGTAGGACATGGTGAAACTGATCATTTTGCATTGCTCTGTCTCATATAAGTCCAATTCACTTGCAAGTCAAGACCATCCTTGTGATGACATTGGTTTTCTGAGAATGAAAGATGAATGACAAGTGCTACAATAGATTGGCTTTCTTCCTAGAACTTGATTCCACTGGTGTCTTAGCCTTCTTCCCTGAAGAAGATAGAAGGAACTTAGAGCTAGAAGTAACCGTAGAAATCAGCTAGTTCACTCACTTCATTTTACAGAATAAGACAATGCTTTGCTAAAAATAAAATAAAAATGAAGTAAAAGGACAGAGATTTAAATTCAGTTGCTCTGACTCTGGATCCATTAGTTTCACCGTTAGACTACACAGCCTCCCAAAGTCTATTTCCCCTGCTGCTTCATGTTCTCAAACAGTATTGAAAATAAGGAAAGTCAAGTATGAATCTCTTAATTCCTTAACTCTGACCTTGAACAAGTGCAGCCATCTGGCTGCCTGCTCCAGCCTTCAGCCTCTGAGGAATAGATTCCTTAATTCCACCAGCAATCTATCTCTTTAATTCTCCTTATTTCCAAACCAAATGGGCCCCTCCCACTTCCAAGTCATCCTGTGGGCCAGGAATGGAACTTTTCCAGCAATGGAAGTATACTACTGGCTACTTCTGAACTGGGATCAAATTTAGCAAACTCAGGTACAAGGTATTGTGCTCAAAGTTGGAAAAATATGCAAAGCTGACATAAGATAGAGTCCTTACTATATCTAGGGGCTGAGTGGCACAGTGGACAGACTGCCATGTCTGGAATCAGGAAGACTTGCATTCAAATCCAGCCTCAGACATGTGTTACTTGTGTGACCCTGGGCAAGTCACTTAACTCTATGTACCTTGGTTTTCTTATCTGTAAAATGATCAGGAGAAGAAAATGGCAAACCACTCCAGTATCTGTACCAAGAAAACCCCACAAAGGATCACGAAGAGTCAGATATGACTGAGACGACTGAACAGCAACAACAAAGAATCTCTACGCTCATGCACAAAAAGCTATAACACACACACACAAAATACATGAAAATGGCATGGGAGGGATACAGTGTTATATGAGGCCAGAATGTGGGAGACGGTATTATTTTGAGATCTTGGAAGCTTCTAACAGAAAGAGAAGAAATGGGGTTCTCCTTTTTAGAAATTGTCTGTCAACACAAATGGCTAGTGATTTGGAGAGAGAGGCAAAAAATTACCAAAAGCTTTAGTAGTTGGGTAATGTTGTTCAAGTCATTTAACCCTTGGGGGTCTCAGTACATCTTCCTACATAACAGGACCAGATGATACCTGAGGTACTTCCAGTTCCATCTTCTGTGATCCAATATCAAAGAGGCAATTGATGTCTTATTAGGTATTGGCTTGTTTTGGTTTTGTTTTGTTAAGACTGATGCCTTAAGTTCTAGGTTGATGATTTCATCCCTATAGGGAGTGATTGGTAAGGGAATCCAAAACCATCAAATAATTAACTCACTTTTTTAAAGTGCTTATTGTATTCTAGGTACTTTATGAAGCACTGAGGATGTGAAAAAGAAGGAAAAAATGCATGTGTAATTATGTACAAGATACAGATATATAGAGGGTCACGTAAGACTGCCAGTCAGGGTACCAGCAAAGGAAATCTTTGAGCTGAGTCTTGAAGGATTCCAGGATCCTCCAAAGATAAGGTGGAGTTAAGGGAGCATTGCAGGTATGGTAGACATAGCCATCCCAGTATCAACTCTGAAATAACACACAAATTTGACAAAACTTAAATCAGACTGTCTGGAGTTTATAAAAGAAAAATACTTTGTTGATAATCTTATGCATTGTTCTATTGTAGTACAAAACTGTTGTAGCCCCAAAGGTACAGAAATGGGAAATAGAATGTTGAATGGGAGGATCGTTTGATATGGCTGTACCAAAGAAATGGAGGCAATGAATCTACATGCCTATTTTCAGTAATTTAGCTGAGTACTGGAAAAGAGGGAGAGAATGATGACTAACAGGGATAGTAGGATCTAGTGAGAGGTGTTCTTAATTATTATCATTTTTAAAAATTAAGTATGATGGAGACAAAGAGAAATTCAGTGTTAGAAGAAGAATGATAGTAGGGACAAACTGTTGGAGAAGATGGGAGGAGATGGGATCAAAGATCCATGCAGATGGATTCAACTTGGCAAGGAGGACCACTTTTTCATCTGGAAATTCCCATTAGGTATGCCTATCAGCTAGAAATCTGTAATTAGTCACCTTAAAAGAGTTGCTTGGGATACCAAGAGTTTAAAGGACTTGTGCCTGGTCCCACAGCTAGAATGTATTAGAGGATAGATTTGAACCCAGGTCATACAGCACTTTTATCCACTATGACATGCTAAATCAACTTTTCCCCCCTCTTTTAATGTATGAAAAACAGAATTTCTCTTTACCTTGCAGTGGAAACTGCAGGGGCTTTACTTGGGCCTGAGCTGTTGGCTCATTAATTTTAAAATATTATGGGGTATCGGGTCAAGGATCATAGAGACATATAGTTTCTCATTCTGAAGATGATTAAAGACTGAGCTGGGCTTGCTGACTTCACATTCACCTTGCACCCCTCTTGTCTGCAGTGAGAGATAAAAGCCTTACTTATCATGCTAGAAAATGTTTACACCGTGTTTTATCCTGTTCCTGGTTTGCCTAATGTTGATCGGGTACCATTTTATATTGGTTGAGGTTCCAGATGGAGATTTTTTTCACTTCTGTTCACCTTTTCTTTTTCATTTTTTCCATTCTCCCTATATCTCCCTTTCTGCTTTCTCCCTTTATTCACTAACTCTTGGAAAGAAAAAAAAATACAGGGAATCCCATCCAAATGTTATACAATATGGTTCTGTTTGGACTGCCAATGTTCATGAAATGTCACAGCTCCCATTCTCATTCTAATGTTAAAACATCCGTATAGCCCAGTGATATCTTAATTTCCTTTCTGCTTTCAAAGAGACATTGAGGCAAGCAAGAACTAGATATTTGGGAAGGCTGCGTTCAGCAAAAGGGTAAAAATGCCACCTAACCTAGTGGATGTTTGGCAGTGCACCAGTTCATCCGCTGGATCTGTATCATAGTTTCATGTAGCCTTGAGGAACATTAAGAAGTTAGATCACCAAACAATCCAAAAAGTACTTGTTTTTCTCTAAAAAACCTCATGAAGTAGAAATTGCACAATCTCCTAATAATCTGTGCTAGAGCAGAAAATTTCTCCTTATGGAATAAGTCCCCTTGCTACAGTTAGAGTGTAATTTTCACTCTGTCCTCAGTGGGTACAAAGACCATCTCTTCCACTTGCTCATTGCTGTTTATTTTAAAGCTCTGCAGAATTTACCCCCCTCATCTACTATAACCCTGTTTTTTTTTTCTTCTAGTCTAAATTTCTAGTCCTTTAGACTTTCTGTGAGGTCTTGTGTTCTGTGGGCAGAATGATGACAATTCTTTTTTATATATTCCTTCATAACTGGCAGGCTGTTTCCTATCCAACAACCCTATGAGAAGACTGGTACAAATATTATACATATTTGATAGATGAGAATATCAAGGCTCTGGGGGCTGGGATGTATGTGGATGAAGATATATGCCCAAAGTCACATGACTTAAAAATGCTAGAGCTAGTCTTATAATAATGGCTCCTATTTATGTTATACTTTGAGACATCCAAAGCTTTTATTTTGCACCATCACCTGTAACTAAATTACGTATTTGATAGTGCAAATATGCTTATGCCTATTTTACAGGTGAGAAATATAAGATGGTTAAACATTTGTCCAAGGTCACCCAGGTAGGTAGCAAGTAGCATAATGCCTGAAGCAAAATCCTCTGTCCTCCTTTCTCTTTAGGAAGTGGAGGTAAGAGAAGTCATCTCAGGCCATTTGTTGTTTATACCTTACTATCTTGAAGAATAGTTTTCTTCTTTTCATTAATTGATCAGTCAATAAGCTGTTCAATAATCCTAAATCAAACAATACCCCAAAGGTGCTTACTCTTTGTCTTGACTTTATGGACAAAAAAAAAAAAAGTGAGATGGGCAACCTAGAGTTAGACCTGGAAGATAAATCCCTACCTCTAATGATAAAGCAATGAAATAAGACAGGGATGGTATGATGAGAAGAGAGAACAAGGACAGTTACAACAGAAGAAAATGACTGATGTCCATACTCAAAATGAGCTGCCTAATGAATAGTGCAGAGTGTGCTAGCTTTATCTAAGTTTGAAACTCAGGAAGGGGCATGACTAACTGGTTGCACCAGCTTTCTTAGGTCCAGGGAGCATAGGGCAGCAGAAAAAAAAAAAAAGCAATTGGAGATTCCATGGAGATCCATGTCTACTCCCAGACAAACCTCATTATAAAAGATCTTTGAAATGAATAGAAATGGAAAGAAACAGGATTTCACATGAGCCAATGAGTATCATTGGCACTAAATGGCTGAGGAATACCGTCAATCATATAATAGGGGGTATAAAAAAAGATGCCTCCCTGCTTGTGTGGAGTCTCAGAATGGAATCAGGACCTCAAAGGTAGCAGCAAGGTACTTTAGAATTAAACTTGATGAACATGGAATAATTGAATAGTGACTTGGAAATGAGTTAGCAGAATGTGACTATATATTTAATTTTGCAATTCTACACAACAAAGAAAAGAAATACTGTACGTAGGGATCCCATTTAGAATTAATTTGAGTGGGAAGGGAAGGGAAAGGAAGACATGATTTCATTACCACAAAATTCTAAAAAGAAACATCTCTAGTGGTCCGGAAGCTTGAAAAGATGAAATTTTGGCTATACAACAGTAAGTAATCCCAAGGATGAAAGAAAAGATATCAAAGGAGATCAATGTGGAGCTCTCTGGTGAACTCAAATTTTAAGACCTTATGTATAAAAGATAAAGGAAAGAAATGAACAGATAAATGCACATATGTATATTATAATGTATATTATGTGTATATAAAGACAGAGAGCAACTGAGCTAGAGAAACAGAGACAGAGAGAGATGGAGACATGGAAAAAGGAGAAAGAGAAAGAGAAAAGAATTATCAGGAGAATTGGAATTAACAAAGTTTCTCTTAAAATTAATTTTTTGGACAAGACAGAGAGATGCAGTTTAGTTATAGCGATACAGTTTTATAGTTTGTTAAAAAAACTATACCTAAACAATATTAAAATTTTTAAATGTTTTATATGTTAGCATTTATACATTCTTATTTTATACATATTTAAGCATGTAAATATATGTTAAAATGAAATAATATTCTCTGTATACAGACTCATGACATACACACACACACAGATATGTAATAGACTGATAAAACCCCATAAGAATAGTACCTGGACAACTGAAAATTTTTGAACAAATAGAATAGATGTTCTTGGTATTCATAGACTCTCAAAGTTCTACAGAGAAATTCCAGGGCATTCATAAATTTGGATGGGAAAAAATACATAGTTATTTTCACTAATCTCTAACTGAAATTCCTCATTAATTTCGGTTGTAAATCACATATATATATATAGATAGATAGATTAGCTAGATAGATAAATAGATAAATACACACATATGTATATATATGCATGTGTGTGTGTTTGTGTGTGTGTGTGTATGTATTCTGAGAAGGAGTTCATCAGGAAGTCACCAGACTGCTGAAAGAATCTATGACAAAAAAAATTAAGAACCCTTAGTGTAGAATGAACTGTTTTTTTTTTTCCAGGAAAACACTGAAGACAGAATAAAAAAGCTATGTTTTTTAAGTTATTTTCAGAGCACTGATGTAAACCATTCAGGGATAAGTTCTTTGTTATGGAAGACAGTGTAATTCTATTAAGTGGCAGAAAGAATAACTATGAATGTTTCAGAATGTCAGGTGAAGTTTGAATTAACAAAGTTTCTCTTGAAATGATTTCTTGAGGCAAGACCGAGGGACCTAAATTGGGCATAGTTATGCAGCCTTCTAGCTTGTTGAACAATTTTACCCAAAGAATATTGATTCACATTGTATTTCAACTGGAGTAGGTCTCTAGTGGTATGTGAGAAAGTTAAGATTTCTTCATCATTTTTATTATTTACTTGAAAGACACAAAAGTCGTGACTATCCATTTGTACAGGATACAATATTGGGACAGAATTTTAGAAAAGATGAATAAAATTGAGGGGAAAATCTAGTTTAGGTAAATCCCAAACCTCCACGATAAAGCTTCACAGAGATAAGTGTTAAGTCCTGTTCTCAGCACCAAAGATGAATTGAATAAACTTCATAGTTGTTCATATGAAATGTCAAGAGATTTTAGCTGACCACACACTTAATTGATGGTTAATAATGTAAAATGACTGCTTTGCAATTTATTGGTATTATGTTCCATTAGTTAATAAAATTATACAAATCAGGGAAAGCAATAGTTATAGGATAATAGATTTGTAAAAATCTAGCTCTGATACCAAATAATCTCACTCATTTAACAGATGAGAAAACTGTAGGGAAGGGAAATTTAGTATTAAGCCCCAAGTCACACAGTTTTTAAGTGTTAGAGGCAGGATCTGAACCAGGTATTCTCGGGTCCAGAATCAGCACACTGTTTCCTGATATTATCCTCTCTATAGACTATACAATACTTGGAGTAGAGAGACTGCTTTAGAGTTTAATCTATTCTAGCTGGCTAAACACCCATTATCAAGTCTTAGTGATTCTTGGCAAATTATTTCCAGAATTTCTTGCCCTCTGATTCAGTCAGTGAAATAACACATTTCTCAAGCAGAGAAAAAAATAAGATTTTTGCTGTCAATGAGTTCATGTTCTAATAGGGGAGACAATATGTAAACAAACCACGCACATTAAGATCTATAGAGGATAAATGAAGGCTGTCTTAAAGGAGTACTAACTTTGAGAGTGGGAAAGGCCTTTTGCAGAAGGTAGGATTTGACCTGAATTTTAAAAGAATCCAGGGAATATATGAAACAAAAGTGGAGGGTAGGAAAGTCAATCTCTGGGTCTCTATCTCTCATCTTTTTCTTATTCAAAGTCTAGCCTTTTTTTTTTTTGAGACAGAGACAGAGAAAGAGAGTGAGAAAGAGAGAGAGAGAGAGAGAGAGAGAGAGAGAGAGAGAGAGAGAGAGAGAGAGAGAGAGAGAGAGAGAGAGAGAATATCTCAGAGGGCCAAATGTTAAATGTTAAAAAAAATGAACAAGTTCTGATGCAGACTTCAGGTTCCCCAAAGACATCTTGGCTTTTATACATCTCTCAATTAGATCTTCCATGAAATTAACATTCATCAACTTTGCCCTGTCAAATTGATGTGTTTTTTTTATTTGGATGACTGTGCCATGCCTCCTCTAGAATTACATGGAGAATGGGGCCATGTCTTCCAGAACAGGACCCAGACAAACAAGAAGAAAAACATTTTGGAATGATGTACCTGGTAGAGTTCAGTTATGATGGCAACAGGTATCCCTTAGCCCCTAAACACAAGAGAATAAATGTTAAATCAAATTGGTAGAGTGAGACAAAGAAACAGAACAGACATGAAGCCATTAGGAAAAAAAATAAACAAGAGGTTGTATAGATCCTATCAAAAGAGAAATGATCAGAGTAGAGCTATATTTTTGCCAGAAACTTTACTCTCCGACAGAGGAATCTTAAATTTAAAGCAGGGCTGTGTCCATAAGCATTGGGGAAATGGATTCTCAAAAGAGATAGAAGAACACTGATTCACAGACACCACAACTGAGAACTGTTCCAAACACAGAATAACTATGAGGCAATTAGGTCTTTGTTGTGGGATTGGGAATTCAGATTTCTACCGAAGGTGATGGGTGTTGAAGGATCATAAATTGTGTTGAATCTCAAAATAATCTCCTTTTACTGGATAGACTTCTGCCAACTTCCCTAGGGCCAAGATCTAAGAGAAGCATTATCAACTGTAATTTCAAACAATGGCAAACCTTCTGAGCTTTCATGGTAGAAGTAACTCCACTGTCCTTTCTGCTTATCCAGAGGACAGAATTTATTACCAAGGCACAATTTCATTCTTCACTGATCTTTCTTCCCTTAGGAACAGATCAGGTTTTGGGACAGTGGATGGATAAAGTTATTTTGTTTTGTTTTCTTGGTTTTTTAATAAGTTCTAAGGGAATAATTGAAATTTGTTCAAAGGAAGTTTGTTATTCTGTTTTATTTCAGGATTGACTTCCTGCAGTTCCCTTTTTCTATATCTGTAAAATGGGAATAATATAATTCTCACTAACCCCAAGAGCTATTTGAAGGAAATACTTTTTAAACCCTCGTGATAAACAACTGCTTTTATCCCATTTTTCCTTATCCTCTTTTGTTTTATTCTTCTCCAACTTCTACTCTTCATCCTCTATTCTTTTCTTTCTCCTTCTCTTCCATTTACATCATCATCATCATCACTTAAAGAGGTCCTGTAAAAGTCATTCACTCATAATCTATTCACTACTTAAGACACTCTTCTCCATACTATACAGAGTTGTTAGAATTAAGTAAGATAATGTCAATAAAATAAGTTTTTTTAAAATTCCCTGCCCTCACATAACTTCTAATTTATTGACCTATTGGCATATGACACAGTATAAGAGAAGGAGCATCCAAGTAAAGTCAGAAAAGCCGATTTTGGATTCTAGCCCCAGCCCCCATTAGCTAAGGACCCCTGATCTACACTACTTAATGTGTTGGTGCCTCAGTTTCCAGGTTTATAAAATAGAGCTAATGATACTACCTCAAGGGTTTACATAACTCATTCCAATTCAGTTAGTATCTCCCATGTGCTAGACCCCACTTTAGGTTTTGGAATGCAAAGACAAAACAGCAACAACCAGCCATTGACTTCAAGGAACCTACTTTTTTGCAAGGAGAATAAAAAACAGACAGAATGAATGAATGAATGAATGAATGAATGAATGAATGAATGAATGAATGAATGGAAAAAATGTATTAAGTGCTTATTATGTACACAGGGCAGCTAGGTGGCACATGGAATAGAGCACTGAGCCTGGAGTCAGTAAGGCTTATCTTAATGAGTCCAAATCAGGCTTCACATAGCCCTGTTTGCCTCAGTTCCTCATGTGCAAATTCAGCTAGAGAAGGAAATGGCAGACAACTCCAATATCTTTGTCAAGAAACCCCCCCAAATGGGGTCATGAAGAGTCAGACACAACTGAAAAACAACCGACAACAACAACAAAATGTACACAAGCACTTTGTTAAGTGCTAGAGACTCAAATAGAAAAACCCTCAGGGAGATCACATCCTAGTGAGGGGAGTCTATCTATCTATCTATCTATCTATCTATCTATCTATCTATCTATCTATCTATCTATCTATCTATCTATCTATCTATCTATCTATCTATGTATGTATGTATGTATCTATCTATCTATCTACCTATCTATCTATCTATCTATCGAGAGAGAGGGAGGGAGGGAGGGAGAGAGAGAGAGGGAGAGAGGTCTCAGCTAAAAGTCAAAAAGAAAGACTTTTAGGATTCAGTGGCTAAAGAGAAGATAATACATCTTTCAAAATGTCATTTAGAATGATAAGACCATACTTTCATGATTTTATACCATTAAGACTTCAGTGGCAAAAATCTTTCTTTTCTAATTCTTCTATACTGGTGGCTGCTGAGAAAGCATGGGCTCCAGAACCTGCAACAGTTGGCAGGTTGCATCTCCGTAAGAGTGTTTGTTACTTGCTGAGATGATGCAAAAATAAATATGTGGAAAACATTAAGAATGAGTCCATTGCTTCCACTTCCTGTCCACAGATAACTTTGAGTCTACCCCTAGCTCCCTCCACTCTAACAGGCAAGCTTTAGTCTCACCTTATCTAAATTCAAGGCTTCAAGTCATGTCCTGATCATGTTCACGTCATGTTGCCTATTATCTAACCATCATCCTCATGTCTTCTTTTCCCCTGCACCTCCTGCAATAGCCCAAGAACCTTGAACTCTATTTCATCATTTTTCAGATCTTAAGAATCCGCTTTCACTAAACCTTGCCGGGAATCAGCCCTCCATCTCACTTCCTGCTGTCTATAGTAAGCCTTTCCTATTGTCATCCATTTTTTAGAAAAAATCCATATGGGAGCTTACTTTCTAATAAAAGAAAACTATCCAAGGAAATAGTGGCCACTGTTGTCATTTTTCATCAGGGAAGTTACAAGGATGTTCAGTAGAAACATAAAGTAATTGATAAATCCTTTCCAGGAACTGCAATATTGCTTTGATTGTTTGCAGAACTAGAAAGAGACAACAACGTATAATGTATGTTATATAATGTAGGAATTTCAGCTAGAATTGACTCCTAACAAAAACAAAAGACAGAGAGAGACAGAGACAGAGACAGAGAGAAGGGAAGGAAGGGAAGAGAAGGGAAGGGAAAGGAAGGCAAGGCAAGGGAAGGGAAGGCAAGGGAAGGGAAGGTCTCAGAGCCGAGAAGAAAGGACATAAAGATTTTACGAGGTGAGTGTAGTAAAGTAAGTGCTTTACAAGTATTATCTCATTTGATCTCTGAGAGGCACTATTATCATTCACATTTTACAGATGAGGAAACTGAGGCAAAGAGTGATTAAGTGATTTGCCCAGGGTCACATAAACTATCAAGTATCTGTCCAGTTTTAAACTCAGATCCTGGTGACTTGAAGTCCAACACTCCATCCACCATACCAACTAGTTAAGTCTTAAAGAACAAGGTTTAATTATTCATTTGACTGGGACTTGTTTTGGGATCCTGGGCAACATCATTTAACTCCTCAGTGCTTCAGCCAACTCTTTAAGGCAGTAAGTTGCAAAGTGAATGCCTATTTGCATTGTTACAAGGATTTCCTTGTTAGTAATTTGCTTATACTAAAGAAATGGAAAGGTGGTTAAAATAAAACAAAGCAAGGAAACAAAAATTCACAAAAACAACTCCCCCTAACATAATGTTTCTAAAGCTTTGCAAGGTCCTTGCAGTCTAATAGCTCTGTAAGGTCAATATTTCCAGTATATCCCTTCCGATTTTTGTTTGTTTATTTTGGTTGAGTTCTGAATTTATCAGCATACAGAATCTCTAGTGAGGAAACTCCCTCACCAGTGTAGAATGGCCCCTCCAGTATGTTCATCCTTCCTTGCTGAAGAAGACCATGCCATCAGAAAACTAACGACATGACTTGCTCTTGACATTTTTTTTTTTGAGTGAGGGAGGGCTGTGCAAGTCACCAGCCTCACTTCTCCTCCAGAGTCATCTGAATCCAGCAACCAGATACTCATCAGGATGAGTGGAGGTGACCCAGGATGAGGCAGTTGGGGTTAAGTGACTTGCCCAATGTCACACAGCTAGTGAGTGTCAATGACTGGAGATGACCTCGGATAAGGCAGTTGGGGTTAAGTGACTTGCCCAATGTCACACAGCTAGTGAGTGTCAAGTGTCTGAAGTGAGATAAGAACTCAGGTCCTCCTGACTCCAGCACTCGTGCTCTATCCACTGCACCACCAGCCCCTCCAGTAATAGATAGTCAAAAGAAGTACTCTATTACTCTAATGTGTTAAAGACAAGTGTCAAAGTGTCAGTTCTGCCACTGAGTTTGGCATTTGACTCTCTAGCCACACCACAAAGTTGCCTTTCATTTCCATTTTAACAAATGAAGATACCGTCCTCTATAACAATACTTAGTACTTCTTAGTACTGATTTCTGATGAGTTGAAGAATCTCCAGTTTCTTTCCACTCACTTCTGGTCTTCTGGCTCTCTTTCCAATACTAATGGCAGATGTCAACTTTGAAGTATAGGCTTGCCCCATGGCTTCCTGAAGAAACAGAATAAAAGAGGTTTAGGGACTTAACTCTGCCAGACACTTACTAAGTGAGAGAGATGAGATTTGAACCTCTATCTTCTGCCTATGGGTCGAGCAGTCTTTCCTTAAACTATATAAAGATGCTCTAATTAATAGAGAATGACATAAAACAGAAAGCCACAGAAAGGAAAATCACTAGCCCCACTTTTAGCACATTCAAAAGGACCCAGAAATTCACATCAAGAATTATAAAATTCTCTAGGGCAAGGTGTGCCAAATAGAGTGCAAAGCTTAATTTCAGACTCTGCAGGAACCTCTTCCCCCACAACCCAGAGAGCTAGCCAATCTGATCACCAGCATCAGAAAAGTCCTGCGTACTAATTAAAATAGCCACAGGTTAAGAGCCTATAGCAGGAATGGGAACATAGGGGAACATGATTCTTTCAGATGTTCAAATCCCATCATTAGGTAGAAAAATGCTAAATGACCCATCATAACTCTGGGCCTTAGAAAAGGACGAGATCAGCTGCCGTTAGTATAGGGAAGGAAGAATTGTGGAAGAAGAACTTTACATGGAAATGAAATCAAAGCTATTGAACCAATCAGAAGTCAGCATCCAAAAAAAGGAAAGATTATAAAAGGCTCTAACTTGGTTGGGAATATTAGGAAAGGATTATTAGAGATGAATGAGAAGTCAGGAGTAAGAATGAGAGGGGACAAAGAGGCAGAAGCAAGTAGAATTTAGTTTTGTTTTTAATACCAAGGAGGTAGTTTAGATATGAACTTTGGACAGTCATGGCGAAATGAGGTACATCTTTGTATGAGAGAGAGGGAGGGAGGGAGAGAGGCAGAGAGATAGAGACAGAGAGAGAGACACACACACAGAGATGGAGAGAGAGCCAGACAGACACAGAGCCAGACAGACATAGAGACAGAGAGATAGAAAGAGAGAGGGGAGGGAGGGAGAGAGATAGAGACAGAGAGACAGACAGACAGAGAGACAGACAGACACACACAGAGACAGACAGACACAGAGACAAAGAGAGAGAGAGAAAGAGGGGAGGAGAGGGAGGGAGATAGAGAGTTAGAGACAGAGAGGTGGAGAGAGAGACAGAGAGACAGACAGAGACAGAGACAGAGAGACAGACACAGAGACGGAGAGAGAGACAGAGACACAGAGACAGACAGACATGGAGACAAAGAGAGAGAGAAAGACAGGGAGAGACAGGGAGAGAGGAGGGAGGGAAGGAAAGGAAAAGGAAGGGGAAGGAGAAGAAGGATCAGTTTTTTTCTTCTTGCTTTCCTAGCTGCTTTCCAAGTTGATGCAACTACGTCTTTGTTCTTGATCTTTCTACTTGGCTTGGTTGACTAGAAGTGTAAGGGAAACATGATTTTTAGATCAAAATGAGTGAGCTGATTTGCTTGTAGGGACTGGACCTCTGTTTTCCCTGGTATTCAAAACTTGCCAATAAGGAAACTCCTTTGACATCTCTTAGACTTAGTGGTCTAGCGTCAACTTCTCTGCATTTTATAACAGAGTTCTTCACAAAACTTAGAGTGTCTTACCAGGGTCATGAGGCCAGTATATTTCAAAAGCGGGACTTGAAGGTGGGCTTCCCTGGCTTTGACAGTTTCTCCATCACTACCTTATGCTGTATGCAATAATAACATCTCAGGAAGTCATCCTGACTAATCACTATCGATCGTCATTCATAGGACCATAATCCCGATTCAGCTTCTAGTTATTATAAAGGAGGAAACTGAGGAACTGATAAATCAATTAGTTAATTTATACAAAGAATTAGAACCTATTTTTTATAATCCAAATCCAATCACAGATTTTAAAAAGCAAATACAATTTTAGTCCAAAGTGAGGAAATCTCCCATCCCCCTGTACTTCGTACTGGTTAGACCCCATCTGGAGTATTATGTCCGTTTGTGGGAACTGTACTCTAGGAGGGGCATTAACTCACAGGAACGTATCTAGAAAAATATGACACAAGTATTGAGAGCATTTTATTGTGATAAGCCCTCCTTGATGGGAAGTCTTTTGTTTTTGTTCAGACTCAATTCTAGCTGAGATTCCTACAACTTCTATCCATTCCTACAACTTCCTGGGTAGCTACAAAATAATTCTTTATTACAAAAATATGACAATCTTTCAAATACCTAAAGACACCAACCACTTCATTCCCCCTAAAGCTTCTCTGGAATAAATAATCCCAGTCTCTTCAACTAATTCTGCTTCTAGGCTCTTGCCAACTTGGTCACCTCCCTCTGGCTGTGAAGTCCAGCTCATCAATTTCACACACACACACACACACACACACGTATATATGTATACACACATATGTATATATATATATATATATATACATGTGTATATATGTATATATACTTATACACATATAGGTAGATATGCACATACATATATTTAGGTATGGATATACATGCACATAAATTCACATGTATGCATGTGTAACATTATGACAAGAATTTTATCCAACGCCCCTAGTATGATTTGATCAGGATATATGGGGGACATGCTTGACATGTTATGGAGGTCCAGTTCATCAATTTCACACACATGTATATGTACATGTACACATACACACATGTGTAGATATGAATGTGTGTAGGTGTATATGTACATGCAGATATATTCACATGTGTAATATTATACCAATAATTTTATCCAATGCTCCTAGTATGATTTGGTAAGGGTATAGGTGAGACATCCTTGACAGGTTTGATGACAAGCTAGAACATGCTCTAAAAATTCCCTTGTAAGGGACAGAGTAAGAAAAAGTTTGAGACCTTTTCAAACTCAATACCATGGATCTATATTGTCAGTGACTTGTATTTTCACAGTTTATCATGGGGACCTGGAATATAAATCTTTGTAAGAAGACATTAGATCATTGGCTTCTAAGAAGCCAATAGATGACAGACTGATCAAATCTGTGGAGAATGATAATCTGAAAGAGAAAGCAAACATGTTGGATAATAGAATGGACTCCCCAAAAATATCTCAACAGGCTGGAATTATGGACAGAATCTAATAAAACCAAGTTTAATGGCAATGGCTTCTATATTGCTTCAATGCTTTAGGAACCTGTGACTTCGTTGTAGTGCATGTTCTTTCCTCTCCTAGTGCCACTAGAAAACTAAGGCAGCAGAGTAATGCAGTGGATAGAAAACTTTGTCTGGAGTTGTGGCGTCTTGAGTTAAAATCTGGCCTTGGACACTTATTTGCTGGGTGACCCTGGGCAAGTCACTTAATTTTTTTTGTCCCAGTTTCCTCAACTGTAAGATGGGGCTTATAAAAGCACCTACTTCCCAGGGTCATTGTAAGTATCAAATTAGATTATTTTTGAAAAATTATTTAACGTCTGGCACATAGTAGGTACAATATGTAAGTTTATTCCCTTGCTCTTAAAGTTTCACCTTGGCGTATTGCCACTATAAGCCGCTGAGTTTGGGGAGAAAAGTATATTGCTCAGACGTTACATTTTTAGTAGTGAACCTCTCTGAACATGAATTAAGGGACAGACTTTAGAGGTCATCTACTTAAACCTATAACTGAACCACAATCCATTTATAATAACGCTAACAAGAGATTATCCTGCTTTTCTTGTAAACCTCTATTCATGGTGAAATAATTACCTACACAGGCATTCAGTCTCCTCTTGAATATCTCTAAAAGGTTACTGTTTTCCTTGTTTTTTTTTTTGTTATGTCAATAAAATCAGTAATCATTTTTATTAAATGCCTATTATGTTTCAGACACTAGGGCTTCCAGGACAAAAAATTAAACAATGCCTTTTTGCAAGAGGGGAAACAACAAATGAGCATAAGAATGTATATCTCACCTATACGGAGTTAATTGATAAAAATATATAGAAAGTCATTAAATACAGAATGGTTTAGGAGGATGACACTAGCGTTGGTGGTATCAAGAAATGCCTTATATAGAAGATAGTGCCTGAGCTACATCCGTAAAGTAAGACAAGGTACTTTCTGAGATGGAGACAAGGAGGGGAGTGCATTGCAGTATGAGGGACGGTCAGTGCCAATGTACAGAGAAGGGATATGCAGTGATGTATGTGAGAGAAAGGATGAAAGCCAGATAGGCTGAATCACAAAGTGTAGGATGTAGAATAACATACAATGAGGTGGGAAAGATAGACTAGGATCAGGTGGTAAAGGATCTTAAAAGCTAAACATAGGTTTACATTCTGTCCTAGAGATAGGAAGCTACTGGAAATGAATGTTTAGTGAAGTAAAATGGTTAGATTTACACGTAAGAAAAATTACTCTAGAAGTGGTACAATGACCTAGAGTGGTAAGAGACACAGAGCCCAATTAGGAGGAGACTTTGCAATAACCAAGGAGAAAGGGAATTAAGAGCTGAGCTTTAGCTGTGTGATATGGGAGTGGAGAGAAAAGGTCAGAGGTGTTGTGAAAGCAGAAACAAGATCTGGCAATTGACTGGTTTTGTGGAATGAAAGAGAGTGAGTCAGTGATCATGCTGAGATTATGAGACAATGACACAGGAATGGTGGTGCCTATGACAGAAGTAGGGAAAGTCTGGAAGAGGGAAAAGTGTAAGGGAAAAGATAATGAATTCAGCTCAAGACATGTTGAGTTTAAAATGTCTCTGAGACATTCTAGTTGAAATGGAAGGTAAGCAATTAGTGACGTAGAACTGAAGCTCAGGGGAGAGACTGGGACTGGATATATCCATATGAGAGCCATCTGCCTAGGAATAATAACTACATACAAGATTAAATCTGCCTTTCTAATTCCATTAATTATTCCTTAGTTCTACCCTATGGGCCAACCAGAGTCAAATCCTACTATGTTTAATATTAAGGGGGCAGTTTGGTATAATAAAAATATCACTAGAACTGAAGTCAGGGATTCTAATCCCAGTACCAAGCATATGACTTTGAGAAAGTCACTTCCTGTCTCTTAGGGTTCCTTCCCTCATTTGTAAAGTAGGAGAAAGGATGCCCACAATACCTAACTCTGAAAAATGTTTAAAGAAGATGCTAGGTAGAAATGCAAATGGTATGGAGATGTGATCCTATTAGCTTACATGGCTCTCCCATTCCACTCCTGACTCATCTCTAGCATTCACTCCATTGAAATCCCCACATGAACTATTTTCTAGGTCCTCCTCCTCTAACCTGTCCTTGAGTAGCTGAATTCCTCAACATCGCATTATACCCTTTCCTAAGGTCCCATGACAATGCTGAAATATGTCAGAGGGGAAGTGACCAGCTCTGGTAGGTAGATCAGAGAAAGGTGTGGGGCAAACAATGCTGTGTGTGGTCCCAGGCTTTGAAATGGTGTAGTGAGGTAACTTTAGGCATGTTTAAAAAAGATCTTCCTGAGAACAAAAATCATCTAGATATATACCTTAGAAGAGACAGTGACTTCCTTACTCCTAAGGTCTTCAGGAAGAAACAGTTTCTGAAGGCTAGAGATTCTAATGTACAAAATAACCAATTATGATTCTAAGAACTAAAAATGAAGCTTGCTTTCTACCTCTTGACAGAGAGGATGAATAGCTCATGATGCAGAATGAGACATGTATTATTGGAGATGGTCAGTGTGGGAATTGCTTTGCTTGACTACATATTTATTCCAATGTTTTTTTTTTCCTTTTAAGTATGTCCAATTAAAAATTAGAAAAAATAAATATCAAGACAAAAAAAGAGGCTGGATAACTTGTCAAGAATATTATAGAGGGAAGTCCTGCCCACAAATGGATGAGAGTAACTAGCCACTTACATGCCCTCCTAATTTTGAGAAGGTGTGATTAGAGACATTCACCATTGTTCCAGTCTAAAAACAGCAACCAATTAGGGACCAAGTTTTCTCCCAGGCCTTATTTATTTTATTCTCTTTCCCAAGCAGAAAAATAATGTCTCTAATAACTGTGCCTGCCATTAACTAATGGCAAGCCCAGTGACTAATTATGTTTGAGTCTGGTGAGCAAAGAAATGAATTGTCCTTGGAAAGCTTAGTTCCCAAGGATTTTTGGAGTATAAAATGTTGGGATATTTTTTAAAGGACAGAAGGAAAGAAGGAAGGAAGTAAAGAAAAAAAGAAGGGAAAGAGAGAGAAGGAGAGAGAAAAAGAATGGGCTAGTCAGCTATAGAATAATAACACTAATTCTATTTTCTATGACGGGTTCTGGTTTTAAGAGTACTTTTCTCAGGATACTCCAGGGAAGTGGGAGGTAGCTGTAATGTTAGCCCCAATTTACAGTTGAGGAAATTATGCTTCCAAGAGGAGAAGTGAGAAAAGGGTGGTAAAGTGAAAGACCAGTTGATATGAAGTGACAAGCCCTGGGTTCAAGACCCAGCTCTGTTACTTCATAGCTGAGCGATCTCACACAAATCTCTTTGCCCCTTCTAGACCAGGACAACACGTGGCTTGGACTATATGGCCTCTGCAGTCCCTTCTAGAGCTAAGATGACTCTGCATGCACAATTCATAGCTGCTCTATCTGAGCCTTGACCACAAGTCTTTTGAGTCTGGGACAGGGCTCTCTTGACCATATTGCAATGCCTAGAGTTTTATTACTCAGTCAACAAGCACTTGTTGAGAAATGTGTATGTGTTCAATTCGGCCCTTTCTTGCAAGTACTTTACTTAATAAGAATTAATGAAAATTTTTTATTTAGCTGTGCTTCTCTCCTTTTCTATGTGACTCTTTATAAAAGAAAATAAGGCCAAGTGGCAGAATTGGATCCTCTAGAAGATTTTGTTTATTCATAAATCTAGCTATAAACTCACATGTGCATTCACCAACTCGTATTGAAGGTCAGAGAAAGGAAGGAGTACATAAATATCATTGGATGCAACTTCTCATTCTATAAATAAGGAAATTGAATTTCAGGAAAAGAAAACCACTTGCCTGTGGTCACAGTCCTAATAAATTGATTTCAGAACATGATATCTAAAAAGGACCTTTGAGATCTTCTGTTTGAGCCCTCTTATTTTATAGACCTAGAAACTGAGAGTCAGAGACTGCTCAAGGTCACACAGATAGAGTCATCTGCCTAAGGTTTGGATTGAGGTTTCTAAGTTGTTTCACTTCAAGTTAAAGACCTTGAACCCATGGTTTTTTGCCTCCACTGCCAATGTCCTGTGTACTACCCAAGATCAAAGAATAGTCAGTAGTCAAATCCCAGGAAATGGAATGACTGATGAAATGTGTGTGTGTAAATATACATATGTACATATGTATATATGCATCTATGTGTATATATATGTACACACATACACTATATATATGGGTGTGCATGTATATATATACATACACACACACATGCACATACATTAGTGTAACACCTAACTTTGGGCTCATTTGTTTTGCTCAACTCCCACACAAATAGGCAAGTTTGATCCAAAGAGAAGTGACAGATACTATTTTCAGGGATCTATGCAACTGTTGATATCTGTCCTCCTAACAATAGCTCATCAGCCCCCACTGGTTGAATTCTCATCATATATCAGGCAATAATAAATAATAAATATAGTAGCTAACTTTTATATATCACTTTAAAGTTTATGAAACACTTTACATATGTTAACTCATTTGGTCCTCATAACAACTCTATGAGGTAGATTTTTATTATTATCTTCATTTTATAGGTTAGAAAACTGAGAAAAATGCTCAATAATTTTTCCCGAGGACACACAGCTATTAAACATATGAGGCAGGATTCAGTATTCATCCTGAGTAGACTCAGTGATTTAGCAGAGACACTTGCTCAAAGGGGTAAAATCAGTAATAGTCAATAAACTTTTATTAAGCACCTACTATGTGCCAGGCATTGTGTTAAGTACATAGTAAGCAGAGTAGTCATAACACATTTTCCCCTATACCATGGACAACATACACATGGAATTTGTAAGAGGAGGAGTGAGAATGACATCATACAATGATAGTGAGGCATACACACATATGTAAGGAACATACAAGACCAAAGCCTCTCACAACTCTGGAAATTCCAGATCTTGATGCATTTTATTTCCCTCTGGAAGATCTACAGGTTGTTTGTTTCAGAGCATGACATCAAAGTTGGATGGATTTTTCCACTATTCATTTGGGCTGTCTCTGCAAGACCATAACATCCTCCCTTGGATGGGCAGCTCAACTGGGTTTTCTCCCTTTCAGATGTGGTGTTAATTGAATGGACCAATTCACCAACAAAGATCAAAAATGTCACTAAATGGATTTATAATACACATGGTGATTGGCTTCTGTGGGACTCAACTGGGCAGAAGACTTGGTTAATGAGCAGAAAATAGACAGAATGGAACTGGTGACTGTTGCTAAATAGCAGTTGCCAGGCTAGGAGAGAGTCAGGTTGTTAGGTCACAAGACTCTTATCAAGATTTAGTGCGTCTGCTGGTGAGTGGATCCAGTTGTCTTACTCTCTGATGGTCAATTTCAATCTTTTTCCACCACCAGTCATTGCTGTGGCCAGGTGATACTGTCACGTCCTCTAACACTGGGGTATTACAGTGCTTGTATCTGCTATCGTGCTACAGTGCTAGTTCAGCTAGGTCAGTGACCCTTAGCTTATGATCAGCAGCATCCTTTTTTCTTCAGCTCCCTCTGAGCTTCAGTTCAGAGGTCATTACTTCCATACAGGGGATGAGAGAAGTAGTGATTCTCTTGTTTGAACAATCTTTCCTGGCTCTAAAGGGCCTTCTGCCAATAAGGCACTCTACCTTGTCCTTCAGTGATCAGATGTAATTGATCGTGAAATGGCTTGTAGCCAAATTTACCTGAAGCATAGAGTTGGGGGGCGGAAAGCACATATACATATATATGTGTGTATGTATATATGTATATATGCATGTATATATTGAGTGTATATGTATGTATAACACACATGTTGTCACATATATGTTTATATACATACATACAAATATAATTTAAAATTAATATGAAACCTTGTTCCCCTTAGTTGGTTTGTCCTCTCATATTCCTTTGGAAAGCTATAGGTGAGTGTCTGGGAACAAAGGTTGAAGTCAGTCTGTGCTAAGCAGGCAAGTTCATAGTTTCCTAGGTCTCTTTATATGCCACTGAGCTTTTCATGCCTCAGAATCTTTCCAGGGTGTAGGAAGTCTATTTTGCATCTGAAGGCCCTTTCTTTTACATTTCAATGTCTCTTTCTTTTAACTGCTCCAGACCTTCTTATTTTTTTAACTGAATTTTCCCTGGGTTCCTCCTTTTTACATTTAAAATGACCTCCATTTCTCAGTGTCTCCCTCTCCTAGAGTGCCATCCTTTATTTAAAAAAAAAAGGAATGAAGAAACAGGAAAAATGAATTTAGTTAAAGCTAACCAACATATCCATAGTCCCCCACCTCTGCAAAAAAATGGGAGAGGTACCTTTTCCATATCTTTTTGGGGGGCAAATATTGTCAGCATGATTTTGAAACATTCAGTTTTGATCACTTTGGTTATGGCATTTTAATTTATATTGCTATAGGCGTGTATATTATTTAGCTGATTCTTCTAATTTTATTTTGTTTGTTTTAATATGTCTTCTCATACTTTTTCAATATACATTTAAAAACACAATGTAGCAGCTTGGCTAGGAAAATTTTAAAATTTCATAATTTCAGAGAAATTCCTTTAATTTTCCCCTTTCTTTAAAAAAAAAGACTAACAGTTTTGAGTTATAGACATACTGCTGGACTTGTAGTCAGGTACTATACTGAAATTTTTATAAAGGATGTTACCTTTGCCTGAATATCTCTTCTTTCCAAAGACTTTCACCCAGCACAAAAGATGTGGGAGACCTAACTTATCGAGATCTTTGCATGGACCCAGAAGACTTGGAGGATGAGGAAAGGCATACACATTTATTAAGTACTTTCTATGTGCCAGGCACTGTGTAAAGTGTTTTACAAATGTTATTTATTTTAATATCCTACTATCCCAGCCTCAATTACCAAGAAAAAGTGGTAATGATTAGCTTCAACTGAAAGCATATGTATTCTTAAGGCTCAAATGAGAGACAACTTTATCTCCAAGGAAAGGGAAATATCAGAGTCTCTTAAATAAATAACCATCTGTGAACAATACTTTCTTCAGATACCTGCATGATGTCAGTCACTTACAGCACTGCCCAGAGTATGTTCCAGTGGGAGTCCCCAGGTCATCTTCTTCCACATTAAAGCTCGCCTCTTTGGGTCCTCTGTCAAGCTCCATAACATTGGTCTTTTCTGGAAGCTCTGGCATTCCCAGGAGGTATTATTGATTCCCTATTCCCCATTGCTAATCTGGTTTAGTCCTTCAAAATGTGCTCAGTTTGGGCATGAAGTGATCTTTCAGTACCCTTTGCTCTATCTAAAGTGGTTCTACCCTTCTTTGATCATGTTCCTCAGCCTCTGGCAGACTGTGCTCATACCCTCTTTCAAGGGAGCAGCTCTCTGACATGAGGTCTAACCCAAGGACATACTAGTCACTCACTGTCTCATATATCAGCAAAGTAGAAAATGTGCTTCTGGGTCAGAGTTCATCTGGTTTCTGAAGTCTTATTTACAGGGCCAGAGGTCTAAAGGTTCATCTCCCTTGGCACCTCAGCCCTAGGCTCCTTCCTTAATTCTCCAAAGCCTCATAATGACTTATTAAGATACCAGTCACATCCTATTTCTTTTAGCAAGTGGGTGGTATATGTTCTGCTCTTTATAGGACTTGCTGTCAGGTCTAGGGTTGGAGGAGATTCTTTTATTACTTGTTTTTATAGTGCAACGTCCCTACTCTCATGCTCATAGGAATCTGAATGGAGAACTTAATTTTGTCTGAGGATGATTCCCCCTCAGGCAGCAGAGTACTAGACTAGAAGTTAGGGAAACTGGGTTCAAATTTACCTATGATACTCACTGGATATGTGACCCTAGCCTAAAGCAACTCTCTAGGATTTATCTGCATGATTTCTTCTGCTTGTGTTGCTGTTGGTGGAGGCAACATTCATACTGAGAATTTATTGTATCAAAAAAAAGGCTGAGCCCCAGTGCCTGTTTCCTATTCAAGCTCTCTTTGAGCTGCTTTTGTGCAAGAAAAATATTTGTGATCTCCATCATACCTGGGTCTCACTGCTTCAACATTAGAATGTCCAATAAAGAAATCTAACTATTGATTAATTATACTGGTCCTAGAAATCTAATTCTGAGGGTTCATCCTCATGCAATTTCTACTTTCCTGTGTTGACCTGAAAACTTGGTTAAAGAAAAAGCAACAAGGTAAATGCATACATTTTATGGTTTAATGAATTAATTAAACAATTCCCTATTAAAGAAAACGGTAACATAATGCATTATGGAGTCAGAAAAATATTCTGACAGTACAGAAATCTTTTGTCTTAAATACATTTTGCCATGAGAAAGGAACTCTCTTAGTTGAACAAATCATAAATTTAGTAAGACAGACAATTAACAAAGCAATGTTGGTTGGGCTTTGTGATTCCAGGCTGTGTAAACTTCCTCATTGTAGCATATGTCTCTGTGACATATGATAAAAAAGGAAATCTGACTACTCTAGTGGCAGGCTTCCTGTCCTAAGCAGGTATTTGAAATAGCTGACACAGGAAAGGGTACCTTTAACAAAGGTTCAATTGAAATTATAACCCAGGACATCTGTGTTTTCCCTTATCACTAAGATGCCAGGAGAAGGGTCTCCAAAGGAAGTTCCTAAGTCAGCCCTATCTGCTTTGCTGACAAAAGGCATTATCTGAGTTTACTTAAGATAACAAAGGAGACTATTAGGTCTAGACTCTTCTTAATTCAAGCTCTGGCCTTTATTAAAGTCCAAAATTTATATTAAATATTATCACCTGATGTAATAGAATATTTAGAACAAAGTTTTTCAGCCCCAAAGTTAACACAATACAAGATTCAGCCCCATCATGAGTCATATAGTATTGTTTCAGAAGGATGTTGCTAACCTCCTGCATATAAATTCTATAGGTTCAGCATATACCCCAAACATCCAGGGCTCCCTTAGCAACACATCTTGACTTTGATCAATCAACCAGCCTTTATTAAGCAAATACTGTCACACTCTGCTAAATGTTTTTTTATGAATTTGTTCAACTTTAAATTCATGCATTTATAGATTTCTTTACCTAAATTCAAAAAATCTCATCTCATTCTATAGTCTTTTGGGGGTAATGAGGAATATGAATGAATGAAAAAAATGAAAGGAAGAAAGAGAATATTAGAAAGTAAGGAATGAAGGAAGAAAGGACAGAGGAAGGAAAGAAGGAAGGAAGGAAGGAAGGAAGGAAGGAAGGAAGGAAGGAAGGAAGGAAGGAAGGAAGGAAGGAAGGAAGGAAGGAAAAAGAAAATCATAAAGAAAAAAAGATGAAAGAAATAGGTAAAAGAAAGAAAGAAAAAAAGGAGAAAGAAAAAGTACTTGAGTGCCAGCTATGTATGAGTGTGCCAGATTCTGCAGACACAAAGCCAAAAGCAAGATGATTTTTACCCTCGAGCAACTTGGCAAAGTAGATCAGAGCTCTAGTCTGGAAGTGAAAAAGACCTGAGTTCAAATCCGACCTCAGTCACTTACTAGACGTGTGACTCTAGGCAAGTCATATAAGTCCTGTTTGCCTCAGTTTCCTCATCTGTAAAATGGCAATAATAATAGTATCTACCTTCCAGGGTTATTGTGAGCATCAAATAAAATATTTTTAAAGTGCTTAGCCCAGTGCCTGGAGCATTATAAGTACTGTATAAATATTAATTAATATTATTCATCATAAAAAGAGTGAGACTACTGTCTTAAAAGAGTGATGGCAGGAAAAGGAGTTTTGGTCTATTGAGACATGGGGAATATGAAAGGACATTTGAGTGTCACATGCTTTCCAAAAACAATTGGGGTATTGGTGTGATCACTGTTCTCAGAGCAAGAAGTGGAAAACGGAGGCAAGGGGTGGTAAGTCAGATGGGAAGCTCTCCAGGTAGGGCCTCATTTCCTGGGATGCTTGGATGGGATTAGAAACACGGCACGTGGCTGCCTAGATATATTGAGCTAAGAGAATTTCTTCTTACCCACCAATCTGGGCACAGTTCCATATAATATTAGCCATTGTACAGAGTGCAACAAACTTTTATTGACTTTAATTTTACCTCTTTAAGAATCCTAGAGGTGTTTCCTTGTGATAGCAATCCAGGATTTGGTGAAGCTGCCTGTATTATCCTTATATCCAGCATGAAAGAGTCTATAGACTTTGATCCTGTTTCATCTTGACTGTCATCTTTCTTGAAGGAAGATATCTTTGGAGTTGTCGGTTTTGTTCGAGCCCCTCTATCCCTTTAAATATTTTAATTCGTCTTTTTTGTTGTTTCTGTGTTTGTGTCTTTCCTCCTTTCTTGAAGTATATTATCAAACCTGAACACAGACTCTATGGAGCAGGTATACAGTGGGGCTGGGTACAAGAGGACAATACTAGTCTCTGTTCATTCTGTAATTTTCTTGATGATACCTAGAGTTTACTGTTGTTGTACACGATGGTGTAGGCCTTTTGAGGCACAGTGTGCTTCTTTCTGGGCACAATGACTCCCAGGACTCTGGAACGTGTAGCTCTGAGCTTATCCTTCTGATCACTGAGTTTATTGGACTTTTCCCCTCAGTGCATTGTCCTGCCTTTGACCACACTGAAAACCATTTGCTACTTTTACATCTATTCACATGGTTCTTCTAGAAAGGTCCTTGTAATTTTCTGTCATCAATAGCATCTCAGAACATCAGGTGGGGATAGGGATAATAATTATAATATTAATAATAATCATGTACCAAATCTGCAACTTACTACATATGTAACTTTCCAGGGTCTCAGTTTCCTCATCTACAAAAGGAGTGACTTAGACATGACAATTTCTCAGGTTTCTGTCAGAATTAACCTTTGGCTACTCCATGATCTATGCAACATGCAGAAGCCAGTATGTGGACTGAAAAGAGATACAAACCAGATGGTTTCTAAGGTCCTTCTCAGCTTTGTATCAAAGGCTAAGAAGGAAAGCTGGCTTTGTTACTGTCCAGGAGAGCTAGGCGTCCTTTACAAACTAACAGATATTGAACATTCTATGGCTGAGTAATTGCTTGAACAGTTTTAGAGAGAGCAGAAATAGTATGGAAATACTCATAGTATCTTGGCACTAGTTAATTCAGAAGAGAAACCATGGAATACTAGAATACTTGAGGTAGAAGGGACTTTAGAGATCTAACTCTCCCCACCCCCACCACCCGCCCCCCAGGCCTAGAGAGTGGAATTGGCTGATTTAATACAGCAGCAATAAATGCCAAATCAAAATTCAAATCCAAGTCTTTTGACTACAGATTTAGTGCCTTTATTTGTCATTATACCATGCTGTTAAAATGATGTAGGAAAATATGTCCTGCATTTGGAATCAGGGGAGCAGGGTCCAAATTTCAGTCCTACATAGTAGATACGACTCCCAACATTCCCTTCTATCTCTGAACCTCAGTTTCTTCATCTGCCAGAAGAGTGGCTTAGACCAGATTGTCTCTCTGGTCCCAGGCAGCTCTAACCTTTGGCTTGCCCATGATCTAGCTAACATGCAGAGTTCAGTTTCTTGTCTCAAGTGTGTGTGTTGTATATGTGTGTGTGTGTGTGTGTGTGTGTGTGTGTGTGTGTGTGTGTGTTTATTCACAGTGCACTCCGCTGTGTGTGAGAGCATTACTATTTCATATTCAGGCTGGATTTTATCTGAGATTTACAATCTGTTTATCTTCTGGGGAACAGAGGGTATTAATTTAGATAATGCTTCCCAAATGCTACTGCTTTGCCAGTGTGAATTTGGTGGGTGATCTGTGTTTGATCAGGATGATGTTCCCCTCCAGTCCCCTGCTGTTTCTTCTCCCTTTTGTCCTGAGTCCATTGCCAGGCCAAGCATTTCTGAGTGCTGAAAAGCACTGGACTTCCACATCCCTTTTGATTCCAGAGGTGGCTTAGAACACCCAGAACTTTCCTTCAGAGGGCTTAAGTCACTGATTGCACCATGGCTATCCTCATTGTACTGCAGGTTAAATATTGCCTGTTAAGTAAGAAACTGGCATTTATCTTGAGGATCTTCTGGGACTGGCTCTCTAAACAACTTACTCCTGACATTTGGAGAATGCTATGTGGTAATACCACCTATGAAGAATGTCTCTTAAATGTGATCATAGGATTTAGAGCTAGAAAGGACCGTAGAAATTCTCTCATCTAGGCCCTTTATTTCACAGCCAAGGAAATGGACAGTCAGAGATGTTCAGCCAATCACCCAAAGTCACGCAGTAAGTAAGGTACAGAACTGAGGTTTGAACCCAGCCGTTTTGGATTCAAATTCAGTGTTCTTTTTTGGGGTTGCTTTCCGGGGGTCTCTTCTTAAATAATGTTAAAAGGAAATAGCTGGTTTTCTTTTTTGGCCACCTAGATTTGTTTGTGTCACCTTGCAGTACACACAGGCACACACATTCACAGAGACACATATTAACACAGTTATACAGAGAACTGTTGGAAAAGAAAACATCCAGAATGCTCAGTGATGCAAATAGATGACTTCTTTCTACAGGGAGCTCTCTCTCTCTCTCTCCCCCCCTCCCCCCCCCCCCCATATGTATGTGTGGAAAGGGGGAAGGGGAGGGGAATAGTCTCTGCTTCAGTGCCCCCATGTGTCAGGCTGAGCAAGTCTGTGTGGGAGCATTTCCTTTCTCCACTGGGTGGTTGGAAGGGCTGTGCAAACTCAAAGGAAACCATCTTAGCACATCTGCAGAATGCACCTTATCAGTATAATGATGACTGTCAAAATACTCAGCAGGCGAGCAGATGTTTTTTCTCTTAAAATGTTAAGAAACAAGTCACAGACATCTCATGCATGCTAAGCCCGGCCTGGGGCTTTGTGTGTGAGTATGTAGGATGTGTCCTCTCCTGCTGCTGCCTGAAGGGTGGGCCCTGTGAATACACTGGGAGGAGGATGTCTGTCTGTCTCACTCATCCCTAATCAGAAGGGGGACAGGGGGATCCTTTACAGGAGAGGCTGGGAGGAGCACCCACGATACCAGCGTCAGACATAGGAAAGCCTGTTGGGGCAGTGAGAGCACTGCTGTGGGGGATGGGGTGGAATGGGGGAGGGGAGGCCAGGGCAGCTCTTACTTGAAGTGGAGTCACTGGGAAAGGGGAGATGAGTTTGTTATAGATCGATAAAAAGACAAGAAAGAAGAGAATTAGATGTCATCTACTTTGGTCCCCTAATTTTATAGATGATGACATCCAGCCTTCTGTAAGAGGCCTCCCCCACACTACCACTTGTACTCTTTCCTCTGAGAATATCTCCAATTTATCCTACACACATACACACACACACACACACACATCCCTGCTAATGTCTAGTAGGCACCTAGTTATTTATATATTATGTCTCCAATTAGAATATGAACTCCTCGAAGGCAAAAGATTTTTTTTTTCTTTCTTTCTCTATATCTCCAGAACTTAGAGCTCTGCGTTATTCACTGATTTTCTCACTAAAACCTAATTCAGTAAAAGGCAAAGACTGGATTTGAACCAACATCTTCTGAAACTTTGTCGAAAGCCTTATGTGTTACATTGTGCTTTTCTCCATGGGATCATTATGTCATTTCTCTGGGCCTGAGGTTAGCTATTAGGTGGCACAGTAGATAGAGCTCTAGACCTAGGATCTGAGGATCCTAAGATGCCAGAGGATCTGAGTTCAAATCTGGCCCCAGACACTTGCTAGCTGTGTGACTCTAGGTAAGTTTACCTGTTTACCTCAGTTTCCTCATCTATAAAATGAGCTTGAGAAGGAAATGACAAAGCATTTCAGTATCTTTTCAGAGAAAACCACAAATGGAATCATGAAAAGTCAGACAGGACTAAAAACAACTGAATGACAAAAAAAATAACCTGGTCCTGAAAATGTTTGTACCTGACAAGGTAGATAGAGAATGGCCAGAGAGCAGAGCTATAATAGCATTTTTATAACCAAGGCAATCACCACTAACCATGCTTGGCTCAATCCCATGAGGTTACTAATGGAGAAGCAAAACCAGGGAAACCCTTAACTAGGTGCTGAGTCCTTGGGGAGGAAGCATACCATTAATTAACTTCTAATTTTAACTAGTTTTTCTAGCTAACTAGATATTATAAGTTGTTTCTACTCCACTGATAGTTTGCAAGTGCTGTCAATGCTCTCTAAGTTGAGCATCTTTAATTGAAGGCCTAGTTAACCTGCCCTAGTTATGTCTTTATCTGACAGAGAACGTGACCACAGGTCAACTGGAGAGTGGAGTAGCCCTCCAAGAGGGGATAGTTTAGAGCTGACACAAGATGTATCTCAGGTCTCCAACATGGGAGGATTATGGGACCATAAACCAGTTTATTTTGGGTGGACAGAGAGGAACAAGGATCCCAGTATGTTCTCCCTCTCTCCTTCTCTGCACTGTGTCCTTATGCCTTCACTTTCCATTCAATTCCCTCATATTTTTCTTCCTCATAATTTGCCTCCCTTTCTCTGAGTGAAAGCCCACTCAACCACCAGATTTCCCAAGTATTCCCTTACTCTAGTTCGATTAGTCACCTTGCTCTCTTGCTCCACTCCCACCTCTCTTTACCCCTGATGTTCTCCTTTCATTTTTACCCACAAAAAGCCTACCTATCCTTCAAGGCTCAGCTCACATGACACCTCTTTTGTGAATGCATTGTGGAACTGAAATGAACAGAGAGAATGAGTGGTAACACCCTCCTTCTCAAAGACTCAGTATGAGGGTGTCAAACCAGCTGCTACGAAACCTGCTGCTGTTCATTGGAATGCTCACGGAATCATCACTGGATCAGAGCAGAGCACAAAGGGGCCAGACTGAGTCATCCCCCTCATTTTACAAAGGAGGAAAATGAGGTCCAGACTGAGGGATTTGCTTAAGGTCAAGTTGGTAAGTGACAGAGATGAACTTGAACCCAAATCCTCTGTCTTGATGACATGTTCTCTCCCTTGTGACAAAGGATTAGAGCAGCAATGGTCTCTACCAACTGGGAAACCAAAGTAAATGCGGCCCAGATAGAAACCTCAGATGGCCTCTTTTTACACCGCTTATCTCTCTCACATAGTTAGAGCTAAAAGGGTATCTTAGACATTGTCTTCTCCTCATTTGACAAATAAGGAACCTGGAGCCAATGGAAGGAAGTGTCTCATTCATAGTCAAATAGCTTTTAAAGAAGCAGCAGGGCAGTAATTAAATTCCAGCTCTTTGGACACCAAATCCAGGAATCTTCATTATTCCTGATTCTTCCCAGCCTCTAATATAAGGAAGAAGGAAGCAAAAGACAAAAGACATGTGAAGATCTTGGAATTCATGGCAGAAAAGCAGTCATCTCCTTATTCCACTTATACCAAAGCAAAGGCCTATTCAGGGTTAACTCTCTGAATTCCACCAATACTCATAGCAGCTTTTTATTCTCTCTCTCTCTCTCTCTCTCTCTCTCTCTCTCTCTCTCTCTCTCTCTCTCTCTCTCTCTCTCTCTCTCTCTCTCTCTCATTCTCTCTCAACCAGGGGCTGAGCAGGAGTCCACAGTGTATGTCACTTTGAGGCTCACAAAATTAAATGACCTATGGCAAAGAATCAAGCACAAAACTAGCACAAGAAGCCACGACTTCTCAGAGACCTGAGCAGGCTACTATGGCTATTTCAATGACTCTCATATGCCACCAGTCAGGGAAAATTATTCCGGGAGCTGGGTTGGCCTAATGATGAGGCCTGGAATCTAGTTTTTGAGGACAGATGCAAAGCAAAGGCTGTGGTGAAAGCTCTGTGTTAGTAAAAAAAAATGCTTCCCCATCCCACTCTGTGTGCTTTCTCTGTCCAGTGCTCCCCCCCAAAAGGTACAACACAGCACTGCCTGTACCAAGAGAGGTGGAGGCCAAAGTCAAATCCCAAATATCGTACAAGGTAGGTTGTCTGAGAGAAATGTTTAGAACCCAACCAATCCCCATGGTAGATTCTGAGGCTTAAAGGTTCACCCTTTGAGTATTGTGGAGGAGTAGAATTTCAAATATATCAAACTTAAGAACTGATGAAATGGACCTATTTTGTCTTAAGTAGATCCATTCTGGTCTCCACTCTCCAACTGTCTGATACTATAGATTTGCTTTTTAAATGGTGAGGCACGATCCCATATGGGGTTGTGAGCCGGTTTAAGAAGTGCTGAAGGAGTCCCGAATGGAAAATGTTTCAGAAGCCCTGAAGACTGTCTTTCCCACTGAGCCCTGAAGTCAGTATGATTCTGTAGTGAGCGAGCTTCAACTGAGAAGAAAAAAAAAATCTATCCAAGTTTTTGAATAATAGTAACTGACATCTCGGTGGTAATTCATATCCATCAAACTCTTCACTGGCATTATCTCATTTGATCCTTACAACAAAGTTGCTATTTTTAGCCCTATTTTAAACAAGAGGAAACTGAATCTGCGTTAAATGTACTGACTTTGGAGTCAGGGAATCTGGATTTAAATTTAAACTCTGACTCTTACAAGTTATTCAACCTTAGGCAAATCCATTAGCCTCATTTTCCTCACTTATAAAATAAGGATTCATAAAATGATAATATGTTTAAATGACAGTACACTGTATGTATAATAGGCACTTAATAAATGCTTATTTCCTTCCCTTCCTTTTCCTTATCTTCCTCCTTCTCTTTCTGACTCTAAGTCAAATATTCTTTCTTCTACGCCACCTGGTATCTCTTTTTCAATATACCTAACTTGTAAATACAGTCAAAGAAAATGTTGGAATTTTCCTGTTCATAGTTTGAGCCCCAGGAGAAAGTTAATGATGCAGGAGAGCATTATTAAAATAAAATGATTGAAGAAAGGGGAAGGAAAAATAGTCATATCAGAATGAGCCAACTGGGCAACATGGCATCCAAAAACAAACAGATGTTATCTTAGCCTGCATAAAAAAAGTACATGGTGGGAGATAGAAAAAGGGAGCAGATAATCCAGGTGTCTACTGCCCTGCTAAAACCAAATCTGGTTTATTGTGGTTAGTAGCAGGGTTAACATTTGAGAACTGCCATTGAAAACCTGGTCAGGCAGAAGACAGTAGTCAGGATGATGAGGGAAATGGAGGCCATGTCCTTTAAGCATATATTGAAGAAAATTAAGAATTTTCTTTGAGGAAATTAGTAGTAGAGGAATTTGGTAGAAACAAAGGAAGACTTAATTGGAAATTTGTAGCTATTCTCAAGAGTGTGAGGGACTGTCAGGAAGAAACATTAGACTGTTTCTGATTCACTCTAGAGGGCAAAACTAGGAGCAGTAGGTGAGAGTCACAGAGGCAAATGCTCCCTAGATGCAGGAGTGTGTGTGTGTGTGTGTGTGTGTGTGTGTGTGTGTGTGTGTGTGTGTGTGTGTGTGTGTGTGTTAACAATTTAAGCTGTCAAAAGTAGGATGGTTTGCCTCAGGCACTAGGGTTTTGTTCCTGATCAAGAAAAGAATGAATATCCACTTGTGGTAGTCCTAGTCAAGGGGGTTCCTATATCCATATAAGTTAAATGATATGGCTTCAGGGGTTCCCTCTAATGCCAAGATTCTGTGGAAATACTGCAGTGCAGCATGCAAGCTTATTTAACCAGAAGGAAAATGCAGAAAAGCACTCCACAATTTAGCATCAAAAACTTTCTTCCAAATCAGGAAAGTATTTTACACACATACATACACACACACACACACACACATACAACATAATACATATAAACACATGTATATGTGAGATGCCCCATTTCTCACTCCTCAGGGCCTGTCTATCACAGCACAGACACTTTCAGTAAAATCATACATAGTCTTGTCATTTATGGAACAAGATGCAAGAAAACAGTGGCTGATACAATTTCCTTGACCTGCTTTGGGAAACATTGGAAAGAACAAGCGCTTTGGTTCAGGGGGTGAGCCTCAGAGATTCTTCATGCATTTCCCATGGCTGTATTATTCTGATTTACCCTGGCAAGGTTTCTTCTCCATAAGAGATTGCAGGAAGATGCATATTTATATGTTTCCAGCCATCAGCCAGGGATCTCAGATTCTCCTGTCCTTGGTGTCACTTTAATTAACGCAGTCCTATGTGCCTGGTGACAAAATTAGGTTGCAGGGAGACAGGCATTTAAAGTCCAGAATGGAGGGACTCATTTCTGTGAGCCAGTTTTTCTTCAGGGTCTCTATGGCTAATGCTGGCAATTCATTAAAAACCTCTTTGTTAAGGGGGAGGGGTACTGGATGTAGGGGAGTGGGTGAAAATTAGGCCAGCAAACCATCTCAAACCACATCTGCATAAGTAATAGAGGTAGTTTGTTACATTGATGCCAAGTGAGGGTATGTGTCCCTGGCCAGATGTGGTTGGTCCAGGCTCAGTGATGCTCGTGCCAACTTTATGATATGTTTGATTTAGGTAAAGAGAATGGAGCCTTCTGGGACTGGGCTGTTATTAAACACCATCTGCAGTTTTTCCTTTAATTAATATTGTTAGGATTAAAATCCCTTGCTTTCACTAGCACATTAACCCCTTAGGCTTATGGAAAGGTAGGCAGAGGTTTTAACTTCCCATAGACATATCAAATTCAATATGTCTGAAACAAAATTCATTAACTTTTCCCCTAACCTCACCCCTCTTCCAGATTCTTTATTACTATCTAGGTTACTGTTGTTTAGCTGATTAATTGTGTCTCACTCTTAGTGATCCCTTTTGGAGTTTTTTCTTGGCAAAGATACTTGAGTAATTTACCATTTCCTTCTCCAGCTCATTTTACAGATGAAGAAACTGAGGCAAACAGGGTTAAGTGACTTACCCAGAGTCACAGCGCTAGAAAGTGACTGAAGTCAAATTTGAATTCAGGTCCTCGATTTCAGGGCTAGCACTCTATCCACTATGGTGCCATGTAGCTTCCCTGTCTAGGATCCAATCAGCCAAGTTCACAGTTTTACTATTCTCCTCGGTAATTCATTCATATCTAGTCAGTTGTCAAATCTTATAATTCCTTTCTCCACAAAATCTCTGCTATATATCTTTTTTCTCTATGTACATAAAGTCACCACCCTAGCTCAGGCCCTTGTCACCTTTTTCATGGATCATTACTATAGCTTCTTAATTATTCTTCCTGTTTCAAGCCCCTAATGGGGTGGGGAAGCTGTGGCCTTGAGGTGGCCTCAAGACTGTAGGTTCCTCTCCCCCAGCTCTAATCCATCTTCCACTCAGCTCAGGTAACTACCACTCCCCATCCCAACTCTAGTCAATCAATTCCAGGGGCTCCTATCCTCTCCAGGATTAAATATGAAGTGGTTTATTTGATATTTAAAGCTCTTCACAACCTGACCGTTTTCTAAGTATCCAGTCTTAGGCATTATCTAGACTGACCCACCTGCTGGTCCCCACATAGGACACTTCATTCCTGGTCTTTCAATGGGAAGTTTGCCCTCCTACATTCACCTCTTGGAGTCACTGGCTTCCTTTATCAATCACTTTAAAGCCTACTATCCACAAGTGGCCTTTCCTGTCTCCTGAGCTGTCCTCAAATATTAACTCCTATCTATTTTGCATGTATGTTGTATTTCCTGATTAGTGTGCATCTTGTGTTCTCCATTAGAATATTAGCTCCTTAGACCAAAGATTATGGTTAGGTTGAGTTGGTTTTTGCTTTTGCTTTGTAACTTAGTACTCAAAGTAGTACCTGCCTAATAAGAAGAACTTAATAAATAAAAGAGGCAATGAGGTAGTACAGTATATAGAATACGGGTCTTAGAGTTAGGATGATCTGACTTCAAATCCTTCCACAAAAACTTAATGTGACCCTGGGTGAGTCACTTAATCTACCTTAACCTCAGTTTCCTCATTGGTGAAATGGGAATAATGATAGCTTCTAACTCACAGGGTTGTTGTGACAATCAAATGATATAATATATGTGAAAATCACTATATTATTATCACTATTTCCTTCTTATTAAATGCTTGTTGAATGATTGATTGATCTTATTTATCATTAAGAAAAATGAGTATTTACTGGAAGGTTTGTCAGATTCTGGCCCCTGCTCCTCAAGATTTCTCAGCAGAATTATTTGCTCTTGTCCTTTTTCTTTCTGACTTGGAGAGGGAGCTAGCCCTATATTCAGCTAAGGATAATTCCCTCTATTGAAACTACTCTGTCAAAGGTCATTGAAGAGGTTCTAATTTGAATAACACTAAAACCTTTTCTCAGTCCTGGTTCTTTCTGACCATTTAATCCAATTGATTACTGCTCCCTGTGCTGGGGAGGCAATTCATCATCCCAGGAATATACTCCATCTTTACCTCTGTCAGTTGGAATTCTTTCCAGACTCAGTTCAGGTGTCTTTTCCATGGAGTTTTTAGTGCTTTCATCAGATTATCCTGAGTGATAATGAACTGTTCAGGTCCTATTTGTATCCTCCATCAGGAAATTCTTAAGGTCTTTGAAATCAGGGCCCAACTTGGTTTTTTGTTGGTTGGTTTTTTTGTTTGCTTTTGTATTTCCAGGGCTTAAAACAGTGCCTTTCACACAGTAGGCTTTAATGTATATTTGTGTTACATAAATATGGTATGTTTATAAATATATCTTTATATATTTAAATTATATGTATGGAATGAAATTCGATTAAGTTGAATCAGTTGGGTATGGAGATCAACCCCTGTGCAGAGGAGGATCTTAAGAGGGCAGAAGTCAGATATATGATGGTAATGTGTCCCCAGCCTGAAATCCCCCATGTCAACATCTACGAAGGCTACATAAGTCCCTCATATAATATACAAACATAGCTAATGATATAAATGCACTAGAAAGATGAAATGAAATGTGATGCAAGGGATCGAAAGAATAAAGTTGCAGTAATAGCAGAAGAGCTGAGGGCAGACTTAGGATAAAGGGGCAGCCAAATTGAATAGGAAATTTGATAGGAGAGAGAGAGACAGACAGACAGACCAAAACACACAGAAAGATACACAGAGAGACAGAGATAGACACACACAGACAGAGAGAGACAGAGAAGGGATGAAAGAGGGAGAGAGAGGCAAAGACAGAGAGAGAAACATACAGAGAGACAAAAGAGAGACAGGAGAGATATACACCATTACATATATTGGCAGAGATATAATTTAACCAAATCTGTAGATGAAAAATATTTTCTTGTCTTTTTACCTAACATGAGACCAAATTTCTAACGGATCATAGTATTAAAAAGAAAATTCTTTGGTCAGACTTTCAACATGATTAATGAGGCAAAACTCAAGAAAAGGAGAATTAAGCAAAATTTATTGAAAAATATGATAAGGTGGCAATATATCAAAGGCAGATCACTAGTAATCAGCGGGGGATTCAAGATGGAGTCAGCTTTTCTTGCTAATCTTCGTGAGATAAAGACAATTTGGATAGTTCTATGTCAGCAAAAGGAGATAGGCCAATGCATCTCTGCTCCTTCTCAATTGCCAATAGGTAGAGACTAACAGGTAGGGAGTGATGGATAACCACAGACACAAAAGCTGCAGACTGGGTGACACCTCCCCAAACACTAACAAGCAGAACTCCAAACAATGGGTCACTGAGTCAGGAAAACTTTCAAAAATACTTAGAAGAAAATCTTAGGAAACACCTATCTAGCCCACTCATTTTAGATTCAGCTTGGTAATGCGCTGGATATATCACTGAACCTGGAGTCAGGAAGACCTGAGTTCAGATCTGACCCCTGATATTTTAGCTTTGTGAGCATGGGCAAATCACTTAAACTCTGTCTCCATTTCCTCATTTGTAAAATGGAGATCATAATAGCACCTACCCCCTGAGATTGTCCCAAAGATAAAATTGTACACTATTTTTAAAGCACTTGGAAAACTTTTTTAAAAATTTATTTATTTTTAATTTTCAGCATTCACTTTCATAGGATTTTGAGTTCCAAATTGTCTCCCTATGTCTCTTTCCCCCAGCCTAGGACAATGTGTCATTTGATATAGGCTCTATATATACATTCATATAGAACCTATGTTCACATTAGTCATGTTGTAAAGAAGAATTAGAACCAGTGGGAGAAACCATGAGAAAGAATAAATGAGAGAGAGAGAGGGAGGGAGTGAGAGAGAGAGAGAGAGAGAGAGAGAGAGAGAGAGAGAGAGAGAGAGAGAGGGAGGGAGGCAGGGAGGGAGGGAGGGAGGGGGAGGGAGGGAGGGAGAATACAATGTGCTTCAATCTGCATCCAGACTCCATAGTTCTTTTTCTCCATTTGGACAGCATTTTCCATCCTGAGTCCTTCGGAATTTTATTGGATACTTGCATTGCTAAGAAGAGATAGCACTTTGAATATCTTAAAGCACTATATAAATGCTAGTAACTACTACCACTCCTCCTAAATAAACATATGTTTAACCCTTTCATACTTACACCTAGGTGCTAAGGATACAAATATATAATTGAGTTCCCTTAAGGATCTTAACGTTCTCGGGGTTGGGGGCAGAACACAATAGATATAAAGACAAGTCGGCATAAAGTTTACACAAAGCATTTGAGGAGGCAACGCTACTATCTAACTCCCCAAAGAAGTATAGAATACAAATAACTAGTGGGAGATGCCAAGAAAGGCATCATATGGGAGAAGTTGCATATAGACCATTGCATCTCAGAACTGAAATACCACAGCCTGGCATAGTTTCTGGCACATAGTGGGTACCTGCTAGATGCTTAATGATTGTTTGGAAGGCAAACATATTAAAAATCATCTCTTGGAAACCACAATCTGTTGCATGAGTCCTCCTTATCCACCCCTTCACACTACCCATAATACTGTTCAATAATCAGTTGAGATCATCACCTGGTCTTTATCATTTGTGATACAAAGGAGCTCACTACCACAAAAACCAGCCCATTCAAACTCTGGATATTCTTCCTTCCCTCCTTCCTTCCCTCTCACCTTTCAAGATGTTCTAGTTTTTCTCCTTCTGTCTTCCAATATTATCTGTGTTTGTATTGGCATGATAGTCAAGGATAGGCTGTTTTTGAAAACTACCTATGACAAGAAGAACTTTTAGCTTGCCCTCTCCACTTTGCCAGAGCTCAGAAAGTAAAAGGGAAGGAGAAGGAAGGCAAGAAGAGAAAATGGAGGATGAATGCATGCAAATTTCTCAGGTCCCTATGGGAGTGTTCTGTCCAATAGTTAAAGGGTTGGTTGGGTGGGGAATCAACCTCTTGCCTAGCTCCATGATTGTGAATGCAGGAGAATGACTGGATATTAAGCAGCAGGGGAATGAACATTTCAGCAGAGGCCTCATTTTCTTGTAAACACTCTCAGTAATAAATAACGAAGGATCAGGGAGCCGCAGAAGCAGCCGGGCCTATCTTTAAATAAAACATGTTTTTGAACATTCCCACAAAATCCTCATTTTTCTTTAACGAGTCAGGTAGCTACTTCTTTAGACAGATATCTCCTTCTCTGAATCTATTGAAAGCTTCTGTTTTCCAGCCATAAAGAAGAGACTTGTCTATGGAGGGGCTTTGTTTTTTGGTTCTGGCCTTTCATTGCAGAACCCCATAGGGTGAGGGGAGGGGAAGCTGCACACTTCCAAGAAGTCAGAGGACAACACAGCTATTTGTTCAGCTACATTTGAAGGAAAACTCATTCACTTTGTTTCATTTGGGTGTTTGTGCTTTGGGCCATGCTGGGTGACTTGAGACAAGCTCTCTCGCTGCCTCTTGCTTCCTAGGTGGCAAATCTGCCAGAGCTCTCTGTTGTCAAAGCTTTGGGTATTTAGAATGACTAGATTTTAATTACTAGATGTTTGTGATTTGTAAAATCTACCCTGTAGTTGTTGTGGGCTCCAGCAGGCATAATGAAATGGGATTTGAATTTTCAAGGAAAACACACAGTTTGGAGTCCTCAAACAGTAAGTTGAAGGGATAGGAAGGACTAAGCAGCATCAGTATGTTAGTTCCAATGGTAAATTCAAGGTATTTCCTTAAAAAATCACTTTCCCAATGGTGATAAAGATGAAAATCACCCATTTCTTCAGGACTTTGGAAAGACAGGAAAACTAATCCATTGTTGATGGAACTGTAAATTGGCTTGACCATTCTGGAAAATAATTGGGAATCGTGAGAGAAAAGTTACTAGATATCTAATATCTTTTGACTTAGTAATGCCACTATTGGACAGACATCACCTGCAGAGGGCTGGGCGTAAAAGGGGAGGTGTTTATTTGTATTTGTTTGTCCTTTATAATTTCTCAGCATTCACTTCAATTGTTTTGTGGTTGAAAATAACCTAATATTCTTCTACCCTGAGGAACAAGTAATATGAGGAATTCAAGGAGACATGGGGAACTTGTATGAACTCATCCAAAGTGAAGAAAGCTGAACACAGATAGCAATATACCAAATAATATATTAATAATAATATTTAAATAATAATTTATTTGTAATAATAAAAATATTAAATAAGAATAATATTAATATTATTATAGATGAGCACCAACTATATGCAAGATTCTGGAGAAGTAATTACAAAAACAATGAAACATTTTCTGCCCTCAAGAATTACGCTCTGTTCAGGGATCCAACATATATGTATTTGTCTATATGTGATATTTATAAAACAAATATTTGCTTCTCTAATGCTTGGATAAGAGGGTAAGAGAACAAATGTTCATTAAGCACCCACTATGTGCAAGGAATTAAACTAAGCACTTAATAGGCTATATATCATTTGACTCTCACAACAATCCTGTAAGATGGGTGCTGTTACTGTTATGAGTCAGGTGTTTTTCAGTCATGTCTGACTCTTCATCACCCTATTTGGGGCATGCTTGGCAAAGATACTGGAGTGGTTTGCCATTTCCTTCTCCAGCTCATTTTGCAGATGGGGAAACTGAGATAGAAATGAAGTGTTGTATAATAGGAGCAGCAAGGCCAGTTTGCCTGAACCATAGATTGTGGAAATAGTACTAATGTTTGGTACACCTGTGAAGGTAGGGTCGATCCAGGTTGTGAAGGGTTTAGAAGCCAAAATGATAGCATTTTAATTTATCCTAGAGACAACACAAAGCCATTGGACGTTATTGAGTAGGGGAATGACATGGTCAGATTTTCATCATAGGGAAATTGCTTTGATAATGATGTGGAGAATATATTGGAATGGAGAAAGACATGAGGCAAAAAAAATGGCAAGAGTCCCCATGAGAAGTAATGGGGTCCTGAACTAGGGTGGCCAAACTCTGACTTAAGAGTAAGAGATTTCGAAAAGGAAGAAACAGTTAGATTTGCTAAGGATTAGATGTGTGGAGTGAGGGAGAGGAGGGCTTGAGGACAACAACAAGGCTGTAAATATGGGTGACTTTCAAAAAATGATGCCACCTTTTTCAGTAATAGGAATGATCAGAAGAGGAACCATTTCAGGGGAGAGAAGTAATTTCTGTTTTGGACATGCTGAGTTTGAGACATTCACCAATTTAGAGATGACCAAGCGGCAGTAGATGCCGTAGTACTAGAGCTCTGGACAGAGTTTTAAGATAGTTATATAGATCTGGGAGTCATTTATGTGGATGTAACACATAATAAACCCATGGGAGCTAATGAGCTCAGCAGCAGAGATAGTAGAGAGAGAGGGAAGAGAACTCAGGACTAAGCTTTAGGGTGTACCCACAATGATTATGAATATCATTCCCTATGATTTTTTTTTTCTTATTCACCCCATATATATTGTACATACATAGCTGTTTTCCCGGGGATGAGGGTGTATGTTTCCCATTCTTTGCTTCTCCAGGGCTTAGCATAGTGTCCAATGCCTCAATCAATCACACATTTTTGCTGTCTACTATATTCCTGGCACCGTGCTAAGTTCTGGGGATGCAAAAAGAGGCAAAAGAAAGTCCTTGCCCTTAAGAAGTTTACAGTCCAATGAGGGAGACAACATGCAGGTAAATATTTGCAAAACAGGCATATACAGGATAAATAAGAAACTGGCTGAGGGAAGGCACTAGAATTAAGAGGGAATGTGCAAGACTTTCACTAACAGATGAGATTTTAATTGGGACTTAAATGAAGCTGGGGAGGTGAGTAGTTGGGAGTGAGGAAGGAATGCATTTCAGGCATGAGGGCCAGCCAGAGAAAATGCCCAGAAATAGAATGTTTTGTTCCTAGATCAATCAGGAGGCCAGTGTCATTTGATTGAAGAGTATGGGGGAGTACAGTTTAAGAAGATTGAAAAGTAGGAAGGGGCTTGATTATGAAGGTTTTTGAATCCCCAACAGAGCATTTCATATTTGATCCTGGAGGCAATATGGAGTATGGGGTAATGTAGTCAACGGTGCTTTGGGAAAATGATCTTAGTGGTTGAATGAAGGATAGATTGGAGTGGACCCTTAGTAAATGCCTGTTGACTTGCAGAAACAACAAAAATCACTAAAAGACAGCTGAACTCAAACTAATTGCAAAGAACAGTTGTATAGTTAGAACACAGATTTAATAAAAACAGGGCATAGGTTTTTGCTGTCAAAAGAAAGCTGGAGTATTAGATATACCTGTACTAGCAGGGAGAGGAGGAGATCTGTTATATATGCCTTAAGATGGAGTCACTTTATCACATGTTATTATTGCTATTTCTTTCCTAGCTGCTTTTCTTTCTTTCAAAGAAAAGAATCATGTGTATGGGAGAGTACTGGAAAGATAGTAGTGACTGGAGTGTAAAAAAGGCAACTATAAAACTTTTCATATTAAATGAAATTTAAAATAAAAATTACTCCCCAGTGCATGATTCAATCAAGTACTGAACAGGTGTATTGCACTTGAAACAGGCTGATATATAGACAGCCTAAAATTATAGCTCCTTGGCCCAGGTTTTCACTGACCCCTAAGAAGTCCAACTCTGAAATTTGAGATGAAGTTAATGGAATGAATAACATTTGGCTTCAAAGGACATAAAACAGGGGGAAAAAAATATCCTATGCTGTCCGAGTTCCAACTCTGTAGCTTCAGGCAATCTTACAGCCTTCCAGAAATGGCTCAGACATTCTTACTGAATGGATCTGGAGTGCAGTGGATGGAATCTCACATTTACAGGTTCAGAACAAGGGATACTTTATCAAGGAACAATGGGACAAGATGAAGAGTTTTAGAAGTTGGTAATTATCATCCTTCTAGGACCTTACATTGAACCTTCTATTGCCCTTTTCCTATGTGTTTTTTGTAGGATATGGAATTTTATAGGCATTTTTGTTTGTATTTTATATGCTGTAAGCCCCAGGATGGCAGGATCTCTATCATGCAAAGTTTGCATTGCCCACTTTATAACTACATCTGAGCCTAGCACAGTATTCTGTGGGTTTTATCACTTAAATTTGCTTGATTTATTGAGTGACTCAGTGAATAAATATTATGTTGTTAGATTTTTAGCTTTCCCAAAGGCCATCCTTAGATGGTCATATATTGACCATCTGGACTTTAGTATATAAAAAACCTGAGCTTATCTTCCTCTTCAAACAAATACTCCAAATCTCAGTTTCATCATCCACAAAACAGGTGTGATGATATTTGCTGTGCTTATGTCACAAGATTCTTGAAAAAAATAAAAGGAAAAATGAGATATAAAAGTGCTTTCAATATTCAACTTCTTAAGGGCTCCGTAATCATCCCATTGTTTTAATGAAATTCAATGGGATTTTTTTCAAATCGCTCAGCATTTTTAGTCTGCTTCACACATAAACTCTTAATTACATTCATATTTATACATATAGTGCTTAGTTATATTCATTTGTAAATAGGTGTGTATTTATAAATATTTTCTTCATATATATTCTTGCATTCACTAATTGCTGCCCACATGGGTATTAGTTATATCCCTCTAATTTGTACGTAAACAATTTGTACATAAACTCTTTCCTTTCCACCTCTACTCCTACTTCCCCCATGTTTTCTTCCCATTTCACATTTAGCAAGTCTAATATTTTTTTTCTTTGTATCATTTCTAGGATTCGCCTTTACCCTTCCATTTCTATTGCCTCTGCCCTAGTTCAAACTTTTATAATCTCAGACCTGGATTCCTTCAATTCAAGCTGCTGGTCTTTTTAGATGCTACTATTCCCCTTCTAATTCATCTCGAAAAGAGAAGTTATTCCCATAGTGGATTAGTATCAGAGATTTTAAATTCAAATTTCACTATTACTACTTATTACCTGTGTGACCTTACCCAAGTCAGTTTCCATTTGTTGGGTCACAATTTGCTTACCTATACAATTAGGAGTGAGTGAGTGTGTGTGTTTATGTGTGTGTATGTGTGTGTATGTGTGTGTGTGCGTGTATGTGTGTGTGTGCACATGTAAATGAAGAGGATGAAGATTTAATTTTCTCTTTTATTTTTTTCTCTGTGTCTTATTATCCAAAGTTTTATGAAGTCAGGGACCAAGACTGTTTTTTTCTTGAAAAATATCCTCCATAGTGTTTATTATTCTTTATTACTTTTACCTTGGTGTCAACTTTATGTTTAAGGAAGGATTTTCAGATCTCTTTATTCCTCCACAATATCTGTCCTGACTACCAGTCTCCCATCATTAACTACCTCTTGGACATTTTGAATTGGATACTCTCTAGGCATATCAAATTCATCCTGTTCAAATTAGAACTCATCCTCCCATCCGCTGTTAATCCTCCCATCTTCCTCACACAAGAAATCATCCCTACTTTGTAACTTTGCCTATCCCTCATCCCTGGAATGGTTTTTTTTCCTTCTGCATCTTGAATTCCTTCAAGAATCAGCTCAAATCCCACTTTGTGTAACAGACCTTTCACAGCCCCCTGCCCAATCCATTGCTTGTGATTTCCCTCAACATCACCTCCTATTTACCCTTATAAATTTTTCATGTGCGTAGTTCATTTGCATATCATCTCTTCCCTTAGAAGTTGAGCAAGGACTCAAAAACTATGTTTTGGCTTTTGTTTTTATCCCTAGCGCCCAGAAGATGATAAACACTTAATTGTCGCTTGTTGTTGTTGTGGATGTTGAGGATGATTGATGATGATGATGATGATGATGATGATGATGATAATGGAAATAAAAGACAGAAAGAGGGAGGAAGAAAGAAGAGTAAAGGCGAGGGTATAGTATGGAAGCAAAGAGGAGAGGAAAATGAAAACACTCTCATGATACAGAGGATGATGCAGTGCCTCAGAGACAAAGAAGGCAATTCCCCAACCTCCCTTGGTGCTGCTGCTGCGATTTCCAGTTTAGTCAGATCTTAATGGATTAGGAAATTCAGTCATTATAAATTAGAAGTTAATGGTGCATTCTGTTTTTATATTGATTCTCAGCAGCAAATATTTCAGAATCACAAACTCCCAGAGCTGAAAGGGACTTTAGAGATCATGGAGACCAACTTCCTCATCTTAAAAGTGAGAGAATTGTGACCTAAAAAGGTTAAGTGACTTGCTAAAGGTCACACAGGTAAGAAACTGCAGAGCTGGACTTAAAGTCCAGGTCTCCTGACTCTAATTCCAACACTCCTTTTGACCACACTGCTAATATTCCGTGCTGGGAAGCAGGGTTTCTCCTGGTTCGGGAGATACCACCACATGGCTTCTGAAACTATGGATACCAAGGGTTTACTAGGGAAACTCATTCAAATGTGGAGCGAGCTGGCTTACAATGGTGGAAGAAGGCAAAGGCTTGGTCTGAAGTTGTATAATTCAATCAATTCACAAGCATTTATTAAAGATCTTCTAACTTCCAATTCCAGTGCTTAGCACTGGAAATATTAAAAAGAAGGCCAAAAAAGTCTTTGCCCTCAAGGAGTTCATGATGTAATAGGGAAGGCAGGGATAACATGCAAACAGCTATACAACTATGTATAAATTATGTATATATATATTTATATAATATATACACATATTCATATAGATACATATGCACACACATGTATATACACACACACATACACATACATACATACATAGCTATTCCTTCCACATTGCAATTTTCCCCATTGCAGTTTCAATATTTTGCAGGTTGGCATAAGAAACTAAATTGGAATTTTTGGGGAGATAAGGGTTTGTGGAAGTTACAGATGACACAGAAAAGGTTTAGAAACTCAGAAATGCATAAAATATATGTATATTATTGTATAATATCAAAATATTTTATCTTTTAATACTGTAAATACCCCATAAAAGAAAATGAAAAAATTCAGACTTCTTCTCTGGAAGGGAAGACCAAAAATTTTATGTAAATTTTCCACATCATGAGGGCACTGCATCCCTGTGATGTGGAAAGGATAACTGTACACACATAGAGATACACAGACATGCACACACACATATACATATTTTGGTATATGTATTAGGAAGTAATCAAACTTAAGAAGGATTGGGAAAATCATCATATAGAGGGTGGGATTTTATCTGGAACATCAAGGAAGCCATCCATGAAAGGGGATGAGGAGGGAGATAGCTCCATGAATTAGGCACAACCAGTGAAAATGCCTGGAGTTAAGAGATGGGGTGTCTTGTTTAAGGCAAAAGTAAAGAAACTAGTGTCACTGGGTTGAAGAGTACATTATGTGTGAGGGGTCATGTGGAGAGGTTCATAAAGAGGTAATAGGAGCTGTGGAACTTCATTGGTCAGAACTGTGCTTTAGGAAAATCATTTTTATGCTTGAGTGGATAATAGATTGGAATAGGGAAAAAATATTTTCATCATACTTGGCTTTCATTTGGATCAAAAGTTAAAAAATTCCTGGGACTAAAGAAATTCCAAAACAAGAAAACTAAACTTTTATTTACACCAATTAAATATTTGGGGGTGGGGGGGGAATGTCTGTTGCTTAGATATCTTACCATTTGTCTTATTTGAAGCAGGTTGATTGATTTTGTTTTTCCTTACAAACAACCACAAGGAATATTCTTACATACCTACTGGGGAGCACTTAGTCTGCTCTCCTTATGGGTAATGAACATTTTGGAGGAAGGTTAACCATGACGAATGGACTGCTTCATGAGGGAGTGAATTCCTCATCTCGGATATTCTTCAAATGGAAGACAGATGATTGTGTGCAGTGTTGTAAAGCATGCTTCTACTCAGGTTCAAATTGATTTTTTTAAACTAGGAGCCTATACTTTGTACTTAATAGGCTGAAAGGGCTATTTAAGATCATCTAGTAATAGTATTTTTATAGATAGGAAATGAAACATGGACAGGTTATAGACTAAATTGCCCTTGGTTAAATGGAGCCTGGATTTGAGTCTACATCTTCTGACCTTTGATTTGGTTCTGTTATCCCACTGTCACACTGAAATCAATTGACAGTTAATCAATAAGCTTATATCGAGCATCTAATATATAACAGGCATGCTGCCAGGTAAGATGATCACAAATATATATATATATGAAAGAAACGTTAGCTACTCTTGGTGTACTTATAATCTATTGGATTTCTTCAAGCTTTGAGATTCTATGAGCCTGTGTTTTTTCTATAAACTTTTTTGACCTCCATTTATAAAATCAAGGAAGGCTCTATTTACAGTGATATTTATTGGGATACCGGAGGAACTTCCTCTGAGATGAAGGTGGAAAGAGAAGATGCTAAACACAGCCTATCACATGCATTGTCCCTACTCCTAGCCCAAGACTTAAATGAATTAAGGAAAAACGTGGGAACATAGACCAGTCATTCATGTTCCATGTCTTTACTCCCTTTGACTACTCTCAAATTTTACAATGCTTAAGATTTTCCATGTTTCCCAGGAAAAAGAGAAAGCTGGGAGAAGAATAGAGGTTTAGGAGGAGATACTTCAATGAGAAGAGGAGAATACGTAGGCATAAGGATCAGGGAAGAATTTGATGGAACATTAAGATCACTGGTTTAGAGTTTTAAGTAAACAGATGCCACCTAGTTTAACACCTAAATTTTGCACTTGAAGAAGGTGAGGCTCAAAAATGCTAAATGGCTTACCCAAGGTCACACAGGTACATCCTCTAATGCCCCAAATGGTGCTTGTCCCACTATTACCCACTGCCTAGCATTAGTATCCAGGGAACCCAAGAAATAGGCTTTGAAGCTTCCCCGAGGGAGATTGGGGCCAATTCATACCAGAGCATCCCTTTTGGAGTCAGACACTAAAGACAAAACAAAGAATGCTTGTGGAAGGAGAATATTCTGCTAATTAAGAAGGTATTTGTGATCTTTCTTTATAACACAATCACATTAGGAGGGATAATTGGACCTCAAACTCCCGTGTTTTTCAAGCTACTCGACCTCTTTCTTTTCTCCTTAAGAGATAGTAATAAGAGTTTATGACTTAGATTTATAAGGAACACAATTACAACATCTTACTAGTTGGTGAAACCTTTTTAAAATATATTGAATATTGATTTCTTTCCTGTTACAAGTATATTTATCTCCATTGCTCATGCAACTACTTCCTTGACAGACAAAGATATGTTTACAAATATTCTGCATTGATTTATCTCATGAAAGCCCATCTATCTATTTTTGTTGCAAATATATTTTAAAAATGCTGAAATAGATTTATTAGGGTTGGGAAAAGAAAAGCTGGAAAGGAAGGGTAAAGTTATATCAGTTGCTATCTTTCTTTTTGTGTACTCAGAGAGGAAATTTGATTTTATTTTGGTTTTCCTGGAGAGATGACTATGGTGAAAGAGAAAACTAGGCCTAATTGCTTTGAAGCAAAGAGAATGTTGCAGTGTTAAGTTGAAAGGGTGGGAGTTAGACAAGTTCATACAAACTGAGGATATGGCATCCTAAGAAAAGTTATGGTGAGACATGCAGCCAGCAAAGTGGGGGAAGCAGCCTTCATCTCATCAAATCATCTTAACCCACCTTGGTCACATATTACCTGTGTCATCTTGAACAACTTATGTAACCTCTCTGAGTCTCAGCTTCTCCATCTGAAAAAATGAGAGAGTTGAACCAGCTTCTGAAGAAGAGACAGCATGTATCAGATGGATCTAACAATCTTGGACACCACCTCCCCTCAGACAGTCAAAACCTTTGTCATTTGACTTGCGGCAGAGATTTCCTATATGAGTTGACTCTATAGAATGTGAACTCTGTGAGGGCAGGAATTACCTTATTGTTCAATTTGTTTACCGAGAGTAGTACAGCATAACATTTGCACCTGATTCACTTATTAATTATTGTTAATTAATTATTAATTATTTTGCATTCATTCATCTTAAGTAAAGAAAAGCAAGAATAGCAGATTGTGTTTCTTATTTTATTTATTTGTTATATTTTTGTATTTTACTTTTATTTCAATTGTGACTTTTTTTCAGCCATCTATCATGTATGGTAATTTGCGATTTGGCACAAGTTAGTACTAGAAATGAAAAGCACATAAAATAGACATGGAAAATAAAGGAAAGTGTGAGAAATGAATGTTTGAGATGGGAATAAAGGGAATAGAAGGGAGAGTTCCAGGTGAAGTCTGAACCTAAGACTTATGTATGCATCTTGATACCACAAATATTAATGAGACTTAATGGGATATAGAAAAGATGCAAGCCAAAATACAGATTTTAGTACTGCAGATAAAACATCTAGTTAGATATTGTTTGCCCACCATGGCAGTCTCATCAGGGAGGCATTCACTGTTGCATAGCTGTTGCTTAGAGATTGGATTTAAGAGAGGTGCCTGGCTGAGTTTGTTGCTGCAGCTCAGGCCAGAACGGGCTAATCCATAGAAGGAGACACATAGGGAGAAGAAAGAAGCCTCCTCCCCACTCTCCAAAGAATATTTTTGCATAAATATAGAGAGGGAAGCTGTTAGGGTCTGAGAAAGAGGGATGGAGGAAGCTAAGGTATGAAGGTGGAAGGCAAATATGTGGAAGAAACTGGCGGTGCTCAAGCATTTCAAAGTTGAAGTAGACCAAGAAAGCAGTGGCTTCGAAGTCATAAACATTGGGGTTGCTAGCATGGCAAAGGGGAACCTCTCCTCTGACCCACAGAAATGAAATAACCAAAGAGCAGTGAGGTAGCAAACCCCATCATTCCAAATGCGGGGAATGAAAAAGCCCTCCACTGGGGCTCACGGGCAGTTACATATGCATTTCCTACTAGAGGAAATGGCAGCAATTTAAAGCCTTTCAGGACTTGACTCAACTGTGTAATTCATCCTGATGTTTTCCATTCATCAGAAGCCTGGTGTTTGTTTGTATTAGCATGATAAAAAATAACAAAGGTGGGAGGAAAAAGTAATAGGTTTTAGCCCCTTACGTTCCAGGAAAGTGGCACCAGTCACAAATCTGGAGCCTTTGAAGGAAAGAAACACTATGCTTCAGTTATACACCAAATAATGAACACTCATTACAGAGACAGTTTTGTCCGATTCATTTGTTTCCTTCCATCTATGATGCATGGAGATGGATGCCAATAGATATGGTTGATGTATATAGAAGTGACAGATGAGGCATTTGGATGCCTGTACAAATGAAAAAGTGTATGAAGAATACTTTGAAAATCTTATAATACTGTGTGGGAGTCTAATATCATCATCATAATTATTATGAATTTGTAGGAAAATAGAAATATATTTCAAGTTCTTTGTAGGCAAGTTCTGTGGCTTCCACTATGGTGCTCTATAGTACTTTATTGTGATTTTGGGATTCTAGAGTGGCAACTAAGAATAAGTACACATAAGATAGAAACTCTCAGTGGGCAAGAGTGAGAAAGCAGAACTTGGTTCTTTTGACTACATGGAAACATTGGATTCCCCTAGGTAAGAATTGTGTGACTTTATTTCATGTGGGTAAACATATTGCTCAGTTTATTAAAATGTACTTTGTGAACTCAGTCATAATAGATTGGGGTGAACAGGGCTTTGATCCAGGATGCTGTGCTTTGACCTAGGTGATGAGATTTCTTCCTCCTTGGAGTTACAGTTACCATATCTTTATGCCCTGATTCTCAGTCTTCTATCATCCTCAAGTGCCATGAAGTTTGGTTTCTCCTCAGAAAATATTCTAAATCGGATATTTCTCAGGCAATAAGTAGATGGAGTCATGAAGGCTAAGAGTTAAAAAGAGATCCATTTGTACTGAGATTGGCAGTGAAGGTAGATTATAGGTAATCCTTGAACAGGGCAACAGATGGAGGATTCAGAAAGCAATGGTGGTTGCTATCAATATCTCAAGCTATCTGTGCCATTTTAGTATTTCCCTGTTCATGTCTGAGCCAAGCAAGGGCTTCCAAGGCCTTGTGGTTGGGCTTTTAGCCATTCCATTTCCCTAGGAAAGAGAGACCTCTGGAGAGAACTTGGAAGGCAGTGGAGGCAGGGTATCCAACTGGCTGCCATGAGTGCTAAAGGATACAGGATTCTATGCCTCTCTTCAGATATATAGTAGAAATATGATCAATTAGCCAATGGAAATTTCAGCAGCATGTCTCCCCCTGATAACATCTTGATGTTTTTCTGCCTTTCAGAACATTTCAGGATCTGTCCAAACAAATGGATATATCTTATGGCACAGTCAGAGACTCAGCAGTATATGAATACTTCAGAGCCAAAGGGACCAATCCCTTGGAACAGGACAGCACATTTGCCGAGCTTTGGAAGACCATCAGTAAGAACAATGGGGCTGATAACTGTGTCTCCAACCCTTCCGAAGGCATCAGGAAGGTAAGGAGAAGCACAAGATACCTTGCATTTCCCTGATCTGAGAAAGTTAGCAGGGTATGATGATGATGATGATGATGATGATGATGATGATGATGGTGAGCACTTGTATAGTGTTTTAAGGTTTGCAAAATATTTTACATGTGCTGTCTCAGTTTCATCTTTACAACGACCCTGGAAACTAGGCTGAAGAGAGAGAGTGATTGACTTGCCCAGGGTCACAAAGCCAGTTCTCAGAATTCAATTTCAAGACTTCCTGGTCCCAAGTCTAGCACCCTACTCACTACTCCACCTAACTCCTTAATGACATGATCACTGGCTGGTCATAGGGAGACTTTTGGCCTAGTCTTGACTTTGCTGCTAACTAGTAATTCACTTCACATACAAGGACCTCAGTTTCTTTCACTGTAGAATTAACAGATCGGCAAGAATATTGCTGAGGTCTTTTCCATCCAGGAAAACAAGAAACTCAGAAAAATAAAAATAAGATAACTAGTATTATGGATAGGCGAAGGAAAGTATCAAATAAATGATAAAGATCATAAGTGTTAGCATTCAAAAAAAAGTGAAATCACCCAAAAGTGGTGGTTGAGAAAGGATAGACAGAGAAGGTAGACCATGAAGGAGGGATACAGTAGAGGTAAGAGGGAATTTTAGGCATCAATATTGTGTTCCCACCCCTCCCCCCAGGGGGAAATAAAAGAAAGAGAAAGCAGGTTCTTGTTCATCGAAAGAAGTTCAAAACAATTTGAAAGACAGCATAATAGAATTGAAAGGGCATACTCTTGGTGTGATCTTGGGAAAAACCTATTTGAGTCTCACTTTCCTTATCTCTAAAATGAAGGAGTCAGATTAAATGACCTATAATATTCCTTCCAATCTAAATCTATGATCTTGTAAGCAAATGTATAAAGGTGAGAGTATACACAGTATTCAAAAGAGGGAGCAACCAAGCCAGCCTGACTGAATATATTTAAGGGTGTGACAAAGAGATAGAAAATTGGCTTGAAGTGGATTATGGAGGGCCATCCCTCCCTTCCTTGCCTCGCCTCCCCTCCCTCACTCTCTCCCTTCCTCTCTTCCTTCTTTCCTCTGTTCCTTCCCTCCCTGCCCCTTCCCTCCCTCCCTCTTTCCCTCTCTTCTGCCCTCCCTCCCTTCCTTCCTTCCTTCCTTCCTTCCTTCCTTCCTTCCTGCCTTCCTGCCTTCCTGCCTTCCTGCCTTCCTGCCTTCCTGCCTTCCTGCCTGCCTGCCTGCCTGCCTGCCTTCCTTTCTTCCTTCCTTCCTTCCTTCCTTCCTTCCTTCCTTCCTTCCTTCCTTCCTTCCTTCCTTCCTTCCTTCCTTCCTTCCTTCCTTTCTTCTCTCCTTCCCTGGCATTAAGTTAGAGATCAGCAATTCCACATTTTCTCTCTGTTGCGTTTACCATCCTGACCACCATCCTCTGAACATGTTGTAGTTTTTCAAAATTCTTCCCAAAGTACAACCCCCTGAACTGAATAAAAAATCTGGGCATGGTCTTATGAAGGAAAAACTTCCACCTCCCTCATTGTGGAAATTTTCTCTTAATGCAATATAAGACAACTTTAGCCCTTTTTTAGCTGCTGTGTCACATTATTGGCTCGTATTGTGTTGCTATCTTTTTCCAACTAAGTTTAGAAGGGGAATGGTTAACTAGGTTAAAAAAAAAAAACAACAACTTTGCAGCCACTTTCTCTGACAAAGATGTCATTTCCAATATATGAGTAATTGATTCAAATTTATAGGATTAAAAGCTATAACCTAGTTAATAAATATCAAAGCATGAAGTCAGTTTTCAAAGGTAGATAATCAACTTTTCTAGTCATATAAAATACTCTTAATAACCAATAACTAGAGAAATGCAAATTAAAACAACTTTTAGGTTCCATTCTATATCAGTCATATCAACAACATTGACAAAAAAAAAGGAAAATGACAATTGTTTGCTGGGTTCCCCCAAAATATGCACATTGAGACACTTTTGATGGAACTGTGACTTGATCAATTAAATGTGGAAAGCAGCTTGTAACTTTGCTCCAAAAGGTAGTATACTGTTCAAGCCTTTTGATCCAGCAATACCACCCATAGATATCCCAAAGAGATGAAAGAGGGATATCTTATATATACTATAATATTTTTTAGCATCTCTTTTTGTAGTGTAATAGAACTGGAAACTAAAATGGTGTGGATCAGTTAGTGAATCACTCAACATATTATGGTAGGTGAATGAAATAAAGTATTATTATGCTTTAACAAATGACAAAATAGAGTTTCAGAGGGCATGAAATAATGCAGGGCAGAATTAGAACACTCTATACAGTGTCAACACATTGAAAAACAGTACTTTGAAAGACTTCAGAACTCATCAATGCAGTGATAAACCAAAGGACTGCTGATGAAGCAGGCTACACACTTTCTGACAAAGAAATTATAAACTTAAGCCACAGAATAAGATACACAATTTTAACATAACCAATGTGGGAATGTGTTTTGCCTGTCTATGCAATTTTTTTACAAGACTTCCCCCCTCCAGTAGATGGAGGTTGGAGGGAGAAAAACAAACATTAGATAATTTGAAAAAAAAAAACACAATTTAAATAACGGATAAATAAGAATGTGATTGGCCAGACAGGACTATTATCCCAGATACTAAATGACTCCACAATAGTTTTTCCCTTCCTTCCCCCTCAATAGACATGTGTTTATATCTTTGGGGCAAGGTAGAAAAGTACTGATACCAGACAGTTTTGTGGTAGCCATTCATAATCATGGTAGTGATTTTCACTGAGTCTGGTTTTCATAAGGTTCAACAAAACAACTGATCCTGTGATCCAGAGCTTGAGGCTTTATCACTAATTCCAGCTGAAATCATCCTTGCCAGTCTGGCACAAGGCATCCACAAAGAGGGGGAGGCACATTCTGGGAGAACCTGTTTATGCCAGTTCTTTCTCTGGTGGTAAATCCGGGATCTGAGAGAAGCAAATTCCTGGAAAAGAGAAAGAAAAGTCAAAAAGCAGGATTGGAGGAATACATACGTGATCATCACACACATACACACACATACACACACACATTCACAGATTTCACAGAGTTAACATAGTTTTAAGACTTTTCCTACTGATTTATAGGCCAATAGTCTGTTTACCACTGAATAAAACTCATCAACATTAAAAAAAATATGAGATTCATTGCAAAAAGGGAAGTTATAAGACTTTGGACAAGACACAAAAGCTTCAATTTCCTCATCTGGCAAAGGAAAGATCATCTCTAAGGCCTTTTAGATTTCTTAACGTATGATTATCTAGAATTACATATCTCAAGAGTGGCTGAAATTCATCATTCTTCTTCCTCTAAAGAAAGTAATCAGAGTCATGGAAGAGCATATTCTGATGACAAAAGTTCAGTGATGGCTGAAGGAGCTCAAAACGGGTGGTGAGTTGGGGGTGAATCTTCAGGCAAACTCTTGGTCTTGTCTGCATCTTGACAACCAAGCAAATTAATAATGGTATAAATATTCCATGTTGTTGAAAAGGAAATAAATCTCTGCCCCCCTGCACTTTTATATTTTAGTATACAGTTTTTCTATGACAAATGTTTAATCTCAGGATAGCTTTTTTACTGACTCCCAGCATGTTACTCCTGCTGTCAGTGTGTACAAAAGGAAAGCAAACATTTTAATATGAACCTAGGAAAAGAGTAATTAGGAAGATGAATCATTAGAGCCAACAGATAATCTGTTAGCAATGCTCCAGATCCAGGATGCACATTCCTTACCAAGCCAAAGTTAAGAGAGTTTGTTCCTTGGAATATTTCCAAGAAGTCACTTTTAAGTATGATCAGTTGTCTTTTCAAATCAGGACTCCAAAGAAAAGACTTCAATATGTCTTCATCTTCTTGATTCAAAATTTAATTCTCATGCATTGAAATTCATATTTTTCAAGGCACTATTTTTAAGATTTCAGGGTCCCTGTGATCTTGTCCACATAGACCCTCTGTCTATCTACACAGAGAAAAACCACTAGTAAAGCATGAGATCATAGATCTAGAGCCAGAAGACATACCAAGGGTCATCTAAACCAATCCCCCTCATTTTACAGAAGAGAAAAATGAGGCCCATGGAGGTTACAACTCATGTCTGAGATTTATAGTAAAGAAAGCCCCCCTCCCCCCCAAAAAAAGAAGTTTTTGGCTTATGTGGAGATGAACTTCTCCAGCTAAGCAAGGATGGTCCTTGAATACCAAATATCTGTTGGGTTGATTGTTGACCCCAAACTCAAAGTATTTCAGATGTAGTAGAATCTTCCAGGACTTGTAATTTGCTAACGTGGTTTTTGTGAACCAGGGCTTACTTCCATGACATGATAAGACATTAAAGGTAGAATTTAGAATGGTAATAATGTATTATGTCTGGGGTTCATATTGGACTTTATTATGAAAGAAAATTGAGGGTAATGGACATGATACTTGATTAGAGTCTGGGAAATTCGGAAAGATCATGTTCAAATCCTGCCTGAATGAAGGAAGATTATGTAAGGGAATATTATTTTGTTTTTAAGCTTAGGGGAGAGTAGGTACATTAATTGGCGAGAAAGAAGGACCAAATAGAGAGGGAGAGATCAAAAGATTAGAGAGAAAAAGGAGGTGATGATTACTGAGAAAATCCATGAGAAAAAAATCAGAGTGGATGGGATTAGGGCCACATATTGAGGTATTAGTCTTGGCAAGGAAATGGGCCACCTTATCTTCAGAGGCTGGAACAAAAGAGGAGAGGATGGGAGATGATCCATGGAGAGAAGTTAAATAGAGAGAAGAGAAGAAGGAGGAGGATAAGATGTGTTGCCTCTAGTTTTTCAGAAAAATGAGGTGAGTTTTTTTTTTCTGTTGAGATACAAATAGGAGAGGATAGTATAAGAGGCATGAAGAAAGAAGATAATGGACTTCCCTGTTGACCTCTCTATATATGAGGAAAGTAGTCGAGAAAGGTTTCTGGTTCACCATCAGTATTCTGGTGTAGTGGAAAGTCCAGAGCCTAGAATCAGCAAAGATGTGTTTTAATCTCACCCCTAACTATAAGCATGTTGTAAATAAATCTCTTGGCTTCTTGTAACCTCTGTTTTACCTTACAGTGCAATACCTATAATACACAAAACACAGGACTGTATAGGAGTCAAATGAGGTGGTACACATAAAGTGCTTTGCAAATCATAAAATGCTATTGAATTTTTATTATTGATGACCCTAATCTGTCCATTCAGAGGAATGTGCAGAACAGGGATATTCTAATCACAGTATTATGTCCTGTTAGTCTATGTGTGGGGGACTCAGTATTGTCTTCATTGAAATGTGTCCATTTAATACATAGTGGTGTCTTATCTTGTATTTTCTTAGAGAAGAGGGAAGTTTCCTGTTTGTTTATTTTTATCCCTAGACTGGAGATGAGTGATTCAGTACTAGTGAGCTTTGTCTTTTGACTGAACTAATTTAGCTCTTCCCTGGGTTCTTAGCTCTTTTCTCTAGTCTTTCCATGTTGCATCCTGGAAAGAAGTAGACTCAAACAACTTTCGAGAAAAACAAGTATCTAGTCTTGGCTGGGTTGGTGGAGGGCTCTCTAAATATTTTGTTCTGGTTTTCACATTTTATGGTATCATATGGTCACCCAAATGTAAATATCTAACAGTGAGTGAGGTGTTCTCTTTCACTGAAGATATTGAAGAAACAAAAGAAGACTTGGCTAGTAATCTCATGTAAGCAAAAACTAGAGTAGAAGACCATTGAACATCATCGTCCACAATAAAATTCCAGAAAAAATCTCTGAATCATTTACTAGGTATATATCACTATACTTGATATTGGGGTGCAACGATAATATTATGGATGCTGTACTATCTATTCTCAAAGATGTGGCAACCTAATGAAGTAAGTAGAGGATTAGGAACTCATTATGCTAAAGGGTAATGGATCCCTCTAGAGACACCAGTGATGAAATCATGGTGTGAGAAGGGGGAGAGAATACTTGATTTGAAGTCATCATACCTGAATTCGAATTCTGGCTCTGTCATCTCTTACCAGTGTACTTTGAGATAAGCTATAACCTCCCTGGGACTCAGTTTTCTCTTCTGTAGCCTGATGACCTCAGAAATCTTTTGTAACTTTATATCTAGGATTCTGTGTATTCCTTGACTCCCTGGGAAGTTTACATTCTCATCCTTTTGAATTTGAATCCAATATATTCAAAGGTCACTTCTTACATTTTCATTAAAGGAATTTATGTTAGCCTAGATTTCATCCAGTGTTGATCTTCCCAAACTAATGGACATGGAGAATAATTGGGACAAAATGTAAGTATTCCAGTCTGCTTTAATTTCCCATTCAGCATGACCCCATAGGAAAGGAATCAGGGTAGATTCTAAAACCAGTTCCAACTTCATATTCTTGTTGTAGTGAGGTACTATACACAAGAAATGTCTAGGTGGCATGGTGGGTAGAGTTATGGACCTGGAATTAGAAAGATCTCAGTTCAAATGTGGTGTCAGATACCTAGTAGCTATGTGTTACTAGTAGTCACTGAACCTCTGTCTGCTGCAGTTTCCACATTTGAAAACTGGATGTGATAATACGTCTGAGGGCTGTTCTGAAAAAAAATCAGATGATATTTGTGAAAAGTTTTGCAAACCTTAAATCCCTAAGTAAATGCAAATAATTAGTAGTATTATTAATTTACATCTTTTCTTATTTCACACACTGCCTCTTTCATTTTTTAAAAATTCCTCATACCTTATCAAACTCACCTTATTGTCCAGTTGTTTTTTGATTGTGTCTGACTCTTCCTGACCTCATTTGGGGTTTTCTTGGCAAAGATCCTGGAGTGGTTTGCCATTTCCTTCTTCAGCTCATTTTACAGATGAAGAAACTGAGGCAAATAGAGTTAAGTGACTTGCTCAGGGTCACATAACCAGAAAATCTGAGAGCACCAGAACTGACAGTTCTTACCAAACTAGGAAAGTTTTGAGGTTGAGACCTGACATCAGGTCATATTTCTGAATCTGATGATGAGACTAAGGGAACTAAGAGAGAGGCTCACCCTTAGACTAGCCTCAGATTCCTGAATCTGAATTTCGTCACAGAAACCCTCAAAGATTATTTGTCAGAAAAATGTACTGAAATCAGAAACTTTTGTTTTACATTTCCATTTCTGCCTGATGTAATGCCTGACTCTTAGTACTGGGGAGTTTTAGTAATTTATTTAGTAAATACTTTAGTAAATTTAGTAAATAGAATAATTTTTATTGAATTACTAAAATGTAGAGTAGATGCAGTTACATCATTGATGAGGAAACTGAGGCAAACAGGGTTAAATGACTTGCTGTACAACTCTCAGCAAGAGGCTTAACCTCCTCGTTTGTAAAATGAACTGGAGAAGGAAAGGGTAAACCACTCCAGTATCTTTGCTATAAAACACCTAAAGGGGTCATGAGGAGTCAGACAAGACTGAAAAATGGCTAAGTCACAATAAGGAACACCCACGAGGATCAAATAGCGAGTTTTTGAAATCTGAATGAAATGCACCTACCTGCCTTTAGGCAAATAAATCTCATATGAGAGGAGAGTTTTGGGCTTCTTTCCTTCCTAAACTCTTGTTTAGACACCTTCCCCTTCTCATTCTGTCCCCTCTATGCATGGCCACTTCCAAGTCAGTAGAAGGTAAGGTTCATAAGGAAACAAGCTGTCTAGCCTATGTTTGTGTATGCATATATACATACGTACATACAGGTGTACATATATGTAAATGTGCGTATATGTATATATGTGTAGGTGTATGTGTGTATATACGTCGGTATGTGTGTATATTATCCATATATAATTTCTTTCATTTATACACCCTACCATACCCTTTATCGTCCCCATCACTATCATTTTACTTGTCTATACTCATAGTTTCTCCTGCTTCTCATTTTGCCCCTTCTAAAGTGTAGTGTATTTACCAACTCCCCAAAATGTCCGGCATCCTCACCTGCATTGAGTCATTCTAGCATATTTTCACCCTGCCATCAGAGCACAGAACCCAGCTCAGTAACCTGACATTTCCTCTTCTTTGTTAGAGCTAAATTTATTGAAGTCTGCGATTCAGCTCTTTGATTGCCAAACTGCTAAGAATATCAATTAGAGAAACTTTCCAGTGCAGTGTTGAGCTAGCAAGCCATTTGAATTTATATGATAATAACTTTGTCAAATGAAGTCAGACCTTGCTGTTGATGATGGACTATTTCCCCCCCTTTTGTGGGATCAAATCTATCAAATACTATTCCCCATAATGTGCTTTCTTTGCAGCACATAGGCTGACCTGATCTGCCATTTGATCAAACTTTTACATAAATCAGACTTAATATTTAATAACATTGTCAGATGAAATACCCTGTTAATAGTTTAAATGTCAATCTTCACAGCTCATTGAGCTCTTTGAATAAATAGACAAGTTGCTTGTTTCTGATTCTGTGGCTAGTGGGGTGGTATTAATTTTTTCCCCACATTGAAAATGCTTGGTGCACTCTGTGATGGTTGGCAGTTACAACAGGGCTTTTTTTTTTCTTCTACCCAATAAATACAGCTAGGAGCATAAAGTGAGAATGCAAATGCTATATGGAAATGACCCTGCAAATCTTGTTTACTCCTTCCACCAATCTAATTCTATATGTGTGCACACACTCACGTAGGCACACACATACACACACACACACACACACACACACACACACAGAAGTTTTATGGCATTGCTCCAGAACTTGGAATTGCCCTCTCTTCCTTCTTTTTCCCTGTTTGGTCTACAATTCTATCCTTCCCTATGTCTCTGATGATTCATAGAGTTTTGTGTTTAAGTACTGTGGAACTTAGAGTTTCTTAGTGCCAAACATCCGAGTAGTCTGGTCAGTGTCATGGCCTAAAAGAGGTGCCTCTGTGGCAACTGAACCACTCAGGAAGTTGGACTATCCTCTTGGCTGTCACTTCCATCACCCCAAAATCCTCACTCATGGGCAGGAGGATTTTGTTTCTTTCTTGCCTCTTCCAATTTTACCTCATTTCCATCTGTCTCTTCTGAAAAAATTCCCTTTTGGATTAGACTATTCACCTCTGATGAATTTTAGTTAATTACTGATGTCTGTTCTTTTTTCTTCCCCGTCCTTTCCTCTTTTAAACTAAATAAATATGTTTTCTAAGGTAGAGACATCCAGGACTCTGCTCCCAAGTTTGTTTGGGAAATGTTGATTTTGGAATTCCTTTCTTTGAAAGGATCCTTAGATCCCTAGGTTTCCTAGTCAGAAGAGAGGGAGCATGGGAAAGTAAAAAGGTTCAGTTTTCAGTTGGGAAATTTGTCTCCAAGTGCTAACTGATGCTTTCTATCTGTTTGTCCTTGCATAAGTGACTTCACTTTAAAAAATGTCACCTTCCACATCTATACTTAATATTTATGTGGCCCTTTAAGATTTACAAAGTGCTATATTTTTAGCATCACATTTGAACCCCACAAGAACCTTGTGGGCTGAATGTTTTTATTCATATTTTACAGAGTATAAACCTGAGGGTGGTAGATCAGGTGACTTCTCCAATATTCCATAACTAATAATTGAGGCAGGCTTTGAACTCGGGTCTTTCTGACCCCAAGTGCAGCACTCTATTAATTAGCTGCCCCTATAAAATAGGGATATTAATGTTGACATAATTGATCCATGACAGGGTTCTTGTCAAGCAAGTGCTTGTTAAAAAATAAAGAAGAGTTCATAGGAATTTAGCTATGACAAGCTGGAAGGCACCTTTTAGACAATTTTGTCCAACATTCTCCTATGACAGATGAGGAAACTGAGACTCAGAGAAGATAAATGACTTTTCTGAAGCCACACAATTGTGAAATTGAACAGATGGGAGTGGCCTCAGCAACCATTTAATCCAACTTATTCACCAAAAAAATCCTTGCTATAATATATCTGGCAAGTGCTGATCCAATCTCTGTTTGAAGATTGAAAAAGGGATAAGCTACCATCTCTCAAATCAGCTCATACCACTTTTAGGCATTGCTAATTTCAGGACATTTTTTTGAGGGTTTTTTTTTTGTCTTTTCATCAAGCCTAAATTTTCTTCTTCATATTATGCCCCGCACTCCCTGCTCAATTGCTTCTGATTCTTTCTTCTGTGACTGAATAGGTCAAACACAATCTCCACATCACATGACAGCCCTTCCAAACTATCAAAATAGCTTCGGTGACCACCATATCCAATCTTTCCTTCTGAAAACTAAATATCTCTGTTTCCTTCAAAGCCCTTCATAAGCTATACCTTCCCCTTCCGTGTTTCCAGTCTTCTTATACCTTCCATATCCTTGTATTCTTTTGTCTAGTGAGACTAGGCTCTTTGGCTATTCCATTAATAAAATACTTCATCTTTTGGTTCTGGGAATTTTCTCCGATTTCCCCCATGCTGATAATGCCCTTCCTTTTCATTTTTACTTATTCTTCTGGTTTCTTCAAGTACCACAGACAATCTCACCTTCAATAAGAAAGTTTTTCCCAGTTACTATTAATTCTAGCGCCTTGCCTTTGCAAAATAGTCTAAAATTTCTCTTGATATCCAACCATCCAACCAATTCTAAATTCATTATTTGTATTATTGTCTGGTCTACATCTCTCCATCTTCTCCACAAGAACAGTATGAGATATTCTTTCAAAAGCTTTGCTGACATCTGTGTAAAGGACATGTTAAGATTTCCCCTCATCTATCAGTTTAGTGAGTCTATCAAAAAGGAAATGAGGTTATTTTTTCATGATAATTCTTGGTGAAAACCCAATGGGATTTTGTAATTACTTTTCTCTTTGTAGAGTTTGCCAATCATCTCTTTAATGACCCATTTGAGTATTTTCTTAAAAGTTGAAGCTCATTGTTCTACATTTTGTAGATTCTCTTTTCTTCCTTTGTAAAACAAAAGGAGACACTTTCCCTTTGCTCTAATGTTGTGGTACCTTTCCCATTTCCTATCATTTTTCATATATTGCTGATGGTGCTTCAGCAATCACATCTGCCAGGTGTTTTTTCTTTCAGTACCTGAAAAGGGAGTTCACCTGGGTCAGATTAATTAAATGACTTTAGAACAACTAAGTGTTTTATTCTTAATCCCTTGCTTATATGGGTATTAAATCCCACTTAGTCTTTTGTTTTTTTGTTCATTGTTATTACAAAAGTCATAAATACATCTAGTCAACAAAGGTAGAGGGATTTCAACCTAGATGATCTAGAACCAAAACCTATCCTCTTCTAATCACTTTTGTCAATGAATCAATACATACTTATTAAGCCCCTCCTATGTGCCAGGCACTGTGCTTTATGAAGGGTACAAAAAAAGAGGCAAACAAAATTCTTTCCCCCAAGGAGTTTACAATCGAATGGAGAAGATAAAATGTAAATACATACATATGTATATATGTGTGTGTATATATATATGTATATATATATATATACGCATATACACATACAGGAAGCTATGTATAGTATATATAGGAGATAATTAACAGCTTGAAGACCCTTGAATTAAGAGGAGTTGGGGAAGGTCTCTGGTAAAGGAGGCGATTTTAGTTGAGATGTCAAGAATGAGAGGAGAACATGAGAAGGGAGAACATTCTAGATTATTCTAGCCATGGGATGCAACCAGAACAAACGCCCAGAGCTGAGAAATGGAGGCCAGTGTCAGCAGCCTGAATAGTACATAATGGGGAGTATAGTGTAAAAAAACTGGAAAAGTAGGAAGGTACTGAGGTTTGGAGAGCTTTGAATGTCAACAGCAGAGCATTTTGTATTTGATCCTGAAGACAATGGAAAGCCATTGGAGTATATTGAATGTGTGTGGGGAAGTGACATGATTGGATCTGTGCTGTCATAAAATTACCTTAGGGGCTACACAGATGATGGATTAGAGCAGAGACTTGTGACTTGTTTTTATATTTATTTAGAGCTCAATTTACTAGTCAAGATAAGCAAAATCATTTCAGTATTGAAGTTCAAAGTTCTAGTATTCAGGGCAGGGCTCTGAATAAGTGCAATTCAGTAGAAAGAGGGCTGAATTAGATGTCCGTGGACCTGGGTTCAAATAGGGGTTCTACCGTTCGCTATTTGTGTGATCTCAGACAAGAAGACCTTCAGACTTCTATTTTCTTCTTCATGATGTGAATTTGTTGAACTTGATGAACTTTAAGACCTCTTCCAGGTCTCAAACTGTGAACTCGTCATTACTCCCTCAGAAAAGGAAGAGATTTGATTTATTGTATCCTATTAGTGTTCTATAAGATAATTCCCACATTCCACATTGCAAGAAGAGATACTGACACATGATTTGGTTGCAAGGTCCTTTATTGTTTCCTCTGCATTTATTTCACTTTGGCCTTATTCTTATTTTAACTGAGAATGGAGTTGGTAACTGTGTAAAACTCTCTTTACTGAATTCACACTATTTCTCACAATCTGAAAATATCATTGGATTTAAGGAGATTGAATGAGAAAGTTTGTGTTTCTCATTTCATCTCTAATTGATTATCAGAAAGGTCCTAATTATGACAGTCTTCTTTCCTGCAGGGATTCCTTTCAGACTTACTATTTTCCATATTCCCTGTCCCCCCTCTCATTTCTCATATCTATGTTTACATATATTATATACATATAATATATGTGTGTATGTATATAAGCATATGCAAATATGTCTGTGTGTTAATGCATTCGTTTCTTGTCTCTTGCTTTTGCTTCAGAAGTAAGGAAGCACGATACAGATGTCACTCTCATCATCTCCAAACGCTCTTCTCATTTGACATAGCTTAGATGGTAACCAAGAGTTACTTTAAAATATCTTTCAGGTGTTTCTGGAGTAGTACCTTTTCACTCCTTTAAAAATAGTTTGCTTCATCTTTGTCCCATCCTATGTCTTGTCTTCGATTTGAGATGAGATTTAGGAGCAAGATTTGTACAATCAGAAATGGAGTCTTTTTTTTTTTTACTTAACCCTTAGTAATTATATGGCATTTATTCTTCATAAATGGGAAAGGTCACAGAAGCCTAGATCCTAAAAGCTAAAAGGGACCTTCCAGAGGTCATCCAGCACCAACCTGTGTCAGAATGGAAATCTCCCATTCAACCTCCCCAAAGCATGGCCTTATTCCTCTGTTAAAGATTTTCAGTAAGGGAAAGACCTATAGCTCTCTGCAGTGGCCCACTTCAGTATGGGACAGCTTTGATTATTATGAAGTTTTGGTTTTTTCCCCACATCTATTTAGATTAAATCGGTCTCTCTAGCAGTGAGTAGAATGATACCTAGTATTTATAAAAGTGATTTAAGGTTTGCAAAGCACTTTACAAATGCTATCTCATTTGATCCTTGCAAGAACACAAATTAAGTGCTCTTGTTATCCTCATTTTACAGATGAGAAAACTGAGCCAGAGAGGGGTTAGGTGACTCACCCAAGGTCCATCCATTGTTCTGAGTTCTGTTTTCTAAGATTTGCAGAACAAATTGATTCTGAAGGTAATTGAAGAGATTTCTTATGTCATTCTTGAGTCTTCTCCCAGCCAAAGATCCCAAACTTCTTATGACATTTTATTCCTATTTTCCCCATCCTGGCTACTCTCCATCATGTATTCTGTATTGTCAGTTTTTCTCCTTGGAAGCATAAATTGGTCTGTAAAATGGTGTTCAGCAGAGGCAAACAGGAAGGCACTGCTTACTCTTTCATCGCTGGCTTAGGTTATTCATACATAACTGGCTCCATCAATCCCATTGCATGTCCTTACATTTAATCTACTGTGATGATGATTGGGTTTGGATAATCCAGTTCAAAGACCACAAAAATCCCTCACCGGGCCTCAGTTATTAAATTGCTTTGCTTTTGGTTTTGGACTTTGCCAAGCAAATCTCGTTATGAATTCTTCAATTACTTTCTTTTGCAGGTTTTCTCATCTATGCAGGCACATGTTGGAACTCAACCAACATTGCCGCCATCACAGTCCCTTTGATGATCTTCAGGCTCTCTATTAGATAGAGTAGGAGAATATTCATTTTCCTTTAATCTAATTTTATTTTCCAGAATACTTTTGCCCTGATTTGCTTTGTACCCAGATAATATTTTCTTTGCTCTAGTTCCATCTATAACTGTTCTGATTCCTTTCCAGTAATTTGTTCCACTGAGCATTAATGCTTCCAGTTTTATGACTTTACTTTTGGGGTCCTAATATCCAGCTGGATTGTCTTGTTGTTTTCTTACAGTAAGTTAATGCAGCAATGCCCTCTTTCTTTGGGCCCACTTTGCACTTGAAGCTTTAGTTCCCATATGGGATGTCTGTATTCACACCCCATAGCCAACCATTTTGGTCCCAAGAGCAGGGCCATATTTCTGGCATTAGAGGTAGGCAAGAAAAATTTTCTGTTAAGAAGGCTACAACATGACAGTTCCCTGTTCAAAGAAGTGAAGTGATTAAAAGGGGTTTCAGTAAGAGTAAATATGCAAATTTGATCCCTATATTAATATGTATGAGAAACTTTAGGAAAGTAAGGCAATTCTATGAGTGTAACTACAGACATTTCTTAGAGAGGCATAATATATAGGAGGCCTGTCTTGAGGTCAGGAAGACCCAGCTTTAAGTCCTGCTTCTGAGATTTAAGAGTTGTGTGACCATAGGGAAGTAATTTAACTTCTCAATGCCGTAAGGCAGATGTGGGGAACCTGTGGCCCCGAGGCTACATGAGGTTTTCTAGGTTCTTGGGTGACTGAGTCCAAATTACACAGAACAAATCCTTTTATTAAAGGCATTGTTCTGTGAAGTTTGGACTCAGTCAAATGACTACACTTGAGGACCTAGACATGTGGCCTCAAGATCTACAAAGATTCCCCATCCCTTCCCTAGGGCAATCACTAAAACTTTTAAGCTTACTGGATAGTTGATCTTCATTGAACAGTGGGATTTCCATAGTAAGAGTAACCTACATGGATGATATTAGAGATCTGGACTTAGGAATTTGTTTTTCCCTCTGACTTAGAGTTATCATTCAAAAAATCAAAACATTGTGGAGTCAGAGATGACTCCCCAAATATGTCTCCCCAAACCTTTGCTTTGGCTTTCTGTTTGTTTGTTTGTTTGTTTTCCCTGCAAGAAAGAAGTGAGAGTAAATAGGGGCTGCCCTGGATAGATTGTGACATTTACTACAGTCGCTTTAAAGGCTTTGAGGTTTTTGAGTGAGCTTTTGACTCTGACATTTTCAGATGAAGTAAAAGGGAAAACTTTGGATCGGAAGCAGGCTTCTAGAAGCAATTTTTCAGATGGCAAACTCTTCAAGAGCATCTACCTGACATATAATGGGGAATTAATTCATATAAAGCAATGATAATTTGGGGTTTAGCCATCTCTTTCTCTCTCCAGGCTAATGAGCAGAACTGGCTTCCAGAAACTCCTTTTTTAGGGTGAGGGAAAAAAAAAGTTTAGACAAATCAATCTCTTCCAGGTTAAAAAAGAGACTTGTACAAAACAAAATGACAGATTGGCTTCTAACATAGATGGGAAACTTTTCAATTTTGAGATACCATCCTCTCCAGCTCTTAGACTGATTTCATAGAACTGTTGTGCCCAGAGAACTGTGGTATTAGGGAATGAGAGTTTGAGCTTGCCTCTGAGTTCTGATTCTGTTATACTAGCTGTGTTAGTATTGGCCAATTGTTTCATCTCCCTAAGACTCAGTTTCCTCATTTATAAAATGGGGATATTTATACTTTATCTCACAAAGTTGTAAGAAAAATAGTTATGTGCATTAAATTTTATCATTTCTTTCTTCTTTCATTGTTACATTTTTTGTTCTCTTATCTCTGATTTGGCTCATTCTCCTACTCCACCTTTTGCCTATTAATCTTTATTTGTGGATTCAAGCAAATAAAATATTACTGTCTCTTTGAACTGCTCTTAATCTTTCCCATCTAATAATCCAAATCGATTTGTGTCTGTGTTTTTGTGTGTGCTTATCATGTCCTTTGGACAATTTTGAATTTTGAAAATCACTGCAAATCACTTTCTCCCTTTGTCCTGATAGTGAGGTTATTTATCATGCCCATTTTGGCTAAGAATTTTAGTCTTTGATATCAGGAGAGATACCATTGGCTCTACAAATTGAAAACTTCTGCTGTGCACTAGTCATGAGATAAAAACTCCTTTGCTTTTGAGAGGATGTTGAACTCACCAATGTACTCAGGAAAACCAAAATGTTCCTTGAAAAATACATAGTGTGTTTGGGGACCAGATAAACTAATGTATGCAACTGATAGAGACCAGGATCAAAAAGAAAACAAGAAAAGGCACTGCAGTGTCTTTTGCATAGGAAATGATAAAACATTCTATATAATTTTATTGAATAAAGGTCAACCACAGGGGGAGAAAGTGTTTTGGAAATATGATCAGAAGACACTTAATGGGAGAAGGATGATAATCAACAAAAGGAGATGGGGAAGGGATGGTCAGACAGAAGAGAGGAGATCCAAGAGATGGTAAGGACATAGAAACCAAGGAAGAAGAATATCTCCATGGGGAGGAAGATTTTGGACAGTGTAAAAAGCTGCAGAGAAAAAGTAGAGTGAAGACCAATGGATTTATCATTCAATGTCTTTTTGCAGAGAATAAATACCATAACACCCCCTCCCCCAACACTTAGGAGACTGTGAGTTTCTCAAGTGAATGGAGATTTGTTTGATTTTGCTTTATTTTGTTTTTGTATGCTCAGGATCTTGCAAAGTGCCCTGTGAATATTAGGGGGTGAATAAGGTTGGCAAATAGCTCTCAGTGGGGAAAAAATAAAAATGACCAAACACTTGGATATTGTGGTTATTTAGGTTCTCCATATTAAAGGTTTAAGATCCATGTTGGACATTGATAAAGTCAGGAAGTTGAAAGAATGTCCTTTGACACAAGTAACCTCCTAGTTCTATGTTCCTTTTTTTTTTTCTTTTTCAGTGATGGTTCTTTTCTGTGGCTGAAAGTGCCTGGTACCCTCAGGTGTTCTCCCTGTTAAAATCGATTCCTGAGAAAGATTGTAAGACTTACTGACAATAAAGCAGCAATAGTACAATATTACTGTGAAGTAACTAGAGGGGACCTAAGAGATCATGTTGTCCAGCATTATAATGAAACTGTTAAATATGACCTGGTCCAACCAAAACCTTTGTTTTTGTTTCTATTTGTTTTGCTTTTCTATTCCTGTAAGGAAATGGAGTACATTTTGTTGTTACATTTTGACATTTATGAAAATTGCTTAAAAAGCTTCTAGCTTATCAAGTGAGCTTTTGGCTCTGACATTTTCAAAGGAAACCATAAATAAACTGAGGCCCAGAGACAACTGACTTACTCAAGGTCATATAGCTATTTAGCAACTTAGCCAGACCTAGAAATCAGATCATTTGACATGTTTCCTTCCTCTTTTCTTCTGTATCATTCTTCTTCCATCTGACCTTCTTCCTTTTCCTCTCACTCTCTCATTTCTCCCTCTCCATGTTCTTTCATTTCTCATCTCTCATGTTTCTGCACATAGAAATAGCATTATGGAATAGATGTGTACTAAATACAGAACCAGAAAGATCTGGGTTTCTTTTTCTTCATCTGTAAAACAGATATGACAATACCAATCTGACCAGGTTGTAAGGAGAGAAGTGCTCCACAAACTCTAAACCACTTTCAAAATGTGAGCTAATACTATTAAAATGATATAATAATGATAATAGTAATAACTACTATTGATATAATACTTCATATTTTCCAAGTGATTTATATATAATTTCATTTGATCTCTGGAATTACCTTATTAGAAAGGGCTTTTGTTATCCCCATATCGGAGTTGAGGAAACCATGGCAAAACATTAAGGGATTTGCCCAAGGTCACACATCTCCTGAATGTTTGATGTTCTGTCCAGTATGTCACTTGGACACCATTAACAAAGAACACCATCTTGATCATAATAATGCCACTTTTTAGGTCTTTCAGGACTAGGTGGGAAAAGAGTGGAGAATTTGTTGGAGGAAGAGATCATTACCTTGCGTGTACACCTCATGTTATCTTTTCTGCTACCTCTACCTGTGGAAGGACTGTTCATGACAATTAGCTGCTTCCTTTCTGATATCAGTGATAAGGTCAGAGTGAGGATAGAAATGTTTCTATTAGACGTTCTCTTTCCAGTCCCTTTTGAAGTGGTCTCCCAATGTCTTATTCAGGTCCTCATGCCTACTACATATGAGCAGAGTTCTTCACTGAGGTGCCTGCAATGTCTTTTTTAGGAGAGATGTCCTTCATTCACAGCATACCACTGTGTAGAAAGACTGAAAATTTTTCTATCCCATGCCTATCATCTTGCTGGCATTATTACTTCACTGTGTTAGGAACTTTGCAGATCTGCCCCATTCTTTCTGGACTGAGCCACAGAGCTAAATTAATTTTGTACTATGAGTGGGGCCAACTCTGGTCTCCCAGGGAATGCACCTACTAATTCTGATCTCAGAAGCACTTGGCTATTAACCTCTCTCAGGGCTGAGAAGGGGTCATTCATTTATCTCTTTGCTTCCTGTCTCTTAATCAGAGCCCTATCCATGTGACAGTGTAGCCTCTGACCCTGTGGTTACTGAGTTATTTTAATGGCTTGTGTAAAAGCCTTTGGGAAGACAGGGTATACATCTTTCCTTCTTGGAACCACTTAACCCTAGTTTAGTTAACAAATTCACATTCTTTGTGGAGAGAAACCAAGTGTCTTAATCCAAATCCTACTGATTCACCAGTGCAACACACAAATCCTCCCTGATTTTTCTCCTTCATTAAAAGTGTTCTTATCTTCTTCATTTTTTTTTGTCTAGAATGTTTTATTCTAGTGTCTATGTTGCTACCTGCCCAAATCAACTTGCATGAGAAAGCATATCCCAAAAGTTTTAGTGCTCTTTGCATCTTAAAAATTTATACTTTCCTCTCTACCTGCTGTATCCCTTCAGTAGTCTATAACTTCTGTTAATAGCAACTGTCTTTTTTTTATGTGGGAATCCTCAGTTTACTGAAGTCCCTTGAACATAATAGGTACTTAACAAATGTTGTTGCTGAATTAAATTGATTGGTCTTTCATTGTCTACTCAGTGTCCTAATCATATTTTGAATTTTGGGGCACGAACTCCTTGGTCATTTTCACCTGGTCCCCTTCCCCCCCAGTCATCATTGTCCAGCATAACAAACTCCATATTTGTTTTCAGTATTTTTCCTTATCAATATAATGCAGTTATGTGAGTGGGGGAGTATGAATTAAATTATTTCTTTGTCATAGTCATGCTGAGAGTCAAATAATTACTAACAGACAAAGCAAAGTCTTATGCATATGGGCATTTTTCAATAATTGATAGCTAATTTTTGACTATTCCGTAGACTGTAAGTTCTTTAAAAGCAGCCATTGTTTTTGTCCTTCTTTATATCCCCAGCATTTAGCATGGTACCTGAAATGTACTGGGTGCTTAATAAATGCTTATTTGACTTGACTTGATGTTCTGGTGTTGTGTGTACAGAGCCAGAGATTCCTGGCATCAGCTTCCGCCAGGGTCTTTTCTTTCTGAAAATCGGACATTTTGTGCTAGCCTAGGCTTCCCAATCCTAACCTTTGTAACAACTGAGATAGACATTAAAGATCTTGGACACATTTCATCTTGTTATTTAATAGGCTTCTAGCAAGGTGAGGACGTGATACTAGATTAGAGTCAAAGAACTAAAGGTCAAAACATGACTCTGCTTTTTCATCTAGTCAAGACTCAGTTTCCCCATCTCTAAACTGGGGATATAAAACAGTTTTTCTCCTTTGATATTATGGTCCTATATTTCTATCTGCTCTCAGCTTGTCTTAGAACACTGAAAGTAATCCTACTTCTAAAAATGTAGTCTGTAGAGTCTATAAACCCTTACTTTTCTTCATTTGTCCTTTGTAATGTTGTTTTATGGATTCCTGATTATCAGTCACCATGTGAGCACGTGGAAAGCCCATGAGCTCTGAACTCAGAAGACCTAGATTCAAATTCTTCCTGATGTACATATATTACCTTGGCCAACTCATTTCAATTCTATGGGTCTCAGTTTCCCATTTGTAAATTTAGAGGATTAGGCTAGATGAGGTATCTTCTATTTTTAGTTTTATGATGTGTCACTGGACATGTTATATGAAGATGGTGAAGGGAAATTTGAACATACTTTTTTATGAGCAACAGGACTTGTCAAATGCTTATGGGGGACAAAGATGTGAATTTGGGAGATAGTTATTCTTTATCCTACTTCATTCTTCTGTTTTTCACCCTTTCCAAGTTCGTAGAATCATAGAAGCTCAGAGTTGGAAAGGACCACAAAGACCATCTAGTCTAACCCATAAATGAATAGGAGTCACCTTTAGGGCAGAAATAAGAAAGTGTTATCCATACTGTACTTGAAGACTCCATTTAAGAGAACCCTTTACCTTCTGAGGCAGTTCATGAGAGTGCTTGCTACATGGCACAGTGGATCCAGAAAACTGAAATTTCAGTCTTCCCTCAGGCACTTACTAGACACTATAGCCCTGGGAAAATCACTTAGCCTCTGTCTGTCTCAGTTTACTCATCTGTAAAAAAGGGATAATAATAGCACCTATGTGTCAGGGCTGTAGTGAGGATCAACTGAGATAATATACATAAAACACTTACTTTGTGCTGAATTGTAGTCACTTGATAAATGATTGCTTCCTTCCTTCATTTTGGAAAGTTTTAATTTGATTAATTTCCCCCTCCTACTGTTATATGGAGATTAAATCTGCCACCTCTTAAAATATATATCCAAAACTCCAAGTTGTGTTCTCTGGGGTCATGAAGACCAAGTGTAGCCCCCATTCTGTATGGCCTTCTAGCATAGGACTTCTGTCCCTTTAAAAAGTAGTAGAAAGGAAAAGAAAGTAATTAAGTTCTTGGCATCTCAAAAAGTCGTTGCTTTGAACTGAGTCAAAAACAGAGAATTGCTAGTACATGGGGCAGAAATGGAATTTCATTTTATTACCAGCTCAAAGCTATGAAGCATGAGTTCTATAATATCTCAGCTCACTCTTGGTTTTGTTTATGGTGCCTGCCTTTCTCTCTGTAACAAAGCCAAGCAAGGTTTCTTTAAATGCTGATTAGGGGGATCTATTGGAAGCCCCCGCCATTTATGCTTTGTGGCCCTAAATTATTGTTCCTTTGCAGTTCAATTAACAGGGCTGACAGTAAGAGGCTGACAGAGTTCAATGCTTGTCCAAATTCTACTTAGGACACACCAGCAGCTGCTTCTAAGACTTGTCAGGTGCTGACATTAACAAGGCTATTTTGCCATCTGGGCTCTGATTCCCACAGGGTCAGAATTCTGAGGATGCCCTTGCCTTTCCAACCATGTCAGAGACTGGCATCACATCTTCTGTCTAATATCTGCTCCTTCTCCTGGCTTCTTTAATTCTGTTAAGGATCCAACAGCCTCCCAGTTACTCAGGCACAAATTCCTGGAGTCAAATTTGATTGCTCATCATTTATCTATTTTGCCTTCATTATTTTCCCAGCATCTATGTCTTCCTTTTTGTCCACATGGCTTCTGCTCTTGTTTGGGTCCTTACCCTCTTATATTCTGTCTCTTGGACTATAATAATCCTCTCTTTGGAATTCTAAACACTTCATAAACTAATGCACTACTTCCTATTTTACTTTGTTTCCTATATATTTATACTTCCTATATCTACTTTCCTAGAAATTCAGAAATGCACAAAATATGTGTATAGTATCATAAAATATCAACATACTTCATCTTTTTAAAAAATTATTTTTAATTTGTGAAATAAAACGAGCATTCCTATAACATAGAAAAATTAAAATAAAAAAAGACAATTATGCTAAAACTGCAAATCTGCTATGTACAACTTGATATTCGATTGAAATATGCAATAAAATCGTCATGTAAATTTCTTTTTTTTCTTCCCTCCCATTCTGCTCTGGAGATGGCTACCATAAATAGGCATTTGTGAGTGAGTGAGTGTGTGTGTGTGTGTGTGTGTTTAAAATTATTCCATGTATACTTCTATTTATCACTTCTTTCTCTAGATGTAGATAGCATCTTTCTTCATGTCTTTTATAGATAGCTTGGGTATTTATAATAGTCAAAATATCTTATTCACTCAAAGTCCTTAAAACAATATTACTGTTATTATGTACAATATTTTCTTGGTCCTGCTCATTTCACTATTCATGGTTTCATGAAAGTCTTTCTATGTTTTTCTAAAATTGAGCTCATGATTTCTTATAGCGAAGTAGTATTCCATCCCAACCATGAACAGCTTGTTCAGCCATTTCCCAACTGATTGGCATCCCTGCAATTTCCAGTTCTTTGCTACCACAAAGAGAGCTGTTATAAACATTTTAGAACATATAGGTTCTTTTCTTTTTCCCTAAATATCTTTGTAAATGGACCAAATAGTGGTATTCCTGGATCAAAGATATAGGTAGTTCAATAACTGTTTGGGCATAATTCCAAATTGCTCTCCAAAATGATTGAATAAGTTCACAATTCCACCAACAAGGAATTATTAGTGTCCTAGTTTTTCTACATCTGTTCCAACATTTGTCACTTTCCCATTCTATCATTTTGGTCAATGTAGTAAGTAAAAAAATTATCTCAAGGTTATTTTAATTTCCATTTCACTTCAATAATGACATGGAACCTTTTTTGACTACAGATTGTTTTGATTTCTTCATCAGAAAACTGCCTTTTCATATCCTTTGACCATTTATCAGTTAAAGAATGACTCATAATCTTATAGACTTGGGGTCTTTATTAATTTTACATATGAGACCTTTATCTGATAAACTGTCTATAAAAATCCCCCCCACATCTGCTTTCCTTCTGATCATTACTACATTTTTTAATTTGTATAAAACTTTTTTTAATTTAATATAATAGAAATTACACATTTTCCATCTAACTTTGCTCTCTCTGGCTTATTTATTCATAAATTGTTTGTCCATCCATAAGTCACATATTCCATGAATCCATTTTCACCTTATCTTGGCAAATGTTGTAAAAATGTTCATCTATGCTTAGTTTCTGTCATATTGCTTTTCAATTTTTCCAATAATTTTTACCAAATAATGAATTTTTCTCCCCAAATCTTGTCTTTACACTTGTCAAATACATGGTTATTGTGTCTATTTGCTGCTGTAAATTATGTTTCTACTCTATTCCACTGCTCTACCTTTCTGTTTCTTAGCCAGCATCAGATAGTTTTGATAAATACTGTCTTATAGTTTAAGACCTAGAATTACTAAACTTCCATTCTTTACATTTTTATTATTTCCTTTGATATTCTTGACTTTCTTTTTTGCCAAATGAATTTTATTATTTTTTCTAATTCAGCAAAAAATTAATAATTTAATTGGAATGGTGTTGAATATACAAATTCTTGTTTAAGACCACAGAATTCCAGGTTTAAAGCTAGAAGGGACCTTCTGTTTCATCTTGTCAAACTCCCTCTTTCAGCAACGAGTAGACAAAATATTGAAGAGATTAAATGACTTGTCTAAGACAATACAGGAAGTATGTAGAAAACTGCTGGTCCTATGAGTCAGAGGTGTGGGACTGAAATCTTTGACACCAACTACCTGTGTGACTTTTATTCATTACATTATATTATTATTATATGTTATATATAACATTAATATGTAATATATTAATATATATTATTATGTATTATATTATTATATTGCCTTTATTTCCCTGTCCTTCAGATTCCTCATGTCAATGAAAGGGTTAGTATAGAAGGTATCAGGCTCCTTCCAGTTCTACCTCCATGATCCTATAACCTGACTCCAAATCCAGCCTTCTTTCAACTCACCTATAGGCACCCAACTGGTACAGTAGATAAAGTGCTGGGCTTGGAGTCAAGAAAACCTGAGTTCAAGTCCAGTCTCAGTCATTTTCTAGCTGTGAGCTGTGGGTGAGTCACATAGAAGACAATAACTTTAAATTGGGAATAATAACAGCTCCCACCTCGTAGGATTGTTGTGAGAATCAGCTTAGATATTTGTAAAGTGCTTAGCACAGTGCCTGACACATAGTAGATGCTATATAAATGCTTCCTCCTTCCCTTTCCATTACGTCCTACAGACAGATTCCTTAAATACAGCCAATAAATATGAGACAAAAAAACACAGGTTTTTTTTGGCTGCAAGTTGAACCTCAGAGTAGACTGAAGCTATCCTATAAAAGATGGTAAAAACTACAAGTATGCCTTATTAAATAAAAAAGGACACATCCTCTACTTCATCTTGTTGAATTTTACCCAGAGCAATCGGTCCTGGAGGCAGAAAGACTGGAGTTCAAATATGATCTTAAACCCTTATTATCTGTGTGGCCCTAGGTTAGGCACTTAACCCCATTCCCTCAGTTTCCTCACCTGTACAATGAGCCAGAGAAGGAAATGAAACCACTCCAGCTTTTCTGCCAAGAAAACCCCAAATGGGGTCACAAAGAGTCCAACATGATTTAAAAACTACTTAACACATACTTTCCTTGTTGAGATTAAGGAATCCACATTAAGACTTCAAGCTCCAAAGGAAATGAATGAAGTTATATTTCTGACCTGGAGATTTGGCTGGCCCCACAAGCACTGTTCCTAGGCAAAACTAGAAGGACCTCAATATTTCAGTCCATTAGCAAAAAAGCTTAGAACTGTATAAATTCCAGCTATCATTTTCATCCTCCTCCTCCTTATCATAATCATTCAGTCCAATATTCTAGATTGTTGAGATAATTTTGGATTCTGAGTATGTTGCCCATCATTTTATCTGTGCCTCTTCGATAACTGTTTTGTATTCTAACAATACTGCATTCAAACCATTGATTAAAAAATAATAGAATTGAAGAAAATCAAAGAAGATCTCTAGTTCTACTAGATGATTCCCTTTGGCTGAAAATTGATCCTTTGGGTCCAGTCATTCAACCAGTTCTTCATCTACTTAACAAAATTCTCATCTAAGGTATTCCTTGTCCCTCCATCTTTTCTGTGAGTGAACTATGAAGCTTTGATAAAAATCTAAGTAGATTCTGTCCATAACATGCATCTAGCCTAGAAACTCGATTGAAAAAAGAAGAGTTCTGTCTGTATTTTTATTACTTTTTATTAATATTAATTAAATTAAATTTGTATTAATCTTTTTATTAAGTCTATTTTGCCTCTTAGTGAAGATATAGTGATCATTCTTAGTGATCTTTTCTAAATATCCAGAAATAAGCCCTTTAATCATGGTTTGGAAACTTTGCCAGCATAGCACATGTATGTGTGTGTGCATGCATGTGTGAATGCACATGTGTATGACGGTAAAGGTGTCCTGTAGGAAGGAGTGTGTCTGTTTGTGTGTGTGTTTGTGTGTATGTGTGTATCTGTGTGCATGTGTTTCTGAGTGGTGAGCAGGTTGCAGCACACATGGTCACTGATTCTTGCCTGTCAGAAGGAATCATTTTCTTCTAAGCCAGCTTTCTGCCCATTCTTTTTCTCCTAACACTGGTTGTTAAATTTGATAGAACAAAACCAGGCTGTTGACTGCTGTTTCTTGTTCTCACTACAGATAGTTTTACTACTCCTGGCAGAATGCTTGTCTGTAATAGATCTCATAGCAAAACATTAACTGCATCTCTCTGACATCCAACAGATGAATGTTGAATATCCATCACTAGGACTGCCTGCAAGGTCAGGTTAGAGGAAAGAGAAATTAATTGCTTTCATAAATGAGGAAAAATCTGATTTTAAATATCTAATTTCTTGTCTATTGGCCTAGAGTCCTCTACAGCCCAATGTCAATGCTGAATTCTCTCACCCAGAATATGAGCACCATTAGAATATAAGATCACTGAGGAAAGAGATTATGTTTTTGCCTTTCTTTGCATCCACAATGCTTAGCACAGTGCCAGGCACAGAGTGAGAATTTAATAAATGTTTGTTGACTTGTTGGCATGATACTAGCATGTAGACCAGACCCAGGAGTCCACCGTTGCACACACTCTCCTGTTTGTCACATGACCTGGAGAAACCAGACATCATCAATCTGTCTCTAGTTGCATTTACTTGGAAATTGAGCTGCTAAAAACCAATCTGTAACCTGAAGAATTTTAGTTGATTTTAGTTTTGACCCTTTACCTACTGACAAGTTGTGCAGGTTTGATCTAGATATTTTTTAAACTATTGAGACAGAGGATGTGTTTCCTAATGATAAACATTCTGAGAACTTGGATATTCACATATATCAGGAACCACTTGTAAAAGTAAGCACCCCAACATACATGGGGGGGCTATTATCCCAGGTTCTTAGATCTGCATTTATAAAAGGAAAGGCAACTTTTGAGGGGTTTACAGTCACTGTAATCAAGCACATATATCATTCCTTTAACCAAGCACATATATCATTCACTAGTTCAGGGGAGTCAGCACCCCGAACATTAAAGAAAATACAGAGAAATCAAAGATCAAGAGACATGGCTTCCTCTGCTTGACAGACAGGTCCAACTCACTGACCATAGGTACCAGAGAGGGAAGCACCAACATCTGGGTTTTCCAAACAGGGGGCAGGGAGGGGGTATGGGAGTGAGGGGTGGGGAGATGAGGGAGGCTCCTTAGTGGCTTCCCAGAGTCCTTGTCTGACCAAACAGTTCTAGTAAGCCCCAAAGTAAAACCTCAACTCAGATTGTTTATACCTCTTTGAGAGCCAGAGGGTATCACAGTCCTTAAGAACCAGTGCCTCATTAACAAAAGGCTTGGGTCCTCACACAAATCTTCCCAAATCGGGGGCGGAGCCAAGATGGTGGAGTAGAAAGACACACATACGCTAGCTCCAAACCCACAGCCCATAAAATATCTGTAAAAAAGAACTCCCAACAAATTCTGGAGCAGCAGAAGCCACAGAACAACAGAGCAGATGAGATTTCTGTTCCAGAGAGCCCTGAAAACCTCTCGCAAAAGGTCCATCGTGCTGCAGACCCGGAGCCCAGCCCAGCCCTGCCTTGGCCTGGCAGCACCTATAGCAGCACATCCCAGCAGGCTTCAGGGACAGAATCTCCAGCAGCCACGCAGGTCCCTCCACCCATGGGACCCAAAGGTTGGTGAGAGGGTCTTCTCAGTGTGCCGAGAGGGGAGTGGGGCACCCCTGTAACTCAGGCCCCCTCAGGAGACAGCATCAGAGGCGGGAGCAGACCTGGGCTCCCCAAGCAGGCAGGAGCCCAGATCCATTGTTGAAGTTCTCTGTAAAAACCCCCTGAGGGAACTGAGACCTGTGTGGGAGCCCTGCCCCAACCTGAGCACCTGAACTTAATCTCACACTGAATAGCAGCCCCAGCCCCACCCAAAGCCCTGAGGCTGGGAAGCAGCATTTGAATCTCAGACCCCAAGCCCTGGCTGGGCGGATGTGGAGTCAAAGTGGGTGTGAAGAGAATATTCAGAAGTCAAGTCACTGGCTGGGAAAATGCCCAGAAAAGGGGAAAAAATAAGACTATAGAAGGTTACTTTCTTAGTGAACAGGTATTTCCTCCCTTCCTTTCTGATGAGGAAGAACAATGCTTACCATCAGGGAAAGACACAGAAGTCAAGGCTTCTGTATCCCAGCCCACTTAATGGGCTCAGGCCATGGAAGAGCTCAAAAAGGATTTTGAAAATCAAGTTAGAGAGGTGGAGGAAAAACTGGGAAGAGAAATGAGAGACATGCAAGTAAAGCATGAAAAACAGGTAAACACCCTGCTAAAGGAGACCCAAAAAAACGCTGAAGAAAATAACACCTTGAAAAACAGGCTAACTCAATTGGCAAAAGAGGTTCAACAAGCCAATGAGGAGAAGAATGCTTTCAAAAGCAGAATTAGCCAAATGGAAAAAGAGGTTCAAAAGCTCATTGAAGAAAATTGTTCTTTCAAAATTAGAATGGAACAGATGGAGGCCAATGACTTTATGAGAAACCAAGAAATCATAAAACAAAACCAAAAGAATGAAAAAATGGAAGATAATGTGAAATATCTCATTGGAAAAACAACTGACCTGGAAAATAGATCCAGGAGAGACAATTTAAAAATTATGGGCCTACCTGGAAGCCATGATCAAAAAAGAGCCTAGACATCATCTTTCATGAAATTATCAAGGATAACTGCCCTGATATTCTAGAACCAGAGGACAAAATAAATATTGAAAGAATCCACCAATCACCACCTGAAAAAGATCCAAAAAGAGAAACTCCTAGGAATATTGTGGCCAAATTCCAGAGTTCCCAAGTCAAGGAGAAAATATTGCAAGCAGCTAGAAAGAAACAATTCAAGTATTGTGGAAATGCAATCAGGATAACACAAGATCTAGCAGCTTCTACATTAAGGGATCGAAGGGCATGGAATAGGATATTCCAGAAGTCAAAGGAACTAGGACTAAAACCAAGAATCACCTACCCAGCAAAACTGAGTATAATACTTCAGGGGAAAAATTGGTCTTTCAATGAAATAGAGGACTTTCAAGCATTCATGATGAAAAGACCAGAGATGAAAAGAAAATTTGACTTTCAAACACAAGAATGAAGAGAAGCATGGAAAGGTAAACAGCAAAGAGAAGTCATAAGGGACTTACTAAAGTTGAACTGTTTACATTCTTACATGGAAAGACAATATTTGTAACTCTTGAAACTATTCAGTATCTGGGTAGTAGGTGGGATTACACACACACACACACACACACACACACGCACATGCACACACACAGACATAGAGATAGAGTACACAGAGTGAATTGAAGAGGATGGGATCATATCTTAAAAAAATGAAATCAAGCAGTGAGAGAGAAATATATTGGGAGAAGAAAGGGAGAAATGGAATGGGGCAAATTATCTCTCATAAAACAGGCAAGCAAAAGACTTATTAGTGGAGGGAAAAAGAGGGGAGGTAAGAGAAAAACATGAAGTTTACTCTCGTCACATTCCACTAAAGGAAGGAATAAAATGCACACTCATTTTGCTATGGAAACCTATCTTACAATACAGAAAAGTGGGGGATAAGGGGCTAAGCAGGGTGGGGGGGATGATGGAAGGGAGGGCATGGGGAGGAGGGAGCAATTTGAGATCAAGACTCATGGGGAGGGACAGGATCAAAAGAGAGAATAGAAGTAGTGGGGGACAGGATAGGATGGAAGGAAATATAGTTAGTCTTATACAACACAACTATTATGGAAGTCATTTGCAAAACTACACAGATTTGGCCTATGTTGAATTGCTTGCCTTCCAAAGGGAAGGGGTGGGGAGGGCGGGAGGAAGAGAAGTTGGAAGTCAAAGTTTTAGGAACAACTGTCGAGTACCGTTCTTGCCACTTTGAAATAAGAAATACAGGTAAAGGGGTATAGAAAATTATTTGGTCCTACAGGACAAAAGAGAAGATGGAGATAAGGGCAGAGAAAGATGATAGAAGAGAGAGCAGATTGGTGATAGGGGCAATTAGAATGCTCGGTGTTTTGGGGGTGGGGGGAGGGGACAAAAGGAGAGACAATTTGGAGCCCAAAATTTTGTGAAAATGAATGTTAAAAGTTAAATAAATAAAAAAAAAATAAATCTTCCCAAATCAAACTCCTTTTTATTTCATTAAATGTCCATTTTTTTCCTCTGAAGGATTATGCCTAGTTTTGCTGCATAGTTGATTCTTAGTTATAATCCAAGCTCCTTTACCTTCCAGAAAATCATATTCCACATCCTGTGATCCTTTAATGTAGAAACTACTAAATCTTGTGTTATCCTGACTTTAACTCCATGTTTCCTTTTGGCTGCTTGCTGCTTTCTCCTTGACCTGGGAGCTCTTGAACTTGGCGAAGATAATTTTTTAAGGAACTATTTTTTCCTGTGAGCTTTTTGGACCTCCTTTCTCATTAGACCAATTTTTCTTTTCAAGGTATTCTTTTCCTCATTGGCTTTTTGTACCTCTTGCACTGTTTGACTAAGTTTGCTTTTTAAGGTGTTATTTTCTTCAATATTTTTGTGTGTGTTTCTTTTACCAATTATTAACTTTTTTCATGATTTCCTTACATCACTCTCATTTTTTTTTCCTAATTTTTCCTCTACCTCTCTTGATTTTCAAAATCTGTTTTGAAGATTTTGGCCCGAGACCAATTCCTATTTTTATTGGAGGCTTCGGATGTGTTTTACTTTGTCATTTTCTGAGTGCATGTTTTGATCTTCCTTATCACCATAGTAACTTTCTGTGGTCACAATTTTTCTGTTGTTTGCTCATTTTTTCCAGTCTATTTCTTGACTTTAAACTTTTTGTTAATGTGAGGATCTACTTCCCAGGTGGTGGGTGAACTATTCCAAGCTTCAGGGGTTTGGGCAGCTATTTGCAGAAATACTTTTAGGGACCTGTAAGTTTTCAGTTCTTCCAAGGTAGCATGATCTAAGGAGAGGTGTGTTTATTACTCTGCTGTTCTGTGCTCTGGTCTGTAAGTGACAACAACCATTCTTTTCTGCCCTGGAACTGTGACAAGGAGTGCTAAGACTGCCCCCCTGGGGACTGCAACCTGTATCCAAGTATGGGCAAAGCAACAATGTCCTTCCTCAGTGTGGTCAAAGATGCCTCTGTGATCTCCTTCCAACCAATTGTTTTACTCTTGGTTGAGAGCTCTAGAAGCAGCCAATGCCACTAATGATTCAGTGGATCTCTAGGCATGCTCCTGGTTTTCTGTGGCTGGGTGTGTGCTTTACTGTGCTCCAGTGGTATCCAGGTGGGACAGACCTTTCCTGTTAAACTTCTTGGTTGATTTTGGCTGGAAAATTATTTCACCCCATCCTTTTGTGAGTCATTCTACTCTAGGAATTGTTTTATGGCATTATTAAAAGGTTTTTAGGGGGTTAGGGGAAGAATTCAGGCACATCACAGCCTTTACTCTACCATCTTGATTTCATCTCTCAGTTAAAACTCCTTCACTAGCATGTTTCCTCTACATTTAGATGGTAGGCAAAATAATCAGAGATTTGTTAAGTTATCTTGGTTCACACAACAGGTTTTGAACTTGAACTTCTCCCCTCTTACTCCCTCTCTTCAGTCACCTACCTTTCTAAGTGTCAGCACAGTGGATTCATGATGAGGAATTAGCCAGTGTTCCTTTCAATATATTGACTACCCCCTTAAATATTGACTGACATTTAACATCATGGAGCTTTTTTGAGACAACTTTACACATCTTCCACTGAGTTCATCTAGAAGTCATTAGTGTCAGGCACTAAGGCATAAAAAAGTGGCATCTTCAAGAGTAGCATATTTGATTTTGTGAGAACCAGGGTGTAGTATATACTAAAGATTCAGGTCAATTTTTCTTGGTTTAAGCAGACCTCTTTCCTTTTCTCTCTGAACATCACACAAAGAGTGGAAGTGTACCCAGATTTAAATTTTATTTCAGTGTGACATGCCCTTTTGGAATTGTACAAATAACTCTGTCTGATTGTCATGTTGGATTATGGTGTGGATTTGAAATGCCTTCAAGTCAGACAAGTCAAATACTGGGTCATAAGTCAACATTTAACAGAAGTATGATATTAATGGAATGAAATTTGAAATCTTTAAAGTTAAAACTGGTGTGCCCACAGGAAGAAAAAAATTCAGATTGTCACCTATGTCACCACCTTCCCTTATGGAAGAAGAGAGGTCTGTGTTACTGTGGTAACTCAGGATTATAGCATTGAGGATTTCTGAAATTTATTGGCACAGGTAATTAAATGTGTTTGCAGGGCTGAAACAGAATGGATGTCATAATGTGCAGCATTGGTCATTAGGGGGTATACTCCAAAAAAGTTCAGTATGGGTCATCCTTACTGCAGGAAAAAGAACATAAGTATTACTGATTAGGTCCTGAAATGCAATAACTATATAGTACATGTGATTTTTAGCTACAAAGCACACAGAATCTTAGAAACGGTAGTGAACTGACCTGCCATCTATTTCCTTCATACTCAAAATACAATCCCTAACACAACATACTAAAACATATTTGAAAACATTCAATAATGAGATACTCTTATCCCTTTCAAAGTAGTCTATTCCATTATTGGAAAGGTGCCACAGTGGGTAGAGATCTGGGCCTTGGGTCAGGAGGACAGCTTCCTGAGATCAAATCTGACCTCAAATACTTAATTAGCTGAGTGACCCTGGCCAAGTCACTTAACCTTGTTTTCCTCGGTTTCCTCCTTTATAAAATGAGTTGGAAAATGAAATGGCAAACCACTCCAGTATCTTTGCCAAGAAAACCCTAAACGGGGTCTTGAACAGTTAGACTCCACTAAACTATTGTTAGGAACCTTTAGCTTACAAGAATAAGGATAGACAGTGGACTGGTGATTTCATTTGCACAGCATAAAAATCTCATTGACTATTGCAGCTTGACACCTCCTCTTTAGTTTATAATCTTAGAAAGTTGCCAAGGATGCTCAGTGGTTAAGTGATTTGCTCAGGATGACATAGTACATATCAGAAGAAGACACATATCTTCCTGGTTTTGAGGCCAACTCTGGAGACACTAAGTTAATCTGTCTCTTGCTATGTTCCTTACAAAATGCTAAAATTCACCATTCATCCATTTCCTCTCATTGCTCCTAGGTCTGTTCTCTGGCATCAAGGTCTAATCTTTCTTCTGCATGAAATCCCTTTAATACTTGAAGATGACTATAATGTCTGTATTGTTTTCTTTTTTTTTCTAAAATATCCCCATTTCCTTCCAATTTTCCTCATATTTCAAAGTCTGTAGAATTTTCACTATTTTGGTTGGATGCCATGGAAACATCGTGCCTTGACAAAGGCCTTCTTGAAATGTGGCACCCAAAACTGAATAGAAGTGCCCAAAGCAGAATGCATTGGCAGTACCATCCATTTAGTCTTGTATAGCATATTTTTCCTAATGCAAAATTATAGTATTAGATTTTTTTTACCTATCAGGTTACACTGTTGACTCATTTTGCTTCCAGTTCTACAAAACCCTGACATCATTGTCATATGAGTCATCTAGCTATGCATTTTACATCCTTTACTTGTAAAGATTTTTTAAACAAGTATAGAACTTGCCATTTATCCCTATTAAAGTTCATTTTATTAGAATTCAGCCATGATTTATTATGTTGAGATCACTGGATCCTGGTTCTGTCATCCAATATGTGACTAATTGCTTTCCATCTCTTGAACCCCCCCCCCCCTGCCCAGGTTTACGTATTCTATAAATTTTGCAAGATTGCTTTCTACGTCTTCAACCAAGGCATTGATAGTTGAATAGCACAGGGCCAAGGATTGATAATGAGAGTGGGAGTTGGGGCAAAAAGTTATTAGTGTTTTCCCTTCAGGTTTACAGTATATCTATTCAAAATAAAATTAATTGCACAATGAACTATGCCAGAGAGATGCAGCATGACATCTTCCTTTGTGGCTGGCCACAGATTACAAAACAAAACAAAAACCAATGAATGAAAGACCTCCACCCCTACCCCACGCTCAATGCCACATACTGGCTCTGTGGCTTAGTAGCCTCTCAGTGTCTCAGGAAATTCCCCAAGAGTATAAGTTACAGAATATTTGTTTTTCCTACATTGGTATAAGGAGTATCTTCACAGGGAGCTCTCCACATACATAAAATCACAGATTCAGAACAACCAACAACAAAATCCTCTCCTATTTGTCCACAAGAATAACACTAACCATTTTGTTAAATACTCTACTGAAATCTAATTAGGCTATATCCATAGCATTGTATCTACCAATCCAGCTAACCTATTAAAAATGGACATATCAGTCTGGCATGAACTCTAGTTGATAAAGCCATACTGTTTCTTTCTTACTTCTACTTCCTTTTCTTAATTTTCATAAACCATCCTCCATTTTTTTTAAATTTAAGAATTGAAATCAAACTTGCCGATGTTTAGTTCTCCTCTTTTCATTGAAAATTGTAATATTGTCCCATTTCAAGTGATTCCATTTTTTCTTCATTTTTTTCTTTTAAAAACAGAATAATCTCCCTTTTCAAGCATCATGGATTATCATTTAAAGGTCTTTTAAAAGGCACTGACAATGGATCAGTTATTATGTCTGGACATTCTTTAAATAATCTAGGATTGAATTTTCCAAGGTTGCTGATTTGGACTTGTCAATGGCCTCCAGGTCTAATATGTCTATCTCTTCACTTACTTTGAATTTCAATTGTATGTTAAAAATCTTTATTCTATTCCTATTCTCCTATCCCCATTCAAAGATTATTTTCCTTAGAAAAGAAAAAAAAATGGAAGTATGAAGTGACTACTTTCTCACTGTCATGGCTTATCATCATTCCATCTACCCCAAGAAGAAGTTCTATCCCTTATTTAATCTTTTCCTCTTATATCTAACATGCCTAAAAGGCCACCACCACCCTGTTTTGCCATTCTTAATATTCATTATGGGTCTTAAATCATTCTGAACTGAAGCCCTGAAGGAATAATTCTTTTTTTTCCCCATTTTTCTATTTTTAGTACCAAATTCTCTCCTTTTCTCCAGCTGCTCCCATAGCAATTGAGAATACAATGTGAAGAGATAAAACACTATCTAGATTTGTTACTTTTCAGTAGTCTCAGTCAGGTCTGACTCTGTGAGTTCCCTTTGGTACTTGTGATCCCATATGGGCACAGATATGAGAGTGGTTTGCCATTTCTTTCTCCAGCTCGTTTTACAGATGAAGAAACTGAAGCAAATAGGGTTAATTGACTTGCGTAGGGTCACAAAATTAGTAAGTGTCTGAGGCCAGATTTGAACTTAAGAAGGTGAGTCTTCCTGACTCCAGGCATGGCGCTCTATCTACTGCTCCACAAAGCTATTAACTATGTTGCAAAAAAAAAAAAAAAGAAGAAGAAGAAGAAGAAGAAGAAAAAGGAAGAAAGAAAAATATGCTTCTAACTGCACTCAGAGTTCATCAATACTTTCTCTGCATGCAGATAGCATTTTTTCATCATCAGAACTTGGAACTGTCATTAATCCTTGTATTGATTAGAGTAATATCTAAGTCTTTTCACAGTTGACTTTTATTAAAATATTGCTGTTGTTCAATTGTGTCCAAATTTTGTAACCCCATGCACCATAACTGCCCATTTAGTTTTCTTGGCAAAGATATTAAAGTGGTTTGTCATTTCTTTATCCAGTGAATATAGTGGACCCTTTGTGTGAGATAATCAGATGTTATGTGCCTTGCCCAGGGTCAAACAGCTAGATGTCTGAGACTTGATTTTAATTCATATCTTCTTGACTTTAGTCTCAGTGCTCTATCTACTGAGCAACCAGATCCCTCCATAATGTTTTCCTGATTCTACTCATTACACTTTGGATCAGTATATATATTTTTTCTTTGTTTTTCTAAAACTTTTTAATCATTTTATTTGGCACATAATAGTATTTCATCACAATCATATACCATAACTTATTCAGTCAGTCTCCTGTTGGTAGGCATTCCCTCAATTTCTAAGTCTTTGCCATGACAAAAAGAGCTATTACAAATATTTTTGTGCAAATATGTTCTTTTCCATTTTCTTTGTCCTCTTTGGTATACAGACCTAGTAGTAGTATTGTTGAGTCAAAGAACAGGCACAGTTTTATAGTTTTGGGGGCATAGATTCAAGTTGTTCTCCAGAATTGTTCAACCAGTTCAGGACTCTACCAACATTGTATTGGTCTACCCATTCTTCCACATCCAAGTCAGTATTTTCTAACATATTACTCAACCTGATAGGTGTGAGGCAGTATCTTAAAGTGATCTTAATTTCCTTTATTCTAATTATTAATGATTTTGAGAAATTTTTTTTCATGCAAATATGGATAGTTTTGTTAATTCTTCTGAAAATTGCCTATCATGTCATTTGGTCATTTATGGAATTTAAGAAATATTATTTTTTTTTTATAATTTTGGCTCAGTTCCCCATATATTTGAGAATGAGAACTTTGTCTGAAAAAAACCTGCCATATTTTTTCTCTCAATTTCCTGCTCTCCCAATTTTGGTTGCATTGGTTTTGTTTGTGCAAAAGTTAGGGTTTTTTTTTTTTTGTTTGTTTCATATAATCAAAATTACCCGTTTTTTTTACTATGATCCTTTCTATCTCTTATGTGGTCATAAACTTTTCCCTTCTATATAGATCCAACAGGATAGTTTTCAATGCTTCTTAATTTGCTTATTATATCACCCTTTATTTCTAAATGTTTTTGTCTTTTATATGGTATGTGGTATGGGATATTAGTGTATCCAAACTTTCTGCCAGACTGATTTCTAGTTTCTCAAGCAGTTTTTGTTGAATAGTGAATTCATGCCTCAACAGCTTGGCTCTTTGAATTTATAAAACACTAGGCTACTGAGGTCATTTACTTCTGTATGTTGTGGACTTAATGTATTCCATTGATCAACCACTCTGTTACTTATCCAGTATGAGAATGTTTTGATGATTGCTGCTTTGTATTTTAGTTTGAAATGTGGTACTGCTAGGCTTCCTTCCTTAACTTTTTAAAAAATGATCCCTCTTTTTGTTCTTCCTGATGAATTTTATTTTTTCTATTTCTTTAATATAATTCTTTGATACTTGGATTGTTATGGCACTGAATAAAGTAATTTAGATAGTATTGTCATTTTTATTGTGCTGAATTGCCTTACCCATGAGTAAATAATATTTCTCTAATTCTTTAAATTATCATTTATTTGTGTGAAAGTAGTTTTATAATTATAATTTATAAATCATACAATTCCTGTGTATATCTTGGTGGGTAAATTTCCAAGCATTTTATACTGTTTGCAGCTATTTTATATGGAATTTCTCTTTCTATCTTTTCCTGTTTGATTTTGTAGGTAATGTATAGAATTTTTCTTGATTATATGGATTTGTTTTATAGGCTATAACTTTACTAAAGTTGTTCATTGTTTCAGCAAGTGCTTTTTTTAGGTGATTCTCTCAGGTTTTTAAAATATTCAATCATACCACCTGCAAAGGATGATAGTTTTTGTTCCATCGTTGCCTATTAGTATTCCCTCAATTCTTTTTTCTTATATTATTTCCATAGCTAACATTTTTCAGTACCATATGGAGTAATAGTGGTGATTATGGACATCCTTGCTTCACTCCTCATCTTATTGGGAAGGCATCTAGTTTGTCTCCATTACAGACAATGCTTGATCTTGTTTTTAGATATATATTACTTGTCATTTTAAGAAAGATTCCATTTATTCCTATGCTTTCTAGTGTTTTAAATATGAATGGATATTATATTTTGTCTCTGCATGTATTGATATAATCATATTATTTTTGTTTTGTTACTGATTTGGTCAATTATGCTTATGCTTTTCCTAATATTGAACCAGCTCTGATTACTGTTCTTGAAAGGTCATGGTCCTGTTTTTATGTTCATCTGCTATCATCAATATTTGCTTCCACCTTCTTATATGTCTCAACAGTCCAAGTTGATTAATAAGGTTATTGGATAACCATATATATATATATATATATATATATATATATATATATATATATATATATATACATATATATATATATATATATTGGCCTCTCCTTTTTCTTTCTTATTTAAAGCATTCTGCTTGTGTGTGTTGTTTTTATTCTTAATGGCTTTCCATATGACCTATACTGACCTCTCCTTTTGAATTTTAGAGCTTTATATGTATATGTATGATTATTATTATATTATACATTATTGATGTAATATATACCATTATTATGTAATGTTTTTAAGAGGCACTATTAGCTGAAGTAATAAAAATCTCATGAAATAATTGGCATTTTAAATTAAGCTTTGAAAAGAATTAGAATTCTTATGGATTAGAGAGGAATACATTCTAAAACTGGGAGATAATCTGGACAAAGGCAAAAAAAATAATAAATAAAATATTGTGTTTGAGAACAGTAAGAAAGTCAGTTTGTTTGGATCCTAGATTATGAAGAGAAGCAACATACAATAAGCCTAGAAAGGTAGTCTGGGCCTCAGTTTTGAAGGGATTTAAATGATAAATAGAGAAATTTGTATTTAGTTCTAGAGGCAATTAGACATCACCAAAGTTTATTTAATAGAAGAGAGATATGGTTAGAATCCTTCTGGAATGCTTCAGAGAAGTCACTTTGACAGTAGTGAGGAAAGTGGATTAAAGTGAGGAGATATTTAAAACATATTATAAAGTCATTGCAACAGTCCAGGATAGAGATGATTGCAGCACCAATGTTATATTCACAGTGCCTATGTTGGCTATGAATGTACTGGCACAGTTCTGAATTGCAAAATACAACAGACTCTCTACATGGAACACAGAGCCAAAACATTTATTCAGACACTCGAAAGCCATCTATACAGAAAAACAATGCAGAGAGCAACACCAGCACCTAGCCTTCCCCCTGCTAGACTTCCCACAAACCAGCTCCCTTAAAGACATTACAAACCAGTTCTCTCACTCACATTAGTCAGCTGCCTGCTTACCTGCATCTTTCCCAGCTTTGACTAGTCTGACCAACTTCCTCTTAGCTCTGTTCTAACTCCTTCTCTTCCTGTTCTACTGTTCAGCAAGCTTCTACCACCTCATGTAACTTAGGCTTATTAATACCTATTAACCAGGTCACATAGGCCTATTAATGGTTGGAAAAGATCTTCCCATTCCATTAAAAATACATTAATTCCCTTAAAATACATGAACAATACAGCGCTAACTGCCTGAAATAAGGTGGTGGCTACTTAATTGGAGTTAAAGGACATGATGAAAGGTTCATAGTGGTAGAATCAATACACCTTGACAATTAACTGAATTTTAGTGAGGAAGAGTAAGGGATGAAAGATAACTCATGAGTTGCAAAGGTGGGAGAAAGGAAAGATAGTGGATTTGGAGGAAAGATACTGTACTCTACCCTGAACATATTGAGTTTAAGACTCTTCCAGGACATCTGATGGCAAATGTCCAATAGTCAGTGGATGTTTCAAGACTGGAACCCGGAGAGAACCTAGTACTACATTCATAAACACAGGAGTCAGCAATGCAGAAATAATAATTGAACTCAAGAGAATTGATGAGATCCCCAAGAGAGAGTGTATAGAGATAAGTGGAGAGGACAGATTCTTGAGATTCTACTGACAGTTGAGGACATGATATGAATGTACCAAAGGGCTCTAAGGAGCTGTAATGAAGGTAGGAGGATAACTAAGGGAGAATACTGATGAAAACTCAAGAGGATAGAAAATTCAGTAGAAGAAGATGGTCAATTATGGTAAAAGCTGCACAGAAATGAAGGATAAATAAAAAGAAGGTGCATTTGGATTTGGCAAATGAGCTAAATGGTGAGTGTGAAATCTGAGAAAAGATGGCAGGAGGTTGAGAATCTGTCCCAGATAGCAGTTCTTCTATCTCTTGCTATCCCTGTTGAAGGAATATATTAAGAAAAGTTGAAAATTTATTAGTTATTCTGCTTTTAGTAGAGAGAAATTTTATCTCCATGTAAACTTACTATCTGTTTATTAATTCCCTATCTATTTTCTTCTCTTCGGTTACTATATCTCACTGATAGTCTCCCTTACTTTTTTTTTTATTTTTTTTTTTAAATTTATTTATTTATTTTACTTTTAACATTCATTTTCACAGAATTTTTGGGCTCCAAATTTTCTCCCCCCTTGTACCCTCCCCCACCCCAAAACACCGAGCATTCCAATTGCCCCCATCACCACTCTGCTCTCTCCTCCATCATTCCTCTCTGCCCTTGTCTCCATCCTCTCTTCTGTCCTGTTGTGCCAAATAACTTTCTATACCCCTTTACCTGTATTTCTTATTTCCTAGCGGCAAGAACAGTATTTGACAGTTATTCCTAAAACTTTGCGTTCCAACTTCTTTTCCTCCCTCCCTCCCCTCCCCCTCCCTTTGGAAGGTAAGCAATTCAATATAGGCCAAATCTGTGTAGTTTTGCAAATGACTTCCATAATAGTCGTGTTGTATAAGACTAACTATATTTCCCTCCATCCTATCCTGCTTCCAATTACTTCTATTCTCTCTTTTGATCTTGTCCCTCCCTATGAGTGTCGACCTCAAATTGTACCCTCCTCCTCATGCCTTTCCCTTCCATCATCCCCCCCACCCTGTTTATCCCCTTGTCCCCCACCTTCCTGTATTGTAAGATAGGTTTTCATACCAAAATGAGTGTGCATTTTATTCCTTCCTTTAGTGGAATGTGATGAGAGTAAACTTCATGTTTTTCTCTCACCTCCCCTCTTTTTCCCCAAACTAAAAAAATCTTTTGCTTGCCTCTTTTATGAGAGATAATTTGCCCCATTCCATTTCTCCCTTTCTCCTCCCATATATTTCTCTCTCACTGCTTGATTTCATTTTTTTTTAAGATATGATCCATTCAATTCAATTCACTCTGCGCACTCTGTCTCTATGAGTGTGTGCGTGTGCATGTATGTGTGTGTAATCCCACCAAGTACCCAGATACTGAATAGTTTCAAGAGTTACTAATATTGTCTTTCCATGTAGGGATGTAAACAATTCAACTTTTATAGGTCCCTTATGACTTCTCTTTGCTGTTTACCTTTTCATGCTTCTCTTCATTCTTGTGTTTGAAAGTCAGATTTTCTTTTTAGCTCTGGTCTTTTCATCATGAATGCTTGAAAGTCCTCTATTTCATTGAAAGACCAATTTTTCCCCTGAAGTATTATACTCAGTTTTGCTGGGTAGGTGATTCTTGGTTTTAGTCCTAGTTCCTTTGACTTCTGGAATATCCTATTCCATGCCCTTTGATCCCTTAATGTAGAAGCTGCTAGATCTTGTGTTATCCTGATTGTATTTCCACAGTACTTGAATTGTTTCTTTCTAGCTGCTTGCAATATTTTCTCCTTGACCTGGGAATTCTGGAATTTGGCCACAATATTCCTAGGAGTTTCTCTTTTTGGATCTTTTTCAGGTGGTGATTGGTGGATTCTTTCAATATTTATTTTGCCCTCTGGTTCTAGAATCTCAGGGCAGTTTTCCTTGATAATTTCATGAAAGATGATGTCTAGGCTCTTTTTTTGATCCTGGCTTTCAGGTAGGCCCATAATTTTTAAATTGTCTCTCCTGGATCTATTTTCCAGGTCAGTTGTTTTTCCAATGAGATATTTCACATTATCTTCCATTTTTTCATTCTTTTGGTTTTGTTTTGTGATTTCTTGGTTTCTCATAAAGTCATTGGCCTCCATCTGTTCCATTCTAATTTTGAAAGAACTATTTTCTTCAGTGAGCTTTTGAATCTCCTTTTCCATTTGGCTAATTCTGCTTTTGAAAGCATTCTTCTCCTCATTGGCTTCTTGAACCTCCTTTGCCAATTGAGTTAGCCTATTTTTCAGGGTGTTATTTTCTTCAGCATTTTTTAGGGTCTCCTTTAGCAGGGAGCTGATCTGTTGTTCATACTTTGCTTGCAAGTCTTTTATTGCTCTTCCCAGTTTTTCCTCCACTTCCCTAGCATAATTTTGAAAATTTTTTGAGCTCTTTATGGCCTTTTCCCAGAACTGATCCCATTGAATGGGCTGGGATGTAGAAGCACTGACTTCCGTGTCTTCCCCTGATGGTGAGCACCGCTCTTCCTCATCAGAAGGGAGGAGAGGAGAAACCTGCTCACCAAGAAAGTAACCCTCTATAGTCTTATTTCTTTTCCCTTTTCTGGGCATTTTCCCAGCCAGTGACTTGAACTCTGAATATTCTTCTCACACCCACCTCGCCTCTGGATCCTCCCAGCCAGCACTTGGGGTCTGAGGCTCAAATGCTGCTTCCCAGCCTCAGGGCTTTGGGCGGGGGCAGGGCTGCTATTCAGTGTGAGATTATGTTCAGGTGCTCAGGTCGGGGCAGGGCCGCCTCACGGGCTCAGTTCCCTCAGGGGGTTTATGCGGAGACCTTCATCAATGGATCCGGGCTCCTGCCTACTTGGGGAGCCCAGGTCTGCTTCCATCTCCACTGTTGCCTCCCAAGGGGGCTTGAGTATGGGGGCACCCCACTCCCCTCTCAACCCACCAAAGAGACCTTCTCACCGACCCCCGTCACCTGTGGGTGGAGGGACCCGCGCGACCACTGGAGATCCCGTCCCTGAAGTCTGCTCGGATCTTCTCCTCTTGGTGCCAGGGCCGGGGCAGGGCTGGGCTGGGCTCCACGTCCGCAGCGCGACGGACCTTTTGCGAAAGGTTTGCAGGTCCCTCTGGAACAGAAATCTTATCCACTCTGCTGTTATGTGGCTTCTCCTGTTCCCGAATTTATTGGCAGCTCTTTACTACATATTTCATGGGCTGCGGGTTCAGAGCTAGCGTATTTGTGTGTTTCTACTCTGCCATCTTGGCTCCGCCCCTAGTCTCCCTTACTTGATCCCAGTCCAAACACTTTCCAATATACATCATCACATGGGTTTCCAAATTTCCTCACAAAATATATGAATGTAATTTATAACTTATTACATTAATCCTTGTCTTTTTAAAAATAAGGTATAGCTTTGAAAGCTTCATTCCAATCACAAAGTACCATTTCATGAAGTCTCTCCAATTGCTATAAACTTAACTTTGTTTTCTTTAATTAGAATCTCCCTGTTGATTTTCTGTACCATGTTTATTTGGATCTAGAATCTCCACTGTTTTTTTGTTACTTTCCTTCTGTGTGTGTGTGTGTGTGTGGTGCAATGAATAGAGCACTGGGTCTGGATTCAGAAAGACCTATATTTAAATTCAGTCTCAGGTTTCACTAGCTATGTAATCTCTGTTTGCCTGTTTCCTCACTATAAAATGGGGATAACAATAGCACTTATCTCCCTAGGTTATTGTAATGATCAGATAAGGTAATTATAAAGGACATAGCACAGGGCCTACATGTAGATGTTATAGATGTTATTATCATTGCTACTACTATATTATATAATAGCTTCTACTACTACTACTACTGCTACTACTTACTACCATCACCACCACCACTACTACTACCACTACCATCACTACCACTACTATTACTCATTTTAATTTCTACTCACATGGCAGATATATGTGGACATTTTCTCTTTCTCCCTCGCTTTTTGATTTAAATTGCTCATGGTGAGATTCCAAAGATGGCAACACAATATAAATCCCCTGACCTTTGTTAATACTAATAGTAGCAGTAAATAACTATTAATTTCTATAGAACTCTATTATTGGTAAAATGCTTTAAGTATCTTAAATTGTTTGATAAAACAGATTTGTGATATAGGTACTACAGGAATTAATATGTTCCTTAGAAGATGAAGAACTAAGACTCAGAAAAGATGTGTCTTGTCTATGGTAACATAGTTCTTTAATGTCAAACTAGTGATTGGAACACAAATACCTAACTCTTAGCCCAGCACACATAATATACCTCTTCTGTTAGGTATATGTTATCCCTGGCCTAGAAACCATCATTCCTCTTTTTTTAATTCCATAACACCAAAATGCAAATTCCATTCAATTCAATTAATAGGACTATCAACTTGTAACTAGGAAGAATATTAGAGGTAATCGAATCTAAGCCCCTCTTTTTACATGTGGATAAGCTGAAGTCCAGAGGAGTTTAAGGACATACCCAGACTCACCCAGCTAGTAAATGAATGAGGTGGGATTTAAACCCAAATCTTCTTGACTCAAATGTAAGCATTCTATACATTATACCACATTGCCTCTAACTTAATTAGATATATGATGATTTGTAACTTACTCTAGGCAAAACACTCTGCTAGATGTTGGGGATATAAATAATTCCTGTTTTCCATAAGTTTATATTCTACTAGAAACATAAGATGTGAAGAAATAAGTTCAAATAAAATAATTTGAGGCAAGAGAGAGTTTTAATGAATAGTGCTGTCATGGTTCTCAGACACCAGTGTTTTAGCCAGCTACTCACTAGTTAAAAATACCTTTATCCTCCAAAGATCCTCATTGTTAATTGATAATGGATAGATGATACATTGATGGTGGTAAAGAGATAGAGATGAGCTAGATAGAGATAAACAGATTTTTAGCACTTTATATGGCAATCTTCTGATAAGTTCTACAACTACAAATGTGAAACAATATTCACAACTTCAACTAGAGAAGACAAAACATAAAGTGGAATAAGAAAGGTTGCTGGTGAGGAGGGAGAGTCCACAAAACGAAGAAGTAATCAAAGACTGAGTCGAGTTTGCTTTGGGTACCTCATGAAATCTAGGTTCTGGCCTAAGACTCACCAACTCAAAGAGAAGGCCACAAAACAGCAACATCTCCAGAGGAAGAAGGCTGTTAAGACAAAAGGTGGAAAGTCTAGAGATTGAAGAGAGGAGCCAGGAATGAACACATAGCAGTTAAAAGACTTCCTCTAGCCACGAACTCTCCAGGCTCTCATCTAGGACTTTGTTAAGCTCAGCAATGCTTTCTTGGTTCCTTCTTGTAGTCTCACATGCCTATATGTGAACCAGCAGGACAGGCTTGTGTTCAATAGGTTTGCCATTTTGCATAGACTGTCAAATTTGACCTTCAGAATAATTTGGTTAAACAGTATGAAATGGGACCTTGAACGATAACAGCGATATCAGGATAGAAGGAAGCTTGGAGATTACCCACTCCATTCTTTTATTTCCAAATAAGAATAAATAAGTCACCAGAGAGCCACTAAGTCACCCAATGAGTGAAAGAATTTGTACTCCTATCCTGCAACTCAAAATTTAACATTCTTTCCAGGGCATCCCATTAAGTGTTGTGATCTTGACATTTCTCAGGAGAAATTAATTATCCAGTGGATCCTATTTCCTGATGAACAAGCATATATTGACAATATATTTCAAAACTACTAACCCATGCCTAGGATGCCTGTGTATTTGCATTAGATGGCCCTATCTACATATTCTGCGAGACTCCGTTTACCAGAAACCCAAGAATATATCCCTTAAATAATTAGAAACAAGCAAAGAAAATATGGCAAGTAATACTTTAAAAAATCTAATATAATACATAAAATATTATACATACCATGATACAAGAGCAAGAAGCACCTCAAAACAACATCTAGTCCTGTGTAGTTCCATTATCATCTCAGAGACCCATCTATACCTGACCAAGAATCACTGCAGAGGATTGCCAATAATTTGCCACCCAGTATTGAATTGAATACTACTAATGAGGGAGAAACCTGCTATTTCTAGAGAACAGACATTTCATTTTTTAGATTTTAATTCAATTTTATTTTATTTTCTCAAGTAGGAAACATTTATTTTCTTACTCTTAAAAATAACAGACACAAAAACCCCAGCAGCCAATATGCATACTCAAGCAAAACTAATTCCCATAAAGGTCGTGTCCAAAACTGTGAGTCTCATTCTGCATATTTTATCCCTCTTTTCTCTGTTGGGAATATTTAATTGTTTTGCTTTTGTCTTTGTATCCCATGGCATTGAGAATTGTACCTGGAACATAATAAACATGTTATAAATGCCTATTGTTTGCTTGCTTTCTTGATTGATTATATTAATTAACTAAAAATCTGCCTTCCATCTTCTGGCCATTACATGATCTCTGTTGTCAAGTAAAGCTGTCCATGACAAGAAGATGTTTAACCTTATGCCTCTTTATTCACATAAATTATTTCATATTGTGCCAAGTAAAGTAGTTTTCATTCTTCCCTGGTGACCTACATCCAACTGTGGCTGGCATCTCAAAACATGCCAGCATTGGTGCCCAGATGTAATGGTGGGAGCTCAGTCAGTTAATACTAACCTGAAACAGTGTGGAAGGAAAAACTCAAAATATCTGTTTATTGGAAGTACAAGATGTTAAAGATATTCATTTCTAGGTAAACTCTTCCATCAAGTAACTTTACATTTTCTAGTCTTCTCTGTGGGCTTCCCAGAAATCAAACTCAGAGACTACCTGCCCCTTCTTTTCTCCACTATTTCTTCTCTCCTTTAAGTTCTATCCTTGAAAATGGAAAGGAAATAGCAAAGCATTTATACTCACTTATTACAAGTGAGTATAGAAAAAAATGGCAGTTGATCCAACATGCTATTTTTGTGGCGCCTGGTAATTCTGATTCTGATTCCTTTCAGAAGCTCAACCCCAGGAACTGGTTACTAAATGCTTATTTAGCCCTGGTAATGGGTCACAAGGACCTACCATCAAAGAACTTAGACCTCCGTTCAGGTTCAGGTCATAGAACAATAGGTTTGAATTAGAAAGGACATCATAAGCTATCTAATTCAACTCCTTATAAATGAGAAAATTGAAACTCATATAGGGTAATAACATATTTAAAGTTACTTAGGCCATTCTCCAGACTTAGGCGTATTTGTCAAACTCAAAAGATTTCTCTTAAAACCTTAGAAAGATGCAACAAAAAAAAAAATGCCAAAGTAGTCTCCATCTCTGTCAAGAATCAAATACCTACTCAAAGTTTTAAAAACGAATGTTAAAAATTGCTTTTATCTGCAACTGGGAAATAAGAATACAGGCAATGGGGTATAGAAATCTATCTTGCCCTACAAGAAAATAGAGGGAAAGGGGATAAGAGAAGGGAGGGGTGTGATAGAAGAGAGGGCAGATTGAGGGAAGGGGTAACCAGCATGCATGATGTCTTGGGTTGGGTAGATTGGAGAGATGGGGAGAAAATTTGGAACTCAAAATCTTGTGGAAGTGAATGTTGAAAACTAAAAATAAATTAATTTTAAAAAGAATCAAATTCCTATTTGAAATCTAAGGAATCATATAATCAAAGACATAAGTCAGAGCTCAGAGGCCACCTGGCCCATGAAATTTAGGATTCAAACCGTAATTCTTTGATTTGTAAATCCTATGATTTTCCCCTTGCATGATAAATACCATGCTCCCAATGTTGGTAGATCTGTAGTTTGAGAATATATTTTCAGCCAAATCATACCAACTCCATGTTCTGAATTCATATCAAGGGACTGTGTTAAAAGGAAAGGGTAAAGATGGATAGAGGAGTAACTCACACTATCTACTTAACAAGGTTGTGAGGAAAATGATTTGAGTAGTCTAAAGTCATGTATAAATGTGAATTGCTTTTGGTCTCATTTTGTATTTGATGCAGTTCAGATAGAAATAATCTGGAGACAAGCTATTATTCTACTGTTTCTTTATTTTTGTCCAGTCATTATAATTATTATTATTATACAGTATATATTAATAAATAGATAGCTAGACTCACAGACAGATAAATCTATCCCACTCCAGACACATACTATGTAATTTTGCAAAAGCCACTTAATGTAATCTCACACTGCTGTAGGAAATTCTCTTAGACAAAGTATGGAACCCTTTTTTTGTGTGTGTTTATCATGGATCCCTTTGTCAGTGTGGTGAATCTTATGATCCACATCTTAAATAATGGCTTATTGTCTTCATTAAAATTAAAAAAAATAAGTTACAGTTTAGAGAAAATAAATATGTATTTTTGCCTTTCATGTTCACAGACCCCTCCTCCTTCCCTTCCCCAGCTTATTGATTGGCAGGGTCAAAACCTTTTGAATGAAGGCTATAAGTGAAGGCTCCTTCAGCTTGTAAATATCAGAGAATTTGCAGACTTATACTGATAGAAGGAATTTCCTCCTCAAGGGGTTCCCTAGATCAAGAAATTATAGGTACAGTCCTTATGCTGATCCCTCTGATTAGTTCTTATTATTACTACTATCGTTATTTTAGTATGGGTTAGTTAATCCGAATACCTTATGTCTAATTCTCACCTTGGAAAGCACAAAGAGCCTGACCTCAGGAGCATAAGAAAAGGGGAATGGCAGGCACAACTGGGGCTATGGGGACGGTACAATTTGGGCAGCTCCTGATGGATTTGAAGAGGCCTTTTTCTGGATGTTAGATTGACTTGGGGAAGTAGATTCATGAAAAATAATGTTTGAAAAGGGAAAATAAGGTGAAGAGGGGGAAAGGACTTGAAAACCAGCTTTACCTGTTGATAATCCTTTTTTCTAAGATTGGATATGATTTAAAGTTTTTCATAATTTCATAGGTGACAGATTTGGAGCTGAGTTGTTCGTTCAGTCATTTTTCAGTCATACCAAAATCTTCATGATCCCATATGGGGTTTTCTTGGCAAAGATACTGAGTGGTTCTCCACTTCCTTCTCCAGCTCATTTTATAGAAGAGGAAACTGAGACAAACAGGGTTAAGACACTCACTAAGGCCAGATTTGAATTGACTCCAGGTCTGGCGTTCTATCCACTGTATCACCTAGCTGTCCTCAGAGCTGAGAGCAGTCTTCTAGTCTAACTAAGCCTCACCTTTTACAAATGAGAAAACTGAGTAGCAGAATGATTAAATAAGATACCCAGTCTCACAGGAAGAATGAAATATGGCCAGGATTCAAAGCCCCAATTTTCTCAGATGTAAGATGACAGCAAAAAGAGTCAATAATAATGACAATGGAGTACATTCATATGATGCTTTGGGGCTTAAAAAGTACTGTCTTTATAATAACTCCATGAAGCATATTGCTTTAAAGAGTTAATGTTAATTTCCAGAAGACATGATAAAGGGAAAGAGTTAGAGGAGACGTTAACTCCCCTTCCCTTTTTTCCTTCCTTTCCCATGGACTTTGTTCCCAAATAATTTACTCATTAGGGTATTCCCTACATCAGTGAAATCATAGGTTTAGTCTCTAGCTGAGAACTGGTAAAGTCAGTGCCCTACCTTTAGTATCTAACCCAAAGTGGGAAGAACTAAAGTGGAGGCAATGTTAGGCTATTTATGAAGGGGAGGACCTTGGATGTCTTGAATATGCTTCTTCTCTAGGCAGAATCCAGTTGGGTTTCTCAGCTCACAGCACACAGACAGCTTACTCCTCCTCTCACTTGGATAGCCAGTCCTACATGATTACATGTCTGTTTTGTCTTTTCCAGGCAAAGAAAGGAAATTATGCCTTTCTGTGGGATGTTGCAGTGGTGGAATATGCAGCCTTGACAGATGATGATTGCTCAGTGACCGTCATTGGCAACAGCATCAGCAGTAAGGGCTATGGCATAGCACTTCAGCATGGCAGCCCCTACAGGGACCTCTTTTCCCAGAGGTAACTTGGATGTTGATAGGGGAGGAGGATTGGCCAATATGCCATGATAGGGATGATTGGTGGGCTAGTAATTTGGGCTTTCTTTGCAGTTGATGATTCCTGATACTAAATAGCATGAGGAGGGAACCACTACTTTTGTATCCATTTTGTCTTTGATGAAACTAGGATGTGGCAGGCATTGATACAAACGAGAACTTTTACATGGTGCCCCTGCTTTGAGGCAATGGTCAGTATTAAAGCTGTGTATCTGTTTTATGGGTTGCCTTATCTAAATCACAGTTTAACTTTCCCTTCTCGTTGCTCCAGGATTATTGGTGAAGGTAAATGGATCCAAGGATATGAGACAAAAACCAGATCATTGGCACTCAAGTTTTTAGTTATTCTCTTTTTTCTTGGACTTAGTAGATTTATAAGTAAACTGATTCTTGTGTTGAAATGGGGGTAGTGATATCACTGCCTAAATCTAAATTGATTCCTTCATCCCCCAGTATTAGGAGTCATTATTTTTTCTACTACTTTCTAGTGACTTCCAAGTGCACAATGAAAGGGCCACATTTTGTTCCCTGCCCAGTGAAGGGCATCTTGGCATCTAAGGATTAAATGCAAATTAGCCTGCTTAAAACATGAAGAGACATTATCATGGAAGCCACAAAAGTGAATTCTAGGTATTATTATATTTGTGGTTTTCTCTTAGGTTTATTTGAAGAAATGAAAAGTAAAAGCAGAAGTAGAGTTGCTGAGGAGCCTCTGATGAGCACTGGAGACTGAGATACCTCCAAGGAGGAAACAGGCTAGACACAGGTCTCATTGACTTGGAGAGCAGGCAGGCTGTCCCTAGGAGAAGAAATAATGAATTACTCAACAACATACATTCTATTAACTGATATATGAAGAAGGTTTTTTATTCTTTTTCTTTTAATGATCTATATTTGGTTCATCTCCAAGAGAGAAGGCAAGTCCATATATAGGCATTTATACATCTACACCCCAGCCTGCTAAATGAGAAGGATATTCTACACCCTGGTGAAAAGAAAATTCATTCAACTTTTTTTTTGCTGTTTTTAACAAACTTACCATTTCACAAAGCATTGGGTTGGATGTCTCTGGAAGCATGAAGATTACTAAGGAATCACCTGTGTTCTAATGATCTAACAATCTAGTGGGAAAGTGATGCCAGTGAGGAGAAATGAATAGAATTCTGTTTATGTTTGAAAGGTTGATGAAGAATTTTGTGTATTGAAATGTAAAGAAGTAAAGTAAGAATCTCTCCTAGATTCATGATTTAGGGACATGAAGAGTATTTACACAATGATATGTTTACAGGTTTAAAGTTAGAAAAGGACACTAGATGATCTAGTATTCCCCCTCACCCCTTCACTTAATATGATACAATTAAGAACTAGAAAATTGAGTTGACTTCTGTGAGGTGAATGACATATGAAGTCTATAGTAAGAGTAAGACAGAAACCCTGGTCTTCTGACCACAAAATCAAGTACTTAAAATGATGCTCAATTGATGTGAAATGTATGGAATAAACAGGGGAGATGTCTAGGAAAATATGTGTATAATTATATTGAGTGCTGGTGAAAATGCTTCATTTATTTAATAAACATTTATTAATCAGTTATCATGTAATGGGAACCAAGGATGCAAAAGCAGTAATAAATACTGTCCTCAAAGCATTTACATGGTAATGAATATAGACTATATCTGGGGTTCCAGGACTCCATGGTAAAAGCAGTGGCCCATCCTGGATCAATCCATGGAATAATCAGCAAGCATTCATTAGATTATTAAGTGCCCTAGCATGTGTCCTGGAATGTAATGTTCTTGTTTTTGTTTGTTTCTTACAACTCCTCAACCCCCATAACATTGTTCTTTTTGATCACCCAGGGTTATATAACAATAATAGTGTTTAGATTATGTCCCAAGACAAGAAGAGACTCATTTTTTGTAGCTTAGATATTTTTTCCTTGAACAGGTTCTATGCAATCCGTCATAAATACATTTCTTGCTAAATTACATCAATACAATTAATACTGCTACTACTATTGATTACTGCTGCTGCTGCTGCTAAACTACTCTTACGTATATCTAAGATTTATAAAGTGCTTTAAGGAATCATCTAATTTGATCACCGCAGCAGCACTGTGAGATAGATGCTCTTATTATCTGCATTTTACATATGAGAAAACTGAAGCTGAAGAGGGTCTATGCTTTGGTCAAGGTAACATAAGCAGTAAGTTTCTGATTTAGAATTTGAACTCAGGGTTTCCCAGTTCCAAGCTCCGTGTTGTATCCAGTACTCTACCTAACTACCTCAATATATAGTTAGAACCATCCATTTTGGCATATTGGTTAAGCTGCACAACACAGGGCAAATAACATGAAATATAGATGAACTTTGCAATTCAAAACGTAAAAATAATTAAAGAAGAGGACAGATTTCATGGAATATCAGAGAAATTCATTGCTGTAGTGCCCTCTGGCTCCTGAAGGGGTTCCTACGTTAAATTATTGTTCCCTCTAAATTCTATCGACTTAGACCATTGCCCCAGTCACTATACACTAATTATAACACTGGCTATAACAGATGGTAGCCTCAGTCTTGCTCACATCTCTTGCCCCTGATGCTGAGTGATAATACAAAACACATTTATATTTCTAATTATGATTTTGATTGTTACGATAGGGCTCAGGGAACTCGAGAACAGCAGGGCGTTGTCTAATGGCCTCCCAGTTATTATTATTTTTAATTTCAATAAATTTTATAATTTATTGGTATTAGAATATAGATCTTAGAAAATTTATCCATACCACCGCCCTTATTCTCTGTTCCAACACATTTTGCAGAAGTTACCCCACCTTACCAAGATGGCCCCTCACATCTGCCTTCTATCTCTGTGCCATTCTCTCTGTAATGAATTCATGATTGAACACATAGTCTTCTATGAAGCATTGGATGTTTCTGAATTCAGGACAATGATGAAAGAAAACTGGAATAGTAATTGCCAACAACTACTCAGTCTTTGAAACAAATGTTTAATTAACGTCAAAGTGAGAGGAAGTAAATGCCAGTCATTTTCTATGTAAAAGTATAGCATAACCCATATTTATGAGGCTCATTTATACAGTTTGGCATTAAAGCTGGCCAGTTAATCACACAATTTGGGACTCAGGGGAAATATGGCTGCTAGCAGCAACCTGAAATCAACCACCAATGCGTGGGTTTAAATCATGTACTTTTATAGTTAGATCCAGACTTAGTCACAGAGATTTCTCTCATTTTGCAGTTTATATCCATGAGCACAGACATGATAACAAGGAGATGGGCTAGATGAGATTGTTTGGGGTTATATTAGGTGACCTCCAACAGGCCATTCCACTCAAGACTTGGGAAAAGGACATGTAATTTATGGGAAAAGAAGAATAGAAAAGAAACAGAGGCACAAAAGGATCTTGTCAAGCACTTTTCCTTCTGACTTCCCTCCACCAAACCACTTTTGGGCTCCCACCTACCTCATATTACTCCCCTTCCTGTAATATACAACACAGTTATATTTGATGGGCTGGGGTATAGCTGTGCCTAGTATAAGACATTCCAACTTCTTCTCACCAAAGTTTGCAGTATGTTTCTTCCTCATTTTTCCCTGTTAAAATCTCTTGATTCCTTCAAAGCAGAGCTCAGTTGCTATTTTCTTCTCATGGCTTTTCCTGAATTGGCCAGGTGTTAATATGTGCTCCTGGTTATTGCTTTTCTTTCCTTTGTGTAGATAAGCCTTTATACACCCATTTCCACAGTATATTCATCCCTCTAGAACATAAGCTCTTAAAGGGCAGAGCCTGTTGAATTGTGTGTCTATGTGCTCCTGGGGGTTATCACAGCTTATGATCTTAATCATTGTTTTTAATGGAATGGAATGGAGGGAGTTCCAAGCTGAATGGTAAAGATGGTAAAGATAAGAGTAAAGGTAAATAACACTCCCTCCAGTTTTCAATCACATCTAGGTTATTTCTGTGGATTCAGACTTCCAGAGAACTCACAGCTTAACTCCATCACCCTTGTAGAGAAAAGATGTCTAGAAGGAAGGACATCTATAACTCCCCTGTATGGCAACATTTACCTAGTTATGGACCCAATGGCCCTTTCATAAATGGTTAATTAGGGGTTTAAAGAGTTGGTTGCATATATAATCACTTTTCCTATGAAAAGGAAGCCTAGCTACCAGTAGGTTAAAAGTGAACTCATGCAAATCAAAATATCCTTTCTGGATTGACTCAGGGACAAATTCTTTTGAAAGAGATTTGATTCCCAATCCCAGAAACAGGAGTTCAACAGAACAAGCACTTTATTTTTTTATTTTTTCTTTGTATCTGCAGTGCATTGCACGTAATTGGTTCTTATTAAATTAAATATTTAATTGTTAAAGTTAATAGAAACCCAAAAATATTGAATAAAAATGTAAGGGCTTCTGAGTGCCAGGAACTCTACATGTTGGCATCTCATCAAGAGAGTTTGTGTAGCCATGAAAAAAAATATGGCATGAATGTGATTCTTATCAAAGACTATTGGCATGTCTCAGAGTCTGAGAATTTGGCTGCTATGCTGTTTGACAGTTGGCAAGATTTTCCGGCCTAGATAGTGAAGGTTGGGAAAGAGCATTGAACATCATGATAATATTGGAACTGCCCACTTTTATGGGTAATTGTAATGATTTTTTATTTTTGCAAACCACAGAGTGAAGGGGTGTGAATTATAATTAATTAATTTAAAAAGACCATAATGGTAATGGTCATAATGATGGAAGTAGTAATAAGGAAGGTGATTGTATTGCTTTTGGTGGTGCTGGTGGTAATGATGAAGGTGGTGGTAGTGATAATTGTGAAGTTGCTGCTGATGGTGGTGACTGTGGAGATGATGGTGGCAATGGTATTAATCCTACCACTGTTCATGGTGATCACTCTCCTCCAGCCATGCTAAAATTAGATAAGAAACATAGGGTTAATATAAAAAATAGGTATTTAATGTCATTTTCCAGTCTTAGTGATCATTCTTCATCTTATCTTTCAGAATCCTGGAGCTACAGGATACTGGTGACTTGGACGTTCTCAAACAAAAATGGTGGCCACGTATGGGTCGCTGTGACCTGAATAGCCACACAAGTGCTCAGACAGATGGCAAGTCCCTGAAACTACACAGTTTTGCTGGTGTGTTCTGCATCCTTGCTGTGGGCCTTCTCCTTGCGTGCCTGGTGGCAGCCCTGGAGCTATGGTGGAACAGCAACCGCTGCCATCAGGAAACACCGAAAGAGGTCCATAGCTTTTATCCTATTCCTTAAGGAAGCTCAAAGTCAAGAGTTGAGCTATGAGTTTTTTAGGATTTTTTTCTTATAAATGATATAAATCACTTTCATATAGCTTAGAGACATAACATAGATTTGTTGTTTTGTTGTTTTTTTTTTTACAGTGCTTTTCTTGTGTGTTTTTTGTAAAAGAACAAATTTAAGTGATTTTTTTATGATTGTAAAAAGTGCCAAGGCATTAAAGTCCTGTATTTATCTATAGAGCAGATGCAATGTGGGCAGCACGAGGGCGCCCTTACCCACTCTGCCTCACCAATGTGCTTCTACCCTGACCTGGAGAGACCAGCTCTAGGGGTAAGAGAGTAGCCCAGAATACATGCCCACCTGCCCCTTGGCCATTTATCCCAAGTGTCAGTATGGGAAAACTGTGCTAAGTTTCCTCTGAGAGTTATGAGCTGTCTCCCACATACTGCCCACCAAGGATGGTCAATACATAGACACAGACATATGACTCAGGTTCATCATGGTCAATGCCAAACTTGACCTTAGGTGAAATTCAAGAGTTGAATTAAAGTGACCTTTTCCCCAGGAGATGGCATACCAGGGACTGCTCATGTTATTGACCTACTGCCTCTCCCTCAAACCTGACCCCCAATAAACTGTTTTCTGAAAAAAAAAAAGCCCTTCTGAGTGTTTCCCCTAGAAAGCTCTCACTGAAGGAAGGCAATGGGTATTGAAATGTCTGGGGGTAGGGTTCCCATCACCAAGAAATTAAATTCATTCTTGAAACATTCTTGCATAAAAGCAGGGTCTATTTGCATCAATTAAATTGCTTAACAAGCTAACCTCTGGTAATTTTGGAAATATCGAGACACTTGCAAGATTCCTTCAGCTCAAACAGATGTTATTTCCAAACAAGTAGCGGCAACACAGCTGGAAAAGAATGGAAATAAGAATTCATCAATTCTGATCTCAGGGAGCCTTTTGAAGGTGGGGGTGGAAGGAGATTGTGGAAAACGAAGTATCTCAAGTCTGTGAATCTGGTGCCAACAGATGCAGAACCAAGATCTTTAGGTTGCTTTGTCATGTGCCTTTACTCAATGCTATACAATCTTTCATGGAGCTGTGATTTCCCCAGCGTATGTGCTCCCTCTGTGTTCTTCCTTCAATGATAAATCCAGGAGCTAAAGCACAGTATCTCTTGTAGGACTTGGTTGGCTTTTGAATGTTGCTGGACCCAAAAAATTTCATCAGTCTACAGTGCAAGCTGATGATCATGTATGATTTGGCTAAGCAATTCCTTAAGTGACAGAGACATATATAGTCCATTCTTGGTCCAATACTTGAATCTTTTCCCAGCTTGGTAGAATGTGCCAGAGCTTTTAATCCACTCTCATTACCCTTTGAAAAGCTAAGTTCACTTTTATGTCATGATGAGATATATTTCATTTAAAGTGATATTTGTTCATGCAAAAAAGCACCACAGTGACTGATCACCACTGACTTAAGTCTTGCTTTATCTATTTCTATATCACTATCTCTTATCTTGCTTCTCTCCTTTCTTTACTTGTCTCTTCTTGAGCTGCATCTTTGTGTCTCTTGATCTCTATCTTTGTTTCTGTCTCTCAATATCTCCGTGCCTCTATTTTTCTCTCTCTCTTTCTGTCTAGTGTTTATGACACTATCTCTGTCTCTGTCTTTCTCTGTCTCTCTTATTATTCCCTAAATGTACAGAACTCCTAGTGAAGAAATTTTTCTAACAATATATCCCAAATGCTCTTCAAATACAGTTTTCTGGGAGAATGAGAAGCTAAGTGACTTATTCATTGTCACACAGCCAGTATGTGTCAGGGCTGGGACTTGAATCTATGACATCTTGACTCTGAAGCCAACTATCTATCAACCATTTCATATTTCCTTTCTTGATATACCTACCAATGAATGTGAATTCCATTCTCATGTTGAAAAGGGTCATTTGGTTAGCTGGGAGAATGCCTTTTGTTTGTTTTTCTTTCTGCTCCTCTTACACTTCTCCACACTGAATAAATGTCAGACTGGAGATTTGCCAAGCATCCCTAGTGACCCTAACCCCACAGGAGCATGGAAGAGAAAAGTGGTGTTATTGGGTAAGGAAGTCAAAATTGAAAAGAAAGATTTAAAAGAACATTTATTATGCTAAAAAGGTTTGTTTTTCTCTTGATGAAATTCATTTAAAGTAAAACCTAGGGCAGAGGAAGCATTAGATACATGCCCATTACTACATTTTTCTTAGGTCTGATGTTTGTGTTAAACCCATTTATTTGATTTCTTCTACTTCCTAATCACTTGGATCAAGGTGTATGATGATTACTGAGTTAAATGACCATTTACTTTACCATCTAAAGCTGACTTGGGCAGGATGTAGAGAAAGGTGGATGAAAAACTCTTGGGCTAGAGGTTTCCCAAGAGGGGAGATGATCCTTTAACTTAGGTGGAAAATGGATTTCAAGGGTCTAATCAATGCCAATCACACCATCATTGACTTTTGCACATCGGGATAATCTTCCAGGAGTCCCTAATCTCAAGGGACTTTAGATCTTTGAAATACCACAGAAGACTAAGAAGATTTAGCTACAATGAAGGCAAGGCTGGGACTAATATCCACTGACCAAATAGGGGAGGCTGAGACAGACAGACAGACAGAAAGAGAGAGAGAGACAGACGGATAGACAGAAAAATGGACAGACAGAGAAAGAGACAGAGAGAGAGAGAGACAAAGACAGAAAGAGAGACAGAGAGAGACAGATAGAGATAGAGACAAAGACAGACAGAGAGACAGAGAGAGAAAGTAGTGATAGAGACAGACAATACAGAAAAACAGAAAGTAAGGGATAAGGGAGAGGGAAGTGGGGAGGGGGAAGAGACACAAAGTCAGAAAGACAGAGACAAAAAAAGGAACAGAGAGACAGAGAGAGACAGAGACAGAAGAAAATCAGAGACACAGATAGAGACAGAAAGAGATAAACCAAGACTGAGAATCATATGAACTGTTAAATAGTGACCAGTCCCTTTCCCATCTTCCCCAAATCCCAAGCACTTTAAACAAGTGACATCAAATTCTCATTCTATCCCTTACCCCTGAAAATCTCTATGGGATTCAGATACAACTGGGGTTGAGATTGACCTGGTGGGAAAATCTGAGCCAATAAGGTCTGCTTGTCTGACTCTTTTCACTGAAACAGATGTGGATGAGTGCCACTATTAGAACCTGCAAATTTCAACTAGTTTTAACAGCTTTCTTGTTCTTGACAGATGTACTGAGGTAGCCAGTGTCTACTCTTAACTGGACATGCTAAGTGTTAGTTGGCTCTACTTTCTCTTGGTTATAATGCAATCTTTCAAAAATAATGAAAGGCTCATTTAATCATGGACTAGACAACCATTTCTACTGTCCAAATTGTAACCTGTGGTTTAGAGAGTAATATTTGCAGTTAGATTGGAAAGGAACATTAATCACAGGCTCTTAAAATTTCAGAATTTGACCACAGTTCTTGTCACAAGTCGTTCTAAAGATCTTTGCTGCCATTTGTAATGATATTATAATGAGGCTTCTTCAATTCAGAAGAATCCACAGCAGCCTTTTTAGTGTTCAGTTCCATTGGGCATCTAGTCTCTTAATATGCATATGAATGCAAACATGATTTTTCCCCAAGGGATATTTATATACAATTATATAGTAACTATATTTAGGAGTTTGCAGCACTCTACATGGCAATGATATTGGATGTAGTAAAAAGATTTAGATTCATGAAGAGACCTGGTCCACTTCTCTTACAATAATATTTTGAAGAAATAAAGATGAGGAATGTACAAGTGGGAAAAAGTGTATGGAATGAAATACATGACATTGCTTCTCAGAAGCTTGGTTTTGGGAATCCATTTCTGTTCATTCTTTGGCTTTCCTTTTCATTTCATCTAAAAGTTAGCTTAGGTGAAATTGAAATTAAGAGGATTCCCACCATTCTTCTCCTCAACCCTCTGAAAACTGAACCTATTAATTCCGCATGGATGCCTCCTCCTTCCCTCCATAGTCCCCTGGCCTTTCCCTTTTTCTTCCCAGTCTCCCTTTTGCTCAATACTCAGATGTCTTCTCCATACCTAGGATCCACTGATCATTGATATATATCTGAAACTGTTTGAGAGGTCATCTTATCCATCTTGTATATTTTACAGATGAAAAAAAAAATGAGTCCCTATTGATATAATGTATTGTATCAGCTGCTATGTGGCAAAACCAGAATTTGAACCCAGTTTATTTGATTCCAAATCCAGTAATTTTTCCACTATGCCATGGGACCTACAATGACTTCCCTCACTGCATGCTCTACATTTTTCTTCCCAACACTATTCTACTGAGAGACTCTGGGAGACTTACGAACGCACTGTCATATATGTGTATGTGTTTAAATGCATGCACATATGTGTGTCTATGAGTATATGTATATATGGACATATGTATATATAGACATGCATATGCACATAAATTACTTATTTTTTTAAAAAAAAACATGATTTCATAAATAACCGTACTCCTTTCATCAATACAAGGTAGTGTTCACAACATAGGATGTGTTCTTTGTAAGTTCCTATGGCCAAAATATTGAATCCTTGAGTAACTAGCCTCTTAGTCCTGAGTTTTTCTAAATATAGTTAAGCTATTCAATCTATTGAAATATAATACAACATAATATAATGCAACATGCAGTTCAATTCAATTCAATCATTTATTTTGGCAGCTATGTGGTGCAGTTTGTAAAATACTCAACCTGGAGTCAGGATTACCTGAGTTCAAATCCAGCCTCAGACATTTCCTAACTACAGGACTCTGGACAAGTCACTGAATTTCTATTTACCTTAACTTCCTTATATGTAAAATGGGAGTAATAACAGGACCTGCTTCCTAGGACTGTTGTGAGGATCACATACATCTCATCACATTGTGAAATATTTACAAAGGCTTGTGCTGACATTAAAGAGGTGTATAAACCCATCATCATCATCATCATCATCATCATCATCATCATCATCATCATCATCATCATCATCATCATTTGTCTACAATGTACTAGGCATTTTTCTGGTTGCTGAGAATACATAGGGAAAAAAATTCCCAATTTTCAAAGAATTTGCATTCTATTGGTTTTGCTATGAAACATATAAAGGCCATTGTTGGTCTTGTCCTTGAAGTGCCTCCAGCTTGGGAGTACTGACTCAGGCTAGAATTCTTCTTGCAGAGCCTTCTAGAACACATATGTTCTTCCATGTCTCTATATGAGGCAGCCATAGGGAGTACACTAGGAAATGCACTGAACTTGGAGTAAATTACAAGACCTGAGTTGGGACACCAGGAGAGCTACTTCCTACCTGTATGACCTTAGGCAAGTGACTGTATTTCTCTGGGTTTCAATATCCTCATCAGCTAAATTAAAGGATGAAATAGATGACTTCTAAGGTCCCTTACAGGTAAGATTTATTATTCTATTAGGTACCAGAATAGGTTTTAGTAGAAGTGTATACACACACACACACACACACACATACATACACACATACATTTATATATACATATATATGCATACTTATAAGTGTAAGATTTATGTATGTGTAATATCTATTACTCATACACATATTTGTATATATATATTACACATACATACATTTGCATATGTACATATATATTTGTATAGATATATACACGATTATGTAAAATTGACATCACTCTGGAGAATTTGAATATGCATCGCCACATATAATATACAATTAAGTATAATGGTTTGATTATGTAACAACGCATTGACATCAATATAAATAATGCTTTGAATTATCTGGATTCTTTCTTTGAAGGAGCCAGGAACAATTCATTCATTAATATTTCCTGTCTGTTTTAGTAACAGTCTACATTTATATATCACTTTACAGTTTCAAAAGTGTTTTCCCTTCTCATTTGATTCTTTTAAAGTTCGCAATGCAACTATTAGCACCGTTTTATAAGCTCAGAGAGGTGTCATCTAGCAATTTTCAGTGGCAGAACCAGGATTGGATCTGAAGTCTTCTCATTCCTAATCATGTCATTTCCACCATTCACACCTGTTCAGTAATTTCAGTAGTGTCTATATAAAGTGAAAGGAAAGGAAAATAAGATGTGGTTTAAATACTTAGTGGAAACTGATGGAGGAGATTAACATTCCCTGGAAGATGGGTATTCTTATCTTCCCTTCAGATACTCTTTCATTTAAAGGATAAGTATTCAATTAATGTTTGATTTAATTCAATATGGCATTCATTAAATGCTTATCATTTCAAGGCATTGTGCTAAAGTGAGTATATAAGATTTTTTTTAAAGAGTCGTTGTCCTCAACAGGCTTATATTCTATTGCATAAGAGAGGTACAAAAAGCAAAACTTGTGGGGAGAGAGGACAGAAGAAGAGTTAGAATTTGAGTCAGGAAAGATCTACATTTAAATGCCATGAACAATTGGGAAATACCTAGAAATTCATTTGTCTTTTCTGAGCCTCTAATTTTGTCCCTTGTATTAGGGATTCTCTACACAATGGCTTCTCAGCTTCCCATTGGGGACTTCACTTTGGTCACGCAACTATTAACTCCTGTGACACAAGAATCAAACACAGATAAGCTAGGTACCACAACAAATAGATTTCCAATCTTGGAGTTAGGAAGACCTTAGTTCAAATCCACCCTTAGATTCTTACTATCTGTGTAACTCTGGGCAAGTCACTCAACCTGTGTTTGTCTCAGTTTCCTTATCTGTAAAATGGATATAATGATAGCACCTATCTCCCAGAGATGTTGTAAGTCAAAAAAAAAAAAAATGAGAGAATAATAAAAAAAAATTTAGAACAGTGCCTGGCACATAGTAGGCACTTTGCAAAAGTTGTTATTATTATTATGTCCTCCAGAGACCCATCTTTACCTGAGACATTATTTGGATTACATTATGTCCAGGAAGATTGCAATAAACAACATTATTAATCACTCAAAAGAATTTGGCTTAAACATCCACAGAGGAATTAATGACCAAGTAGATGAAGAACAGCTATTTTCTAGTCTATCATGTGCAGTTGGGTGGACAGGTTTTGAATCAAGTCCATCAATAGTTCTATCAGACTGAAGAGATTCAGGGATCTGGACCCAGAACTGCGGAGGAGATGAGAGCAGACTAGATTGTTGTTGAGAAAGTGTGCACTGCTTTTAATGATCCCAAGTGTCTCCCTAAAACAGACCAATGGTTTTGATACCAGTATTCTTTGGGTGATGCTTTCTCATATTCATTCATGGAATACCATATTCTCTGAAAAAGTAAAATTACAAGTCATCAAAATAACAATGGAGAGGAATGAGCAGTGGAAGGAATGAGTTTTCTATTACCTATTACCAATGGAAGAATTTTACAGAAGTGGTATAAAGGACATTCTCAGAGTCATCAGATTGATATGTGATAGGCCTCTTCTGATACAGTGAAAAGAACACAGTCTTCCAAATAACAGGGAGTGAGTTCCACTCTTTCCTCTGATTCTTACTACTCATAGGACCATGAGTATTTTTTTTAACTTTTCCTGGAAGCCAGATTCCTCATCTAGAAAATGATGTTTGATGAGATGACTTTTGGGGTCCCTCCTAGCTCTAGAGCTATGTTTCTATGATGTTATATGAAGAAAAAGAGAGAACCAATGGTCAACCCAAGTATTCCATTGGCATGAGCACAATGTCAAGTTATATAGAAAAGATCTAAACATACTTGGTTCCTCTCCATTGTTGTTTATGGCAAAATATTTACAAGAATCACACAGGATGAGAAGGCATGCATAGTCCATCATTTGTTATATTGAAGGAAATCCATATCTTTATGATCACATGCCCATCAAGCTTTTAAATGGGGAAAATAATATCCATGATTTCCATCATGGAATTTTGTAGCAAAGGTCAGTGACATGAAGCTCTGTGTTATTATAAAAATATCAGCTATTATTAATTTATTTCAATCCCTTGTTCCTGTTACCCTCTGGAGTTTGTCAGTGGGACACACCTTGATGGGAAGATCAGAATGTGAGGGGAGTCCAGGCCATCAGAAGCTCTACCTGCTTCTTATGGATGTTCCTGGGGCATTGTGTTAGCAGCATCCTCTTGTGACTGTGTTCCCTCTATTCATTGGGGCTATGTTGCCTTATAGTTACTCATACCCTGATGAACTTGGAAGTTCTGTTCCATCTCAATGAAACTGTAGTTCTGTTCTTTTTTCTTAGCCTCCCCTGCCTTTCACTCCTCATTGTTTCCTTGCACAGGACCAAGAATCTCTTGCTTCGGTGAAGTTTTTCCATCAAGAAGTCCACTGTGGATGAGGGCAGTCAATAAAATCTGAATCCCTCCCTCTGGAATAGTCAATCTAACCCAATCAAAAAATAGGAAGTACATACTACTCTATAGTAGAAAGTGTGCTGGACTCAAAGTGTGCTGCGGCTCTTGGGTCTGTCACTACCTATATAACACAGGGCAAATCACTTAACCTCTTCAGGCCTCAGTTTATTCATCTGTAATATGAAAAGCTTATGCCAATATCTGGCTTATGAGATCCCTTCTAGTTCTAAATCTATGATTCTATGATCATCAGTCTATTTTGCTGTCCTTTTTTTTCTCTCCCATCCATCTCCAAGTATTTATAAATAACAAGAACTACACTTACACAAGACTTTATGACTTACAATGTCCTTTGTATACATTTCCGCATTGGATCCTCACAACAAGGTAAGGGAAGTATTATGGGCATTATCATTCTCATTTTACAGGAAAGGAAGTTATATGTCCAGTGTTAGGCAACTAGTGAGTAATATAAGTGGAATTCAAAGACAAGTCTTGTCTCATTCCAAGTCCAGTGTTCTTTCCATTAAACTTTATATTTTTTCTCTAAAATGTTTTCTTATCACCAGTTTTGCCCCCTTTCTCAACTTGAAACAGTGGCCAACAGACCCCAACTGATGTCAGTCCTAATGAGTTCCACTTATAACAGCTGTTACATAGATGAGAGCTTAGTTAATTACCGTTTTCGACTACATTGTATTGTTTCCACATTGGTGAACAGCAGCTTAATTACAGAACTTTGTCTCTCTGAAGGCAATGCTTGTGAGAGGTCTGGAGTGGAGGAACAACCTCTCAGTGGTGCATCTGTCATCATATTTAATGAGAGACCATAACCACAGCATCAGATTCCAGTCAGATTCATGGCAAATGAGTCAGCAGTTTTTATGTTGCATTAAGTGATGTTTGACTAGGACAGTTACCTGTGGTAAATTAACAATGGCAAGAACAGTTCTCCCAGTCGCTTTCTACATCTGCCTACATATCATTGCCTGACTGAACATTGGAAGCTTGCATAATGAGGATGTAAACTGAAGTCATTTATATATTTTTAAAGTATTAGAATTTGCATAACATAATGGAATGCACCATTTCTTCCAAAATATAGGTAATTATTCAAACTGCCTCTACTTCCCATAAGTAGTGGTGACTTGAACTCCTTTGCCTCTTTCAGGGGATGATGGAATGAAATCATATATGCCTTCACATATGTGGAACTTGAAATCCTCCATGATGAATGATATGGACATATTCAGTTTTGGGGGTGGGGAGTGGGAGGTGGGGGTCCAGGTAGAACTTTGATTAACCTTTGGCACACCACTACTCCCCTTTCTCTCCCTATCCTCACCATTTTGCAGGCAGGTCATTGAAGACATTCCCAGAATCCTATCTGTGCTGGGCATTCATTGTTCCAACCTGAGGCAGACACACAGGCTCATCTCCAGGATGCCCATATGGGCTTTGCTGTCAAATTACCTTACAACTTATTTGAGAACAGATAATGAAACCCTGGTTGGTTTCCCTCTTTTTTTTTCTGGTTCTTTCTTGTAGCAGTTGTTTTCTTATCTTAACAACTTCAATAAGAATAGGATTTAATGAGATTCTGGGATGATAAAAAATGACCTCTTTGGAGTCTGTTGGCTACATTAAGCCTTCCCTGTTTAGATTCGTAAATGGATTAGGTAATCCAGATCTCAAATAGCACCCCACCTTGCATAAGAGATAAAAAACCTGAAATGAGGGCGGATTCCAATGACCTATGGACCTTATGCAATGTCAATTTCATCCTAGCTCAAAACTAGTTGAAACCCCAGGAAACTATTGATTTCAGCCCTCTCCAACATAAGATGTTAACAATGTCAAAAAGACACTAACTTGTATTTGAAAGAGGATATTAAGAAACAGCTGCTCAAATCATCCCATAAGGAATTTATCAGTGGACATCACAGCAATTATAAAATTATGACCCTTAGCCCCCATTGTATTTCAGTAAATTTTGATTCAATTCAATAAGTGCTTACTATGTGCTATTAGACTAGGTGCTAATGGTTGTACAAATTTATATACAGACTTGTATGCAAATACAAAAAAATAATGAACAAATGTCCTCTGCTATAATCAAGCTAACAGTTTAGATGGGTTATTTTCAATTGAACTTCTCAGACATTGACATCAAGTGAGACTGTCAATAGTTTTCCTGATATTCTCAGGATCTTAGACTTGGAGCTCAAAGAGACCTGCAGGAAGATTTTATCAAATTCACTGCTGGAAGTGAAGAAAATGAGCCCCAGAACCATAAAGTGATTTATCTGAGGACGTATAGGTAGTAAGAAAGAGGATCAGTAACTGAACCTAAGTGCTTGTGATACCAAATTCTGTGTCTTTCCCCCTAGAGTCAGTGTAAAAGTAAGGAATCACAGAATTGGAAGGGACCACAGAGACCATACACCTCTGGGCCTATAATCTTCTCATCCTATTTATTTGTGATTTGAACTGGTCCCACTTGAACAACAATCAAGAGATTCTTGGAATCCTTTGGAAGTCACATGAACATACAACCTTTACTTATAGACTTCCAATCAAGGGAAGTCAATTGTGTAGAATAGTATTTTATTCCACCTTGGCATAGCTCTCAATGATCTGTGATGTCATCAATGAATTTTCCCCCCAGTCATATAAATCCCTTTGCTTTTCCATCCAAGTCTCACTTCTCTGCATCCAACCTAATCCAACAAATATATAGTAAATACTCCAATTTATCCACTGCATCTGATTCTAAAAATTCAAAGATGGAATTGAAAACATTTCCTTTTGTTGGTACTCACATTCTGAAGATATCTCCTTCATCCTCCCTCCATTAATAGGACTCCACTTTACATCTGATCCCTAGCACAGTTCGGCAAATTAAATGCCCTTACTGTCATTCATTCATTCAAGAGAAAACTTAGTGTCCACGAAACATTTCAAGATTCCTTACCAGATCAGCAATCTGGCTCCCCCCAACCCTCAAAAAAAGGCCATCTGTGAGTCTCTGATTTCCTGATTCTAGTTCATCTGTGCACATCTGGCTTCTCATAATTGATGTATAACCTTCTGAACACACAACTCCTGTCCCAGGTTGAGATGATAATGATTCTTAGTATACTTATTCTTAGCTCTTGGTCTCAGCAGTCCAATGGCCATATTCCTCTTTGAGCTATTTTTCTCTTCCTTTGGGTTTCCGTTCCTTGCAATGTTTGACTTTGAGACCCAGTCTTGCCCATCCTATGCAACACATGTGTTTAATTGAATTGCTTCTTGGAGGCATTAACTTTCCTGTCAGATATCCTGAGAGAGGTGGCATAAATTATACCATGCCCCATACCTGATGTCCACTGCAATACCAAGGAAGGTGGTAAAAAGGGTAACTGAGGTTAATTATCTGGATAGAAAAATCTTGTAGGACTTATGTTGAGAAAATAAGTAATGATGTAGAGAGACTGAACTTTCACACAAGTCCTCCTGACAACTACCCTGAGCTTAAGTATAAAGGTACAAGCGTATGTCACACAGGTATTTCCTGATGACAGAAAAACTTCAGATAGCATTCAACAATAATGTGAGAAACTCTAAGCACATCCTTGGATGGAGCTTCATCTTTGACCCTGCTTTGTTCAACATTTTAATCAACAAATCATTTTAATGTCTAAGAATCAACTGAAAATGTCATCCATGTTCAGCCCAGAGATATCAGACTTTGGTATGTGTGAGGAGGGAAGAGAGGAGAGAGAGGAGGAGATGAGACTCATAAGTGTCTTCAGAGATTGAAAAGTTCATCATGTGGAAGAATGATTGGATATTCAAAGTAATTCCAGAGGGGAGAACTCAGATGAGAAGGTACAAATTGGACAGAGATAGAAGACCTTTCTAATAATGAGAGCTATCTACAAATGAAATGGCATGGGCTAATTAAGTTCCTTAACCATTCAATGTGTCCAAGAAATTCTTGAGGTTAATGAGTTGCTGATCTACATCATGGATGAGTTTCAGTGATAAAATAATCAGTCCAGTGCATCCCTCGCCATCCCCCAATACATAAGCAAATCTTGCACTGTATTCTCCATCACTGGAAGAATTCAAGCAGAGGCTTGCTGACCATCTGTTAGCAATCATAATAGAGAGTTTCCCCATGTAAGATAAGATCTAGGACAAATGACCTTCAAAGTTTCTTTCAAATCTAAAATATTGCCCATGAACCTAATTCCCTTAAGTACTTTGAAAGATACTGAAGCATAAGATTATGTCCTCAGGGGCTACTTTGTCTTCTGTGTTTTGCCTTCATGGTAATAATCAATCCAATATTTTACAAAGGGAATATTTGATGAGCTTTTTCAACTTTAAGAAAATTAATTTTGCTTTAATAATACCTTTCTAGTTGGTCATGGTGGAAGGGAGCAGGGGACACACCATTCCAAAATGCTCATGGTTTAATGAAATGTCCTTGAGACCTGAGACTCATGGTCCATGCAGGAACCCTGGGATTGGGAGGTCCTTGCAACTCCTTTTTCTCATTTGCATAGCATTCATTTCCCTAGAATTTTAGAATTATAGAGTGTTGGATCTGAAGTCATCTCATTGTCACATTTTACAGATGGAGTAAATTGAAGACTCTGGAATGGAAATAACTTGTCTCAAATAATGCAGATGGGTGATATTTCTTTCTTCCTGGTAATAGCTAAAGGTCCTTTATTCTGTCATTAGCTATTTTACCAAGAGGAAAGTAAGCTGAATGGAAAGAGGAAGAACATCTAGTAAAATCCCATTCATTTTAAAGCTCATACACTGTAAACCTATATTTGGAAGGGACTGTTTGAAGTCATCTAGTCCAATATCCTTATTTGCATATGGGCAACTGAGGCCAAGAGAAGATAAGTGACTAGCCCAAGGTCACTCAAGTAGAAAGTGACAGAGCAGGGTTTTGATCCCCAATCCTCTGACTTCAAATCAATTTCTTTGTTCTCTCTGATAGATATTTAGATATAAATAAGATATAGACATCTACCTATATCTATATGCACATATATAATATATACAAACACATATACACACATATATTGTATATACACATATATATGTATATCTATACTATTCAAAAGATACATAGATAGATAGATAGATAGATAGATAGATAGATAGATAGATAGATAGATAGATGATAGATAGACAGACAGATAGATGATATCCTAATCTCCTTATGAACAGCTCTGAGGGATGTTTTATGAGGGCAGTAGTTTACTGGGGCAGCAGACTGAGACAAGTTTTAGATTTTCTGAATTTCAACAATCTATATCTTTCCATTATACATATAAGTGAAAGTTGACTGTAATGATAATGTATGGATATGGGTTGGGAGAAGGTATGGGCAAAGGGGAGGGGTGGAGAATGTGAAAGGAACTACCATGGTGATTGTTTAAACCATAGTGTAAGAATCAGGTCTAGACCTTGGATTTCACTGATATGAAGAAACTTCATCTATGAATGCAGAACTTTATCACCTTTCAGAGGGCTGACTGGAACAGTAAGAGCTAACAGCATAAGATCAGGGTCAAACAGTCAATGTAGTTTAGAGAAGGGGTTCTTTAACTTTCATGTATCATGGACGCCTTTGTCTTGTGAAGTACATGGGCCCTTTCTCTGTGTAATGTCTTGAAATGCATAAAATAAAATTTGTAGCATTATAAAGGAAACAAATTATATTGAAATATAGTTGTCAAAATAAACCAAGTTCCTGGGTCCTTGCTTAAGAGTCCCTGGTTTAAAGGTTAGATATGAACATGAGTTGTCCTGGCTCCAAGGCTATCTCTTGCCACTCTGCCAGAGATATAATATCATCACTTTTCTCATTTCACATGACCTCCTAGTTTCTTATTTTCATGGATGCTTTAGGAACCCCAGGACAATAGTTTATCTACGGGAGCCATCCATGTCACATATGTTCTGAGTAAGGTAAGAGAGACTGATTGGGACTGATTGCCATGTGCTTTCTCACCAGGACAAAGAAGTGAATTTGGAGCAAGTACATAGACGTATGAACAGCTTAATTGATGAAGATATAGCTCACAAGCAGATTTCTCCTGCATCCATTGAAATCTCAGCCTTGGAGATTGGCGGCATGCCACCCAGCCAGACCTTGGAGCCGGTTCGGGAGTACCAGAACACTCAGCTCTCCGTCACCACATTCTTGCCCGAACAGAGCAGTCATGCAGCCAGTCGGACACTATCAGCAGCAGCAGGCAGTAATCTACCACTGCCACTCAGCAGCTCAGCAACCATGCCCTCAATACAGTGCAAACACAGATCTCCCAATGGGGGACTGTTTCGTCAGAGCCCCGTGAAGACCCCCATCCCCATGTCATTCCAGTCTGTGCCTGGGGGCGTCATTCCAGAGGCTATGGAAACGTCCCATGGAACATCCATATGATTGACACCCACCTACCCTTCTGCCCACCCACCCAACCAGCAGAGCTTTTTAATACAACTAAAAACAAACAAACAGAAAAAAAAAACACAAAAGACTCTTACATTTTTCTTGTACATACCTGTAAATAATGAGAGAATGAAGTGGGGTAAAAGTGTATTTTGAATATTCCCAATTTTCGAAGTCAGTAAAAAAAGAAAAAAAAAGAAAAAACACAAAAAACAAGAAGTGTATGAATGAATTTGTAAATTTTGTTCTATATGAATAAAAAGGCAAACCACTTGTGATCATTCTGAAGTGCCAAAGATGCCCTGTTCCTGGGCCTGAGGGCAAGAAGCAATTGTTGGGACCCCACTCCCTTTCGGAGGGTAGAATGGGTTTCCATGTCCTTTGTGAGAGCCCACAGGTATTTGCTGCTGATTGTAAAGTGCCCCTTTGGCATCTGCATCCCCCTCTCCTCTGAATCTTTCCTCTCTTGGCCTGTACTGTTAGTTTGATCTTCTAAATTTGCAAAATTGGCATTGACATTGGCCACCTCTACTCATTAAAAAAAGAAAAAAAAAACACAAGATAACAGGGGAATGGAGGGAGCAAATAAGGCAGTAGTAACAAAACTCCTGAATTATTTTTACTTTTCCTATCAGGGAATAGCCAGTTGGTCAACCTGTGATTTCCCACATTTAATGCTATGTGACTAACTTGGATTTCTTCTTTGCATATGCTCCCCTCACCTTTCCTTTGAGTCAAAACATGAAGTGATGGGTTGTGGAAAGTGATGCAGTACTCACTTTGATGGGGAAGGGTAGCTCTGGTGGGTATAGTATTTGGTTGAGATCCAGCATGGGTACAGGTGGTATGAGCACAGATATAGATGATGGGGGAGCTGCTGACACAGATAATAAGTCAAAGTAAAAAGAAAGATGAGGAACTAGATAAGAAGATGCATTGGTCCCTATGTGTGAATTGGGTGAAAACTCAGCCTACTGTAGAAGCTACCGGTGTAAGGTAGTTCTAATCCCATAAGACAAATGCTGGTACAATTCAAAGATTAAGAGGATATGCCATTCAACACCTGTGACCAGTGAGTCACCAAATGGTAAGGCTTGAATTGATACACAACTGGTGCTGCTTGCTACCCTCTTCTCTTTTGATTTCTTCTAGACTAGACTCACTAATGTATATCAATATGAAGGCAAGTCAGCACGAAAAAAGCATCTCTTATAGCAAGAACAGCTCATTTGCTGGGGAAAAACAACAGCAACAAAAAGAAAGCCATTGGGGTTCTTGAACCAGGACAGAAGACAAACATCATTAGGAGCTGAATTTTTCAAGTAATCTTGAATGTATCACTTCAGCTCCTCTCCTTTTGCAAATGACTGCATTTCTTTTTATTAACCTGCCAATTTGGAAAATGCTATACATCTCCGTCCCTATGGGGCAAAGTCATGCAGTCAGTAACAGAAACAAGATGAACTCAGCCTAAATGACTCCTTTAATTCCCTCCCCCCCAAAAAATATAATTGGACCAGCTTTGACCTAAAAGGTCGGGCAAAGAGAAGAGAGGAATACAGAGTTGTGTTCGTGGAGAAATAAAAAGTCACATTGATTGCCTTGTCTATGGCTTTGTATAGTTATTCAGAAGATATATCTATGGGGGTGTTAATGAGCCCAGAATTGATTTCTTTACTAAAGTCCCCAGTGAAATGATTGAGCAGCAAAGAAAGGAAGGCTACCTCCAATAGTCAGTTAAAAACACCCTGAGGAAAAGTATCTTTATAATTTTATTGTTTACCTCTGAATGTTGAAAATGGGGGGGATGGAAACCAAGGTGATTAATTTCTATTTTTCTAATCAAGACAAATATAATCTGAAGTTGATGCTGCTCACTCTTCACTCATGGGGAGGGGGGTGGGGAATAGTTTTTTTTGACCCTCAATAGAAAAACTGCATTTGGGATGCAATGAAAAACAGGAGAGTAGAATACATTGTATGCTTTCCTTTGACACTTTGAGGGCCTAGCTCCAGGAATTCAATTTATAATTTTTCATATATATGAATTGGTCTGTTTTCTCACTGCCTTATCTCACACCTAAAATCAGTTTCCTTTCCAAAATGGTCTGTTCATCATGGTGTGTTGTATCATACTGATCTGTTTGACTTAGAGGAGATGACCGAGAGAATGAGGGAAGCATGCAGACAGGGTAAACAGGAAGGAGAAGAAAATGAATAGGATGGAGAAGAAATGCAAAGAATGGAGAGAGAGAAAGGAGAGAGAGAGAGAGAGAGAGAGAGAGAGAGAGAGAGAGAGAGAGAGAGAGAGAGAGAGAGAGAATATTAAACAGCATTGAAGGTATTGGTAAAGGGAAAAATAAAAAAAAAAAACATCTGTTTAGAAAATACTCTTATCAGACGTAGACCTACTGCTTTCATTACCCACAGTATTATTTTTTATTGGGTAACTTAGGTACAGAGGGATAGTTTTCATGTTCCACAGGTCTTCCCTTAAGACAAAGCAACATCCCCCACCCTATTCAGATTGACATGTAAATTTAGAATGTATAGTTTTCATGCTCTGGTCTCTGGTTTTTTGGATTTATAACTCTGTTTAGACTATTCCATGCATTTTAGGTATATTTTGTGCCTTCAAAAGCTGCTAATAATATTCAGCATTTGGATTAAAGATGTTTAATAATAAAACACATATTTGCTCCCTACCCTGTTATTCACAGAAATGAAGCAGAAATATATGGCTTCATATATTACTGAACATTGTTTAATCATCACTCAAAGTGAAAGAGTTGAAACTGCTCAGATATTGGTGCTTTCAGAATTAATCAAGAAGGCTTTCTAGGCTGACCTTGCCCTGACTGGTCGTTGGACTAATGGCAGGCTAGAAGACAGAAGAAGAAGCCTTTTCATATTTCTCCTCTTTCTTTTTTGCCTCCTGTTCTCCTTTCTTTTCCTCCTTTTCTATCCTCCTATTCCTTCTTTTCCTATTCTCTTTTCCCTTCTCTTTCTCCTCATTCTCCTTTACCTTTCTTCTCTTCCTCTTCTTTCCTTCTCATCTCTTTCTTCCTTCTCTTTTCCTTCTTTTTTCCCCATTTTCCTCCTCTTCTTCTTCCTCTTTATCTTCCTCCTCCTTATCTTCTTATGAATAGATCCATGATTTAACTCTTTCATGACCTAATTAACATGATTGATTATCTTTGAGCTTTGCCAGAATCAAAACCTTTGTCCATCTTCCTGCTGATCCGCTTCCAATTTATTTCTTGAAACAATAGTTCTATAGTACATGGCTCAGCCCAAACTCTCAGCATTTTTAGGGTAGGGAGACCTTGCAGAGGTTCTGATCCCCTGGCACAACCTTTGAGAATGCAGCGTCACCTATACACCTTGATGAGACCAGAGGAACAGGACTCCAATGGGAATTTTTCCATTGTGCCATTTTTGCAGACCTGATAAGTCAATTTGTAAATTATATTTTGAGATCTTTCTAAAGGAAATGTGAGGTCGGTGTGTGATCTGACCATCATTTCACATTTTTCTCTTTGAACAGATTAGCCTGAAGCTTTCCATTTTCAAGTGTATAGGTTGTGAAATCTATTTGGGTCAGAAAGTTTTCCCAACCATCAATTTCCCCTAATTTCTTCTTGGATTGCAAATTTTCTTGAAAAATTGTTAGCATAAACCCAAAACCTTCCTCTTGTAAGATGGCGTAGTTTCTCACTGTGCTGTTCAGGTGAGGCTGATTCACCTACAAAGATTCTGGGGAAGAGCAGGAATGTCTCCCTGGGATGTACCCTGGGAATAGGTTTTGAGCTCTTATGTCTACAACCGTTGAATCTTTAAGTGATTCTCAGTTATAGCTACGTTAATGTATGGAATTTGCAACAATGAGAATAGAAGTAGTGACTTTATTTTAATTAAGATGACATTCCATCCAAAAAGAATAGGGATATAAGGAAGTCATGAGACAACCAAAGGGACAATAGACTTGGCTTATTTTTTTCCGTCATTGAGATCAAATGAAATTAAGTTTGCTTTAGAAACAATAACAACCTAGATTTTTAAAATGTACAATTACATAATTTCTGAAAGGAAAAACAATTGCATACCTGACAACTAGTGCAGCATACTTGGAGTCCTAAAAAGAATCAGCATTGTCTTTTCAGAAATTGAAGAAGGAAAAAAAAAGATGATTTTGAGAGGAATGAAGACTGATAAAACCCAAGTGGCAAAGAGCACATGAAAGAATAACTCCTCTCTCTATTTGTACTGTGAACAACTAAAATTCACAGAGAAGAACAATTAGCAAATCAATAAGTTAAGTTTTGTTGCTCCTTCTATTGTCAAGGTTAATTGCTTGTTTAATTAAAGGCTTCTGCCTTGATATGTAGTCACTGGATAATTAGACTGCTCAGATTTTACAAATCTTATACTTTGCACTACGGTACCAAATTCCACAGAAGCAATTTCATGAGCAAAACAAAAACCTCCATTGACATCATTATCTTGGGCATTAGAAACCTAAATGAAAGCACAGTTTGGGTCTGTTCACTCTCCTTCCCTTGCTTTGAATTTGTCCAGTTTCAAGCTACCTCAATTTCCAAAAGAATTGTTTTGTTTAGCTAAGTTATTCCTATATTTTAAACCAACAGAATAAATAAACCAAGGTATAATCAACTAGATCTGGAAGATACCCTAGAGATCATCTGGTCCTACAAACTCATTTTAAAGAGGAAAAAACTGAGGCTCTAAGAGAAGTGATTTACCTAATCTTTTTATATTTAAACAATTTCATTTACATCATGTTTCACTTCAATGAGATGTCCAGTCAGGCACCTCATTGCCTTCCTTACCATTTCCCACCACCACCAAATTGAACCTGATTGGACATCCAGAGACCAATCGTCTTCCTCCCTGGGGGGAGATAATCTATTTAGCTTTAGAGTTTCAATTTGGAACTGAGCTATGCTGATTGGTGATGGCAAACTCATCTTGCCCACTATATTAAGCCAACCTGAGATTTGCATGCCAACCAGTCATCCACTGGGATGCCTTGCCATCTGCCCTGCCACTGTCAATTCTGTCCGTTTGGACCTCCTGTACATTAACCAAATCAAAATTACTACTAATACTTCTGGAAGGAGCAATGTAACTGATTGCTGTGTGGTTTCCATAACTCCTAAGATCAAAACTACCCCTTGGCCACTCTTTCCATATGTACATTGCCTCTCCATATTAGAACGTAAACACCTTAAAGCAGGGATTTTCAAACTCTTGTATTTGGATCCCCAATGCTTTGCACGGTGCCTGCCACATTGATACTTAAAGGTTTTTGTTTTTTTTTTCTCCCTCCTTTCATTGGTTCATTTAATCAAGTATTAATTCACTATTCTAAAATGACACATCGAGTAAGTAGCAGATTTGGGATTCTAAGCAGGAATTCCAAATGTGCATAGAGTGTTATTTCATTAGATTTACTTCTTATATTTCACATCAGAAAGCTAGACTCAACCAATATATTCACAGTTAATATCTTTGATTAAGCCAGTCATTTGTTTTCAGAATTCAAGAAAACAGAAGGTAAATCACCTAATTTACCTGTGCTACCTTCTACCATGCTATCCTTTATCCATAATCTAAACTTGTTCTAACCCATATAACTATTATACACCTTCTAGGTGGGCTGTGAGAACACAGGTGTGAGAGGGTGGGAACAAACCATTCTTGCTCAATCTTACAAAGGTCACTATGAGGGCTTTGAGAGGAGGAGCTATGGCACTCCTAGCCAGGGAAGCCATAGCCCTATTTACCTCTATGATCTGTGCTTTAACATGAGGTTACGTATAAATGACATATGCCAGAAAGCCAGACCTTTGGCAGGTTTTTCTGCATGCATGAACCTCATGCAGAAATACCGAATTGGATCAGTTTAATGTCTGGCAGGCACAAATTGACAGTTGCCAGAGACAACCTGGTGCTTCAGTTCTGATATACACACATGGCATATTTATATACGCAATTACAGATGACTAGCAATTGGAAAGAATTGGAGACAGTGGCTAACCTTTGTCAAAAGCCTCAAGTTAATTTAACTAATGAAATGCAATTTTATTTCCTTCATGTGATTTTCATATTGTTAATTGAATTAAAATAATTTTTATAAAGTGACTACTACATATAAGGTACCATGTCAAGAACAGACTTATAGAAAACAATATGGTCTCTATCCCCAGAGTGCTTACAGTTTAATAACGAGGACAATGTATATACAAAAAACGAGGTGGAGACAGCATGGCAAAATGGGAAAAATGCTGGATTTGGAGTCCGAAGACCCTAGATTCAAATCCTTGTTCTTCTATTTACCATGTGACCTTGATTAATTTACTTAACCCCTATGAATCATAATTTCTGTAAAATAATTGGATGAGATGGAACAGATAGTCGTATGGGCCATTTCAAGTTGTAAATTGTTGGTGCTATGGTGAGAGTCTAATTCTAAAGTGCTATGGGCAAAGTGAGTGGTAATTGCCATTGTCATCTGGGAGAAGCAGGATTCACGGAGATGGTGATCTCTGAGCTCTTTCTTTTGAGGAGTGATATGGTTTAATAGACAGATAGGATGGAGTCTTTTATTTATGGTGTGTGGAGAAAAAGAAACATGATCTTCAACCAAACCAGAGGGATGGAGAAGAGTTATGATGTGAATGAAAAGGTAAGAAGTCATAACATGAAGGTCAGTTTAACTCAGAATGCTAAATTGATACTTTTTTAATAGATGTCTTCCAGAAGAGGATGGCTGACAATGTGACTCAGATGTGGCAGAGGGATTTTTTCTTCAAGTACAGGACAGGCTAGAAAATCTTTGAAGTTCTTTCAAACTCTAAGATTCTGTCATTCCACACTGGATAAATTATACATGGGAATAATTAGAAATAGGAAATCATAATAAGTAAAATGATAAAAATAATAAGTAAAATTCAATTTACTTCATTCAACATGTATTTGTTATGTAGTAATGGTTTGAGAACTGTGCTCACTACTGGGGATAAACATACAACAAAGGAATAATTCCAGCCCCCAACCGGTTTGCAATCTTTTGTAAGGAAATGAAACACTAATGGTTTGCAATAAGGCCTTAATATATTACATAGAAAAAAGTGCAGCAACTTAGAAAATTCCCTTGGTAGACCCAAGTAGACATACCCTTACTGAGTCCTTGGTTTAAGGGGGAAAAGAAAAAAAGGTACTTATTTTCAATTGGTTTATTCTGATTTGAAAATAAGGTGCCCATAATTCTCAAAGGAAGAAGCAGTTTTAAAATTTTTATTCAATAAGACTCACATAAGCTATATCTAAATAATTTAAAAAATCATGAATATTGAATTCCTGCTGCTTTGCTTTCTACACAGTGTTGGAGGTAAAGGAAGCAGTGGTTCCAGTCATGGTTTGTCATGTAATGGGGTGCTATGTCTCCTTATGTCATGGGCAGGGTCATTTTCCTGCCAAGAAGGGATTTCCCAGGGTAAACATGACTGGGGCTGTTGTAGTTGATGAGTAATATTGTTATTCAACATCCTGGACAGTTACCTTTGCTCTGTACTCCTGTTGTGTTTACCTCCTTCTGGCAACCAGAGAGACTTTATCAATAAGAGATCAGGATTTTTCTTCCTATTGCCTGATTTATGGCAACATTTTGCATCCATTTTGGAACAGGAGAACAAGACAAACATGATACTGTGGTTTGGCAAGGAGCAGGGGAAAATCACATGAGTCAGGGTCTGGGAATATTCTTTTCACAAGATCTCTTTCCTTCTTGGGCTCCTTCTCTTTTTTCAAACAATGGCAATTTTTACACCAGGGAAATCTGTGCATGAAATACTAATATTGAATTCATTCTAGTGAAAGGTTCAGGAAATTGTTTCAAGGAAATTTTCCCCCAGAAAATTTTTCTAGGAAATTGAAAATGGGTTCTTTCACCTACCCTATAACACCCCTCACTACCCTGCCAGCTAGGTCTACTCCCTACCCTTTTATAGCCAGGTGAAATTCAGGTTACTATGAATCTACATGATGCAGTTGAGGGGGAAAAGGCTTGATCACCATAACACAGTGAGAGTTGGGAGGGGGGGAGGTGGCATGGAACCCATGTTAGTTACGATGGTTCTCATCAGATGATGCTTGAAACTCATCACCTAGCAGTCTGATCTCTCGTGTTATTTAGTCCCATAGTGATGTCCTGGACTCACCACTTCAAAGAAATAATTTGAAAGATGCATCATATGATGAAGAGGTGGGAGGAGGTGATTGAACGACCCCTGTGTTTATCAGAGAGTCTATGGCAGTCAGTACTGGGTGGAACCACACTAGTACTGTTGTTGTTGGGTTTTTTTTTTTTTTTTTTACTTTTGAACATTTCTGCTCTGAAGTCATTTAGCCCTGAATTCTATAACCATTTATTAAGTGACTCATCTTCTAGGCACTGTGCAAGGCTCTGGGAATATAAAGACAATGATGGATAAAAAGGACCCTATTGGAGAAGATACTGAGGGAAGAGAAAGACAATATTAACACAGGCAGGTTTAAATATCTGCAACATTAACGTGATATTTTGAGGTAGATTAAAAATAATTGGGGAAATCCTGGAAAGCCTGTTATAAGATGCAGTACTTGAGCTGATTCCTGAAAGAAATTAGATACATATTCTGCCTCCTCCAAAAGAATGAAGAGATTTGTTATTCTCAGGATGACATTACCCATCATATTCATATAGAGCTTTTGGAATATCAGAATGGAAAAACCCTGAGACATCTCATCTAATCTAACCCATATCCATGTAGTAATCCTTATTGTTATTAACTTTAGGGTATCCTCTGACCAGGCACAAAACCTAATATTTGAAATAGAGTTTCTTCTAACCATGAAGATCAGTAGAAAATAATTCCATGCCTGTGGGAAGCATTGAAGGTAGTCCCTGGATTTATCAACTTTATTCCAGTTTGGGAGCTCCATATCACTGAGTATGACAAAGGAGCATCTTGTGAATAATGAGGCACAGTCTCTATGCTAGGAAAACCCAAATGTCCATCTTCCATATTTCCTAAAGAAGATATATCCCTGGATGCTGCCTTGAGATGTTGTATGAAGCATAGCTCTGTCCGCTGGTCAACCTAACAAGGAACCTAATTATTCTCTGCACCAGAGGCCCATTCAGGTAATAACTTGGACTTTTCCCAGAGAGTGAATGAAAAATGGCCTCACTTACCTGAAGAGAAATCATCCAATTGTGATTTGCTAGAAATATGAAATAGCAAAGCTCCAGGTTTTTATTTGAGTGCCTCTCAATGAATCAAAGGCAAGAGTGAACAAGAGAAGCAAGCAGGGACATTTTTCTCTGGCATTGATCAGGATAGTGAGGAGTACTTAGGACAAATAGGCTGAAACAGGATTATCCTGCCTCTTTAATTTAACAAAGCTGTGGTACCTGGGTCTTTAGAATGAAGAAAGGTCAGGGATGCATAGAGGGCCTGCTTTTAAGAGAATTCTTTACTTTTTAGGATATATAATAGCATCATAGGTTTAAACTGTCAAAGTGATGTTCGAATATAGAATATTAGTGTTGAGAATGATATTAGAGCATGGGACATAGACACTCAGAATTGGAAGAGCTCTTAGAACATGACATGCCAGATGATAAGACCCTTAGAGCAAAGAACATAGAATGTCAGAGCTGACTGAGACCTTAGGACATAGAATGTAGAATTTTAGAGCTGGAAGGGAACTTCGAATACAAAAATTAAGGTTATCTTAAAGATCAAATATGCCAGGGATTCTTAAGTCCATGCTTATATTTTGTATGTTTGTAACTATTCCAAAATAATGGATTCCTTTGTAATCCCATGCATTTTTTGCATTTAAAAACATTTTTCTGAATAGGTCTGTAGGATTCACCAGACTATTACGGGATCCATGATACAAAAAGGTGAAGAATTCCTTATCTAACCCAACCCTCTCAAATCTTAAAATTTTGAAATCAGAAACAGAGGGAAAGTGAGTTGTACAAGGTCACACAGTAAGAAGAAGTAGGTTTCTGACATAGGTAACTAGAAATCCAGCCTTACATCTATCTGTCTATCTATCTATCTATCTATCTATCTATCTATCTATCTATCTATCTATCTATCTATCTATCTATCATCTATCTAATAGTACTGTGTCCCTTACTGTGGAGAAAAGAGATGCATACATGTGTTGCTACTTATCTGAAGAGAGAAAAATATTAACATGTTATAAGACATTTTGCCAACCACTTTTTCATTATTTCTAATTTCTTTGGTTTTGTGGTGACTCTCCCCTGTTTTGTGGTGACTCTCCCCACTAAATCACCTTAGCAGGATATTAGACATGAATATTATCCTAATGAGATGAAAGACTCAAGAGAGACTATATAAGGAGGAAGTGAGGAAGAAGAGGGGAAATAAGAATTTATATTTATTATTCAGTCATCTCAGCTATGTCTGAATCATTGTGACTCCACTTGAAGTTTTCTTGGCAAAGGTACTGGAGAGGTTTTCTATTTCAGCCCTGCTCATCTTACAGATGAAGAAACTGAAGCAAGCAAGATTAAGTGACTTGTCCAGTCACCCAGCTAGTAAGGCCCTGAGACTGGATTTGAACTCAGGTGTTTCTGATTCCAAGCCTAGCACTCTATCCACTGTGCCACCTTGTTGCCCAATAATTTATATAGTGATTAATATGTGTTGGGCACTTTTACAAATATGTCATTTTATCCTCCCAAAAATCCCTGCAAGGTAGGTGCTATAATCATCCCCTTTTTATATTGATGAGACAGAGGCAAACGTGTTAACTGGCTCGCCTGGGATCACAAGTATCTAAGGCCAGATCTGAACTCAGATCTTTCTAACTCCAGGCTCAGTGCTCTATCCACTGAACCACCAGTTGTCTGACTATGCAATGAACTATTTAGGAGAAGAACCATTTTATGGTTCCCATATTTAAAAACGAGAACAAATTATATATATGATTCCTTAGATTTCTTCTAGAATGATCTTTCAAGGTCAGTCTCACTATCATGGTAAGAACGGGGAAGGCGGGGTAAATGGGTGAATGACAAAAGTAGGGTGAGACATCTCTGTCGGGGGCAGGAAGGCAATGTGAAGGTATGGTTTAGAGTGGAAAACAATCCAGGATCCTGTTCAAGGGGAACCTTAAGGAAATTATATAATATTTATAAGGTCCTTTTACAATTCTTAAATGAATACAGAAGTCAAATTATTAAAATGTTTTTGTTATCTAAGGAAATGTAAAGATTCTTTCCTCCAGAGTATCTTCAAATCCAGGTTTTGATGTATCTTGGGGATTAGATAACATTTGGCAGATACCTTCCACATGCATAGTTTTATGTTGAGTATATCCATGGAGTAGGGAATATGTTATTGAACTTAAAGTACAGTGAACTATATATTAATTTGTGCAGGGCAATGCAAACAAGGGAGCTCTTCACTCCATAGCATTGGCAGACCTCTTCTAATTGCCCACTTGTATGAACTAGCATATCTCCTTTCAAACCTGTCCATTCTAGTCTAAGTTCTCAGGTGTATTTTATAGGTTTTGGAGGCACTGAGAGAGTATTTGTCTATTGGTAACAGTGAGAATTAAAGAATCTTTCAAGAATTCAGATGAGAAAAGGGAGTTATCACTGATAGCAATTGGTCCCACAATAAACTAATTTAATACTTGTCTTGGTTGTGTAGATCTAAGCTTCCCACAACGTACATATTAGTATTTTAATTAGCAAAATGGATATCCCCTTAGATATCCTAGGCACGAGGCATGTCAGGGAAGGCTCACTAAATTGGAATGGTGGTGATGTGTTTCCAAATTATATAGAGGCAATTACTGAATGCAAATAGAGGCAAAGTTGTGCTATGGTTCTCCTCTTTGGAAGTGCAAATGTACGGAAGTTCAATCTTGTTTGCACATGTTAATTCCCTATATATTGCTTTGCTCCATTTTCATAGAAGAATGCGTGGTTTCTGTAATGTGACCTTTTTAATTGTTTGGTTTCCACACATAAATTGGTTCAGTGTCAGCCAAATACTACCTTAATTAGAAAACATAATATGAAGGCTGGCCAGTAATGTTTCCATTAGCTTATTTAAATTATCTACTTATTTGGCATTGAGCCATATTGATTCTGAGAAGTTTTTATTCAATTATCGCCACATATTCATTAGGCATCATTGAATTATTTTAGAAACATAAGCAGGTTTTGCAAATTTTGATGACTCACACAAGCTTCCATTTGCTATATGCCTCAAGAGAGGGGACACCCATCTATTGGGATGAGAATTACTGTGAATGAATGAAGTAGTACCTTCCCAAGTCCCTGTAAAAGGATTCATACCTCAACTAGTCTGGTAATCAATTTTAGTTCAAGTCAATAGTTCTTTGTAGCATATTAAAGTCTATATATAGTGTTGTGCTGAATTATGCTGTGATGTATAGATGAGGGCAAGATTCAAGCCCTTACTTCAAAGGCCCCTCCTAACTGGCGAAAGGAGCATTACACAGAGAACAGGGTGGTGACAATAGGAGACAAGATAGGATTATGTGTTCCTTTTGTGGGGTTCAGATAAAATAATGGAAGTCCAAAGAGAGAAAGGTCATTCTTATCTGAAGTGGTCAACATGCTGTGGAAGTTGAATGTAAGGTAAGAACATACAAACTAAGTTCAAGTCCCAGCCTCACAATTTACTCTCTGAGTTGTACTGGCAAGTTACCTACACTTTATGAGACTTAATTCCCTCATCTATAAAATGCAGGTAATAATGCTCAGTTTACATATTTCACAGATCTTTTATGGAAAAGTGTTTAAACACTGGATACACACACACGCACATATATATATATACATATATATATGTGCGCGTGTGTATATATGCATGTGTGTATGTGTGTGTATTTATTTTTTCACATTATTGCTTATATCCTTCATGGGAAATATGGCATTTGATTAGAGCACCAGATCAGAGAAGTAAAAACGTTACAGTTGAAAGGAACTATCTAGTGCAACCAATATTTGGACAAAGATACTCTAGACAGTATTGCTGAAAAATAATCAACCAATTACTTCTTAAAAATGTTTGGTGAAGATCTTTATTCCTATTCCAAAGTTTTATCCATACCTCCCACCTTTTTGTCCTGTGGAAAATTTGATAGCTTTGTCATCTATCTCTACTTTAATCAATGATAAAATTATATCTATCAATGATAAAAGTGTTCAATAGAAGTAGACCAATGACAGAGTCCTTGATACTCAATCTGTTCTTCTGAGTTGACATTGATGTATTAATGCATATTGGGTGAGGGAGGATGGTCATTCAATTAGTTTTGCATTTTCCTAACTCGATTAACTCATAACCCTCCAATATGTCCAGAATGATCTTACTAATAGATATTGCAAATCCTAATATATTTTATCTATCGCTTCCCTTTCATGTACTTGTCTAGTAACCATGAAAAAAGAAAAGAAAAGAAAGGATATCAGGTACTTCTCACATGGCCTGCTCTTTTGACTCTACCAGTTCTCAGTGATTACTGCTTCTGTCAAATGCTCATTTCCTCTCCCTTTAATGATACATTCTAGAATTGAAGTAGGTATTAAAGTTAATCCTACAGGTCTATGATTTTTATACTTTACTCTAACTCTCTTTAATCCAGAAAATATTTATCCTTTTCCAAAAAGGGAATACCTCTCTAAGTTTTCAGGATTTTTCAAAGATTACCCATGGTTATTTGGCAAATTCACTAGTCAGTAAGTCAATAGAAATTTATTAAGTACATAATATTGCCAGGCACTGTGCTAAACCCTGGGGATACAAAGAAAGGCAAAAGACAGTCCTTGCTTTGAAGCAGCCCCTAGTCTAGTAAAGGGGGAAACATGTAAGCAACTACATTAAAACAAACTACCAGTTCTTTTGATACCCTAAGTCATAATTAGTCTTCTAGTGATTTGAATTCATTGAGTATTGGTTTATGCTTCCCAGCCAACTCTGTATTTGTTATTAGTTTCAACCCATGTTAAATTTTTATTTTCTATTGTCCAAAGAACCTTAGTAGAGAAATCATCAGGAAAATTAGAATAGAATCAGCTTTGCGCCTCTCATTTTTATCATTATCATGGCTCTCTTGAGTGTCAGTCCTTTCCATTCCTTGAACTTCCTCTTAAACTCAGCATTACTGTTCTTTGCTTTCCTTCCTGGACACTGCTGATTCTGATTCTGCAATGTTGAGCTTATTGTCATGGATGTCTGCCATGGTTTTGTATTCATCCAGTTACCCAACTTTGACTTCATTTTTATAAAGTCATGGGTATAAAGCTGAATTGGATCTTGGATGACAATTAGTTTAAGGTTCTCATTGTGTAGTTGAGAAAACTGAGGCATAGCAGCTAAGTGCCTTAGCCAAGCTAGAACAGGTAAAAAGTGACAAACCAGGATTACAACAGAGTTCTTTTGAATTCAAATCCAGTAATCTTCTCATTTCACTATTTTCAATGACACATGTATATACATGATTTCTAGACATATGTATATATGTATATTTATGTTTACATGTGTGTATGTACATGATGCTGTACTGAAAACAACTCAAACTTAAAAGGAAGCAAGATTAAGTCACTTTCCTGGGGTCACACAGCTAGTATCTGAAGCCAAATCTGAGCTCAGAAAGATGAGCCTGACTCCCATTCCAGTACTCTATGTTCTGTGCTACCTAGCTGTCCTGTGTGTGTGTGTGTGTGTGTGTGTTTTGTGCTGGGGATCCAAAAAAGAGATAATTCCTGCCCCTGAGGAGTTGACACTCCAACAGGAGAAGACAACACACAAAAGGAAGCTGGAAAAAGATTTGGGAAGGGAGGAGACCAGGGTGTAGCTGGTGCAGAAGCATCTTGTACTGTGGAGTTCAAACCATGCAAAGATGCAGATGGAAAGTGGAGAGGGTGATGGAAAGTCCAGATACCTGCCCTCTAAAAAGGAAAGCTTTGGGAGTGCTCCCAAATTCTGCCCTGTGATCAAAGGGACTGAGGGAGTTAGGAAGCTGTTGAGTATCCATGTATCTACACAAATGTGGATATTTATATAAACATGTATGAATATATACATTTACCTATATATGTCTTTATACCTGCCAATATCTGTGTGCAAATACCTACAAATATGTATGTTTTTATACATACATATATACATCTTTATTTTTGCTTGATGAGTTCCCTTTGCGTCCACCTTGGTTTCTTTAGACAAAATCCTTTATTGTCATTACTGATATCTTGTGTTTGTGCCTTCAAAATCTTAACAATATTGTCCTCAGTAAACTCCCTTTCCCTGTGGAATTTTATTCCAAGGTTTCTTACCTATCTTTATTCTTTGAAAAAATATTCTTTAAAAAGGAAAATATACTCCAAAATAAAAAAAAGCACATTTTGAATTATTCTTTCCCTTTACAGCACACATTCTACAATGAAGAGATCACTTCCTTCCAAGATTCCCAAAGGCCTTTGAAGTGTGTAGAAACCACTGTAGCTTGAAAGTGAATTTTCCTTGATGAACTCTATTGAGAGAAATACAAATTAATGTGTCCTCAAAGAGACATTGCGTAGGTCTGGGACAGGCATATTCTCTACTGGCTCTCTTGACATCTTCCTAGTTTAACTAATTATTCTTGATAATGACATGTAAAACTCAGTTGCTACACTGTTGAATAATCATATATGCTACCAGTATAATTTCAGCTTATTGTCCTTGAGAAACTACTCAGTGACCCTAGCTTGATCGTGAGTCAAATTGGAGGTATGATCTTTCCCTGAAAACTGACACTGATAGATATTTACAGGTAGGTGATAGCTGTCCTATTCCAGGTGTACTCCAATTTTCTTTGGTTAAATAGATGGGGCTAAGATGGGGCTACCATATTCAGATAAACAACCAGGCTTTTCCCCTTTTCCCCTCATAACAACAAAAGAAAAAATGCAACATCTTTCCAAGGCAACAAACTTTGCTTGATCTCCAATTATGCTCTCTCTCTCTCTCTCTCTCTCTCTCTCTCTCTGTGTGAGTGTGTGTGTGTGTGTGTGTGTGTGTGTGTGTGTGCGTGCGTGTGTGTTGGGGAAAAGGAGGAAAGCACAGTGGGAAATAATGTTTCCCCCTAAGTTTTGAAAAAGATGGAGTTCATTACAAAAGAGCAAATAAGCCAGAGCAGACATAAAATAGTCAATATATTACCATCATGTCCAGATTACTTGTTTGTCGGTGATTTTTTAGTCCCCCACAGAGAAAAATAACCAGGTATGTGAAGAGAGGATGCCCTGAAGTATAAAATCTGTTTTTTTCTTAACCAAGATATAAGCTCTTTAAATTGGTCAGGGATGACAGAACCCTAATCCTCAGCATGCTCTACCTTTACAGGTGGCCAACATGAAAATTGAAATCACTTTCTAATCAAATTGACAAGAAAAACATATTTTCTGACACCAAAATGCCCTAGGACTTGAAAAGCCCTAGGGATAGATCTTGATGAAGCTTGGTGCCATAAAAGGTAGCTGAGAAAACATTTCTAGAGTCAGAATCTCAGCACATTGTGTTTGTGTGCCTGAATATCCCCGTTAAATCTAAACAGAATACACACAAAGGCATACAAAGTCATAAAGTTTGTTCTATCTATCTATATCTATCTATCTATCTGTCTGTCTGTCTGTCTGTCTGTCTATCTATCTATCTATCTACCTGTCTGTCTGTCTGTCTGTCTATCTATCATCTATCTACCTATCTATCTGTCTGTCTGTCTATCTATCTATCTATCTATCTGTCTGTCTGTCTGTCTGTCTGTCTATCTACCTATCTGTCTGTCTGTCTGTCTGTCTATCTGTCTGTCTGTCTATCTATCTATCTATCTATCTATCTATCTATCTATCTATCTATCTATCTATCTATATCATTTGTCAAGCTACCTTTCTACTTATTGATTCATCCATTAATGCTTATATTTTATTCATCCATTCATTTATTTCCTTATTCATTTCTCTATTCACTAATTTATTCATTTCTTTACTCTTTGTTTTGCTTTGCTTATTTACATTGTACCTCCCTGGATCATTGTTATGGTGGCCAATACGGTAGATTTGGAAACCCTGAGTGCCAGTTCTGATCGCTTATTTGATCTGTTGTATGATCCTAGTAAAATGATAACAGCAACACTTACAACAACAATAAAAACCTGGGGCCCAGGGAGATGAAGTACTTTCTCTAAGTTCACAATCCTAGTATGAGACAGAACCAAGACTTGACTCTGCTCCTCCCAACTCCCACACTGGCATTCTTTGTCACTGTGTAATTTCTACCTCCATGTATCAATAACTCACCAAGTGTTTATTACAGAGGGCCAGGTATACTCTTAAGTGCTGGAGTTATAAGCCCAAAGGGTAACAGTTACTACCCTTAAGGGGTGCACATGTTTTTTAATGTGGGAGTTAGCATGTTGAAGACTTTTAGTGAAGATAAGCTTATCTGGATGCACATGGTACCATTGGCAGAACATGTGCAAAATGAATGTACTTTAGGGAGTAAGGGCACTAGCAGCTAAGGGATCAAGAAAGACTTCTTGTACAATAAGCTACTTGAGATGCTTTGAGGGAAACAAGGGAGGCATGGTGGCAGAAGTGAGGTGGAAGAGTATTCCAAGTGTGGGATCAATCATTGCAAAGATGTGAGGATGGGAGAGGGGATGTTATGTCTTAGGAATGACAAATAATCCAATGAGGTTTGATCATAGAGAAGGTGAAAAGGATCTGTATGATTGAAGCTTGGAAAACTGGGAAAGGACCAGGTTGTAAAGAGCTTTGGGGAGATGTCTCTTAAGTTGTTGGTAATCATATGTTCTCTAGCTCTTCAAATTTCCTAGAAAAATTAATAGAATCCTAAAATTATAGGCTCACATATTTAGATTTCAAAGGGACTTGGAGATTATCTTATTCAACTCCATCATTTAACCAATAAAAAACTGTGACTGCTGAAGTAGTTTAAGTGGTTTGCCCAAGGTCACATAGGAATTAAGTAGGAGAAACTGGATTCCAACACAAGTCCTGTGACTCAAAACCCAAACCTCTTCTCATAATAGCTTGTATCATAACAATTTGGATAAATTATATTTTATATCCCTTAACCCTCTGACTCAGGATGATGTTAAGCTCCTTGAGAACAAGGAAAATCCACTTTTTATGCCACAGCACTACCATCATGCATATCTCATAACAAGGACTTAATAAATATATATTGAAATTAATCAAATGCCAGTGATGTTTTTTTCCTCCCCTTGTTCCTTAGTCAGCTGCAAATAAATGTGCTATGTTCTGGGTCAAAGGTTAGTAGAAAGGCACAGTCCAAATAGAAAAGGACTTACATTGGCTGCTCTACCTGATTTCAACTCCATGCAACAAGATGGCGCTCCTAGGTAAAGCTCATTATTTCCAGTTGCGTAGTAATGCTGCTAATTCAAGTCTTTATTGATACGACCTCCTGCAGGACTTCAGGATGAAATTCCAAACTTCTTCCAATGCTTTCTTTTGTAGAAGGCCAATGCTAGACTTTCAGACTACTTTGCTGCTTTGCCTGGTTTCAAATCCAAAGATCAAAATATCCCCAAATGGGATATCCCCTAGTATCTCACCCCACTTCAGCTTTCTTGTCTCCTTTTCTGTGTTGTATTCTTTATTAGAATGTAAGTTTCTTGAGGTCAGGTACTATCTTTCTTTTTATTAATTGTATCTCCAGCACTTAGAACAGTGATAGGCACATATTAGGGGCTTAATATATGTTTATTAGAATAGATTGGATAGTCATAGTCACCTCCTTTATTCCTGTCAACATTAGCTAGTCCCAAAATACCTTTTCCAAACTTAATACCCTCATTTTCACCATTTACATTTTCTGGAAAAAAAGACCAACTGTTTCTAAAAGAATTATAGAAAGATTATGATCATAAGCAGTTAAATACAGTCATTTGAGTGATGGAATGAAAAAAAACTGAATAAACTAATGGTTCATAGTAAGGAAGCACTTGGCTTCAACTCTCAGTTCTGTAATTAACTGACCCTGGACAAATCATTTCATTTCTCAGGGCCTCGGTTTCTTCATCTGTGAAACAGGGATAATAATAACACTTGTAGTACTTGTGTAATGTGGAGACGTATATTACAAGGAAAGCGCTTTGGCATCTGTGAAAGCCTGAAATATGGTAATAGTTATGTTCTTACTATTATTTGACTCTAGGGAAATGCCACTGACTTGTTTTATCAATGATTAAATAACCTCATCAAATGAAGTATGCACAAAGCCAAAACAATCTTGGACACGGACATGGTTTTCTCTGACCTTAGAACTGGAAAGGACCTTCAAGAACATCTCATCTGGCCTCTTTATTTAACAAAAAAGGATATTAAGACCCGAAATCACACAGATATCAAAAGCATGAAGCAAGGCAAGGCCTCCAAATTGGGATTTCTGTCTCTGAATCATATGCTCAATATATTACCCACAATATAAAATTTTGTTATAAGCAGACCTCCTCCTCTTGAAACATGACCAAGAATGCATTGAAATGGGTGAAAAGGGATGCAACTTTTTATTTTATATGGAAGGAGTAATAAACATACCAGAGGAAAGAGAATAAATGAATTGACCACCTAATAAGCCCTATTGCTCAAGGATTCCATCCTAGTACCACTGCTGAGTCAAGTATCAATCCTTTTGTACCCTCAGATCATGTGAACTCTTGCCAACAATTATTGACAAACACGGGTAATTTGTGGTTTTTATTTTTGAATTGCTGGTGTGTTTTCTGTTTGTAGATAAAAATTCCAAAATACCCTTTGGGTTGCCAGACAATGGTGCTGGACAGGAACTTCATGGGAGTTGCCACCTATCTCTTTGATGTTATCAGGAAAATGACATTGGATACCAAGGGAAAGATTTACTTTCCAATCTGAAAATGGACCTGCTTCCACCAACTCATCAACTTCTCACATGCCAACCACAGTGTTCACATTCTTAATGTCATGGTAACTCTCTATGGTGTCATTTTCTATATAAATACTATTAGAAAGATGTACCACAATGGAATGACAATAGAGGCATTAGCTCTGAATAGCTGAAGGTGATAATACAACCAATATCACTAATTTGAAACATCAATTATCATTTTCAAAGAATATTACATTGACTTCAAATTTGAATTTTTCCTGAATTTTAAAGCTAAGTTCTGGTACCTTTGTAAAACTGGGAATTCTATTGTTGGAAGGGGCATTGTAGAATACAACCTTTAGACCAAAGAAATATTGGTCCCTAAGGCATATCTAACTTCTTTTTGTTTCAAAGCATGATGAAGAAAAAGAGGCAGGATAGCTTTGAAAGTTATATGTTGAATTATGTATTAAAGATTCACAATTCCATGTACAATCCATCTTTTTCTCTTCAACAACATGTCTAGAAATCTCCATTGAATTTGATGTTGTGTAATTTCAAAATAAAAATGAATTTTAAAAGTTATACATAATAAAAAGTAGTAATAGGAAAATATAGGAGAACTGAAGTAGAGATGGATTTTTGGATGTAGTAGGACATTTATTATATTTGATTTTGATGACTGTTGAGGATTGCTCACACCTGAGAAAATAAACAATAGAATGCACTGGACAGACTAATTTGAGCAGAAATTGATCAAGTAAACTGTAAAGTAAAGTTCGTGGAAACCCTCAAGTAAGTAGAGTCTATACAAAGCAGACATTGCATGCAAAGGATTTATCACACTAGTTACAAAAAAAATTTTTTGGGGAGGCAAAAAAACAATACTTCTGTCTAATGACCTTAACTGATCTTATTCCATCTAAAAAAGTCAAGGAACTGAAGAAAATATTGTAAAAATTTAGGGTATTATAGTATGTTTGCCTTATTGTAACTATATTATCAACTATATCCCAGGATGCTTGACATTTTTTAAGGTTACATAATTGCTAAAGTTCTTTTGGTGATTTAGGAAAAATCATGAATAGTGGAAATATTACAGGAACAGAGGTGAGGATATGCTATCCCATTTTCCAAATAATAGCTTACATTTATAGAGTGCTTGGAGGTTTGTAAAACACTTCACATATGTTCAAATGGCTGAGAATGTATAGTTTATGGACTGTTAAGGGGGAATTGAATTCCAGGAAAAATTATTAAATGTGTTATTCAAGAGATCATGTATGAGCAATCTTCTATAAAAATGGCAAGTTCTGATCACAAATGGAATGATTTATCAAGGACAAGGTTTTTCGGACTATTTTTACTTTTATACAGGGCTATATATATATGTATATGTGTATGGATACATACACGTACATATACACACACATATAAGTATATACACAATACATACATGCATGTGCACATATATGTATATATTTATACACATACACATATATACGTGTGTGTGTATACACATACACACACACACACATACACACACAAGGCAGCTAGGTGATCTCAGACCTGACTACTTCTGTGACCCTGACAAGTGACTTAAACTCCATCTAATTCTATTTCCTCAGCTATAAAATGGGGTGATAATAACAGTAACTACAACATAGGTTGTAGTGTGAATCACATGAGATAATATATGCAAAGCACTTAGCACAGTGCCTAGCATGTAACAGGTACTATATAAATGCTGGTTATTTTCATTTTTACCTCATTTGGCTGCTTTGGAAAACAATTACATCTTTTTAATTTTCACTTATGAAGCCACTGCAGGTGCATCATAATATCCAGTGGTAAATGTTTTTTGTCTATCATCATTCCCAATATTTTTGTTTGTTTGGTTTATGATAATAAACTTGTATTTCAAATTTCTTTTGAAGGTATTTGAAGTTTAGTAACATAAAATAGTAATTACATTTATTTTACTTGGTCCTAGAGGACAGATTTAGGGGTAATGGGTAAAATTGCGAGTGAGCAAATTTTTGTCTAAAATAATGAGAAAATTCCTAACATACAGATCTGTCCAAATGTAATGTTTTATTGCTTTGGGAATCGAGCATCTTCTGTGTGACTACTAGTATGTGTATTGCTTTGGTAGGAGGCAGCAGGTTAGGGTGAAGAGGATCCTTATTTGGATATGTTGGATTTCACAGCTTCTAAGTTTTCCTCTAGCTCTGAGATTTTATGATGACTTTCTGAATGTGTCGCAAAAATAAGAAATTATTATGTTTTGGGATATCTATTATCTGGACATCTGTTAGAGGTTTCCTTCTACTAAAAGCGGAATATCTAGTAAGCACAATTTCTTGACCTGTCTTGCTAACATCTTTATCTTCCAAAAAGCATGAGAAGTGATAAAGGGATTCTTGATAGGCGTGTAACTCTGACTAACAAGGAGGATCTGATTGACATCATAAAAATAATGGAAACTTTAGCAGAAGACCATGTTATCATAGAGTTTATGACAGCCAGAAAGGGTAACACTTGACATAGTTAGGCCCAATCCTTAGACATTAGGAAAGTGGAATTGAAACACGCAGAAAATTCTAAAATAAGCCTATCTTCAAATCTTAAACTAGATGAAGGTGGAAGAATAAAATTCTGATCAAAGAATTTCAAATAAACCTAATAAGAAGGAAAAATAAGAAAAAGCAGAGATATGCAGAAGCAGGTATGATACTCTCCAGATATTCCTGTGAGGACAAAAGATATAATATAATCATACATAAAGATGTGTATATATATGTATATATGTACACACATACACATACATACATGTATATGTGTATATGTTCTAGTTTAGCACCTAGAGCATACTATCTCACATGTTGTCTTTCCTAAATCTGTACCATATTTAAGAAAGTTAGCCAATCAGCTTATCCATATCAATGTCAACTTAAATCCATAGCTCCCAAACCCCCAGTTATGCATGATTTTATTTTTAATAGTATTATTTGGCATGGAATATCATATAATATTTATCTATTGGTTTGAATTTTTTTAACTTTGTTTATTTTATCCCATTTTCCCTAACTATGTGAAAATTATATTTTTATATTAAGTTCAAAATTCTCTCTCTCTCTCTGGCAAGAAATTTGATTTTGATTATACATGTGAGATCATGCAAAAAAAATCCATATTACTTGTGTTACAAAGGAAAACAAACAACATAAGACAATAAAGAAAAAATTTAAAAAAAATAAAATTGTGTTTCCATCTGCATTCAGAGTCTATCAGTTCTCTCTTTAGAAGTAGGTAGAATTTTCATCGTGAAATTTTCTTTGATCATTGTCTTGATCAGATTTGCTAAGTCTTTCACAACTGAGATTCTTTACAATATTGCTGTTACTGTATAACATGTTTTCCTGGTTCTACTCCCTTCACTTTGCATGAGTTCATGTGACTTTTAAGGCTTTTCTGAAGTCATCTGGTTCATCATCTTATAGAATAATCATAACTATATACCATAACTTGTTCAGCCATTCCCCAATTAATGGTCATCCCCTTCATCTTCAAATATATTTTTTCACCACAAAAAGTTGCTATAAGTAATTTTACATACATAGGTGTTTGTTTTTTTCTTCAATTTCTTTGGGATACAGACATAATGGTGATATTGCTAGGCTAAAGAGAAATTACCATTCTTTAGGTGTAGCTTCAATTGCTCTCCAAAATGGTCAAACCAAGTCACAACTCTAACAACAATGCATTAGGAACACAAATTTTCCACACTTCTTCCAGAATTTTTCATTTTTCTTTTTTCTGTCATTTTAGCCAATCTGAGAGGTGGGAGGTGGTAACACAGAGTTGTTTTAATTGGCATTTCTCTAATTAGTAGTTATTTAGAACATTTTTTCATGTAACTATAGCTTTGATTTCTTCTTCTGAAAACTCCTTATTCTTTTTATTTGACCATACCTTTTATATAAATCAGCCTCCAATTTCTATATATTTGAAAAATTAGGCTTTTATAAATAAACCAACAATCTTGCTGTAAATTTTTGCCCAGTTTTCTGTTTTCCTTCTAATTTTGGTTGTATCACTTTTCTTTGTGTAAAAGTTTTTTTAGTTTCATGTAATCAAAATCACTTGTTTTACTTCTTGTAATCCCTTCTGTCTCTTGTTTACAAGTAAACTTTTCTGTTATTCATAGATTCAATGGGCATATTTTCGCAGAATTTCTTAACTTATGTTTTATGTTTATTAAAACTCTTTACGTTTTAATCAGTTATCCATTTTGATCTTATCTTGGTATACGATATGAAATCTATGTATTGTTTCTATCAAGCTGCTTTCTAGTTTTTCCCAGTAATGTTTGTGACATGATACATTTGTATCCCCCAAACATTGGATCTCTGGTTTTATCAAGTACTAAGTTTGCTGTAGTTATTTACAACCGTATATGATATACCTGATTGATTCCCCTTATCCATCACTCTATTTCTTAGCCAGAGCCAAATTATTCTCAAGTTTACTTTTTTGTAATAGAGTATGAAATGTGAAAATGCTAGTCTACCTTCCCTCACATATTTTCATTGATTTCCTTGATATTGTTGACATTTTGTTCTTCTAGATGAATTTTGTTACTACTTTTTCTAGCTCTATGAAATAATTCTTTGTTATTTTTATTGCTATAACACTGAATAAGTAAATTAACTTAGGGAGAAATCATTTTTATTAGTTTGACTCAGATTGTCTATGAGCAATTAAATGTTTCTCCAGTTGTTTAGATTTGTCTTTGAGTGAAAAGAGTTTTATATTTTGTTCATATAATCCCTGTGTTTATGTTGGAAAGTAGATTCCCAAATATTCTGTGTTGCATTCAAATATTCTGTTATTTTAAATGGAATTTCTCTATTATACATGCCCTTTTAATTTTCTAGGATGCAGTTAAAAGTAAAGGTACAGTAAGTGAAGTGAAAAGCACAGTATGAAAAGTAATGATAAAACACCATCACCTCTGCTAAACTGAGGCACACTACATTCACTACATACACTTAAGTGGGAGGACAGGATATGCATAAGAATCAGTCATGTGGTTTTGTACCTCTTTTACTATTTGGCCAATTCTAACATTTAAGGAGTTGTTTTCTTTAAATTCTGTGTCTCTTTTTACCAAGCTGTTAATTCTCTTTCCATAATTTTCTTGAATTGCTTTCATTTATTTTTCTATTTACCGCTATAATTCTAATTTACTTATAAATCCCTTTTTGCTTGTTCTTTATCTCTTTCAGATCATCTGAAATTCTTGTTGAGCTTGTGTCTAATCTGCACTTTTCTTTAAGGATTTGCTTGTACATGTTTTCAATTCATTATTTTGTTCTGAGTTTACATGTTGAGATGCCCCACCAATACAATAACATTTTACAGTTAGGGTTTTGCTTGTTTGTTTGCTAACTTTTCCTGTTTATGTCTTGACTTCGAACTTTATGTTAGAGTTGGAATCTGCTCACTTATGGGGACAGGAAGAGGTGTGTTCAGATGGAGGAATTACTAGGCCTAGGTTAGACTAGGTCAATTGTTCTCACCTTCTAGAATATACCAACATCATACCCATTGCTTTCCTTTCTTTGTCATTTTATTTTTGATTAGTATCTATTTCTGTTTTTCTAGAACTAGTCAATTCCATATCCTTTGAGTCCACTTGGCTGATTTTTTAGCCATCCTTTTCTTCCTCCTAGGGAGGAATACTGATAGATTAGATTGATGGACACAAAGAATAGTAGTTAATGGTTCAACATAAACTTGACTTGTTTATAATGAATTGACCTAGTAAACTTGATATGTATTTCAAGAAAAAAAGTATCTCCATCTCTGTCTATCATCTATCTATCATCTATCTATCTATCTATCATCTATCTTTCTATCATCTTTCTTTGTATGTAGATACCTATATCTACCATCCTATCTACCTATCTATCATCTATCTATCTATCTATCTATCATCTATCTTTCTATCATCTTTCTTTGTATGTAGATACCTATATCTACCATCCTATCTACCTATCTATCATCTATCTATCTATCTATCTATCTATCTATCTATCTATCTATCTATCTATTTTTCTATCTATACCAAATTATTAAATAAGTAGTTGTGGTGTAGCTGGGATTTGAATTCAGGCTTTCTAATTGTAAATTTCCTGACCCCTTTGATTATACATTTTCTACTTATTAGGACAAATACTAAAATTGAAAGAAGTTAGATGAAGTTCAGTATTGAAATGTGGGAATAGGTCCCTGGTATTCAAATTGAATCTTCCTGGCAGGATTAATGGAAACTTTAGAATCTATAAAGGTGTTATATAGAGATTCCTACACCATGGAAGACCACTATGGTTTATTTCAGAGCCTTATACAGTCTGAGAAAATACTATATTTCAGATATTTTTATGCCAAGGGCAAGTAGTACAAAATACACTTAAATAAAATTTTGACAAGTTTGACTGGAAGAAACCCCAGGGCACTGACCAATGATGGGAAGAAAGAGACATCTGGATATCTATCCCACTGGATAGAGAGAAACCAGATTAGGAAGGACCCCGCAAGGGACATGACTTCAGTTAGGTAAAGAAATGGAGCATCTGATAGCTTCCTGTTTTAACTTATTATTTTTACTAAGAGATGTGAAGTTAAGTTATTTAAATGTTACAAAAGCACATCAAATTTGATAAGCACCACCACAATGTGGGCACACAAGGCAAAAACCCTTCAGCTTCCTGTCTTAGAGTTCTGATAAGAGAGTTTTCAGAGAGACACTACCTAGTATCCTGTCCCAAGAATACTGAATGATTCTTTGAAAGGCATATCTTGTGTATTTGTGCCAGTCGTGACCATTTTATGTGACATATTATGCAAATTCATGTTTATCACATGCTAGACTTAGTGTCAAGGGACTGGAATCAAAATTTCAGCACCAATAAAAATCTGTCATTAGAGTACAATTGATACAGTGATACCTCGGTGTCCTGGACAAAGACCTTCAGGAGAACCTTCCCATAAGGAACATGTCAGAGATGCCAAGTAACAACTTCTATTAGTATTATGATGAAAATGTCAACTCCTAGATCTACTATGATTACTATTATTTTTCTATGAGAAAACAACAAAAATAAATAAATGTATTTATATACCTTCTATTTGTAAGACTAAGCCACCCGATTTTCATCCTTGACTCCTAAAATTCTATTGTATGTGTGTGGTTTCTGTTTTTTTTCCATAGGATAGGAAATGGTACTTTCTGATTTTTGTGTCCTCTTGACTTACTCCTTTTAATGAACCCAAGCTTCTCTCTTGAACACTAAGGGCTGTCTCTTTCCCCCAACATTCTTGTAGTGATTCCATGTGACTCTGAGTTATGTAATAAAATCTCTGGAGAATTAAATTTAAGGGTCACCTAAAGTGCACTGGAGAAGCACATGAATGAGTAAGCTGTAATACATTACAAATGAAGAATTGCACTGGAGAACTGGTTTAAATGGTATCATAAGAGAAATATATGGCCAGAAAGAGAAAAATAAAAAAAATGTCCTGGTCATTTTCATAGTTGAGGATAACTGATGAAGAGCTCACAAATAATCATAGGATTATAGATCATGAATTTAGAACTGGAAGGGACCTTGCAAGTGATTTAATTCAACCCTACTCATTTTATAGTTGAACAAACTGAAACTCTGTGAGATGACTTTACTTGCTAAGATTGCAAAGGCAGTAAGTGGAAAGACTGGGAATAGATCTTGTCCTTCTATTCTAGAACTCTTTCCACTGCACCACATTGCCTGTCTAATGCTCCATTGGTATTCACATAACATAAAGAGCACAAAGGGAAAACTACTAACACAGAGTAGACTCTCTGTAGAGGATTTATGAGAGATCATGGGAAAAAGCAACACAGCCTGGGAAGGCCTGGACAGGTTATCAGATATATTATTGGTATGAGCACCCACATTATTAACTCACTGATGGATGGAGATATGCATTGAAGGATAGAATTAAGTATCTCCAGTATTTACTGTAGTGACTTGGACTTTATGGGTGCTTTATATGTGGATTTACATTTGGACATGTGATGGGAGTTGAGTTCCCAGGTAAGAGGATAGTTTCTAACTATCTATTGATATTCTCAATCCAGTCCCCTTGTGACCCTCATTGAAACAGAAGAGCAGACATTTGCAAACCATCTGGCAGGAATGAGGCACACAGTCTGTGACTGTGTATGGTAATTGTTCTCTGCGTGAAGCTAATTGGTCCTTATGGGGATCAAAGACAACATGTTGGCTTTAGCATCATCATCTGACCAGCTGAGCTAACCTGTTAAGTATTTCCTGATGTTATAACCATGAATCAATCCCTGAATAATTTGTGCTTTACCTTCTCAAAATATGTGTGAAAAACAAACCATTCATGATTGGACATAAGGGCTGCTGTACAGAACAAGTTTTTCTTCCTTGTGTGGCTCAGAGTGGAGGCTGTTTAAATGGCAAAAGTATCCTAGGCAAGGAAAACACTCAGAGAGCCAGCAGAATTGTGTAGTGGGAGAATTCTGAACTCAGTCAAGAGATTGTAGCATCTAAGAGAGCAAGAAATTAATGAACTCAAATTAAGGAGAAAAAAACCCTCCCCCCCAAAAAAATACCCAGTGAATTTAATGTTAGTTAAACTGTTTTTTACTTCTAGTGTCCACTAGAAAACCTTGAGTCAGGTCATCAGCTCAGTGCAAGCTCAGAAAGAAAAACTAGGTTGAAGGAACAAATGAAAGAAATAAAAAGCAATTAGTGTTTACTTTGTGCTAGACTACATATTAAGTGCTAAAGATATGAATACAAAAAGACATTCCCTGACCTAAAAGAAGTTATGTACTAATAATGGGAAAGCAACATAACTAAGGAGTCAGAGCACTTGATTATCATGCTTTTTCCACGAATAATACTGTTGCTTTGATTACTCTTTCCAGAGCTAGGAAAGGACAATTCTAAGGGTTAGGAGTGAGGTAGATGTGCAGAGAGCAGGAGGGAGTGGGGTGGATCTGAGTGAGCTTAGTTAATAAGAATTTTCATCAATCAATAACTCAGGGACTAAAGTGGCAATGGTATCCCATAGAATTAAAGTGTGACCTTAAGTCTTTCACTTATTCATGGCTACTTCACTCTAGTGTGGCCTCTACCTCCCAAGGAGCCATATACTATTGACCTATATTATATGATTCAGGATTTTCCTTACTCATCTTTTCAATCTGGTACTTCTCTGACTGAATAAAAACTAATGTTGATGCATGCCCTGAACTGGTCTGAAATGAACTTTGAACCAGTATATTAAATAAACTCATAAGAGTAGATGAGGATATCATTAAGATAGAGTACAAACCCTGGCCTAGTAAGTGTTGTAATCCATCAATCTATGGAAAACTAAGGATATTGCATAAATGCTACACATAATTTTTAATAATAATATCACAATTTTGAGATAATAAATACAATTTATAATGTGAGTCTAGGCATCCATGTTCTTTCTATCATCTTATATCCTGATAAGCTTCTATTCTTTTTTTAAATTTTTAAAAATTTGCTTATGTAGTTATAGTTTTCAGAATTCATTTCCACAAGATTTTGTTCCAAATTTTCTCCCCATTTCTCACCTTCCCTCACCCCAAGACACTTTGCATTCTGATTACCCCTTCTCTCAATCTACCCTCCCTTCTGTCATACCCCTCCCTTTGCTTATCCCTATCTTCTCTATTTTCTTGTAGGGCAAGATACATTTCTATACCCCATTACCTGTATTTCTTATTTCCCAGTTGCATATTAAAACACTTCTTAACATTCATTTTAAAAACTTTGATTTCCAACTACTTTCCCTTCCTCCCTCCACACCCATCCCCACCAAGAAGGCAAACAATTCAATATATGTTAGACATGTGTAGTTATGTAAAAGACTTCCATAAAAGTAATATTGTGAAAGATGATATTTCCCTCCATCCTATACTGCCCCCCATTTATTCTATTCCCTCTTTTGAACCTATCCTTTTTCAAAAGTTTTTTCTTCTAATTGCCCTCTCCTCTCATTTGCCCTCCCTTCTATCATTCCCTCCAATACACCACTTATCCCCTTCTCTTCTACTTTTCTGTAGTGTAAGACAGATTTTCATAGCAAATTGAGTGTGCATGTTATTCCCTCCTTAAGCCAAATGTGATTAGAGTAAGCTTCTCTTTTTCCCTCTCACCTCCCCCCTTTCCCCTCCATTGAAAAAGCTTTTTCTTATGTGAGACATAATTTACCCTGTTCTATTTCTCCCTTTCTCCTCCCAATATACTCCTCTCTCACCCCTTAACTTTATTTCTTTAGATATCATCCCTTCTTATTCAACTCACTCTGTGCCCTCTGCCTATACGTATATAATCTCTCAGATTACTCAAATACTGACAAAAGTCTCAAGAATTACAAATATTATCTTTATATGTAGCAATGTAAACAATTCAGCTTTAGTATATCCCTTATAATTTCTCTTTCCTGTTTACCTTTCCATGTTTCTCTTGATTCTAGTGTTTGAAAGTTAAATTTTCTAATCAACTCTGGTCTTTTCATAAAGAATACTTGAATGTCCTCTGCTTCATTTAATGACCATTTTTCTCCCTGAAGTATTATATTCAGTTTTGCTGGGTAGGTGATTCTTGGTTTTAATCCTAGCTCCTCTGACCTCCAGAATATCATATTCCAAGCTCTTTAATCCCTTAAGGTAGAAGCTGCTAGACCTTGTGTTATTCTGATTGTATTTCCACAATACTCAAGTTGTTTCTTTCTACTTGCTTGCAATATTTTCTCCTTGACCTGGGAACTCTGGAATTTGGCTACAATATTCCTAGGAGTTTTTCTTTTCAGATCTCTTTCAGGAGATGATCTGTGGATTCTTTCAATATTTATTTTCCACTCTGGTTCTAGAATATCAGGGCAGTTTTCTTTGATAATTTCATGAAAGATGATGTCTAGACTCTTTTTGATCATGGCTTTCAGGTAGTCCCATAATTTTTAAATTGTCCCTCCTGGATCTATTTTCGAAGTCAGTTCTTTTTTCAATGACATATTTCACATTGTCTTTTCTTTTTTCAATCCTTTGCTTTTTTAAAAAATTTCTTGATTTTTCATCAACTCATTAGCTTCCATCTGCTCCATTCTAATCTTTAAGAAATTATTTTCTTCAGTAAGCTTTTGGATCTCCTTTTCCATGTGGTGAGTTCTGCTTTTTAGGACATTCTTCTCATCATTAACTTTTTGGATCTCTTTTGTCATTTAGGTTGTTTTCTTCTTTAAGAAGTAGTTGAGGGGGCAGAGCCAAGATGGCAGAGTGAGAGCAACAACCCACCTAAGCTCTTAATCAACTCCTTCAGATACCTCTAAAAAGAGAATCTGACCATATTTTGGAGGTGCAGAATCCAGTAGGAGACAGACTGTGGCAGATTCAAAGGCTAGGACAGACTGGAAGGTCCACAGGAAGGATCTGTTCCACAGGGGTGAGTTCACGACACAGCATCCAGCGCAGTGGAGCTGGAGGGCCCCGAGAAACCTGAGACAGCAGCAAGTGGAACCAGCAGAGCAGCAGCCCAGGGTAAGAGACCAGCAGAGCCGAGTGAGTGACAGCTGCTGAGCCCCAGATATCAGCTGCAGCAGCTCCTGAAACTTTCAGCCCACAGATTAAACATTGGTAAGTAACCTACTTGAACTTCTGGGAGCCAGGATGGCAGAATGACCAGTAAATACTCTCTCCTCCCCTCTTGATGACCTCAAAAGAACAATAAAATATTTCCCCAGAGAAATACTGGATTGATGGGAACAGCAGAGGGGGAAAATAGTCTCATAAGACCTGAGGTTAGGAAAATAGCTAAGGGGGATGCCGCCTACTGTGGCAGAGGCAAACCAGAAGGAGAGGGGCCACAGGAGGGATGGAGACTCACACTAGGTTCTAGGTGTGCCTCAGCACTCCAGGGAAAATGGGAAGACAATAGGACAACCAGGATCACCATCCCCAGAGCTTGCCTTTGCCTCAGTTCAGTTGAGGAGATCTCCCAGGACCAGACCACCCCTCCCCCATACTTAGCAAGCTAACCCCAGGGCAGATCAGGGAAACACAAAACAAAAAGTTAAAAAAAATCCAAAACACCTGCTCTTAGTTTTTTCACACAAGTCAGCTCAACATCAAGTTCTATAGCTTCTAACTGAAAGAACCAGAAGACACAACACACAATCACCATCATGAACAAGAAAAAGCAAAACGAGCGAAAAAAACCATAGAATCTTTCTATGGGGACAAAGACCAAAACACAAATGCCAAAGAGATCATTAGTGAGACTGTGCTTTCATCTGAAACTTCAGAAAGGACTATGAACTGCTCACATGCACAAACAGCTCTCCTGGAACAGCTGAAGAAGGAAATCGAAAAACTGGCCAATGATTTTAGAAACATGAAAAAAGAATTCACTGATGAGAACACCTCTCTAAAAAGGAAAATTGAACAAATGGAAAAGAAAACACAAAAATTAACTGGAGAAAATAACTCCTTAAAAGGAACAATTGGACAGATAGAAAAGAAGATGCAAAAGTTAACTGAAGAAAACAATTTGATAAAAATTAGAATTCAGCAAGTAAAAAGTAATGATTCCATGAGACTGTACAAATCAGTCAAAAAAAATCTAAAGAATTAAAAGACAGAAGAAAATGTAAAATATTTCATTGGAAAAACAACTGACCTGGAAAATAGATGCAGGAGAGAAAATTTAAGAATTATTGGCCTGCCAGAAAACCATGATGAAAAAAAGAGTCTGGACAATGTCTTCCAGGAAATCATCAAGGAAAACTGCCCAGAAGTGCTAGATCCAGAGGGCAAAATCATCATCTAAAGAATCCACTGTTCACCTCCCAAAAGGGATGTCAAACTCAAAACCCAAAGTAATATCGTTGCCAAATTCCAGAACTATCAAGTGAAGGAGAAAATGCTCCAGGCAGTCGGAAAGAAACCATTCAAATATTGAGGAGCTATAGTCAAGATCACACAGGATCTTGCAGCTTCTACATTAAAAGATCGAAGGAATTGGAATCCAATATTCCATAAGGCAAAGGAGGTGGGACTACAACCAAGGATCCACTACCCAGCAAAGTTCAGCATAACATTTCAGGCAAGGAGATGGTTATTCAATGAAATAAGCTCAAACCTTCCTGACAAAAACTCCAGAACTTAACAGAAAATTTGATCTTCAAATGCAGGTCTCAAGAGATAAATAAAAAGGAAAACGGGGGCAGGAGGGAAACTTGTTACTCAATTTGGGCAAACTGTTTACCTCCCTATAAGGGAAGATGATACCTGTTAATCTTGAGAATTGTACATCATTAATATAAAATATATGAAATATAAAAGGGATATACAGAGCGGGAAGAGGTATAAAGTAAATGATGTCATGTTAAAAATATGATTTAAGCATGCAAAGGGATTGTAACAGGAGGTGTGAAAAGGTGGAAGCAGAAAATGGTAAATCACATTACAGGAAGAAATACAAAATTATAGTAGAAGGAAAAAGGGGAGGGAGATGAGCATTGTTTGAGAGGTACTCTCATCTGATTTGGTTCAAGGAGGGAATAGTAAACTTAAGTATATAATGCTAACTAGCTCTATAGGCAGTAGAATGGGAAGGGGAAGAAAGGGAAGGGGAAGCTAAAAGGGAGGGAAGAAGCAGTAAGGGTAAAGGGGAGTAAAAGGGAGGGAGGCTAAAAGAAGGAAGGGAAGGCTGTAGGAGGTGGTGGTGAAAAATGAAAACTATTGAGGAGGGGAAGGGAGATGGGAGAGCTAAAAGCACAAATGGTGGGAAAGAGGATGGAGGGAAATACACAGACTATAATTATAACTGTGAATGTGAATGGAATGAACTCTCCCATAAAATGGAGATGGATAGCAGAATGGATTAAAATCCATAATCCAACAATATGTTGTTTATAAGAAACACATTTGAAACAGGGGGATACACACAGGGTTAAGGTCAAAGGTTGGAGCAGAATATATTGTACTTCAGCTGATGTAAGAAAGGCAGGAGTAGCAATCCTAATCTCAGACAAAGCAAAAGCAGAAATAGATCTAATCAAAAGAGATAAGGAAGGAAACTATCTCCTGCTAAAAGGCATCATAGACAATGAAGCAATATCCTTACTAAACATGTATGCTCCAAGTGATATAGCATCCAAATTCTTAGAGGAGAAGTTGGGGGTGTTGAAGGAAGAAATTGACAGCAAAACTATACTAGTGGGGGACCTCAACCTCCCCCTCTCTGAACTTAATAAATTTAACTTCACAATAAACAAGAAAGAGGTTATGGAGGTAAATATAGCTCTGGATAGGATAGATATGATAGATCTCTGGAGAAAACTGAATGGGAATAGAAAGGAATATACCTTTTTCTTAGTAGTACATGGCACATATACAAAAATTGACCATGTACTAGGACATAAAAACCTCACAATCCAGTGCAGAAAGGCAAAGATAGTGAATGCATCCTTCTCAGATCATAATGCAATAAAAATTATATGTAGTCAAAGGTCATGGAAAGATAAACCAAAAATCAATTGGAAACTAAATAATCTAATCCTAAAGAAGGAGTGGGTTAAACAACAAATCATAGAAACAATCAACACCTTCATTCAAGAAAATGACCATAATGAGACAACCTACCAAATCTTCTGGGATAGTGCAAAAGCAGTTCTTAGGGGAAGTTTTATATCTTTGACAGCCTATATCAATAAAATAGAGAAAGAGGAGATCAATGACTTGGACGTGCAGCTGAAAAAGCTAGAAAAAGAAGTAGTTGGTTCATTTTTCTTGATTTTCTTGTATCACTCTCATTTCTCCTCCCAATTTTTGCTCTACTTCTCTTACTTGATTTTCAAAATCCTTTTTGAACGCTTCCATGGCCTGAGACCAATTCATATTTGCCTTGGAGGCTTTGAATGGAGGAGTTTTGACTTTGTTTTCTTCTGTTTCCATGCTTTGTTCTTCCTTGTCACCAAAGTAAGATTCTATAGTCTGTTTCTTTTTCTGTTTTTTACTCATTTCCCCAGACATTTACTTAACTTTTGAGCTCTTTGTCAAGGTAGTCCTCTGCTTCCACTGGGGGTGGGGAGGTTACTGTCAGTCACTAGATCCCTCCACAATCTATGGGCCTAGAGCTCCAGAAACAGTGACTATAGCTGCCCCTGTTGCTGCTGTGACTACTTTAGGTTCCTCTGCCCCCTCTCCTTTCAGCCTCCCTGGGCCTGGGGCCAGACCACTCCACTCTCTCATACAGGTCCCACAGGCTTTTTCCACTGACCTTCCAATTTATCTTCAGCATTTTGAGGTCATGAAGTCTGGAAACCACCACAGGTGTGAGTGATTAAGTGCCCCCAAGGCCTGTTCTGGTCGCCTCTATGCACTTATGACCCACACTGGACTGTGCTCTGCTCTTATCATGGTGCAATGGAGAAGTTCAATGACTTTTCAGGCTGTCTTGAACTGCAGATTTTATTCCTTCCATCATTCTGTGGGTTCTGGAGTTCCAGAATTTGTTTAGAGTCATTTTTTACAGGTATTTAGCTGGGGTTGGTGAGAGAAAGTCTGTGCTGTTACTCCACCACCTTGGATTTGCCACATAAGCTTGTATTCTTCTTGGGTGTTAAATTTTCTGAATATCATAGCTCTTGCTATCTACCCCGATGGTCTACGATATCCATGGTGGAAAGTAGTGGTCACTGACAGAAATGATATTTTGGACTCTCCAGTGGTGGTGCAGTGTTATTTGAAAAATAACATTGGACTTTCATGAGAGCAGGAAAGGTAAAGCCCTAGATGAGTTTTGTTTTGTTTTTTTAAAGGCACTGTTGAAGAGGAACAGTCTCTATCCTGGCCACAGAAAGAACTGGTTACCTTTCTTACTCAAGTCACAAAGAGAAGAAAGAACTTAATCCTAAGTAACTTGTTTTAGGGGAGACGATATTTGAAAAGCTGATACTCATCTAGTGAGGTGTAATTAAGTTGGAGAGACTTGAAATCATGTCATATAAGAGTCAGCTGAATGAATTGGGGATGTTTATCCTGGGATAAAACATGGTAGAAGTTGAGGGAATGAGGGAGGTTTGACAGTTTTCTTCAAATGTTGGTTTACCTGTGATTTTATTAAACATTATTTTTATGCCAGCTCCAGAAATGGTGGATAGAAATTAAAGAGAGGCAGTTTGTGGCATGATACAAGGAACATTCTAATAGCATCTAAGAACTGAATGTACTGCCTCATGAAATGATGTTAGACTTATTGTTAGGGGGTATTCTAGAAGGGGCCAGGTGGCATTTCTATGGAGGAGATTCATGATCCAGGTAGAGGTTAGGCTAGATGAAATATAAAGGTTTCTTTCAGTCCAAAAAGGGATGACTGATTTACCTGAATATATTAGAAGTTCAACTCAGTTTGGCTTGGCCATGAAAATCTTTCCACTAACATGTTAACAAAATTTCATGTAATTTCAGGGGTTACCATTGCCTCCAAACACATTGTCACCTAACCCCTCTTGGTTTCAGTTTCTTCATCTGTAAAATGAAGGAGATGGAATAGATGGTCACTGAGGTTCATTCATTGCTTCTTTTGGTTCTGTGATTCTTGGAGAATTATAACCATTCACAAAGGAGGAAACATGGATCCTATATATCAAAGTCAATATTTAATAACCATTTCTTTGGAATATACAGAACTATCTGATTGTTTACTTTGTCTAATGACAGGCAGGGTGACAAAGAAGCTTGTCAGGAAGACCTTGGTTCAAATACCACCTTTAACACTTGTAGCTATGTGTGCCTGTTTATATTATTTAACTACTTATTGTCTCATGTCATAAACTTTCTAAAATATATCAAGCAAGCTGTAATCAGCACTGGCCATTTTCACAAAACCAAATGAATGTGATTTAGGAATCAGGGAAGATGTAGAGTAAAATTAACTGACATAAATAAGCCATTGGTGGTATAGCAGCAAGCATCCTGGCATACACAGAAGGGCCTGCTGCATTGCTTCTTAGATTTGCTTTTCTAAAAGGAAAGAGACTTTTGAGTAGTCATACATACCAACAAAGAAAATACAAGCAGAGAAATAAAGACCAACAGAAAGGGCTTCTAACTTGTCTGACCATAAACAATACGTACAAAACAGACCAACAGACAGATCCAACTGTTTGACCATTACATACATACATAATTACCAGAGAGAGAAGCATCGATATCTGGGTTTTCAAAAACAGAGGGCTCCTTAACAACTAATCAATCTCATCCGACTCATGAACCTGCTTCCAAAGAGTAAGCCTCAAAACAAAACCTCACCTCAGAGTATATATATACTTTTCAGAGCCTGAGGGCATGACCCTCATGACCCGGTGACTCATTAATTAACAATAGGTGTGGGCATTGCTACAAAACAAGCCTCACTAATCAAGCTTCCATAAAAGGACTCCGCCTCATAATGAATGGGGAAGACCTTTATATTACAGATGATTATTATTAAAAGAAAAAACGATCAATATTAATTAGTCTTTTCTTCTCAAATGTTATATGTCACTCCACTCTTTTCAATTAGAATGTCACTTCAATGAGGGTCAATGTGATTTTGCCTCTATATCACTAGAATATCCCATAGCATTTTGTGTATATTAAATGTTTCATATAGGCTTCTTAAGCTAGAATTTTTATGTAAACAACGTTTTAAAGGAAATAGGATTTTTTAAAATTATGTCTGAGACTGTAGACTTCAAAGGATTATGTACAAAGAACTTCAATTGTTGAATGAATGAATGAATCAGAATGAATCAGAAACTCAGGGATTAGATTTCCCTCATGATGCAAAAGGATTTAAAATTTGAAGAGTGAAACACATTTGAAGTGACTCTTAACAACCCTCTCTGGTATGGAAGAAAAGAAAACCAGCTTTCAGTGCAGTCTGATGACCCTAGGATGTGTTAGGGTTTTCCCACCCCTCATTCAAAGTATCCAAAAATTTGCAATTAAGAACTAGAACTGAATGGTGACTGAGCACAGACTCATTAAGGTAGAGCCAGAGAAGCTGAACAAAACAGACCAAATTACAGAGCTTGACTCCAAAGACGGCAATCTCAGCATTAGCATCATCAGCAGTAGCAGTGCAATTTCCTCTCCTAAATTTCCCATTGCCATAAAGTTTGAAATTGTTGTTGTTCTTAAGTCAGTTCACTTGTGTCTGACTCTTCATGATCTTTGTCAGATTTTCTTGACAAAGATTCTAGAGTGGTTTGTCATTTCCTTCCCTAGCTCATTTTACAGATAAGAAAACTGAGGCAAACAGGGTTCAGTGACTTGCCCAGGTTCACACAAGTAGTAAGTATCTGAGGCTGGATTTGGACCCAGGAAGATGTCTTCCTGACTTCAGACTTGGCACTCTATCCACTGTCAAAGAAATTGCATAAATCAATCAAAGTGTATTAAGCACCTCCTATGTGCTAGACATTGTGTTAAGTGCTAGGGATATAAAAAGAAGCAAAAAGGCTATCCCTGCCCTCAAAGAATTTACTATCTAATGAGGGAAGCAATATACAAGCAAATACATTCAAAGCAAAAATAAACAGGATAAATAGGAAATAATTAACCGTCACTGGAATTAGGTGGCCTTGCCGAACTTCCAGTAAAAGATGAAAATTTAATTAAAAGGAAACCAGAGAGATCAGTAGTCAGAGGGGACTATGGAGAACACTATATTGGTGATTGCTTAAAATGTATTGTCTTCCATCAATTGAAAGGGAATGGTCTTTGCATATCTATTTAGTTGATTCACTCCTTTGCTGAGGATCAGACTATAGCTTTTCCTAAAAATATGGAATTACTTTTCAAAAAGGAAATAATAGTCAAAGAAAATGATTAGTCATGGCGTATTCTAAATAGATTCAGAGGAATAAAATCACATATCTTGAAAAGTTCTTCAACTGTTGGTTTGCCACTTGGTGCTGAATTATTTGGCCATGGCAAGCCTTGAAAAGAAGAAATCTGTTCTAAAACCTGTGTGGACCCTCTCTACTTCTAAAGTGATAGTTTCAGAAAAGTGGGAGGGGTAGGATGAATCCCACTAGTTTTAAACAGCTGTTAGTCCTCCAGAGGTGAGACCTCAACATTCATTTATTTCTATTGTAGAAATTACCTCAATATATTTTATATTCAATTGTGCATGTGTCCACCTAATAAAATGGAACCTCTTTAAATGTGGCTCTTATGTTTAACCATAATCTCAAAATCTCCAGTTTCAAACTCAGCTGAAATTCTGACCTTGAATACACATGCATTATGAACAAACAAAGGCTCAATTTTTCTTTTTCATCCAGAGGATAACCAGCTGTTACCTGAACATCCATCCTTCACCACTTTTTTCATACAAGCTATCTTCCATACCTAAAATGGTTTGCCTCCTTACTTTCAATTATCAGAATCCCTCTGTGTGGTGGGGGAGATTTGGTTTCCCTAAAATAGTCAATTATTATAATCACAGAAAGTAAGGATCAGGTTTTAACAAGGTATTGATGTGCTAATGAAGTACAAAGATTTGTCTGTGCCCTGTTTATCCATTTATGAAGTGTGAAAAAGCTCTTCAAAATGGAAAGGCAGCTTGGCCATTGGCTTGGAGAAGATTAATCATGTCCTTGGAAGCCTTTAAAAAGATTACCTGCCATTTCTGGAAACAGTTAAAGAGTTTTAAGCATTTTAGGGAGGGTGAAGCTATGTGAAATGTAGCACTCATGCCTCTAATAGGTAGCAACAAGAGTTAGATTGTGATTTTCTCCCCTGCCATTGTACCAATTTGTCTGCCATTAGAGCTTCTCACTCAAAAGTGTATGCCATATCCAGCAGGAAGCAGTTCAAATACTTGAGTGGTCCAAGGCAGGGAGCAGAGGCACAAACTCTACACACATATCCCCACAGAGAAGCATAATTCAAGGCAGGACTCTGCTTTAAAGAATATAACCTCTGGCAACAGGGAAAAGAGCAAACTGTCAATTGAAGTGAAAATTAGTCCTGGCATTTGGGAGTGGGCCTGTGAGGAGCTATAGGCCAAGGAAGCCCAACTGAGTGATCTATCCAGAAAGGATGCTGAAACCAGGGGAGAGCTGCACGAGGACTCCTTTAAAAGAGACAGGAGAGGGAGTAGATCCAAGATGGCAGAGAAAAAGTAGTGACTCCTCTGAGCTCTCCTCAAAACCCCTATGAATACTTTTAATAATGCAGCATCTCACAAAAAAGATAGAGTAAAATAATTTTCCAGTCAAAGGCAATTTAGAAGGTTGGCAGGAAAAGTATATCATGTGTGGGTGAGGATGGAGGACAGTCCAGTGCAGAGCCTGCCAACAAAACCCCAGCCCCAGCAAAGTGGAACAGTCCTTCGGAGCCACTGAAAGAACAGTGTCAGCAGTTGCTTCCAGAGTTTTCATCCTCTAGATGGGAAGGGGCTTAAATAACTGACCAGAAGAGATTACAGGAGTCTCTTTGCTGGCACTGGAGGCAGGACTCTGTTGCTTTGCCCATACTCAGATATGAGTCTCAGTCCTGGGTGGCAGTCCCAGGGCAGGAGGAACGCTGGTACACCAGAGTTTGCTGCCACAGTGGAGCATGGGTCCTTCTCATAGTTCCAGTGCAGAAAAGAGTGCTTGTGGTCACTCACAGAACAAGAGAATATTAAATACTCTCCTTTTTTTAAATCATACAACTTTGGAAGAACAAGAAACTTACAGATCCCTAAGAGTGTCCCTGAAAACTGCTACACAAAACCGCTAAAGATTTGAACAGTGGACTTACTAAAGTTGAACTGTTTACATTCCTACATGGAAAGACAATATTTGTAACTTGAAACTTTTTTGGTATCTGGGTAGTTGGTGGGATTACACACACACACACACACACACACACACACACACATAGCATAGGGTGAATTGAATAGGATGGGATTATATCTTTAAAAAATGAAATTAAGGGATGAGAGAGAAATATATTGAGAGGAGAAAGGGAGAAATGGAATGGGGCAAATTATCTCTCATAAAAGAGGCAAGTAAAAGAGTTTTCAGTGGAGGGAAAAGGGGGGGAGGTGAGAGAAAAAACATGAAGTTTACTCTCTTCACATTCTACTAAAGGAAAGAATAAAATGCACACTCATTTTGGTATGAAAACCTATCTTACAATACAAGAAAGTGGGGGAGAAGGGGTTAAGTAGGGTAGGGGGGATGATGGAAGGGAGGGCATGGGGAGGAGGGAGCAATCTGAGGTCAACACTCATGGGGAGGGACAGGATCAAAAGAGAGAACAGAAGTAATGGGGGACAGGATAGGATGGAGGAAAGTATAGTTAGTCTTACACAACATGACTATTATGGAAGTCATTTGGAAAACTACACAGATATGGCCTATATTGAATTGCTTGCCTTCCAAAGGGAATGGGTGGGGAGGGAGGGAGGAAGAGAAGTTAGAACTCAAAGTTTTAGGAACTGCTGTTGAGTATTGTTCTTGCATACAACTAGGAAATGAGAAATACAGGTAATGGGGTATAGAAAGTTATCTTGCCCTACAGGACAAAAGAGAAAATGGGGATAAGGGAAGGGAGGAATGTTAGAAGGGAGCACAGATTGGTGATAGGGGCAATTAGAATGTTTGGTGTTTTGGGGTGGAGGGAGGGGAGAAATGGGGCAATAATGTGGAACCCAAAATTTTGTGAAAATGAATGTTAAAAGTTAAATTTAAAAAAAAAGAAATAAAAAAAGAAAAAAAGAAATGAATGTTGAAAACTTAAATAAATTTAAATACAAAAAGATAAAAAAAGATTTTAAAAATGTTTAATAATATGAAAAGGTATAGTTTTTCTGAACCACAAAGACTGAAATAGCACCTTTGTTGGGACTGGAAGCTCAATTCCGTGTGGACAGTCTCGGGCAGGTAAAAGTGGGACTTCTAAATCTTAGAGTCTTACGAGGCCCTCCATGAACAGCGGGGGTTCGAGAAGGTCAGACCGAGCTAGCTCGGCTAGCTCGGGTATTTCCGCCTCTCCCCCGGAGATACCTGATGGGTGGAGTCTCCCTGCCCTCGAGGTCGTCCCGGATTGGAGCACACCTAGTTACCTAACAGCACGGTATTGAGATGCAAACTGTGTGGCTGAAGATTAAGTAGGACTGAGGAAGCCTAAAAGCTCTCTTAGCACGTGTGGAGCCAAAGAGAAAAGTAGGGCTCCGCTTCTTTTCTTTCCTCTCTCCCCTCCCCCTCTCTCCCCGCTTGTACTTCTACTTCCAATCCCTTAAGCTTAGCCTTCTTAGGAAATCTCCCCCTCTTCATCCTAAGAAAGAAGATCCCCTGCACTTGTAACCGAAACCCTGTAATAAAGCTCAACCCCTGTTTGACTCTGGAACGTCCTTTCTCTCATACGTGCATCCGGCGTGGCCAGCCGAAGACCTGGACAGGTAAGAAAGACTCGGGTAGCCCAATACAGGCCTCTAGGCTTGGCACACCTTTACTGACAAACTTGCTGATTCATTGAAGTATTGGTCATTGAAAATGTGACTCCAGAGTTACATAATTCCAAACACCTCAGCATTAACTGTATCTTCTATCAATGGGGGACCTTTTAGTGAAATAGTACAATAATACAGCTTATGTGTAAGAAATCCACATAATAGGATGTATATTCTATTTTTTACTGATATACTTAATCAAAACAGTGGAGACCATGAAACTTGGAAGTCAAATCAATGTTCCTAGTCAAAGTTTGTTTCTTTGAACTTGTAACATAAATGCCAAGAAGCCAAGATATAGAATGATATATGTTTTGGGACATGGTCAATTGCTTAACTATGTATATATTACAAGGTTTTATTTTGTTTTTCTATGGGTGGGGAAGAGAAAATAGATGGTTAACTAAAAAGGTTTCTTTTGAGAGGGAAAGTCGTTGTGGCCAGAGGGGTACTTCGGAAGCCTCTGTCTCTGCCTTCGCCTCCTTGGTCTCCACTGCCAGAGCCACTGCTGCCCCCAAGTACGTGGGACCCATTGAAGCCTGCTCTCCCTTTTCTTCCCTCCCCTGTCCTGCATGATGCCTTCGGAGAAGACCTTCAAGCATCGCCGGACCTTCAAACAAAGAGTAGATGTCAGACTTGTTTGAGAGCAGCATCCTACCAAGATACCAGTGATAATAGAAAGATACAAGGGTGAGAAACAGCTTCCTATACTGGATAAAACCAAATTCCTTGTACCAGATCATGTCAACATGAGTGAGCTAATGAAAATAATTAGAAGGCGCCTACAGCTGGATGTTGATCAAGCTTTCTTCTTATTGGTGAATGGACACAGCATAGTGAGCCTTTCAGCACCTATTTATGAAGTGTATGAAAGCAAGAAGGATGAAGATGGATTCTTGTATATGGTATATGTCTCTCAGGAGACATTTGGAAAGAAATCTTCAGTGTAAAACCTAGTTCCAAGCTTCTATAGTGGAATTTTTTAAGCCCTCATCCAGGAAAAAAACAGATATTACCAACTAAGATTGATCAGTTCTTCTAATCACAGTTCACCAAAATAGAAGTATTACAACCTTAGGGGTTTTTAGTAAGTTGTCTATTGTATTACACACATATGTAATAATACATGTTCAATTTCAAAAGCATATACAATACAAGCTTTGGGAAACTCCTATTTCACCTAGGATATCTTGTTTCTAAGTTTCAGGTTTAGAAACATACCTTGCTTTCTAAGTTGCCAATAAAATGGACATTAAAAAAAAAAAAGATTTGAGCAGTGCACCCTCCACACTGAATGCAAAACCCCCCTTAACAAAGAGTTAAAAGTCAAGAAATAAACTGGAAAAAAATGAGTAAACGACAGAAAAAATTCTGATCATGGAAAGTTACTATGGTGACAAGGAAGATCAAAACACACTCAGAAGATAACAAAGTCAAAATTCCATCCAAATTCTCCAAAATTTCTCCATCCAAATCCCCATCCAAAACCTCCAAGAAAAATAAGAATTGGTCTCAGGCTATGGAAGGGCTCACAAAAGATTTTGAAAATCAAGTAATAGAGGTGGAAGAAAAATTAGGAAGATAAATGAGAGTGATGCAAGAAAATCATGAAAAAAGTCAACAGCTTGGTAAAGGAGACACAAAAAAGTACTTAAGAAAACAGCAACTTAAAAAACAGACTAAACTAAATGGTAAAAGAGATCCAAAAAGTCAATGAGAAAAAAAATCTTTTACAAAGAAGAATTGGCCAAATGGAAAAAGAGGCCAAAATTTTCACTGAAGAAGAAAAGAAACTCCTTAAAAAAGTAGAGTTGACCAAATGGAAAAGGAGGTACAAAAAGTCACTAAGGACCATAATTCCTTAAAAATTATAATGAAGGAAATAGAAGCAAATGACTTTATAAGAAATCAAGAAACAATAAAACAAAACCAAAAGAATGAAAAAAAAAGACAAAATGAACTATCTCATTGGAAAATAGATCCAGAAGAGATGATTTAAAAATTATTGGACCAGAAATCCATGATAAAAAAATAAAAAGGAGTCTATACATAATTTTTTCAGGAAATCATCAGGGAAAACTGACCTGGTATTCTAGAATCAGAAAGTAAAATAGAAATTGAATGAATTGATCCATCACCTCCTAAAAGGCATACCAAAATGAAAACTCCCAGGAATATTACTGCCAAATTTCAGAGCTCCTAGGTCTAAGTGCAAGCAAGGTGGGATTTTTGTTGTTTCTTTCTCTCTTCCCTTCCTTTTTTTTTGGAGTTCATCTTCCCAGGCTCAGGCTAAATTGTAAACATGTGAAGGATAAATCTCCTTTGAACTCTGATAGTTCACAGCTGTGTTAAGTCATTTAGCTTTAGTGCTTTCTAAATTTGAGCCAATCAGGGACCTAGTCTTTGTTATATATTCTGGGAGGTTGGCATTTTGCTTTGGGGCTTACTCTTGGGAAGAATGTGCCTTTGTAATTTGTCCAGAGGAGACCCTGGGTAACTGTTGTTAAGGGGCCCCTCAACTTTAAGAACCCAGATGTTGGTACTCCCTGGTCTGGTGATTAGGTATCTATTACTTTGTTTAAATAGTTGGAGCCCTGTCTTTTGGATCCCTGTGCTAATTTATCTCTGTTTCTTTGCTTGTATTTTCTCCATATTCAGGACACTGATGTTTCCCCTGAGCTAGTGAATATGTTTAATTAAATATTAAATATATACTTAGCTAAATATATATTTAATTAAAGTAAAATATTCAATATATATTTTTAACTAAAGACCCCTTTAAAGTTGTTTTTCTTTTAGAAAAGCAGATCAAAGAACCTGTGCTAGAAGCCCATACTGTGTGCTAGTGTGGTTGCTAATACAACAGGTCAAAGAGAAAATATTACGAGCAGCCAGAAAGAAACAGTTCAGGTATTGTGGAGTCACAATCAGGATAACGCAAGATTTAGCAGCTTCTACATTAAAAGATAAGATGACTTGAAGGGGACACGTGGATTCCCATTAGAAGGATCCGTTGGTGGAAACCAGTGTCGGAGACGATGGAGACGCAGGAAGCGACAAGCCTGGAGACCCCGAAGACCCCGGAGAAGGACCATGCACCACCTGAATCTGCTGCTGACAGCTTTAACCTTGCTGCCCAGAGAGGAAGCAGCACTCATCCCAACCACTGACATTGCTGCCCACTCCATCTAGGCACCTCCTTTCAGGGGCTGAAGGAGGACTTTGGCATCACAAACCCAGGACATAGGGGGGGAGGTGACCAACTTTTCACCTGAATACCACAGGCTTGGCCTGAATACCACAGGCTTGGCCATTGAGATCCATTTGCATGACTGAGGGGGTGGTGATGTGTAAGGCGCCAGCACTGAGCTACTTCTCTTAGAATATGCTTTGGAATTAGTGATTGCCCTTCCTCTTGTTGTAATTCAGCCATTTAGTTTCATCTTTGTTTTGTTCCAAGTTTCATGGTCTCCACTGTTTTGATTAAGTATATCAGTAAAAAATAGAATATACATCCTATTATGTGGATTTCTTACACATAAGCTGTATTATTGTACTATTTCACTAAAAGGTCCCCCATTGATAGAAGATACAGTTAATGCTGAGGTGTTTGGAATTATGTAACTTTGGAGTCACATTTTCAATGACCAATACTTCAATGAATCAGCAAGTTTGTCAGTAAAGGTGCTATTTCAGTCTTTGTGGTTCAGAAAAACTATACCTTTTCATATTATTAAACATACCCTGGACCCCATATTAGTATCTTATACGGACCTTGCCATTTCCCTGAGGCCATATCCTTTACCATGGCCCATGTTTCCTTATTTCCAGCCTGGGTATTACTTTCCTTGCGGGGTTGTCGTGGAATAGTCACAAAATGTCTCATAGCTGGAGTAGTATGTGAGTTTTTTGAGATATGCAAAAAATTGTGTGTATACACAGCTGTATCAAGCTCTGATTGTGTTAGGCGACCTCTTCCCCTTTTTTGTTTAGCGAGGATCGCCTTTATGGTGAAGTTGATAAGAATGCATACTGGCTGGTTACTTTGGTATAGCTGCTGCCAGGTGCTCACAAATGCTTGATTAACATCTGTAAGGAACCTGAATTTTACGGAATTTTTTCTTTATAACAAACACAGGAGCATTCCAGGGTGCTAATTGCTCCTTAACCAGTATTTGTAGTGCCTGGAGTTTTTCTGGAGTCAGGGGCCATTGCTCCACCCAAATCGGGGTGTCTGACTTCCAATTCAAGGGTGGGTACTCCAGTGCAACCACAATGGCCCTTACTAAGAATTTGATAGCCTCATCCCCAGGCGGCTCATGATGTCTCTGTCCCAGATGTTAAAACTAAGTCCTGGAATCACCAACGGCCATACGGTCCCTTGGCGATCCTCTGCCTCCCACTTTACTGGGTGCATTGTCTCTAAGGTATTTTGGCACCCTCCTATTCCCCACACTGGTCTCTGGCTTTCTTTGAGCTTCCAGTGCTGGGGTACTGAGTGACCGCTAAGGCAGGTCCTATCTGCTCCAGTATGGAGCGTGCTATAAGGAGGCGCAGAGGGAAGACACGGTATGTGCTCCCCTGCCTCGCCTTTCCCATCTGCTAGATGGAGCTCCGAACCTATTTTTTCTCTACACTCCTTAACTTTCTGCTTGCCAGGGTTCTCTCCTCCCCTCTCTCCGCTTCCACTCTCATTCCAATCCCTCCCTGGTCTCTCCGGGCCTTCCAAAAGACTTTTAATCACACCGAATATCAGGAAATCTAAATCCTCCAGCTCCCCGGGGCATTGTTGTTCATAAGCGGTCCTTTGTTCTCTGACCGCTCCCCATCTTTCTCTTGATATTCCAGTCTGCTCGAGCCAAGGAGAGACCTTCCAGATCCTTTTACAAAATTCTCGGAGGTCGTTTAACTCTATAGTGACCCCCGCCTCCCTGCATTCCCTGTAAAGTATCTCAGCCCAGACCTCCTGTTCCTCTGGCTTTATTACTGGCAATTGATTCCCCATCCCTGCCCTTTTCCCATGGGTGTGGGAAGCTACTCACTCTTTCTCTCATTCTGAATCTAGGATTCAGGACTCACGTCTTTCACAGCCCCTTCCGGGTGTCCCCAACCACCCAGGATATCTGCGCTCCTGTCCCTGTTTGGATGTGCCAGCTGCCAGGCCTAGAGGCCTGAGGGCTACCCGAGTCTTACCTTACCTGTCCCAGGTCTTCGGTTGGCCAAACCGGATAAATGTATGAGAGAAAAGACTTTCCAGAGTTGAACAAGGGTTAGGCTTTATTCAGGGTCCTGGTTACATGTGCAGGGGGAGCTCTTCCTTAGGAGGGAGAGAGAAATCTCCCAAGGAGGCAAAGATCTTACAGTAAGAGATTGGAAGTAGAAGTGTAAGTGGGGAGAGAGGGGGAGGGGAGAGCGAAGAGAGGAAAAACGGAGCCTTCTGTCCTGTCAGGGCCCCTCTGCGCTAAGAGCTTTCAGGCTTTCCTGACCCTAATTAAGCTCTCCGGCCTCGTAGTTTGCACCTGAATACTGTGCCTGTTAGATAACAATAGGTGTGCCCAGATCCAGGACAGTCTCGAGGGCGGGGATGCTCCTCCCATCACGTTTCTCACGGGAAGAGGCGGAAATACACGAGATAGCTCGGTCTCACTCCTCGATTCCCTGCTGTTTTGTGGGGGGCCTCATGAGAACTCTAAGATTTAGAAGTTCCCACCTTTACCCGCCCGAGACTGTCCACATGGAATTGAGCTTCCATCCCCAACAGATATAATTGAATTAAAATTAATTGTTAGAGTTTAGAATATTTGGGGTGATAGAAAAGGCAAAGAACATGGCCCATCTTCAAATATACTTTGCTTGACTATGCATATTCATTTCAAGGGCTGTTTGTTTGTTTGTTTTTTTCCCTGAGTTTGGTGTGGAGGAGGAAAAATAAATGCTTGTTAACTGAAAACAAAATTAATTTTAAAAGAAGGCAACTAGAAAGATATGCCAGGAGGAATGCACACCCTTTACAGCTGGTTAATCTCAAATTAGACACAGAAACTGATTCCCAGAATGAGACTGCTAGTTCTCTTTCTCGAACTATCCAAGGACCCTCAAATCATCTCTGCTCTCTACCTGGGTTCTCCATGACCAGGCTGTCTAGACATAGCACTCAAGGTAAAATGGCTTTCCTAGGAATATAGAAATCTGGGATGTCTCTCACTGGGCACTGGCATTCCTCACTGTTTAACAACAAGTGAATGTTTTCTTCCCACTACATCCCTCCCATGACTTCATAATTCTCAAGCCAGTCTCCAGAATGCCAGTGGGTACTGGGGAGAGAAAGATCCTGCCTGGAGCTGGGAGAGAGGCGGCTGGAAGCAAAGCTCAAATACACCTATTATCCCTGTGGGCCTATTCAGCATGACATTCCTGGCTCTGATGAATCTGTCTGCTTTTTTCCCCTCCAGATTTATTTTTAGGATCAGCACAACAAATTGACCCTTTGTCTGCTGCCTTCTTTTGCTCATAGTTATTACTTCCCCATGAATGGCTCATCATAGCAGCAGTCATATTATAATCAGCTGGCAGCATGTTATTATTTATTATTTATAGAGCCCTTTTAAAGCTCATAAAGCTTGTCAGGCACAAGCAATGACACCATCCTTAAGATGAAGAACTTATTTTTCTGTTCGTATCCTTATCAAATGGATGAAGCTTAAGCTATCAAGGTAAGTTACCAAGAGGTAACAGCATCAGTGAAGAAGCCGCTGGTGGAATCCCAGAGCTTAAAGACTTATTTAGGACCAGAGTTTGAAGGACTCGAATAGTGGAGAAAGACGAGGAAGAAGAGGAATGTCCAGTGACCTGTCCAGGATTCTGTAGTGGAGAGTGTGATGCATGAAAGGAAAAAGGTATCTATCATGTCAGTAAAACTCCAAAAGGATGAGAGAGAGAGAGAGAGAGAGAGAGAGAGAGAGAGAGAGAGAGAGAGAGAGAGAGAGAGAATCACCCTGCCCAGGTGCCCAACACAGGAATTGACATTAATATGGAGCTGTTTATGCAGAACTAGAGGTACATGGAGGGTCATTGTCTCAGTACCTCTGGGAATAAGTACTAGATAAGAACTTGCTATCATTAAAAAGCACTGAGACATAATACTCCCAATCACTCTTGTTTCTATTTATAAGATGTGTCCTGATTGCTTGTTTTAATTAATTAATTGCTCATTAGTAAAAGTAGTAAACATTAGTAAAGAGAATTGATAAGGGACCTACAGTATGTGTAGATCACTATACTAAGCATACGGAAGAATCTAAATATTAGGGAGAAAAGTAGGATTTCTGCCCTCATGGAGTTTATAGCTTAGTACAGGGTATAAGCAATAAATACAAATGAGTATTATACAAAATTTATGTGATAAGTACATTACAGAGTGATAAACAAAGGTTTGAGATCCTAGTGTTACTAAGAGATGAAGGAAGGCTTCATGGAGATATACATGTATATGTTACTTTTGCTGTTGCTGTTTAAGGCACAAGAATGCAAACTGTGGACCAGTGAGTTTGACTTAAATGACTCATAAAATTAAATTACTCTCCTCTGCATCTGCTGATCTGCCTCGTGTCAACTACATAGAACAAAATGCATACATGCCATATTCCTCAATGGTCCTCTGTCCCATTTCCTGACTCCTTTGGAGCATTGTTTTCCCCCATAGATTGCAAAATCCTCAAGAACAGGAACTATTTTTTTATTAATTATATCTCTAGCACTTAGCACAGTGTCTGGCCCATCAGGAGCACTTTATAAATGTTTTTTGGATTAATTTGGATAAAATTCTAAGATACATTATTAAAGGGAATTTTTTTGGATATAAACAAAAAAGAGGTGACAATGACATAGAGTCAGCATGAGTTCTCTTGAACAGAACTTGCCAGACTAATGTCATTTCCTTTATTCCCCTATAGGTTAACTCAACTATTAAATCAGAAAAATGCCACAGATATAATTTGTCTGAATTTTAATGAACCATTTGAAGAAGGCTTTAATGTGCTGGTCCTGCAAAAATGTGGGCAAGATGACACCAGAGTTCAATGGATTTAGCATTGGTTCAATGGATAGGCCCAATGAGTAACCATTAGTTGTCTGATATTAACTTGGATAAGGATGTGTGCTTGGCGCTGTGTGGTGGAGTACTTTTTTAAAAAAAATTAATGATTTTGATTGAAGCCTGGTTACAATTTATATCATAAAACTTGGAGGAATAAATGATATTGAATGACAGTGATGATATGCAAAAAGATACTGACAAGCTATACCCACTGCACTGAATCTAAGAATGATCCATTCAGTCCAGATTAATAAAAAGTCTAATACTTGGGTCCAAACAATCAGCTTCAAGCAATGAGACTGGGAAGATATGGCTAAATAGATCTTTGTCAGAAAAAATATCTGAGTAGTTTATAATATTTCATTAAATGTTTGCCAATTATATGTAAACATTTTTAACATTGTTTTTTTAAAGTTTGAGCTCCATATTCTTTCCCACTCTCTGGTTGCTCCCTACTCTGTGAGAAGAAAATTTTATATTAATTATATATGTGAAATCATGAAAAACATACTTCTATATCAGCCGTGTTGCAAAAGAAAATATAGGCAAAAAGGAAAAAAAAATAAGGAAAAGAAAAACGAAAAGGAAAGTATGTTTCAGTCTACATTAAATTTCATTAGTTCTCTATCTCAGAAATAAAAAGCATTTTTCAACATAAATCCTTTGGACTTGTCTTGGGATATTGTCTTGATTAGAGTAACAAAGTCTTTCACAATTGATCATCTTTACTATATTGTTGTTATGGTGTACAATGTTTTCATGGTTCTGCTCGTTTCATTTTACTTCAGTACACGAGTCTTCCCAGGTTTTTCTGAAAGCATCTTATTCATCATTTCAAAAAATTAACTAATTAATTAATTAATTAGTTTTTAGTGTTCAACATTCACTTCTACAAGATTTTGAGTTCCAAATTTTCTCCCCATCTCTCGCCTCTTTCCACCCCAAGACAGCATGGATTCTGATTACCTCTTCCCCAATCTGCCCTCCCTTCTATCACACCTCTCCCTTCTCTTATCATTTTCCCATCTATTTTCTTGTAGGGCAAGATAGATTTCTGTACCCCATTACCTATATATCTTATTTCCCAGTTGCATGTAAAAACAATTTTTAACATTCGTTTTTAAAATTTTGCATTCCAATTCTCTCCCTTCCATCCTCCTCATGCACCCCCATTGAGAAGACAAACAATTCAACATAGTTATGCATGTGCAGTCAGGTAAAGCATTCCGTAACAGTCATGTAGTGAAAGACTAATTATAGTTTCCCTCCATCTTATCCTTATGCCCCCCCCCATTTATTCTATGCTCTCTTTTTATCCCATTCCTTCTCAAAAGTGTTTGCTTCTAATTATCCCCTTCTATCATTTTCCCTCCCTTCTATCATCCCCCTAGGCTTCATCTATCCCCTTTCCCCCTAATTTCCTTTAGCATAAGATAAATTTCCATACCAAATTGAATGTGCATGTCATTCCCTCGTTGAGCCAAATTCAATGAGAGTAAGATTCACTCTTTCTCTCTCATCTCCTCCTTCTTCCTCTCCATTGAAAAGATTTCTACTTGACTCTTTTATATGAGATAATTTGCCCCATTCTATTTCTCCCTTTCTTCTCCCAATACACCCCTCTGTCACCCCTTAATTGTGTTTTTATATAATTCATTCATATTCAACTCACCCTGTGCATTCTGTATATATATATATACACATATATATGTAATATATGTAATTCCTCCAACTACCCTAATACTGAGAAAAAGTCTCAAGAGTTACAAATATTATCTTTCCATATAGAAATGTACACAATTCAACTTTAGTAAGTCTTTTATGATTTCTCTTTCCTGTTTACCTTTTCATGCTTCTCTTGATTCTTGCATTTGAAAGTCAAATTTTCTGCTCACCTCTGGTCTTTTCATCAAGAATGCTTGAAAGTCCTCTATTTATGCAATGATGATCATTTTTTTCCCCTGAAGTATTATATTCAGTTTTCCTAGGTAGGTGATTCTTGGTTTTAGTCTTAGCTACTTTGACCTCAGGAATATCATATTCCAAGCCTTTGATCCCTTAATGTAGAAGCTGCGAGATCTTGTGTTATCATGACTGTGTTCCACAATACCCAAGTTGTTTCTTTCTGACAGCTTGCAATATTTTCTCCTTGACCTGGGAGCTCTTGAATTTGACTACAATAATCCTAAGAGTTTTCCTTTTGGCATCTTTTTCAGGAGTCAATCAGTGGCTTCTTTCAATACCTATTTTACCCTCTGGGGCAGCTAGATGGTGCAGTAGATAGAGCACCAGTGCAGGAGTCAGGAGGACCTGTGTTCAATTCTGATCTCAGACACCTGACACTCACTAGCTGTGTGACATTGGGCAAGTCACTTAACCCCAAATGCCTCATCCTGGGTCATCTCCAGTCATCCTGATGAATATCTGGTCATTGGACTCAGATGACTCTGGAGGAGAAGTGAGGTTGGTGACCTGCACAACCCACCCTCACTCAAAACAAAGCCAAGTGCAAGTCATGTCATTATTTCTCTGATGGCATGGTCTTCTTCAGCAATGAAGGATGAACACAAATTTTACCCTCTGTTTCTAGCATATCAGGGCAGTTTTCCATGATAATTTCTTGAAAAATGGTGTCTAGGCTCTTTTTTTTATCATGGCTTTCAGGTAGTCCAATTATTTTTAAATTGTCTCTCCTGGATCTGTTTTTCAAGTCAGTTATTTTTCCAATGAGATATTTCAGATTGTCTGCTATTTTTTCATTCTTTTGGTTTTGTTTTATAACTTCTTGATTTTTCATAAAGTCATCAGGTTCCATCTGCTCCATTCTAATTTTTAAGGAATTATTTTCTTCAGTGAGCTTTTGGACCTCCTTTTCCTTTTGACCAATTCTGCTTTTTAAGGCATTCTTCTCCTTGACTTTTTGAACATCTTTTGCTTTTTGGGGTAGTTTTTTTTTTTAAGTTGGTTTTTTCTTCATCATTTTGTGGGTCTTCTTTTGCAAGCAGTTGACTTGTTTTTCATGATTTTCTTACATCACTCACATTTCTCTTCCTAGGTTTTCCTCTATTTCTCTTACTTGATTTTCAAAATCCTTTTTGAGCTCTTCCATGGCCTAAGATCAATTCATATTTTTCTTGGAGGCTTTGGATTTAGGAGTTTTGACTTTGTTGTATCCTTCTGGTTGTATGTTTTAATCTGCCTTGTCACCAAGGTAAGATTCTATAGTCTGATTTTTTTTCTGGTTTTTGCTCATTTCCCCAGTCAATTACATGACTTTTGAGCTCTTTGTCAAGGTAGTTCTCTCCTTCCAATGGGGATGATGGGTGTACTGTCAGAACTCGATCCCCCCCCACAATCTGTGGACCCAGAGCTCCAGAAATAGTCATTGTCCCTACCCCTGCTGCTGCTGTGTCTGCTACAGGCTCCTTGGACTCCTCCACCCCCTCTACCAATCCTGGAACTGGGATCAGACTACTCTACTCTCTAACACAGGTCCTACAGGATTTTTCCACTGACCTTCCATTTTGTCCTCAGGCTTTTGGGGTCATCAAGTCTGGAAACTGCCACAATGGTGCCAGTGAGTCAGTCCTCCAAGGTTAGCTCATGTCCCATCTATGCAAGTGCAGGCCATGATAGACTACACTCTGTTCCCAGCCTAATGTGACAGACACTTCCTGTCAACCTTCCAGGTTGTCTTGGGTTAGAGATTTGCTCTACTCCATCATTCTGTGGGTTCTGCAACTCCAGAATTTGTTCAGAGTAATTTTTTACATGTATTTGACTGAGTTTCAGGGGAGAGCTCTAGCAAGTCTCTGTTTCTACTCCACCATCTTGGCTCCACTCTGTTCACCATTTCTTCTGGCATCATATTATTCCATCATATTCATATACCACAGCTCATTTCCAAATTGATGAGTATTTCTTTGATTTTCAATACTCTGCCACCACAAGAAGATGTACTATAAATATTTTTGTACAAATGGGCACTTTTTCCTTTTCTTTCATTTCTTTGGTATGCAAACTTAGCAGTGGTATTGCTAGGTTAAAAGGTATGCACAAAGAGTTTTATATCCCTTCAGGCATAGTTCCAGACTTTTTTCCAGAAAAAACACCAGTTCACCACTGCACTAACAGTGCATTTGTGTCTCAATTTTTCTACATCCTCTCTTTGGTCATTTTTGTTTTCAGTCATGTTAGTCAATGTGATAGGTGTGAGGTGATTCCTCAAAAGTGTTTTAATTTGCATTTCTCTAATCAGTAGTGATTTAGAACATTTTTATGTGACTATTGATAGTTTTCATTTCTTCTTCTGGAAACTGCCTATTCATATTTTTTTGACTATTTATCAACTAGCAATTACTCTTATTTTTTTTTATAAATTTGGTTATGTTCCCTATGTATTTGAGAAATGAGGCCTTTAGCAAAGAAATTTTCTGTAAAATTTCCCCTCAGTTTTATGCTTCCCTTTTAACTTTGGCTATATTAATTTCATTTGTGCAAAACACTTTTAATTTCATGTAAAGAAAATTATCCATTTTACTTTTTGTGATCCTATCTTTGTTGTTTGTTCATGAATACTTCCATTATCCAAAGGATCTAGCAGGTACAGTTTTCCAGGCTTCCATCATTTACTTATGTTGCAACCCTTTATGTTTAAATCATTATCTGTTTTAATTTTATTTTAATATATAATGTGAAATGTTGGTCTATGCCTACTTTTTGCTACATTATTTTCCAGTTTTCTCAGAAAATTTTGTCAAATGATAAATTCTTATCCCCCAAACTTGAATCTTTGGGTTTATCAAGCATTAGCTTACTTTGGTCATTTACTATGGTATATTGTGTAGCTAGTCAATTCCAATGATTTTCCACTCTATATTTTAGGCTATACTAAACTGTTTTCATGATTATTGCTATGTAATAGTTTGAAATCTGGTGCTGCTAGGCTGGTTTCCTTTATACATACATACATGCATGTGTGCATGCATGCATACACATATATACATATAGATAGATGTATACATACATATACATAGATACATGCGTATACATATATCTATGTGTATATACATGTGTGTATTGATCCCCTTGATATTCTTGACCTTTTGTTCTCCCAGATGAATTTCTTTATTTTTTCTAACTCTATAAAATGATTCTTTGGTATTTTTTTTAGTTTGCAACTTAATAAGCAAATCAACTTATGTAGAATTGATATTTTTATAACATTGTCTTCATCTACCCATAAACAACTAATATTTTTCTAATTGTTTAGATCTATCTTCATTTGTGTGGAAAATGTTTTGCATAGTTTCATATAAACCCTGTTTTGTCTTGACATGTAGACTTCCAAGTATTTCATACTGTCTACAGTCTTTTTCAATGAGATTTGTCTATCTCTTCCTTTTAGATTTTGTTGGTAATATTTAAAATTCCTAAAGATTTACGTAAATTAATATTATATCCTACAACTTTGTTAAAGTTGTTAATTGTTTCAACTTGTTTTTTTTTGTTAATTTTCTAGCATTCTCTAAGTATACCATCTTATCACATGCAAATAGTGATAGTTTTATTTCATCATTGCCTGTTTTATTTCTTCAATTTCTTCTTTTGTCTTATTGCTATAGCTAGGATTTCTAATATAATATTTAATGATGATGGTGATAATGGATATGCTTCTTTCACCCCTGATCTTATTTGGAGACCTTCTGTTTTATCCTCATTACACATAATGCTTGATCTGAGTTTTAGATAGATATTTCTTCTTATTTTAAGGAAGGTTTCATTGATTCCTGTGCCTTCTAGTATATTTTGTCAAAAGCTTAGTCTGCATTTATTGAAATAATCAAGCGATTTTTTTTGTTTTTTGTTATTGATATGGTCAATTATGCTTGTAGGTTTCCTAATATTGAACCAGTCCTATATTACTGGTACAAATCCTCCATAATTTTAGTGTGTGATCTTTTTGACATATTGCTTCAATTTGCAAAAAGGAAAAAAAATGTTTCAGTGTTCTCCTTTTGGCATTAGTATTTCGAACTCCTCCAAATCAGCCAATTAACTGAGAGAGGCAAGAAAAACTAGAAAAAAATGCTTATAATAATAAGCATAGTCAAGCAAATTAATTTATGCAATGACCATGTTCAAATATGTATGTTGCTATTTTCACCTCATAGTCATCATCTCTCTATAAGAAGGTGGGTAGCTTGTTTTATCATGGAAAAGGGAAAGGGGGAATGTAGGAAAACTCTTCTTGAATCCTTTGCCTAAGGAGAAGGCTCAGAGTAAACATCTCATCATTTCCCGCATGTGTACTCTCTGAATTTCATTATTGTCTCAAAAACTCATCTATTGCAAGATCACATCAACTGAAACTCACCTCTTCAGTATCCCCTGCCTCTCCTTCTTATTTGTGAGAATTCTTCCCAGATCTTTCGTTTAAAGAGATGAAACAAGATATCTCATCATTTCCCACCTTGGCAGAAGGAATACATCATGCCATTGAGCTTAATACCCTCATTCTCTTCCTACCTCTCTCCTCCCCTTGTTCTTTTCAGTTCCTGTTCTGTGTTTTCCTTGCCCATTACATTTGAGCTCCTTGAGAGTAGGTTTCATCTTTTGCCCTCTTTCTTTTAATATTCCCTAAATTTTATACAGTATCTGGCTCATAATAGGCAGTTAATGAATGTTTAATGACTGACTGAGAAAATTAAGGTTCAAAATGGATATTTCTTTCCCCTGTATTATACCATTAGCACTGATGATCTCCTAACTGATGAATTACATGGCCTCTTCTCTATCCTTAACCTTATTATCTATTTTATATCTAGTTAGCTCACAGTTATTTCCGTATTGTGTCCTCCATGAGATTGTGAATTCCCTGAAAGCAAGAAGTGCCTCTTTTTTTGTATCAGTTTGTCATTTAAAGTCCTTTACAGCCTAATTCCTTCTTATCTTTTTCAGTATTTTTTACAATTTACCTCCCTTCATGTACTCTGTCATCCAGAGACACTGGCTCTTTGTTGTTTCTTCAAACCAACACCATCTCCGAATTCTAGACAATGGCCTCTTTGATGTTTTCACAGGACACTGCACTATCCTTTGAAGTTGTTGCCCCTACTAGGCCTAGAATATCTACCCTCCTCACCTCAACCTCTTAGTTTCTCTAGTTTTATGAAAGTCTTATCTCAAATCCCATCTTCAGCAGGAGGCTTTTTTTGTGTTTCCTTAGCTGGTAACTCTTTCTTTTTTTTAGAGATTGCTTTTGTTTATTTTGTGTCTTGTATGTACATATTTATGTGTTTTCTCGCACATTGGAAGATGAGCTCCTTGAGGGAAGGAACAAAGAATTTTTTACCCACATTTATATCCCAAACGCTTTGCATGTTGTTTTGTCACATAGTAGTCATTTAATTGATAATTGTTAACTGATACACTGAATGATATTTTTCACAGATGATGAAAATGAGGCACAGAAAGACAAAAGAAATAAACTCTTTAGAATGTTTTAATTACTCAAGTGTATTAGATGAATTCCAAAATGAATAAACACCACTCTGATTTGGGTGACCCAGTAATTGCCCCAAAGAACATACCTAGAGATAGAAGGTCTGAACCTCTACTTTGGTGCTACAATTTAATTGTTATATAGACAGAATTTCTTCTTCAATTTAATCTGGGGCAAGAGAAATATTTCAGTCTATATGCTAGCTTGACCTATGAACTGGAGCCTGCCAGTTATGCTAGGCACTATCTGAAAATAAATCATTAATGACCAATCACAAAATGAAACTCAAATGAAAAGTGTTCACTCTACTAGTGGCTGGTGCTAAAGATTCTGAAGCTGCACTCAATCTCATTCCTAACAGATTGGTATATTATTGAAGGAGAGTGTTCACCAAGTAAACTTGAGATACTATACAAATCTTCAACTTTGAGCACCTGTGTTAATATTCTATAAACCCCACCCACTCCACTCAAATTCAAATAAAATAGCATCTGTGAATAATTCCTCTCACTTCCACAAAGTCAATGAAAGCCCAAACCAGCAGAGAAGGGACACAAATATTTCTGTGCCTTATGACGACTTCCCATACTCCCTCAAACCTAGGGCATATGTGATATTTCTGACAGAAAACAAAGCAAAATTTTAAATGCAGTATAGAGCCTATTTTAAAATACGGATACAAACAAAAACCTCCCTCCCTTCTGGGCAGTTAGGGTCAACTCAGAATGGAACAATAAAAGCCAGCAGAAGGTGCTGGAAAAATCTGAGTGGTAGTACAAATTACCAGTGGAAAAATCAATTGATACACCTCATTTAGAGTATATCTTGCATAGAAGAAAGTTAAATTGCATATATATCACCTCTTTCAGAAAGAAATAATAATAATCCTAAGAGTTCAGGTAATCAGGATGTAGGTTGGGTTTTGCTTGAGGCAGCAATGCTCAATGGAAATGGAAATACATTTTCTCTGGCTGGCCAAGCAGCATCACGTCATTTATTTTTTTTTCTTGCCCCAAAACATACCATGTGTGCCTAACTGAATGACCTTGACACTCAATCAGATAGTTCTCTAATTGTTTTCCAGGGACAAAAGGACTCATTTCTCTCTAAAGCTAATTTCTTGGGTCCTATTCTTGCTCAATGGAGCTGGCAGAAGTACTAGTGAAGAAGGGAGGAAGGAGGCAATGTCTGTCAAATCACACTTACAATGTGAATTTCTGAAATTGCCCTCCCAGAGCATCACCCCTGCACTACTGCTTCCCACTCTGGCTCACAGAGATGTTTGTCCTATATCTTATGACCAGTATAGGGCTACAGGATTGATTCTTTGTGGTCGCCTATGAACAGTTATTGAGGAGACATTTCATGAAGTTGTCTGGATGAGAGATGACCATTTGGGCTCACCATAGAAAGGGAGAAAAGCAGATTTAAGCGCAGACTTAGCTGCTATTTTCTTTACAGGTTCACAAAGGAGGGATTGAAATTTTATGACTGTCAATAGAAGATGGTTTTTGGTTGTTTTTTTGCTGGTCAGTTTTCTTTTCAGAAGGAGTCCATGTTTCAGCAAAAAGCTCTGGGGTCATTAAAAGCTCTGAAAAATTTCACAAATGCAATCTATCCTCATATTTACTTTGTGTTCAATTCTGGTTCCAACTGAGTGTACATATGCAATGTTTTCTTTTCTTTTCTAAAATATGTGTACTTATAAACCAGCACTATGAATTACACATCCAACTACGTATGCCTATCTTCTTTGGTGATGCCATATGGCTCCAGGTCACCCACATCCTTTGAAAAACTAAAATTGATGTCACACAAAGGACAATGGAGAAGATAATGACAGGCATGAGTAGACAGCAACCCATTACCAGAATAGGTATAACGATATAACCAGAAAGAAACATGGCCTGCAAAGAAGTGTTACATGGCAAGGGTGAAGGATCAAACAAATGTACATTTATTTATGGCTTGCTATGAGTCAGTCACTGTTCTGGGGTCATGGAGAAACACCAAGAAATATTAAATAGTCTCTAACCTGAAGAAGATTCCATTCTATGGGGAGAAAGAGCATGAACAGATGAAAGTATTTATAAGTATTATTATTGAGTCATTCTCTTCATAACCCCATGGGCCATTGCACACTATTCCCTTCTACCCATCTCCTTTACTTTTTGCCTTCGATCTTTCCTAACATCAGGATCTTTTCCAGTGAGTCCTGTCCCCTCATTATGTCACTTCAACTTTAATATTTGACCATTCAGTGAATAGCTTGAAGCAGTTTCTTTAAGTACTGACTAATTTGATCTCCTTGCTGTCCAAGGGATTCTCAAAAATCTTCTCCAGCAAAACAATCCAAAATTGTCAATTCTACAGGTTTTTCTTATAGTCCAACTCTCACAGCCATATATTACCACTGGGAAAAAAACATAGCTTTGACTATACGAACATTTGTCATCAAGGTGAGGTCTCTTCTTTTAAGTATGTTGTCCAAACTGGCCATAAATTTCCTTCCAAGGAGTCAATGTCTTTTCATTTTATGACTGCGGTTGCCAACTGCAGTGATCTTTGATTGCAAGAATATAAAATCTGATGATGCCTCCATTTTTTTTCTACCTCTTTTTGCCAGGAAGTGAAAAGACTAGTTGATATTATCTTAATTTGTTGATATTAAGCTTCAACGGAGTTTGAACACTTTCTTCTTTTACCCTCATCAAGACCTTCTTAAATCCTCTTCACTTTTTGCCATCAGAGTGGTATCATATGTATATGCGAGATTGTTGATATTTCACCTGGTGACTTTCATTTTGATTTTTGGTTCATATAGCCTTGTATTTAATATGATGTACTCTGAATATAAATTAAATAAATAAGGGAACAATATACAGCATTGTTAAACTTCTTTCCCCACCTTAAACCAATTATTCCTTGTTTGATTCTGTCTGTTAATTCTTGGCTCACATATGGGTTCCTCAGGAGATAAATAAGATGATCTGGTATTCTCATCTCTTTGAGGACTTGCCACATTTTGTTTTGATCCACACAATCAAAAATTTTAGTGTAGTCAATGAAGCAGAAGTCGATATTTTTTTCTGGAACTCCCTTCTTTTTTTTTTTTCTATAATTGAGTGAATGTTGGCAATTGGTCTCTATTTCCTCTGTCTCTTCAAAAACTAAGCTGATTTTTTGGTAATTTTGGTTCAAATATTGCTGAAACCTAGCTTACAGAATTTTAAGCATAATTTTGGCATGTGCAATTGGCACAATTATTCAGGAATTTGAACATTACTTAGCATTACCCTTCTTTAGAAGTGGGAGGTAAACTGATCTGTTCTAATTCAACGGCCACTTCTGTGTTTTCCAAATTTGCTGGCATATTGAGTGCAGCACTTTAATAACATCCTCATTTTTGGATTTTAAATAGTTCCACTAGGATTCCATCACCTTCACTAGCCTTGTTATTATCAATGCTTTATAAGGCCCCCTTGACTTTAATCTCCAGGATGTCTGGCTCTAGATCCATAATCACACCATTGTGGCTATCAGTGATGTTAAGATCCTTGTTGTATAGTTATTCTATGTGTTCTTTCCACCTCATCCTAATCTCTTCTATTTTCATTGGATCTTTACCCTTTTTGTCTTTTACATTTCCATTTTAGCATGAATTGTTGCCTTGATATCTCTCATTTTCTTGAAGAAATTTGTCTTTCTTATTCTATTGTTTTCCTCAATTTCTTTGCACTGATCACTAAAAAAAAAAAAAAAAATCATCTTATCTCTCTTTGCCATTCTCTGGAATTCTTCATTCAGTTACATATACCTTTCCCTCTCTCTAAAGTTATTATCTATTAGTTGTGAAATCTAATAACCTTTTCTCAATCACCATTCTCCTTGACCTCTCTGAAGTCTCTGACACTATTGATTATACTCCCTTCCTTGATACTCTCTTCTCTAACTTTTTGGGACACTTCTGATTTTCTTCTTACCTGTCTGCCCATTTCTTCTCTTCTACTTTTCTGGATCCTCTTTCAGAACACACCATCTAACTGTAGGTATTTCTCATGATTCTGTCCTGATCTCTCTTTTCTTCTCCCTCTGTACTACTTCACTTGTTGATGGTGTCAGTACTCATGGATTTAATTACTATTTCTATGCTGATAAACATCAAATCTAACCCTCTTGACACAATTTCTCTGCTGACCTCCAATCTTGCATCTCCAACTGCTTTTCTAAAATACTGACTTGATGTCCAGTAGACATTTTAAGCTCAATATGTCCAAAACAATACAATATCTTTCCCTCTAAACCCTCCCCCTACTCCTCCCTTATTATTTTCTAGAACAACACCATCCTCCCAATCCCTTACACTCACAGCCTAGGAATCATCTTGGAATCATTACTGTTCTTCATTGCACATATCCAAGCTATTGCCAAGGTCTGACTATTTTACCTTTACAACATCTTTTTAATATATCCTTCTCTCTTCTGACATTGCCACCACTCTAGTACAGACCATCATTACTTCATGCCTTGATTACTATAATAGCCTGATGATGGGCCTGCCTACCTCAACTCTTTTTCCCTTTCTAATCCATTTTTTCATTCATTCACTAAAGTGATTTTCCTAAAAAGTAAGTGCTATCACATGACCACTTCCCCCCACTCAATAAACTCCAGTGACTTCCTGTTTGGCATGCAAAGTCTTATATAATGTAGATCCCTCCTATCTTTCTAGAATCCTTTTACCTTACTCCTAAATATGTACTTTTGGATCAAGAAACATTGGTCTCCTGACTATTTCACGAAGAAATATGCTCAGTCTTTCATGTCTGTACATTTTCTGCTTATTGTCTGTGCCTAGAATGCTCTCCCTCCTCTTCTGTGACTACTGAACTCCTTGGCTTCCTTTAAGTCTCAACTAAAATCCCACCTTTTACAGGAAGCCTTTACTAACTCAAATTAATTCCAATGCATTTCCTCTTTTATATTTCCTATTTGTCCTGTACATATCTTCCTTTATATATTTGTTAGCATGCCCCCATTAGATGGTATGATCCTTGGGGGCAGGGACTGTCTTTTGGCCCTTTTTGTATCCCATGAGCATAGCATAGTACCTGCCACACAGCAGGCACTTAATAAATATTGATAGATTGATTGAGATTTCCCTTTATCTTATACTCTACACTTATCCTTCTCTTTTTCCCCCATACCCTCTTCCACAGTCTTTTGTTTTTCTTACTAATGCCTTCCTTAGTCTACCCTCTGTCTTATCCACTCTGTTTCCTTAGCCCCTTTCCTTCCTATTTTCCCATTGGTTAATATGTCTGTCAAGAGTCTTTGTATTTGTAATCTTTCCTCCTTTAACCAGTTGAGGTTAGAGTAATGTTCTAGTGTCATCTGAATCTCTCAATGTCCTTTCCTTATCATACAAACCCGTTTTTGTATTTTCAACTTCAGGAAAATATTATTCCCCATGATTTCTTCTTCTTCCTCCCTCTTCCAGTGCATTCTTCTTCTCTATACATTCCATTCTTCTTTTGAGCTCATTAATCACACATAGACTCTCTATCTAATTAGAGTCTCTCTGTGACACCATAGTGATGATGAAGTTCTTCTTTTTTTTTTATTTAACTTTTAACATTTATTTTCACACAATTTTGGGTTATAAATTTTCTCCCCTTTTATCCCCTCCCCTCCGCAGACCCAAGCTTTCTAATTGCCCCTGTGACCTATCTGCTCTCTCCTCTATCCTCCTTCCCTGCCCTTGTCTCCGTCTTCTCTTTTGTCCTGTAGGGCCAGATAGCTTTCTTGACCCCTTAACCTGTATTTCTTGTTACCCAGTGGTAAGAACATTACATTTGATCCTAACACTTTGAGTTCCAACTTCTTTAGCTCCCTCCCTCTCCACCCCTTCTCCTTGGAAGACAGGCAATTCAATATAGGCCATATCTGTTTAGTTTTGCAAATGATTTCCATACTATATTTCCCTCCATCCTATCCTGTCCCCCACTACTTCTATTTTCTTATGGTCCTTTCCCTCCCCATGAGTGTCGACCTCGTATTGCATTCTCCTCCCCATGCCCTCCCCTCTATCCTCCCCCCCACCCTGCTTGTGCCCTGTCTCCCACTCTCCTGTATTATGAGATAGGTTTTCCTATCAAAATGAGTGTGCATTATATTCTTTCCTTTAGTGGAATGTGATGAGAGTAGACCTCATGTTTTTCTCTTGCCTCCCCTCTTTATCCAAACACTAATAAGTCTTTTGCTTGCCTCTTTTATGAGAGATAATTTGCCCCATATAACTTCTGCCTTTCTCCTCCCAATATTTCTCTCTCACTGCTTGATTTCATTTTTTTTTAAGATATGATCCCATCCTCTTCAATTCACTCTGTGCACTCTGTCTCTATGTATGTGTGTGTGTGTGCATGTGTGTGTGTGTATGCTCCCACCCAGTACTCAGATACTGAAATGTTTCAAGAGTTACAAATATTGTCTTTCCATGTAGGAATGTAAACAGTTCAACTTTAGTAAGTCCCTTATGACTTCTCTTTGCTGTTCACCTTTTCATGCTTCTCTTCATTCTTGTGTTAGAAAGTCAAATTTTCTTTCCAGCTCTGGTCTTTTAATCAGGAAAATTTGAAAGTCCTCTATTTCATTTAAAGACCATTTTTTTCTCCTGAAGTATTATACTCAGTTTTGCTGGGTAGGTGATTCTTGGCTTCAGTCCTAGTTCCTTTGACTTCTGGAATATCCTATTCCATTCCCTTCTATCTCTCAATGTAGAGGGTGCCAGATCTTGTGCTACCCTGATTGTATTTGCACAATACTTGAATTGTTTCTTTCTAGCTGCTTGCAATATTTTCTCTTTCACCTGGGAATTCTGGAATTTGGCCACAATGCTCCTAGGAGTTTCTCTTTTTGGATCTCTTTTATGCAGTGTTCTGCGGATTCCTTGAATATTTATTTTGCCTTCTGGTTCTAGAATCTCAGGGCAGTTTTCCTTGATAATTTCATGGAAGATGATGTCTAGGCTCTTCTTTTGATCATGGTTTTCAGGTAGTCCCAGAATTTTTACATTGTCTCTCCTGATTCTATTTTCCAGGTCAGTTGTTTTTCCAATAAGATATTTCACATTATCTTCCATTTTTCGAATCTTCACGCTATGTTCTGAGATATCTGTCTTTCTCATAAAGTCCTTGGCGTCCATCTGCACCATTCCAGTTTTGAAAGATCTATTTTCTTCAGTGAGCTTTTGAATCTCCTTTTCCATTTGGTTAATTCTGCTTTTGAAAGCATTCTTCTCCTCATTGGCCCCTTGCACCTCCCTTGCCAACTGAGTTAGGCTAGTTCTCAGGGTGCCAATTTCTTCAAGATTTTTTTGGTTCTCCTTTAGCAGGGAGCTGATCTGCTTTTCATGCTTCTCCCTCATCCCTCTCATTTCCCTTCCCAGTCTTTCCTCCACCTCTTTAACTTGATTTTCAAAATTCCTCTTGAGCTCTTCCATGGCCCGAGCCCATTGGGTGGGCTGGGACACAGAATCCTCCATTTCTGTGTCTTTGCCTGATGGCAAGCATTGTTCCTCCCCATCAGAAAGGAAGGGAGGAAGTGTCTTTTCTCCGAGAAAATACCCTTCAATGGTTTTATTTCTTTTCCCTTTTCTTGGCATTCTCCCTAACCAGTGACCTGACCTCTGAATGTTCTCCTCACACCCACCTCACCTCCTGGTCCTCCCAGCCAGCGTTTGGGGACTGAGATTCAAATGCTGCTTCCCGCCTTAGGGTTTTTGGCAGGGGCAGGGCTGCTATTCAGTGCGAGAATTAAGTCCAGGTGGTCAGGGGCAGGGCCGCCTCTCTGGCTCAGTTCCCTCAGGGGGTTTATGCACAGACCATCCACAATGGATCCAGGCTCCCGCCCGTTTGGGGAGCCCCTGTCTGTAGCCGCCTCTCAGCTTCTATCTCCTGGTGGGGCCCAAGCCATGGGGGCACCCCACTCCCCTCTCGACCCGCCAAAGACACTCTCTCACCTATCCCCATCAGTCACCTGTTGGTGGGGGGGCTAGTGCCGCCGCTGGAGATTCCGTCTCTGGAGCCTTCTCGGATCTGTACCTCTCGGAGCCGCGGCCGCCGCCACCGCCGCAGGTCCGTGCTGGGCTCCGCGTCTGCAGCGCGATTGACCTTTTGCGAGAGGTTTGCAGGTCCCTCTGTGGGTGGGGTGACCCGCGGGGCCGCTGGAGATCCCATCCCCGTAGCCCTCTCGGATCTTTTCCTCATGGTGTCGTTGCCGCGGCAGGGCTGCCCTATGCTCCCTGTCCCGGCGCCCAGTCCACGGCGCGAAGGACCCCCCGCGAGAGGTTTGCAGGTCTCTCCGGAACAGAAATCTCCCTTGCTCTAATATTCCGTGGTCTCTGGGTGCAGAATTCGCCTTCGGTTAGTCCCCTCTAGCCGTTCTGTGGTTTGTGGGTTCGGAGCTATGTGTATGTGCGTCTTTCTACTTCTCCATCTTGGCTCCGCCCATTCTGGATTCCAACAATCTATGTTCTAAAGCTGCTCCCTGCTCTAGAACTTTCTGTAATCTTCAGTTATTTCATTTACTTTGTTTCCCTGGTGCTCTCCGTAGGAGAAGGGAACAAAGTTGCAACTTGCTTCCTGCGAAGGCAGAGGCGGGCACCCGATGATGAAGTTCTTAAAGATTATACGTATCAACTTGCAGCACAAGAATAAAATCACGTTAACTTTTTTAGTCCCATATGATTTCTCATTCATTTTTATCTTCTCATAATTCTTTTGACTACTGTTTGTATGTCAAATTTTCTGCTCATCCCTAGTGTTTTCTTCGGGAATTCTTGGAAGTCCTCTAATTTTTTTGTAAGCCTACATCCTTCATTTTTCAGAATATTATTTCCAAGCTGTTAATTTCTATATAGGGGCAGCTGATAATTTTTTTTTAATCCTGGTTGTGGCTCCTTGAATTCTTTCTTTCCTCTCTCTCTCTCCCCCCAAAATTTTTCCTTTCCTTTCAAGATTTTGGTTATGATATTGGTGGTAGTTTACATTTTGGATTTTTTTAAGAATTTGATCAGTGAATTTTTTTTTCAATTTTATTTTGCCTTCTGTATCTAAGATATTTATATCTCCTTGAACTCTTTTCCTGGTTAGTGTTTTTTCCTGTGAGATATTTCTTCTATTTTGTAAATCTTTTGACTTTGCTTTGTTATATCTTGGTTCCATTTGGCCAATTATAATTTTCAAATAGTTATTTTCTTTGATAAGATTTTGTACCTTTTTGTCCAAGCTGTTAATTATTATTTTCATGTTTTTATTCATTATTTCTGCCTCTTTTCCTATTATCTCCTCTACTACTCTCATTTGGCTTTAAAATTATTTCTTAACTCCTTCCTTAGGTCATGGCTTAACTACCCTATGAAATCTACATGAATTATTGTCCAAAATGTGTTTTTTCTTTGAGGCTTTGTTTGTAGATGTTTTCAAGTTTCTCTTGTGTTTATTCCTTGAGTTTCCATTTTGCCATAATAGTACTTTATTGTCAGATTCATTTTTGTTTGCTAATTCTTCCATACAACTTTTTATCTTTGGATGTTATATTAGTGCTGTGTTCTACATTGTGTGTTCATCCTTCATTTTCAAAGAAGATCATGACATCAGACAAATGATGACATGACTTGCACTTGACTTTGTCTTGAGTGAGGGAGGGCTGTGCAAGGTCACCAACCTTACTTTCTCCTCCTGAACCATCTGGGTCCAGTGACCAGATTCATCAGGATGACTGGACATTACCCAGGATGCAATGGGAGACTTTGTCCTTCTTAGGCTGGCCTTTTCATGTACTCACTTAGAGGCAGGTAATGTCCATTCAGAAGTAGTTTGTCTCTGTCTGTCTGTGTGTCTGTGTGTCTGTCTCTCTCTTTGTGTGTCTCTCTGTATCTCTATTTTACCTTTTATTGGTTCTTTTTCTTCTGCCCACATATATACCCATGTCTCCACCACACTTAAAATATTTCAATCCTATTATCTCTATTAGTTGGCTGCTTTTCTCTCTCTTCTTGCTTAAACTTCTTTGAAAAGGATTCTACAATCAATTTCTTCCAGGTCCTCCAATTTGTTGAAGGACTCAAGCTGATTATTATCCACTTCCCTCCTGACTCTGTTTTTAATTGTGTGGACTATGCCTCAACTGTACCAGCACATAGGAGATCCTCACCTTGACATACCTATTACCCCTTTCCTCTTTCTCAGCCTAAAACATCACTCTGTCACCACTGTGCACCTTTCTTCCATTAGATGAGTTACTCTTGGGGCCTCCATTTTGAGGAAGAATGTAGGACAGCTAAAATTTATTCCTTTCTAAAATTTACTTCAGGTTTGCTGGAGTTAGATAACATGAGTTTGTATGTGCGTGTGTGCGTGGCAGGGGGGGGGGTGCTCCACCATTTTGTATCCCACTCCCTACTTGGATTCTCATCTAATCATTACTTGAAGTTGTACTCTCCAAAATAACCTCTTTTCTCTGAATTGCCAAATTTAGTGGATTTTTCACCAACTCCCATCAGCTTTACCTGTCTGTAGCATTTGGCACTGTTTGTCACTATCTATTCTAGGATCTCCCTCCATTCAAGTTTCTTTAGATTCTGTTCTCTTTGCTTGCCTTCCACAAATCTCACCACTTCTCATCATGCTTTGGTTCTTTGTCTTCTAGGATAACCATAACCTAATAAAAATGAGGACTCAAGTCTTAGTCCTGGGCTCCCTTTCCTTTTCCTTCTATAGTAGTTTATATCATCAACTTTCATGGGTTAAGCCATCATTTCTATGTGTATACAATGTGAGTGGCTAGGTGGCACAGTAGATAGAGTGGTGGATCTAGAGTCAGGGAGACTCATCTTCTTTAGTTCAAATCTGACCTCAGACACTTACTAGTTGTGTGATCCTGTTTCCCTCAATTTCTTCATCTATAAAATGAGCTGGAGAAGGAAATGGCAAACCATTTCAGTGTCTTACCAAAGAAAACCCTAAATGACATCATATAGAGCTGGACATAACTGAAAAATGACTGAACAAAAAGAACAACAAAATGTAAATGATATTCAAATCTATTTATCCACTATATTTCCCCTGAGCTATAACCCAGCATCACCAGTCGCCTTTTGGAAATCCTTAATTTAATAGTCTTTATTCATCTCATATTCATTGTGTTTGAGACAGAAATCAGTATATCTTCCTCAAACTCTCCCATCTTAAAGTTTTACTATGACTGCCAAGGACACTTCTATCTTTGCAATCACCATGGCTAGCAAACCCAGTTTCACCCTTTAATCTTCATTCTAATTTTTGCCCTCCTCAAATTCAATCTGTTGTAAAATACTGTCATTGACACTTTCACAATGTCGCTCGTACATCTCCTTCTCTTTAGTCATGTTGTCACCACCTCCCTAATGGGTTCTCACCACCTACCACTAGCAATATTATAGTAGCTTTTGAATTGTTCTCCCAGCCTCAAAGATTTCCGTTCTTCACTCTATCCTTCACTTACCTGCCAAAGTGATTTTCATAAAGCACAGGTCTAACCATATTACCACCCTATTCAATAAAATCTAGTGACACCCTATTACCTCCTGGGTCAACTATAAAGTTCCCTTTTCAGCAACTGAAGCTCTTTATAACCTTATCTCTTCCCATTTTTCCATTATTAATACACTTTACTCCACTACACAATCTCTGCAATCTAGCTGAAGTCAGTTTTTTGTTTGTTTGTTTTCTCCGCATGACACTTCATCTTCTCTCTCCATGTTTTTCCACAGGTTGTTCCCAATTTCCAGGATGTTCCCCTCCCTCAGGTGCAACTCTTTGTTTCCCTGCCTTCCAACAAAACTCAGCTTAAATCCAATCTTCTGTAGGGGGTTTTTCCCTTGTTTTTCTAGCTGTTCTTTGCTTTTCTTTTTTCGTCATCTCATCTCTCATCTACTCTATATGGATCATCTATGTGCTTACTTATATGTTTTCTCTCTCATTAGCATGTGATTTGCTAAAGGGAAATCATTGTTTTATTTCGTTATTTGACATTTATTTGTATTCCTAGCATTTGGCACAGCTTGGCATATAGTGAGCCTTTAATAATTGCATTTTGGCTGATTGATCTTTGGAAGGTGTACCAATCTCAATAAGATTACTAATCTTATAATGTGTAACTATTCATTCACACCAAGTATCATTGATTTCTGGACTGTCACCTCCAATGCTTTGAATAGACATTAATCATACCATACTCATCCAAAAAAAAAAAAAAAGAAAGGGTGATTCAAGTTTTGTAGACTAGATCGATGATTAAGTTATCACTAATGGAGACACATACTTTGTTTTTGCTTCTAGTCACTCTGTGCCTGTGCATATATTTACTTCATGAAACCAGTGACAAGGAGCTTGGTAGACACCTGATTCAAATAAGTTGTATGAGATAAAATATGATTATCAGCATCTCATCATTCTTTTCCTCTCATGGTCATTTATGAATATGGGAAATTGTTTATATGTGTGTGTGTGCATGTTTTGCAAGGGTAATTTATCAGATGTGTTTATGTGTTTAATATAGTTTGGGTATGTATCTTATATCTGGATGACGTGTGTTTCTATGTGTGTTTGTGTGTGTGTGTATGCGTGTGCATGCATGCGTGGATTGAACAACAAGAGGTCCCTGTCCAACCACTACTTAATGGCTGTTTTCTGAGCCCTTCTAACTCAGAGTGAATACAAATAGTAACTGTGTCTCTTTTGGTCTGCAGCCCTAAGCATTTTCACCTCCCAGTTTTATTTTTCTTTCTTTTTTTCTTTCTTTTTTTTTTTTTTTTTGATTAAAGGGACTATCCCTTGGCTCACTTTTTAAAGAGGCCTATTCACTGAATGAGTGTTACCTCACTCAAAGTCAGAACCTGGAAAGGTCTTAGCCTAAAAGGGTCAGGGCCTCCTGTTGCATCCTGGGCCATTTCTTGTCATCCTGATGAATATCTGGGCCTGGAGCCAGATAGTTCTGGAGGAGAAAGGGATATTGGTGACCTTGCACAGCCCTCCCTCACTCAAATCAGTCAACTGCATGTCTTGTCATCATCTCTCTGATGTCTTCATGGTCCTCTTTGAGAATGAAGGACAAATACCAACAATATGTGTGTGTGTCTGTGTGTGTGTGTGTGTGTGTGTGTGTGTGTGTGTTATGTAAGAGAAGGTTGCTCTTGGGAGTCTGTCCAGAATGATTGTGTGAGCTTGACAGCTGGTTAATCATGCTAAAGAATAATGAGGATATCCTCTTGAAAGATATAATTTACTAAAAAGAACTCTTATGGCTTTCCAAAGGAACCAGATTTTTGCAACTATTAACATCTGCATAATCCTGCCTCATCTCAGGGAGAAGACTGCCCCTTCTATTCCCTTGTTTTAAGCAGGGGGTAGTATAGTATTCTCTGTCAGATAAAACCATATCTTCAACAAATTAAATTTCACAAATATTTAATTAGTTGCTACTGTGGAAAGTTTTGTACTATGAAAGGACAACTAAGAACTAGCCCTTGCTTTCAAGGATCCCCAGTTTCCTTATATGGAAATTAAGTGTGATAACAGTTTTACTTTCACCAGATCCTCTCCCAGTGACTCATTATGACTGTGCCAAGCCTGAGATGACTAGAGAATCAAGAAGCCCAAATTCTCTCAATTCACTATTTCTAACTCATCCAAGACAAGTCCATGATTAATATTCCTTCCATTCATCTACTATCACCATCTTCTCTGTCACTGCTCAGATTTCCCTCATCTAGAACAGTAGCTTCACTATCAGACTTCCAAACAGTAGGCCTTGGAGAGCTGAGTTAATACCTCCTGATTTAGGACTCATGCCTTTTGGCTGAACTATTCTGATTCCTGATTCTTGAATGAAGGTGTTCAAATTCACATACCCACTAACTTAGGCCCTTTATCATGCAAAGTAGCTATTCATTCTGGATATCTTCCCCTTCTTTCTATCTGTCCTGCCACCATATATGTGTTTCTGCCCTCTGTCCTCCACACTCTTCGTTTTTTTTTTCTAGAAACACTCATCAGGGCAACTGCCGCTTGACTCCACTCATCATTCCTGTGACTTGTGAGACAAAAACATATTTTCCTTCTACTGTTCTGCTATATGTTTTCTCTATCCCTACTATAATGTTAACTCTTTGAAGGTAGAGACTGTATTTTTGAATTTGTATCCTTAGTGCTTAAGACAGTACTCATGATATAACAGATATGATACATTTATTTACTTATTCATATATACAATCACTCATTCATTCATTATGCATTCATTCATAGAAGTAAACACAGATTCTCAGTGATGTATCAGCATAGTCAAAAGTCTGACAATTCCTGTGTATCTTGAAAACATTTGATTGCAATTCTGCTGAGTTCTGTTTCTGTTACCTCAGGATGAGACTAAGTATTTGCAAAGAGACTAATTCCACAGAAGACTGGCAATCCAGTGATGGCTTGTTTTGTTTTGTTTTTTCAGGAGTATCTGTAAAGGATGCCCTCTAAGGTATTAAAGAAGTATGTGATTAGAGACAATGGAAGAATACTTAACCTGTGAAGACAATTAACTGAATTGTAAGAACACATTATCTTTAAGCTGTAGAGTTATGAGATATATGGAACAATTAGACACTAGTTCAAGGGGTCAGCACTTTTTTCGAGTGAGGAGTAAATCTAATTTGATATCTAAGGAATATTGGGGACTCTACAGTTGAATACTATTACAAAAGTGATGATTAAATATGTATAAGCCTAGAATCCTTAAATCCATACAAGGGAGATGACTTTGGCGTTGAAGTTACCCTGTTAAACATTTCTGGCCTCATTTTCTTGACAATGGTCATATGACTGTCAAAGGATTTCAGGGAAATGAGCCTAACACCCTCTTCTCCGCCAGTGGCATTTCAATGTAAGTTTGGTTCATATTAAAGTAAGGGCTCACAATAAAAGCAGTTGTTATTTCTCTCTGTCGACTTCAGCATCTCTAATTTCCTGTGACTCAAAACAGAATACATGGCCCATGCTCCAGAGGCACATGCATTTGACTTGAAAGCGATAAGAATAATAACTTAGCTTCTCTATCTTTTCAGCTCCACACTCTCCAAAATGACTGAGGTGGCTGGGAAATAGACTAAGTAAACAGAGGAGGGGGAACAGTGGAAGAAGGGAAGTGTGGCAGGTTCCTTCCAACAAGAGTATGAGATGGTGTAAACTCACTCCAAAGCTATGGATTCAGCTTCTAGGGTCAGTGTGGTGCTGTGAAAAGTGTTTTGGTTTTAGAGTTTGAAGAGCTAGCTTCAAATTTGATTTCTACCCCTGCTTTACCCTGCAACCAACCTGAGGCTCAATTTCTTTATTGTGCTGAACTAAAGGTCTTCTGAGGTATCTTCCATGTCTAAATCTATGCTCTGACCAAAAAGATGGAACTGTGTTCAGTTGTTTAGTCATGTCCAATTCTTCATGATCAAGTGAACCATAGTCCCTGGGGTTTTCTTGGCAAAGGTCCTTAAGTGGTTTGCCATTTCCTTCTCCAGTGGATTAAGGCAAACAGAGGTTAAGTGGCTCACCCAGGATCACATAACTAGCAAGTGTCAGAGACTAGATTTAAACTCAAGTCTTCTAGACTCCAGGCCTGGCACCATATCCACTGAGTCACTAACTGCCTCCAAAATCTGAAGGTAGATATGTAATTATTGAGTAAAAATAGAGTTAATATGATTCTTTCAATTTTCAGACAAGAGACCATAGTTTTAATCTTGACTCTGACATTTACTACATATGTGATCTTGGGTAAGATAGTTTGTAAGATAAAGGGTTTAACCAGGTGATTTCTAAAGTTGCCTAAAACTCTAAAATATTAAGTGAAAAGGGAGTACTATTAAGGTGGTCACAAGGCAAAATCCTATTTGAGTTTGTTCTTTCATTTTTTCTCTTTCGTTCTTTCCTTTATTCAACAAATTAGACATTTTTGTTTGTTGTGTACACAGTAGTGTTATGATTATACAATTATTGTAGCTGTCACAGAAATAAAGAGAATCTTTAAAGGAAAATGACCCCTCTATCTTAGACTTTATATGGATAAGGAAACATTGCAAAAACTTTTAAAAAATATACTGGAATCTTATGAACTAAAACTCTGAAGAATGACATTCTGAAAAATATATATATATATATATATAGTGACAATATCAATTAGGCACTGTTCATATGATCTTTAATAAATATAATTTATTTTAAGCCCATGAAGTTTTCATTTAAGTAAACAGACAATGGAAAGGATATAGGAAAAGAATATACATTTACAGTGGTTTGAATCTTGATCATAGTTTAGTACAAAGATTCCTGCATTTAGTTTCAAAAGACCCAAATTTAAGCACTGTCTCTGCAGCTTACACTCGTGACCTTATGTAACTTAAAAATTTAACTTTTCTGGTTTTCTGTTTCCTCATTGAATAGTGGGTAGAATTCTGAAGTTGGAATCAAGTATTCCCAAAATTAATCCTAGGGAATTTTTTTTACTCCCTACCTATAGGAAAATGTGGCATGAGGAGAGGGAGCTACACTTGGAATTAGGAAGACCTAGATTCTAATCCTACATTTGACTCTACATGGTCCTCGCTCTGTGATGTACCAGAACTGATCATTTTTTCCTCACATATGGCATACCATGTCCTATTACTGGGCCTCTGTACTGGCCTTCCCATATTTACCTACATTTCATAGTATTCCTTCCTTCCTTTAAGATAGAACTGAATATCTTCTATGTGAAGCCTTTACTATGATATCAATTGCTAGTGCTCTCCCCTTAAACCTCCCTCATATTTAAGTACTTTGCATATATTTGAGATAATTTATTTTATTTTATACTATATATTTCATATATGTACTAGTCTCCTCCGAGAGAATATAAGCTTCTTGAGAAAAAGAATCATTATTTGTATTTGTTTCTATAGTGCTTAGTGCAATATTTGGCATATAGTAGGTATTTATTAAATACTTATATACAATGCCTATAGATATTTATTAAATACTTAAATACAATACCTATAGGACATGTATACCCCTTTAAGTCTTAGTTTGCTTCTCCTATACAATGGGTATAGTAATGTATTTTAGTACTAAAATAACAAGATTCAGGTGAGGCTCAAAAAAATCAACTCCCCAGACCCCTTAACCTGTGGTTTTAGTGGTAAAGGTAACTCTGTGGAGAAAACCCCTTCCATCCATACCAGATGGGACAAAACCTGAAAAGCAGTCTTAGAGAATTCCTAAATACTGAGAATTTAAGTCACTTGCCCAAGGTCACACAACCAAACAGAGCTGGGACATTTACGTACATCTTCCTGATTTCAAATTAATCTCTTTCTCTGTCTCTCTCTCTCTCCATGCTACTGCTCTGTTCTATGTTTCAGCTATTAATATCAGCAAAATAGAGGGGTTGATCCCTATCAGCTCCAACATCTACAAGTCTCAAGGCTGTGTACATCACTAGATGTCTCCACACAGTGGCCTGCTCTTCAGGGAAGTTCACAACACTATGTTGATGTCAAACTTGTTTTCTTTGAAATACTTTTCTCTTATTTCCTCTCTCTCATTAGCAAGAATGAGGCATAAGAGGAACATTTTGCTTCATGAATGGATTTGAGATAATTGCACGGTATGTTACATGCTCAAGTCACTGTAGCTTTGAATTTTGTTTGTGTGTCTTCAACAGAAGAAGGCAGAAAATGAAGAAAGAGATGGATGAGCCTTCTTGAGGAGGCGATCCCTAGATGCCTCTAGCTATGCTTTCACCTCCCTGAAAGTTGGAGGATAAATAATGTTTCCTTGCTTATAGGAAACAAAAGTGTACCCCAAAGGTTTAAAGAGTTTTCTCTTGGTCCATTTCTATTGCCTGGCAATTTAATTGCAGTTAGTTTTAACGGATTTTAAATTGTCTGCATTGAAATTGAAAGGATTTTTTTTAGGCTTTGTATCCATTTAAAGCCACATTTTTTTAGATGGGTTGAATTGGAGGCACTGGGAAATATATACTTCTGTGCTCCTTCAAGGACTTAATCTTTTAAAGTGTGTGATAAGAATTTTTACCCAGAATATATCGCCCCTTCCCCACCAAATCCAAGTCTGACTCCCTAGGAAGGTAGCATCCTTATTGTTATTTAACTTTTGTTCTCAAAGAGGATCATGACATCATAAAGTTAATGTCACCACTTGCAAGTAAATTGGATTTAAGTGATGTGGAGCTGTGTAAAGTCACCAACCTCAGCTTTCCTCCAGAGCCATCTGGATCCAGTGGCAAGATCTAGGTTAAGAGACATGGAGATAGCCCTGGATGCAGTGAAAGATCTTGGTCTTTTTAAGCTAAGGTAGCTTCCAGGTCTCAGTTTGTCTAAGAAAATGCCCATAAAGTGATTAAGGATAGGTAAGAAATGAGGAAAAGAATGACTAGTACATAGAGGAATTAGTATATCATGTTACTGATCAGGTTACTCCAATATTAAACATTTTCTGATGTCTACAAATTCTAGTGCCCTCCCCATGAGTCATACATTTATATTTTGGACATAGATGATAGATAAGGTAGGATAAGATAGATAAGTTATCTTGTCTCATAGAAGGTAACCTCCTTGAGTTCAGAAAGAGTTTTGCTTTTGCCTTTATATGTCCTGTGCTAACATAGAACACAGAACACCAAAAGTGTGTAAATTCTTTTTCATTGCTTGAATGGAAATAAGTTATTCGTTGTAATTTTCAAAAGGGGTGGAAGATGACTGACTCTTCATTAAAAGGAATCTAGGAAGTACCTGTGCTCTGGCTATCTTTTTTTTATAATTAGTTTTATTTATTTTCAGTGTTCTACAATCACCACCATAAAACTTAGATTATTATTTTCCCTCCCTTCTCTTCCATCTCCCCCTCCCTCCCTGAGATGGCATACAATTTTTATATAGTTTCAACACATACATTCCTATTAAATATATTTTCACTGTAGTCATGCCGTATAGAAGAATTAAAATGAATGAGAGAAATCATACAACAAATCAAAACATAGCACACACACACAAAAAAATGATCTGCTACATTCTGTGATTGAATTCCATAGTTCTTTCTCTGGATGTGGAAGGAATTTTGCCTTAGAACACTATTGGGAATTTTTTTAAGTCCTTGCATTGCTACAAAGTTCCAAGTATACCAAAATAAAACTCTCACACACTGTGGTTCTTGCTGTGCACAAAGTTCTCTTGGTTCTGCTCCTTTCACTCAGTATCAGATCATATAAGTCTTTCCAGGCCTCTCTGAAGTCTTCTTGTTCATCATTTCTTATGGCACAATAGTACTCCATTGCATTTTTCGTATACCATAATTTATTCAGCCATTACCCAATTGATGGGCATCCCTTTGAGTTCCAGTTTTTGGCCACCACAAAGAGTGCTGCTATAAATATTTTTGTACATGCGGGACACTTTCCCATTTTTATGATCTCTTGGGAATACAGTCCTAGAAGCAATATTGCTGGGTCAAAGAGTATGCATATTTTTGTATCCCTTTAGGCATAGTTCCAAATTGCTCTCCAGAATGGTTGGATCAGCTCACAGCTCCACAAACAATGAATTAGTGTTTTAACTCTCCCACAACCTCTCCAACATTTATCATCTTCCTGGTCTGTCATGTTTGCCAATCTGATAGGAGTGATGTGGTACCTCAGAGTTGTTTTGATTTGCATCTCTCTAATCAGAAGTGATTTAAAGCATTTTTTTCATATGACCATAGATACCTTTAATTACTTCCTCTAAAATTTGCCTGTTCATGTCCTTTGACCATTTATCAATTGGGGAATGATTTATATTTTTGTACATTTGACTCAGTTCTCTATGAATTCTAGAAATGAGGCTTTTATCACCAATATTAGTTATAAAAATTCTTTCCTAGTTTTCTGCTTTCCTCCTAATCTTGGTTGCATTGGGTTTGGTTGTGTGAAAACTTCTCAGCTTAGTGTAATCAAAATTATCCATCTTGCACTCCATAATGTTTTCTATCTCTTCTTTAGTCAAAAATTCTCACCTTCTCCATAAATCTGATAAATGCACTATTCCTTGCTCCACCAATTTGTCCATAGTATCAATCTTTATACTTAGATCTTGCACCCATTTAGATTTTATTCTTCCATATGGTGTCAGGAATTGACCTATGCCTAGTTTCTGCTACACTGTGATCCAGTATTCCCAGCAATTTTTGTCAAACAGTGAGTTCATATCCCAGAAGATGGGGTCCTTGGGTTTATCAAACAGTAGTTTGCTATGTTCATTGTCTACTGTGTCTTTAATACCTAGCATATTCCACTTGTCTATCCTTCTGTTTCTTAGCCAGTACCAAGTGGTTTTGATAATTGCTGCTTTATAATACAATCCGAGATCTGGTAGTGCTAGGCCACCTTCCCTAGCATTTCTTTTCATTAATCCCCTTGATATTCTAGACCTTCTTTCCTTCCAGATGAATTTTGACACTATTTTTTCCAGCTCTGGAAAATAATTATCTGATAGTTTAATTGGTATGGCACTAAATAAGTAGATAAATTTAGGTAAAATTATCATTTTTACTATATTGGCTCTGCCTAGCCATGAGCAACTGATGCTTTTCCACTTACTTCGATTTGACTTTATTTCTGTGAAGAGTGTTTTGTAGTCGTGTTCATATAGTCCTTTGGTTTGTTTTGGCAGGTAGACTTCCACATATTTTATAGTGTCTACGATATCTTTAAATGGTATTTCTCTTTCTATCTCTTGCTGTTGGGCTTTGTTAGTAATATACAGAAATGAAGAGGAATTGTGTGGGTTTATTTTGTAACCTGCCAAAGTTGTTTATTACTTCAAGTAGTTTTTTGCTAGAACCTCTGGGATTTTCTAAGCAGATCATCATATCATCTGCAAAGAGTGATAACTTAGTTTCTTCTTTGTCTATTCTAATTCCTTCAATTTCTTTTTCTTTCATTGCTACAACTAACATTTCTAGTACCATATTAAATAATAGTGGTGATAATGAACATCCTTATTTCACCCCTGATCTTATTGGAAATGCACCTAGCTTATTTCCATTTTATATGTTTGCTGAAGGTTTTAGGTTGATACTGCTTATTATCTTGTGGATGATTCACTTTATTGCCATGTTCTCTAATATTTTTAATAGGAATGGGTATTGTATTTTGTCAAAAGCTTTTTCTGCATCTATTGAGACAATCATGTGGTTCCTGTTAGTTTTGTTGTTGATATCATCAATAATGCTAATAGTTTTTCTAATATTGAATCAGCCCTGCATTCCTGGTATGAATCCTACCTGATCATGATTATTCTCATGATAAGTTGCTGCATTTTTTTTGCTAAAATCTTATTTAAAATGTTTGCATCTATATTCATTAGTGAAATTGGTGAATAATTATCTTTCTCTGTTTTGTCTCTTCCTGGTTAAGGTATAAAAACCATATTTGTATCATAGGAAGAATTTGGGAGTACTCTCCTTCCCCAATTTTCCCAAATAGCCTATATAATATTGGAATTAACTGTTCTTTAAATGTTTGATAGAATTCACTTGTAAATCCATCTGGCCCTAGAGATTTTTTCCTAGGGAGTTCATTAATGACTTGTTCAATTTCTTTTTCTGAGATGGGCTTGTTTAAGTATTCAACTTTCTCTTCTGTTAATCTGGGCAATTTATATTTTTTAAAATACTCATCCATCTCATTTAGATTGTTAAATTTATACACATAAAGTTGGGAGAAGTAATTTCTAATTATTGTTTTAATTTCCTCCTCATTGTTAGTGAGTTAACCCCTTTCATTTTTGGTATTGATAATTTGGTTTTCTTCTTTCTTTTTTTAATCAAATTGACCAAAGGTTTGTCAGTTTTATTAGTTTTTTTTTCATAAAACCAAGGATTACTTTTATTGATTAGTTCAATGGTTTTCTTAATTTCAATTTTATTGATCTCTCATGTGGTTTTCAGTATTTCTAATTTGGTATTTACTTGGGAATTTTCAATTTGTTCTTTTTCTAGCTTTTTCAGTTGCATGCCCAAGTCATTGATCTCCTCTTTCTCTATTTCATTCATGTATGCATTCAAAGACATAAAACTTCCCCTAAGAACTGCTTTTGCACTATCCCATAAGATTTGGTAGGTTGTTTCATTATTGTCATTCTCTTGAATGAAGTTATTGATTGTTTCTATGATTTGGTGTTTTACCCACTCCTTTAGGATTAGATTATTTAGTTTCCAATTAATTTTTGGTTTATCTTTCCATGGACTTTGACTACATATAATTTTTATTGCATTATGATCTGAGAAGGATGCATTGACTATCTCTGCCTTTCTGCAATGGATTGTGAGGTTTTTATGTCCTAAAACATAGTCAATTTTTGTATATGTGCCATGTACTGCTGAGAAAAAGGTGTATTCCTTTCTATCCCCATTCAATTTTCTCTAGAGATCTATCATACCTACCTTATCCAGAGTTTTATTTACCTCCTTAACTTCTTTCTTGTTTATTTTAATGTTAGATTTATAAAGTTCAGATAGGGGGTGGTTAAGGTCTCCTGCTAGAAATGTTTTGCTGTCTATTTCTTTCTGCAATTCCCCCAGTCTTTCGTCTAAGAATTTCGATGCTATACCACTTGGAGCATACATGTTTAGTAATGATATTGCTTCATTATCTATAGTGCCTTTCAGCAGGATATAGTTTCCTTAATATCTCTTTTGATTAGATCTATTTGTGCTTTTGCTTTTTCTGAGATTAGGATTGCTACTACTGCTTTTCTTACATCAGCTGAAGCACAATGTATTCTGCTCCAACCTTTGACCTTTACCCTGTGTGTAAATCCCTGTTTTGAATGTGTTTCTTGTAAACAACATATAGTTGGGTTATGGCTTTTAATCCATTCTGCTATCCATCTCTATTTTATGGGAGAGTTCATTCCATTCACATTCGCAGTTATGATTACAAACTGTGTCTTTTCCTCCATTGTCTTTCCCATCATTTGTGCTTTTAGTTCTCCTGTCTCCCTTCCCCTCCTTAATAGAGTTTTCACTTTTGACCACCACCTCCCAGTCTTGCCTTCCTTTTTTCAGGCCCCTTCCCTTTTACTCCCCTTAACTCTTACTACTTCTTCCCCCTCCTGTTGGCTCACCCTCCCCTTTCTTCCCCCTTCCCAGCCTACTGCCTATAGAGCTAGTTAGAGTTATATACTTAAGTTTATTGTTCCCTCCTTGAACCAAATCAGATGAGAGTAATTCTCAAACAATGCTCATCTCCCTCCCCTTTTTCCCTCTACTATAATATGATTTTGTACTTCTTCCTGTGATGCAATTTATCATTTTCTGCTTCCTCCTTTTTACATCTCCTATTACAATTCCTTCACATGAGTGAATCACATTTTTATCATCATATCATTTACTTTACACCCATTCCCTCTGTCTATGTATATCCCTTTTATACTTTATAATACTTGTACACTTTTTAAGATTAACAAATATCATTTTCCTTTATAGGGATGTAAACAGTTTGCCCTAATTGAGTAACAAGTTTTTCTTTCCCCCATTTACCTTTTTATGCATCTCTTAAGACCTGCTTTTGAAAATAGAATTTTCTATTGAGTTCTGGCCTTTTTGTCAGGAAGGTCTGGAAATCCCTTATTTCGCTGAATGTCCATCTCCTTGACTGAAATGTTATGCTAAACTTTGCCGGGTAATTGATCCTTGGTTGTTGACCCAGCTCTTTTGCCTTTCCGAATATCGGATTCCAAGTCCTTTGACCTTTTAATGTAGAAGCTGCAAAGTCCTGTGTGATTCTTACTGTAGCTCCTCAATATTTGAATGGTGTCTTTCTGGCTGCCTGTAGTGTTTTCTCCTTCACTTAATAGTTCTGGAATTTGGCAGCAATAATTCTTGTTGTTTTTAGCTTGGGATCTCTTTGGAGAGGTGAACATTGAATCATTTAGATTGCTATTTTGCCCTTTGGATCTAGCACTTCTGGGCAGCTTTCCTTGATGATTTCTTGGAAGATAATGTTCAGACTCTTTTTTTTTTATCATGGCTTTCTGGTAGGTCAATAATTCTTAAATTTTCCCTCCTGGATCTATTTTCCAGGTCAGTTGTTTTTCCAATTAGATATTTTACATTTTCTTCTATTTTTTCATTCTTTAAATTTTGTTTGACTGATTCTTGATATCTCATAGAGTCATTTGCTTCTACTTTTGTGAAGTGAGAGCAACTACTCACCTAAGCTCTTAGACAAACTCCTTCAGATACCTCTATAATTCTAATTTTCATGAAATTGTTTTCTTCAGTTAACTTTTGCATCTCCTTTTCCATCTGTCCAGTTATTCTTTTTAAGGAATTATTTTCTCCAGTTAGTTTTTGTACTTCCTTTTCCATTTTCCAGTGTTCCCAGATAGGTTTTGTGCTTCCTTTTCCATTTGTTCAATTTTCCTTTTTAAAGAGCTGTTCTTTTCACCGAATTCTTTTTTTTTTACAAACTTTTAAAATCATTGGTCAGTTTTTCTTCTGTTTCCTTCTTCAGCTGTTCCAGGAGAGCTGTTTGTGTATGTGAACAGTTCATAGTCCCTTATGAAGTTTCAGATGGGAGTACAGTCTCAATTCTGACTTCTTTGGAATTTGTATTTTGGTCCTTTTCCTCATAGAAAGATTCTATGGTTTCTTTATCCTTGCTTTGCTTTTTCTTGCTCCTGATGGTGAGGCTTTGTGTGTTGTGGCCTCTGGTTCTTTCAGGTAGAAGCTGGAGAACTTGATGTTGAGCTGACTGGTGTGAAAAAGCTAAGGGCAGGTGCCTTTTTTTCATTTTTTTTTTTTTGTGTGTTTCCCTGATCAGCCCTGGGGCTAGCTTGTTAAGTGTCAAGGAGGAGTGGTCTGGTCCTGGGAGATCTCAGCTGAGCTAAGGCAAAGGAGAGCTCAGGGAATGATGATCCTAGCTGCCCTATTGTCTTCCCCTTACTCCTGGAGCACTGAGGCACACCTGGGTCCTAGTGTGAGTTTCCACACACACCCCCCGGGGACTCCTGTCCTTCCTGTTTGCCTCTGCCATAGTAAGAGGAATATTCTTTAGTGATTTTTCCAGCCTCAGGTGCTATGAGACTGTTTGCCCCTTCTACTGATACCACCAATCCAGGATTTTTCTGGGGAAATATTTTATGGTTCTTTTGAGGTCAATAAGGGCAGAGGGAGAGAGCATTTACCAATCATTCCACCATTGTGGCTCCTGGAAGTCCAAGTAGGTGACTTACAGATGTTTAATCTGCTGGCTGAAAGTCTCAGGAGCAGTGGGGACTGATACTTGGGGCTTGGAGGCTGTCACTCCCTCAGCTCCCACTTGTCTCCTACCCTGGGCTGCCACTCTGGCCACGCTGGGGGTTTTCTTGCTCTGCTATGCATCAGTGGGACACTCTGCATTGTGTACTGTGGGCTCACCTCCCCAGAACAGGTGCTTCCTGTGGACCTTCCAGTCTGTCTTGTTCTATGAATCTGTCACTGTCTGTCTCCTATTGGATTCTGCACTTCCAAATTTTGGTCAGATTTTCTTTATAGAGGTATCTGAAGGAGTTTGTCTAAGAGCTTAGGTGAGTAGTTGCTCTCACTTCACCATCTTAGCTCCACCTCCACTATTTTCTTTCTTAAACTCGCTCCTGGGCCATAATCTCCCATCCCTCAAGTAAAAGGGGGGATTTAAATTAGAAGGTGGTATGAAAAAACTTCTTGTGATTCTTATATGCTATTGTATCTGGCTATCATCCATACCACTCACTTCTGGCTTCTATGTTTCTGCTGCATCCTTGCACCCCAATTTCCAACAAACATTGTAGCCCATTTATATGGATACATCATCTCTGAAACCAATCCTGTTCTACACTCAGGAGGCACTTGTTGAATATTGTCCCTTTCTCTTCCATTCTGTAGCAGAGACAGAAACAGATCTAGAATTAATGCAGGGCTGCAACTAGGGAAGTCTCTTCTTCTGAATCCTTTTCCTTTCTTAGGCAAAAAGGAACCATGCCCTTAGTCTTCCTATTGTTTTCTCCCAGGAGTCAAAGTAGTAGGAAACATAACAGCTTTCACTTTTTCTCTTTGGAGAGACTGGAACATAGAAAGGGTAACATGAGTTACTTTGTGTTTTTCTCTGTCTTCTTCTGTTTCTCAGTCCCTGTCTCTGTCTTTGTCTATGTCTTTCTTTCTGTCACTGTTGTATCTCCATCTCTCTGTCTCTCTCTATCTCTCTGTGTCTCTTGTAGGAAATGAGAAATTCATGAAGTTTTATCTCAAAGAATTTTCAGGTCTAGACTCAACATTGGAATGATAAATATAATTTCTTAAAATTCCTATATTTTTATTTTAAATTAAAAAAATTCTTCAATTTATTTGTTTCTTAAAACTTCCAGTGTCATTTCTTAAAATAATACTGCTATTTCCCTTATCTTCGGTACATAATATAGTCTCTTATAAAAGTGATTTGAATGGTTTTGTATGTATTGAGCTAGAGTAGTAGGGTCAGTGAAGTTGTATAGATAGAAAGGAACTACAAAGACTGATGAGATTATTGTATAAGGATGTCAAATGTATTCTTATGACTTATCGTTCAATTGTGTCTGACTCTTTGTGATATCATTTGGGGTTTTCTTAGCAAAATTATTGGAGTGGTTTGCCATTTCCTTCTCCAGCTCATTTTACAGATGAGGAAACTGAGGCAAACAGGACTAAGTGACTTGCCCAAGGTCACACAATATGTAAGTATCTAAGGCTAGATTTTCACTCAGTATTTCTGACTCCAGCTCCTGCACTTCATCCACTGAGTCATCTAGCTGCCTGATTCTTATGGCATCTCCTTATCTTTCTATTTCTATAGAAAAAAATATTTTGTTTAAAAAAGGCACAATGAGCATCCTATTATTCACTACTACAAAAATTTGAAGATACAGTATCTATTGACTCTAAAAATATTTGGGTATACTAATTGTTTTCTTTCTCTTTTGTTTTTGTTTTCTTTATTTTTAACATCTTTTAAAAATTTTTTGAGTTCTAAATTCTGACTATCCCTCCAGTCCCACCCCTGGTCATTGATAAGGCAAGCATTATACTTGGTTATCCCTGTATTTTGTTTTCTTTTTTTTTTGGCATTGCACTTTTTAATTACACTGGTAGTCTTAAATAATAAAATGAAGATATCACCTCCCCAAAGTCAAGCTCACATCAAAGAGTTCATATCATCAAGCATTCACACAGTAAATTTCTATAACTTTATAGAAGATTTCTTCTAACTCTTCACATTATCCAGCTGTAGAGAATGGAAAAACAAACCGCTCAAAGAGGGTTTTTTTTCTGCTTATACAAGCAAACTAAAGGACTTTACTAAATAGTCAAAACATAGCAAACAGGAAGGGGAGGAAAAAGCTAAAGAGTCAGACCTTAACTTCCTATCTTATTCTGGTGGTGGGATATAATTGACAAGGTAAGGTGAGTCCAGCCTTGCTTTGGACTGCAAGAGTTAACTAAGGACTACCCTCAAGGTGCTGTAGCAAAGTTTGGCCAATGGACCATAATACCTCAGAGACAAATGGCCCACTCCACCACCACCAAGGCCATTCATTGCTTTCAGACTGTGGGTGCACTACAATGATTTGGAGAACAAGTGAACAATACTATTTTAGACACTGATCAACTGAGGAAAGAGTTCATTGGCAAAAGTGTCCTTCCAAGAGTACCCTCTGCTGACGGGAGAGAACATGTCATTGAAAGTGGAAGAAGAACCCTCATAGCCAGAGTCACTACAAGCATTTAGCAGGCATGGAGAAGACTTTGGGCAGTGGCTTGGAGGAGAGCAGGTTCTCGATACCAAGCTCTGGGATGAAGCTGTCCTCAACGAGTTCCTCTTTTACAGACACTGTGAATGACTTAGGTGGAGGGCTGGGGGGCACTTCCTCAATTTTCACCAGCACAGTGCCTGGACCATCTGTTTCTGGGGGAATCTCCAAGGTGAGTGGCTTGGTGTAACACGTGGTCAAACCATATCAATTCATTAATGGTTTTCAGTTTGGCTGATGGGGCCTCACCAAGGGAGAAGGGGAGCTGGTAAGGAATCAGGCTCCTTTGTGGCCACTTCTTTGAGCTCTTCTAGGCAGTACTCTGGGTTAACATACTGGAAGAACATGTCTGGGTCCAAGTTGTCCAGAATACCCAACAAGATATCAGACTCAGAGTCTGAAGAGTCATTGCTGTCAGAGTCCACAGGGACATGATTGGGAAGGGTGACAGCTGGGCCTGCGCCTGCTGTGGACTCAGCAGACCCTGCTGCCAACTGGACATCATTCATCTTGGACTCTGTTTCCTCCTCAGTTATTAGGGCATCTATGCCCAAGCACTGTTTTAACTCTTGATTTTCAATCACAGGCCTGTGGGTTTTTGATTTTCTTCTTCCAAATTCACAATTTGTTGCTCCAATTCACTCATTTAGGCTTTCTTCCTATCTCGAGCCATTTGTGCTGCTACTCTGTTTTTCAATTTCCTGTGCCTTCTCCTCCAGGCTCAGGTGCATCAGGCACTGCAGCTTGTGGCTTGTCTTTGGCAGGACCCTGGGGCTAGGGAAGGCCTGGAACCAGCTGGGCTTGGAGGCAGCACAAGGGGCAGGGTGCGGCCCACTGTGGGGGAAGAGCTGGGCCTGGGGCTTCCCAGACTACAGGAACAGCACCTTGGGTGCGACCTGGGCTAGAGCCAGGGTCTGGACCACTACCATGGCTGTGCAAACGCTGCTCATGCCTATGGAGCCTCAGGGACATATGCCTCCTGCACAAACTGGCTCCAGCACCCTTTCTTGCTTTTTTATTTTTTAATGAATGATGGAGAACAATGTCAATTTTGTACTCTGGAGTCGTACTGAAATTTCTGTGGACTAAAATCTTCAGATCATTTTTTTTTCAAAATCTATTGTCCAGATATGTCTTTGTCATTCTGTATCTGTGCAGATGATTTCTAGTTTTTATTTGACTTTCTAGGATTCACTAAGTATACCATCATGTCATCTGCAAAGAGTGATAGTTTTATTTCCTCACTGCCTATTCTAATTACTTCAATTTCATTTTCTACTCTTATTCCTAAAGCTAACATGTCTAGTAAATATTGAATAAGTGGTGATAACTGTAATCCTTATTTTACCCCTCATCTTATCGGGAATGCTTCTAGCTTAACCCCATTACATGTAACACTTGTGGATGTTTTTGATAGATACTGCTTATCATTTTAAGGAAAACCTTTCATTCCTATGCTCTCCAGTGTTTTTAATAGAAATGGGTGCTGTTATCTTTTCAAAAGATTTTTCTGCATCTATTGTGAGATACATATGATTTATGTTAGTTTTGTTATTGATATGGTCAATTATGGTTATAGTTTTCTTAATATTTAGGCAGCTCTGAATTCCTGGCCTGTGCCCTCTGTCTATACACACACACATACACACATACATATATACATATGTGTATATATGTATGTGTGTATACATACATATATATGTATGTGCGTATACATACATATATATGTATGTGTGTATACATATATAAAATATACATATACGTGTGTGTATGTGTATACGCCCTCCAACTACCCAAATACTGAGAAAAGTTTCAAGAGTTACAAATATTATCTTTCCATGTAGGAATGTAAACAGTTCAACATTACTAAGTCCCTTATGATTTTTCTTTCCTGTTAACCTTTTCATGGTTCTCTTGATTCTTGTGTTTGAAAGTCAAATTTTTTATTCAGCTCTGGTCTTTTCTTCAAGAATGCTTGAAAGTCCTCTATTTCTCTGGATGACAATTTCCCCCCTGAAGTATTATACTCACTTTTGCTAAGTAGGTGATTCTTGGTTTTAATCATAGTTTCTTTGACTTCTGGAATATCATATCCCAAGCCCTTCGATCCCTTAATGTAGAAGATGCCAGATCCTGTGTTATCTGGATTGCATTTCGACAATACTCAAATTGTTTCTCTTTGGCTGTTTGCAATATTTTCTCCTTGACTTGGGAACTCTGGAATTTGGCTACAATATTCCTAGCAGTTTTGCTTTTTGGATCTCTTTCAGGAGGTGATCGGTGAATTCTCTGAATATTTATTTTGCCCTCTGGTTCCAGAATAACAGGGTAATTTCCCTTGATAAGTTCATGAAAGATGATGTCTCAGCACTTTTTTCAATCAGGGCTTTCAGGTAGTCCCATAATTTTAAAATTGTCTTTCCTGGATCTATTTTTCAGGTCAGTTGTTTTTCCAATGAGATATTTCACACTATCTTCTATTTTTTCATTCTTTTGATTTTGCTTTGTAATTTCTCGGTTTCTCATAAAGTCATTAGCTTCCATCTGTTTCATTCTAATTGTTAAAGAACAATTTTCTTCAGTGAGCTTTTGACCTTCCTTTTCCATTTGGCTAATTCTGCTTTTTTAAAGCATTCTTTCATCATTGACTTTGCCTCTTTTGCCATTTGGGTTAGTCTACTTTTAAGGGTGTTATTTTCTTTAGCATTTTTTTTGGGGGGGTCTCATTTAGCAAGCTATTGACTCACTTTTCCTGATTTCTTGCATCACTTTCATTTCTCTTCCCAATTTTTCCTCCACCTTTCTTACTTGATTTTCAAAATCATTTTTGAGCTCTTCCATGGCCTGAGACCACTGAATATTTTTTTTGGATGTTTGGGATACAGAAGCCTTGACTTTTATGTCTTTCCCTGGTGGTAAGCATTGTTCTTCCTCATTCAAAAGGATGGAAGGAAATACTTGCTCACCAAGAGAGTAATCTTCTATTGTCTTATTCTTTTTCCCTTTTTTGTGCATTTCCCCAACCTTTTACTTGACTTTTGAGTTCTTTTTCAAGAGGAGGACTCTGGGGACTTGTAAGTTCTTTGTGCCTCCAATGCAGCACAATCAAGGGAGAGGAGTTTACTCCTCTCCTGACCTGTACTTTGTCCTGGGAGCAACTACAAACACTCTTTTCCATGAGTAGAATTCCTTCTTTATCTCTTTTTTTATCTATTATTTATCTTTTTATCTATTTTACTATTTATTATTTATCTCCTTATCTATTTTATCTAGTATTTATCTCTTTATCTATTTTTGCTTTTGCTTTGTTGGACATAAGGATTGCTACCCCTACATTTTCTTTTCTGCTTTGGCTGAAGTACAGCAGATTCTGCTCCAGCCTTTTACCTTTACTCTATGTGTATATCTCTGATTCAAAGGTGTTTCTTGCAAACAACTTATTTCAAGATTATGATTTTTAATTCACTCTTCCATCTACTTCTATTTTATGGGAGAGTTCATCCTGTTCACATTCATAGTTATGATTACCAACTGTGTGTTTTGCTCCATCCTATTTTTCACATTTATATTTTTTTCTCTATCATTCCACCATGTCCATATACACCAGTGTCATGCTTCTGACCACTGTATCTCTCATTCAGCCCTCTTTTTTTTTTATCAGCCCCATTATTTTCTTTCCCCTTTTCCATTCTACTTCCCTATAAGGTAAGATATATTTCTATACCCAAATGTGTGCATATATTATTCCCTCTTTGAGTCAAATTGGATGAAAGTAAGGTTCAGATGATGTCCATTCCCTCCCTTCTCTCCCTCTACTGTAACAGGTCTTTTGCTCCTCTTTCTATGATGTAATTTACCCTATTCTGCCTGCTCCTTTCCTCCCCTCCCAGTATAACCTTTTGTTTTACCCTTTATTTTTTTATATCATCACATCAAATCAATTTATCTTCACAACCTCTGTCTTCCTTCTAACTACCCTAATAGAGGTACAATTCTCAAGAATTAAAAGTGTCATCTTCCTGTGTAGAGGTGTGTAACAGAAAGCACCCCAACAAACACATGAGAGCCTGCTGTACAGGCTATTAGATCTGCTTTTGAAAAAGGAAAGCAACTTTTGAGGGGGTCAACAATCACTTTAATCAAGCACATATATCATTCATTTAGTTCTGGGGCAAAAGTCAGCAGTGTGAACTTCAGAGAAAATAAAAACAGAGAAACAAAGATCAACAGAAAAGGCTTTCAACTGCCTCTAAGTGTCTGACCATACATACATAGTTACCAGAAAGAGAAGCATCAACATCAGGGTTTTCAAATCTGGGGACTTCTTAATGGATGACCAGAGTCTCATCTGGTCAAACACTTCCAATGAGTAATCCTCAAAGTAAAACCTCACCTCAGAGTATTTATATGCTTTTCAGAGCAGGAGGGCTGGACCCTCTGATCCAATGACTCAATAGAAATTAACAAAATATATTGGGGCCTATTAAAGAGTGGGAAATATCTTTAACTCTCTCTCCCCTCCCCCACTATTAATCTTAAATTACCATCACAGGCTATAAACAGTTTAATCTTTTGAATAACATGTTGTTGTTGTTGTTGTTGTTTTTCTACCCATTATCCTTTTGTAGGCTTCTCTTTTATTTGAAAGTCAGATTGTCTGTTCAATTCTGGTCTTTACATCTGTAAATTCTGAAAGTCCCAATTTTATTGAATGTCCATTATTTCCCCTAAAAAATTATAGTCAATTTGACTGGGTAGTTGATTCTTGGTTGTAATCCAAGCTCCTTTGTCTTCTGTAACATATTTCAAGCCCTCCAATCTTTTAGTATAGAAGCTATTAAATCCTGTATAATCCTAACTATGACTCCTTAATATTAGAGTTGTTTCTTTCTGGTTGCTTGAAATATTTTTCTCCTTGACCTTATAATTTTGGAATATGGCTACAATATTTCTGGGAATTTTAATTTTGAAATCTTTTTCATGGGGTGCTCGGGGTCAGGGCCCGAGCCCCCTGGATCCCCCGACCCACGGGCCTCTAATCTGTGGGCCCTGAAGGAAGGAGACCAGAGACAAGATGATCCAGGCAACAACAACAACTTTATTCATCTGAGGGTTAGGGTTTATAAAGGCTGTATCCACCAATCACATACATGCTGAGCTCATCCCATTACTTCATCATCTCATGACTATTCCTTACATCCCCAGTAAGTAAGGAAGCTTATCTTGTTCCTGCAGCTAGTTCCTGGGTTCCCAGGCTCACTTGTAACTTTACTGTACAGAGCACCAGTATCTGCAGGAACATCAGGTTCCAGGGTCACACAGAGCTTCTGCCAGGGTGTGCATCAGCACCGTTCCCACAGGAACAGGTTTTGCCTCTGACTTTCATGCCCTGGGACCCTCTGGGCCCCTTACAATGGAGTGATTGGTGGATTCTTTCAGTGACTATTTCGTGATCTGGTTCTAGGATTTCAGGACAGTTTACCTTGATAATTTCTTGAAAGATGCTGTCCAAGCTCTTTTATCGATCATGACTTTCAGGTAGTACAGTGATTCTTAAATTGTCTCTTCTGAATCTAATTTCCAGGTCAGTTGCTTTTCCAATGACGCATTTTAAATTTTCTATTTTTTCATTCATTTGACTGATTCTTGAGGTCTCATAGAGTCATTAACTTCCACTTGCCCAATTCTAATGTTTAAGGAGTTATTTTCTTCAGTTAGCTTTTGTACCTTCTTTTCCATTTGGCCAATTATCCTTTTAAAGGAGTTATTTTCTTCATTGGGTGTTTTTTTTTTCCATTTGGCCAATTCAATTTTTAAGGATTTGTTTACTTTAGTCAGCCTTTGTGCTTTTATTTCCAAGGTGTTAACTTTCTTGTGAAGTTTTCAGTGGTATTATTTCCTCTTGGAATCTTAGGAAACTTTTACCCTGGAAAAGTCTGAAAAAAATGGAACAGAATAAAAGTGGGAGAGAGAGAGAGAGAGAGAGAGAGAGAGAGAGAGAGAGAGAGAGAGAGAGAGAGAGAGAAAGCAATAAATACATATCCTGTTGATAACCATAAATAATTATTGTTGATTTCTGTATGATTTTGGTAGAAATTTGTCAGCTCTCCATCCACACAGAGATTGATTTTCTTCCTGTACAGCATGTTACAGTATAAGTATAATTACCTCCTTCCATGTCTTCCCACAAGTTTTCTTGGCATCTCATCTTCAGTGGTAAATGAACTCAATTTTGGCTCTTTCTTACTCTGGTTAAGCTCAGAGATTACTTACACCTTACCTCTAGAAATGAGGATTGTTTTTTAAAAGATAGAATAAGTTTTTATCAAAATTAATCAGCATAGTTAACCAGAAATGAAAAATACTTTAAACGAAATTTCTTGAGTCTTCATTAGTAGGGAAGACTTGTCTTTGGATAGCAATCTGAAATATTGATTCACGTATGTACTTTCCAGGCACAACCTTCAAAAAATTACAATGAAAAGTCCATCAGAGAAAGATTTTTGCAGAGGGAGTATTGCAATAGATGTTATCACATAAATATTGGAAGAAGGCTGTAAATCACAACTCATTTATATCTTTTCATTGTATTCAACTCTAGTCCAGGACCTCTTAAACTTTTTTTTCACTTACATCCCCTTCAGTGCTTCTTAAACACAGTTTGCAACAATCTATTTTGTTTTACCCCTACTACTTAATTTTGAGTCCTGTTCAGGGTCCAGTAGTAATAGCTATTCAACATTATAGAGTAGTTCTTTGTTGATCTATACATTTACTAATCACAATGTGGCTAATAGTCATCCCTCATCCATTTTGGTTTCCTGCATGGCTAGTGAAGTCAAACTACTTTCAATAGGTTTAGCCACTGTAATATTCCAGAGCTTAATGAGATCAACAAAATCATTCCATAAAAGTAATATCTGAAGGATTTTATCTCTGCTAAGGCATCATTCTGTTTATTCTCAGTACTGGATGTCTCTCCTGAAAATGGGAAACGTTCTTGGCAAACAATGTTACAATCAGTCAAATGACATTATGTTTATTGTTTCATCTTTCAAAGAATTGCTTTCAATAATATATGTAAATACTTCACTGGGAAAGAACTTTTAAGGTAGGACTGTTTTCTACTAAACTTTTTTTCTTAAGAGTCAACAAACAATAAGTACTGTGAGATATTATATTCTTTATACCTTTCAGTCAATTCTGTAACTTTAAAAATATGGTCTGCTATAAAATATTATTTTCAAAAGCTGACATGTTCAGCACTCATACTTTTATCAAGATAGAAATTGACAGGTGTATACCTTATTTTCATCAATATTTTGTAGAGATAAGAAAATAGATATATGAGTCTGTAGTTACTAATAATTTCTTGATCACTTTTTTTCTATAAAGACAGCATCCTTGGCGTTCCCAAGCTTTCAGAATTTTCTTTTCTTTCAGGTAGCTAGAGAATCAGTCCCTCAACAACCTCTAAATTGCATCACCTCTAGCATATATTTCTATGAATACTTGATCTATTCCAACCAATTGTTCTCCATAGCTTTCTTTTCTTTGTTTATATTTCTCCTTTATGAACCTGTGATTTAACAGGACAAATGAGATGACTCTCTTGTCACTCATAGAAAAAGTAGTTTCTATGGAAATCTTTACTTATCTTTTCCATTTTTTTTTACCGGTTTACTGCCCTCCTCCAAGTTTTATCTTTGAATGCTATCTTGAATGACATATTTTAAATATCGTTTCTGGCTTCTTATATGTACTTTTTTTTACCTTAAGGATAAAATCTAGTAGGTACCATCTGCAGGAGGGAGATGAGGTTAACATGTAAAACATAAATTGCTAAAGGTCAGTGATTACACTACATCTGTTAATTCTTTCCTGTTCTCTACTTTACCTGACAAAGGTCTGCACTTTTTTTTCTAAAGTCAAGTAAATATTTGTCCATTTTCAATAATCACTTAATGACTTGCAGAGTTGGATTCCCCCTATTATTTACTCTCTTAGGGAAAGGGAATGCATGAAGTTTCACTTTGGGATAAATAGACATAACCTTAAACCTAACATCAAACAATGAACTAACAAGTATAACAAGGTGCCTTCTTTGTGCTAGACAACTCTCTAAGACACAGAGCTATAGAGAGCATGCTGATCGACATATATATAGAGTCTATTTGTCCTCAGGAATCCAGAAGACACACAGAAGCCTACAATAGGAAGGAAAGATCATTGAAAAAATATATCAGATGAAATATCTAGCATGGGAAGGAATCTTACTATCTGTCTACTAAAATCACTCCATTTCACAAATGATGAAACTGAACCCCAGGGAAGTTTAAGGATTTTCCTAATATGGTACAGAAATATGAAAATATAGAAGAATGGTGGGTTTGAGAGAAAAGTTAATGAATTCTGTTTGGTGGTGTTGAATTTAAGATATCTCTGAGACATAAAGTTTGAAAAGTCCAACAGAGCATTGGTGACATAGAATTAGAGCTCAAGATATTAGGATTCGAAATATAAATATCTGAATCATTCACAAAGAAACGATAATTAAACTCATGGGAGATGATTCACTTATCAAGAGAAAGACTTCAGAGAAAGATGAAATGAGGCCCAGAATAGAACCTTGGCTAATATCCACACTTAGAGGACATGATATGGATGATTAGTTAGCAAAGGAAACTTTAAAGGAACAGTCAAATAGGAGTAGTGTTGGTTTTAAAGTAACTTTACACCAAAACTTAATCCCAAATCCACAGATGATATAGTTATTCAAGTACTGAAAGTGAAATCAGGAAAATCTGGGTCCAAACCTTGTCTTTTATACTTCTTAGTTGCTTGAAACCAGAAAAGACACTTAATCTCTCTGAGCCTCAAAATGAGAATGATAACTCACAACCTTATTGTGAGGATCAAACAAAATACAACAGGAAAAAAGTTCAGTGGAGAAATGAAAAGAATTCTAAATTTGGAGCCAGAAAGGCCAGAGTTTTAATCCTGCCCCAGATATGTATGGCATATCTATTCATATGTAGGCCACTTTCACTTCTTCATCACTAAAATTCAAGTGCTGAAGGATATAATCACTAAATTCTCTTCTGATCACATCCTTAGATATAGCATAAGCATAAGATCATTTCTTAACCATGACGCTAAGCAAAACCCCAAGCTCAAACTGAGCTCCATTATTAGGAGTAGAAACCACAGAGGAAGTACCCTACATCATTTTATAGATATTCTAATATCTATCCATCCACAAATGTTAATAAAATTGGAGTCACAGTTTTGCCTGGATCACATCAAAGCCATCCAGAATGACACAATGAAATATTAATTTCAGGAACTGTAGAGATTTTGAGAAGGAAAAACATAGGAAGATATATTCAGCTTAGAAACTCTTCCCCCAATTTCTCTAATTCCCCCTTTTTATTAACAAAAATGTTTATTTCACACAACAATTTATGTTTACCATCAGGTCTCTGTATGCAGCAAAGACACATAATGTGATTAAAAAATGCTTTTGGAAGTTGACACGAGTACCCTTAGTCTGAAGATAAGCCCTGAAACTCCATAAAGTTTAGCAAATTATTTAAATGGGCAAAAAGATATACCAACTACAGCAAATACTGAAAGGTAAAAAAAAAAACAAAAAAAAAACCTTCCATTTATACAAGGCACAAAATATTTCACATGAAAAAGTGAGTTCACAATAAGTAATTTTCCGTAAGACAATATTTGTCTTTCATAGATGATGTAGTAATTTTTAATCTTTGAACATTGGAAATACAGTTTTAGAAATACAAGGTCAGTTACAGGTCAGTTGCTTTTTCCAATGACGCATTTTAAATTTTCTATTTTTTCATTCATTTGACTGATTCTTGAGGTCTCATAGAGTCATTAACTTCCACTTGCCCAATTCTAATTTTTAAGGAGTTCTTTTCTTCAGTTAGCTTTTGTACCTTCTTTTCCATTTGGCCAATTATCCTTTTAAAGGAGTTATTTTCTTCATTGGGTGTTTCTTTTTTTCCATTTGGCCAATTCAACTTTTAAGGATTTGTTTACTTTAGTCAGCCTTTGTGCTTTTATTTCCAAGGTGTTAACTTTCCTGTGAAGTTTTCAATGGTATCATTTCCTCTTGGAATCTTAGGAAACTTTTACCCTGGAAAAGTCTGAAAAAAATGGAACAGAATAAAAGTGGGAGAGAGGATGGAGGAGAGGGAGAAAGAGAGAGAGAGAGAGAGAGAGAGAGAGAGAGAGAGAGAGAGAGGGAGAGAGAGAGAGAAAGCAATAAATACACATCCTGTTGGTAACCATCAAATAATTATTGTTGATTTCTGTATGATTTTGGTAGAAATTTGTCAGCTCTCCATCCACACAGAGATTGATTTTCTTCCTGTACAGCATATTACAGTATACATAACTGCTGCTCCTGCTGCTCCTGCTGTTCCTCCTCCTGCTGCTGCTCCTGCTGCCGCTGCTGCTCCTGCTGTTCCTCCTGCTGCTCCTGCTGCTATTCCTCCTCCTGCTGCTCCTCCTCTTGCTGCTGCTGTTGCTGCTCCTGTTGTTCCTCTTCCTGCTTCTCCTCCTCCTCCTGCTGCTGCTCCTTCTCCTCCTGCTGCTGCTCCTGCTGCTGCTCCTGCTGCCACTGCTGCTCCTGCTGTTCCTCCTCCTGCTGCTGCTCCTGCTGTTCCTCCTGCTGCTGCTGCTGCTATTCCTCCTCCTGCTGCTCCTCCTCCTCCTGCTGTTCCTCCTGCTGCTCCTGCTGCTATTCCTCCTCCTGCTGCTCCTCCTCCTCCTGCTGTTGCTCCTGCTGCTGCTGCTCCTCTTGCTGTTGCTGCTCCTGTTGTTCCTCCTCCTGCTGCTGCTCCTTTTGCTGCTCCTGCTGTCACTGCTGCTCCTGCTGTTCCTCCTGCTACTCCTACTGCTGCTCCTGCTGCTGCCCCTCCTGCTGTTCCTCCTCCTGCTGCTGCTCCTGCTGCTGCTGCTCCTGCTGTTGCTCCTGCTGCTGCTCCTGCTGCTTCCCCTCCTCCTGTTCCTCCTCCTCTTGCTTCTCCTGTTGCTGCTGCTGCTGCTCCTCCTCCTGCTGCTGCTCCTCCTCCTGCTGCTACTCCTCCTCCTCCTCCTGCTGCTGCTGTTGCTGCTCCTGCTGCTCCTGCTGCTGCTGCTGCTCCTGCTGCTGCTGCTGCTCCTGCTGTTCCTCCTCCTGCTGCTGCTCCTGCTGTTCCTCCTGCTGCTGCTGCTGCTATTCCTCCTCCTGCTGCTCCTCCTCCTCCTGCTGTTCCTTCTGCTACTCCTGCTGCTGCTCCTCCTGCTGTTCCTCCTCCTTCTGCTGCTCCTGCTGCTCCTCCTGCTGTTCCTCCTCCTGCTGCTGCTCCTGCTGCCGCTGCTGCTCCTGCTTTTCCTTCTGCTGCTCCTGCTGCTGCTCCTCCTGCTGTTCCTCCTCCTTCTGCTGCTCCTGCTGCTCCTCCTGCTGTTCCTCCTCCTGCTGCTGCTCCTGCTGCTGCTGCTGCTCCTCCTCCTCCTGCTGCTGCTGTTGCTGCTCCTGCTGTTCCTCCTCCTGCTGCTGCTCCTCCTCCTCCTGCTGCTGCTGTTGCTGCTCCTGCTGTTCCTCTTCCTGCTGCTCCTCCTCCTCCTGCTGCTGCTCCTTCTCCTCCTGCTGCTGCTCCTCCTCCTCCTGCTGCTGCTCCTCCTCCTGCTGCTGCTCCTGCTGCCACTGCTGCTCCTGCTGTTCCTCCTGCTGCTCCTGCTGCTGCTCCTTCTGTTCCTCCTCCTGCTGCTGCTCCTGCTGCTGCTGCTGTTCCTCCACCTGCTGCTGCTCCTCCTCCTCCTGCTGCTGCTGCTCCTGTTGCCACTGCTGCTCTTGCTGTTCCTCCTCCTGTTGCTGCTCCTCCTGCTGTTCTTCCTCCTCCTGCTGCTGCTGCTGTTCCTTCTGTTCCTCCTCCTGCTGCTGCTGCTGCTCCTGCTGTTCCTCCTCCTGCTGCTGCTGCTGCTGCTGCTCCTGCTGTTCCTCCTCCTCCTGCTGCTGCTGCTGCTGCTCCTGCTGTTCCTCCTCCTGCTGCTATTCCTCCTCCTGCTGCTCCTCCTCCTCCTGCTGCTGCTCCTGCTGCTGCTCCTGCTGTTTCTCCTTCTGCTGCTTCTCCTCCTCCTGCTGCTACTGCTGCTGCTCCTCCTCCTCCTGCTGCTCCTGCTGCTGCTCCTCTTGCTGCTCCTGCTGCTGCTCCTCCTGCTGCTCCTCCTGCTGCTCCTGCTGCTGCTGCTGCTGCTGTTCCCCCTGCTGCTGCTGCTGCTGCTCCTGCTTCTCCTCCTGCTGCTCCTGCTTTTCCTGCTGCTCCTCCTCCTCCTGCTGCTGCTGCTGCTGCTCCTGCTGTTCCTCCTGCTGCTGCTGTTCCTCCTGCTGCTGCTGCTCTTCCTGTTGCTGCTATGGCTGCTACTATTCCTGCCATTACTGCTGCTGTTGCTGTTGCTGTTAGTACTAATTCTACTACTGGTCTTTCAACTGTTACTACTACTCCTGCTGATGGCTGGGGTGAGCCTGGTCAAGGTTCAGGCCCATTTCCTCCCTCACTGCGGTGCCTGAGGGTAAAGCCCAGATCTCAAGCCAGCACAGAGATGAGTGTCCCAGAATGTGAGTAGGTGAAGCTGTTGGGTGCTCACTATCTTTTCTGACCTTGGCATATTAATGACATATTACTGCCCTGTAAAGTAAGAAACAGCAAACAAGATGGATGCAGAGAGGCACCAGCAGACTTATCTGGATGGATGCATAGTGGGCCTGAAGGACCAGGCAGACACCAGACATCATCAATGTAATCATGTAAATGTCACAATTGAAACAAGAGACTGTCCAATCACCACAGAGCTTAGCCTCAAAGCTGAACTGAGACAAGGCACCTGCCTACCCCCTTCCCTCACTTGCAGAGCTGGGGGATTATGGGAGAGGAGCACTACACATAACATTAGACATGTCCAAATCTTGGTTAGCTCTGCCCAACTATGTGGTTTCCTGCCTTTTTCCCCTCTTCAGAGTTCTCAGAGACAACCACAGCCATCGCAAGAGAGAAGTCAATTAGTTGCTTAGTTTGGTCAGTTTTATCTGGGAAATATCACTTCCACTTGCCCCCTCTCCTCCAATTTCTCAGTCTCTCTGAGCCCTTACCTGAACCATTGCCTCCTAACTGTTCTGCATGCTTCTGTTCTCTCCCCTCAGTACTTGGTGCACAGAAGGAGCCTAATCAATGTTTATGGAGGGATTGACCCTTCAACCCAACCTCCTCCTAGCTGTCAAAACAAACATCCTACTGGAGATTTCCCTGACCACCTCTCACCCCTGCTCAAGAAGGGTTGGAGGCTCTCTACTACCTGTAGAATGAAATGTACCCTGTTGACCCTGAAATTTTTCCAACTCCCAACCACCTTCTCAAACATCTCCTATCACCCCACTCTGCCACACTCAAAGTTCCAGCTAAAGGGACTTTTGGCCGCTCCCTGGACATGCCATTCCATTCCCATCCCTTGCTCTTTGCCAGGCTGTATTACATTCCTGGAACACTCTTCTGACTCCCAGAGTCCTTGGCTCCAGCCACAGCACCATCTCTGAGGTCGTGTACTTGATCTTTTTGCAGAGGAAGAAACTGAGGCTCCCAGAGGGGAAGGGCCCTGTGTCATCCATCCGTAGTTGCATATACTTTGCTCAGGCTGGAGTAGACCTCCACATCCAGGACCCTCTGGGGGCGGACAGTGCCTCACCTGGGGGGCTTCTGGTGCTACAGCGTATCTTCATAGTCCTGCTCTGACTCCAGGTCCTCGCCATCCTTGCTGACCCCTCCACAGGTGTCCAGGATCAGTTTGATGTTGACGAGGACTATAAGCAGAAACACTATGGCCCTTATCTGGCCGAGGCACCATAAGACATGCTGCTTCATCAGCCAGTACTTCCAGGCCACGTACTAGCCCAGCTTCTTCCTGACCTCAAAAGACTGCCAGGAGGGGCCAGGCTTCCACTCATTCAAGCCCGGAGCTGCCTGGGGGCCCGAGCTCCCCACTGCAGCCTCTTGGAGGCCCTTCATTGCACACCCAGGGGCATTGGAGCAGGGAACCCTCCCTGGGTTTAAACTTACAGATTTTAATGGATTCCCCCTTTCCTGTCCCTTTTCCTCTCATTCCTTCCATACCCTCTTTTGCTGTCTCTTTCTCTTTCCTCCCCACCATCCACAATGATAATGCTGTTTTAGAATGTGTGTAAATAGCTCAGTAAGTTTTCAGGTTTTAAAAAGAAATGTGGTTTTGGCCATTTTAAGGTGAAAATTAATTTATTTCTAAGGCAATCTGCTAGTAGTTTGGTCTTCCAAGCAAAAAGAAATCCATCTTTGCATGGAGAGACTCTGTAGAGAGAGAGTTGACAAATGTTAGAAATGGATGGCCTTGTTTTTGTGTTATACTCCAAATACACCTGTGTGCATCTGAATAGTTCATTTATGACTGAGTGGCTGTTCCCAGCAAAGCATTCTTGATATTTCCCTTTAATGTCCACTGAAGGAATTGGGGAGGAACATGCATTGATCACTACTGCTAGGTTATCTTGCTTCATATATTCTTGTAAAGAGCACAACTTTGGCCAAAACAAACTGAAAAGAAATGCAAAGCTCAACGGTTACTTCTGCCTACCTTTCTGATCTCTTTTCCATCTCTAATCTCTTCAGATCTAACCATACAGATGCATCATGGCATAGGAAAGAGCAGGATGAATTTGGAGTTAAGAAGACCTGTATTAAAATTCCATTTCTGACACTTATTACCTATGGGACTATAGATGCTGAAGTTATATGAGCATCTTTTCTATGAAATGGTAATGATAATATATGTAAATAAATGCCTCAAAGAGTTGTATGAATCAGATGAGATAACAGAGAAAAGCATTTAAAAACATTAAAATAGTATAAAAAGTTTATTATTATTTCTCTTTGTCTCTAGTTCATGGTCTGTCTCTAACAGAGCTATAACTAAGGTTAGATGGATAGGTTTTGTCCCAATGTTCCAAAATTTAGTTTAGTACTTTAGTACTTTAGTTTTTAGTACTTAAAGTATTTTAGTACTTTAGTTTTTCGGGATATGTATTTAACATTGGAAAATTCCACTTGGTGTATCCTGGTGGGAGGGATGTCTTCCCTGTCGTGTTTCTGTGGTATTCCCAGTCTCAGTCAACATTTTTTTTAAATATTGTCATTTATCTCAGGAACACATGATGCTACTTGCCCCGTTTACCAAACTGATTAGTTACAGATCAGTCCTCCATACTTTTTTCTTGCACTATTTCCCTTTTCCAGATTCCCTTCACTTCTGTTCCAAACTATCAAAACTGTGCCTTACCTTTGAAACCCAGCTCAAAACTACCAGCTCTGAAGATAATCTCCCAGTTTTTCTCCTGCTTGCCTCTCCTCTCTTTTTCAAATTTTCTTTGCTGACTCATCATTTATATCATATTCTCAACTGTGGTTATTCCTTAAGGATCTTGAAGATGTTCTTTTATTCTTTGTACTCTTTCTCTTATTGACCTCATCAGTCCTGCTACCCTTGTATTGTTATAAGATGGATTGTTAATGTGATTCATAAAGTATGCACAATATATTGCTTTTCAGTATAATCACTTTGATTGTTCTTTTGACATCAGGGCGCAAATCTTACTTATTTCAGCCTCATTCCCCACATCACCTAATACAAGATCTCTTCCCATTGAGGTACTTAATAATAGATTGTGAAGACATCCTTTGGGAGATGCCAGTGAAAAATGAAGACTGAGAGTTTGAAAAGGAAGCAATTATATTTTTATGTAAAAAGAGTTGAAATGTTCATATTTTTTCATTTTGGCTATTTGTGGTTATTAAAGTGATGTTCATAGGTAATTTTTTGTTGTTTGTTTCATTGAATTCTATTCCAAAAACCTGACTGAGATAGAGAAGGTCAAAGAAGGATTCATGGAGAAAATGGTAATTGGCATTGGATTTCAAAAAATAAGAAGGGTTGGAAAAGTAGATTATACTTTAAGTTTAGGAAGTGCTAAACATGGATTGATTACTTTGATCCCCAAAAGATTCTTATAAGTTGGATGCTAGAGGTACTCTTATTTCAATCTTGCAATTGAGGAAACTGAACCCTGAAGAAGTTATGTCTCAATCATACAACTAGTAAAGGTCATAGGATAAAAATAGAACTGTGGTTTTTACTGGCCCCAATGGTCAAAAATCATAGCGTCATATAGTTTTAGCCTGAAGGGACTTTATATCTTATCTAGATCAACACCCCTCACCATATTTTGCAGACTCAGAGTGGTATAGTAAATTCCCAAAGTCACAGAGAAAGTAAATGGCAGAGCCAGGATTTGAAGACAGGTCATTTTATCTCTAAATTGAAATCTTTTCCTTTCACTATTCTGTTGTTTACAAGGAAAGAGAAGAAGGAAATATAACAACACACTAACTCATATAATATACAAATAATCCTATACTTGGCTCTGAGCCACCTTGCATCACCTTGAGTGATAAGTTTTCCTATGCATGGACCATTGGGAAGCTCAGAGTCATGCTAATCAGATACTTCTGCCTTCTAAGACTTCATCATGACTAACTCCAAAACACTCAGTTGAATCATGGGGATTAGCATTAAGACTTAATGTGATCTCAGGGCTGCATGTAGCAATAACTTGATTATTGAACTTAGAAAGAAGAATTTCCAGATTCAAATATTGTCTCTACCCCAAGGAATGTAAATGTTAATGATAATACATCAATACATCCTCAAAATGAAATCTGGGAATTTATTATCTCTATGTGTTGCCTCCTTATGCAGATATTCTTTCTCACCTTGTTCCCTAAATAGAGCTTGGTATGAAGGAACTGTCCAAATTCTCTAGTAACCCATCCCTGAAAACTTGAAGGACAATCTCATATTGCTCTGTGATCTCCCCCCACGCCCCAGGAATAGACATTCTCCTGCTGACTTATCCCACTAATACCCAGGACTGTTGTTATTTTTATATGCTTGCACTAACGAGTGAATCATACTGTTATTTCACTTCATCTTCATCTGTCCTCCCAGCACTCACACCCTGCTCACAAGACACTTTGATCCTAGTAACCAGAAGCTGGCTTCCTACTATATGTCTTCCAACGGGTCAGCAAAACATTCTAACACTTTTTAGTTAGGGTGATGGCCAGTAATTGTAGCTAAATGTGTGGCATTTTCACCTTCTATGCAACCTTAGGTTCTCAAAGGTTATGCCAATGGAAAACACACATTTTAACAAATCATACCTTTAAACTAAAAAGATTTCGAGTACAGATCCAGGAACCAAATGCATGTCTACTATCTGAGAACTTATTATTATTACTTGGTCATTTATTATAAAGTACAAGTCTGGCACAGGTATCAAAAGATCTGGGTTTTCATTCTCTGACACTTATCTCTGGGAGCCTGATCCAGTAATTTCATCTCTAGGAGCTTTAAATTTCTAATTTTAACTATGACAAAGTTTGTATAATGAACTCAGGAACGCATGGATTCAGATCATAATGGCTTAAGAGAACTGATTGTTAAATTTTCAATGTGAGCATTTACACCTTGAAAATCAGCATCTCACCTCATGGCTTGATTAATTCTATTGTTGTCTAGGCTTTTAAAAAAAAATGATGAAGAGAAGGTTAATAATGCGAATTAAACTAAAAGTGTGTCTTCTACATTTTTTTTTATTTCGGAAAGCAGGTTGTTAAGCATTTTTCAGCACATCCCTGGCCATACCTCATGGTGTGATTGTGAGAGAAAGTGCCTTGTAAAACTTACAACAATACTGGATTACAAATAAATCGTTTGTAGGTAAACTTTGAGGTCATCTATGCCACCCTCCATTTCACATTAAGGTCCACAGAGGTGAAGTCCTTTGTCTATTCCTGGGTTGGAAATCAGATCAACAAACTCAAAATTCATGTTTTTCTAGCACACTCCAAGCTGGTAGACAGCCTGCCTTAATAGATTGAGAACCAAACTTAAAGTAAGGAAATCCTGTCTTCAAACCATGTCATGGAAACTTATTGGCTATATGCAATAACTTTTCAGTATGGGCCACTCCAAAGACTGTCCATGATAGATTCAAACTGCCAATTTGAATCCTGGGAAGAGTTTTTACTCTGGAAGTTCTGCCACACTGATGAAATACTATATTCAGTCTACCTTCTACTTTCATAACCTCTTCCCCTCAAATGTGTTTCAGGTGTGTGTTCCAGAGTTTGAATGTAATTGCCATTTTACAATCTGGTTCTCACAAGAATTTAGTTTCCATCAACATGTGTACATGGTGCATCACAAGATTAAGGGGTAGAGGTGAGTGTGAGTAAGGGACATGAGAGCATTAATAACTCCTCATAGCAACAATGTACCTTTAAGGATGGCTAAGTTGACCTGTGGAACTGGGGCTATCCATGATGCTGGTAATTTGAACTTGTTAATTCATTTGTGTCTTAAAATCAAAAGACATATAACTCCTTGGCAGGCATAAACGAGGCACCCAAATGGAAAAAAATGCTGGGGTTTGAAGGTAAAATGCTGCTTCATTGGCCAAGAGCCATAGTACAAACAGGCACTTAATTATGCATATTATGAAAAATCTGCATCATAATCCAGGTGTTTTATGAAGTCGGGTGGGGGGGTGGTGGGGAACAACTTGGAATAGCCAGAAAAACATTGAATTCTTAGTAGACCTGTGCATCAAGTCTTAGTTATGGTCCTTTATATGTCTATCAACTTGGTCAAGGAACTTCATTTCCATGAGCTACAAATCCTTCATTTGTCAAAGGAGAAGGTTGGGTCTGATAGCCAACTTTAAATTATTATGATCCTAAGTCACTCATCCTCAATTTGCTCATCTGTAAAATGGGATCAGAGAGGAAATAAAAAAATCTTCTGATTGTACCACATGATTTTTTTGTACACAAAATGAGAAAAGGAAAAGAAAACACATTGTCATGTATAAAGCAGACCATAAGAGAGGATTCTATATAAAATAATAAATTCACATTTCAAGAAAATCTATATAATAAATAATACACATTTTTAAAGCTGCCCAGTTTTTCTTTGTTTTCTTGTTGATTTTCTTTTGTTCTCTGCTGTGCACTTTTAAAATTTTTTTCCCTCCCTCTTCCCCCCCCACTCACATAAAGAAGGTTATAATTCAGCATGGATGTGTATGTATATACACACAAATGTATACATATATGCTTGCATGCATGTATATGTACATATGCTAGTGTATATATGTATATACATGCATGTGTACATGTATATGTATGCACATATATGTATTTGTGCATGTGTATATATACACGTATGTACACATGCATATATGCACATATTATAAGACTGTACTATGTTTATGTCCACCTGTTATCTGCTTCTCTGAAGGCGGACAGCATCTTGCTTCATAAGTCCAAATCTATGTTTTTTTCTCTAAATCAACAAGCTTATCATTTCCTAAACTACAGCAAAATTCCAACCCAATCACATCCTAGCTGAGACTTTGTCTATGAAAGTTCCCCCCCACCCCGGCTTTCTGCATTCTTTCTGTTCTTGGCTACATAAGTTTCATTTATTCCAAAAAACTGAATTAAAAATGGTAACATTACCTATTTTTTTTTTTTTTTACATTTCAACAATGCTCTCACCTTGTAATCTATTGTAAGGTCTGATACTGCTGAATCTACTTCCTTTATATCTTTTTTCCCTTGGTTTTTTTGAAGTTCCTGACCTTTTGTTCTTCCAAATGAATTTTGTTATTGTTTTCTAACTTAGTAAAATAAATTTTAAGTAATTTAATTGAGATGACATTGAATAAATATATTAGTTGCATAAAATTGTCATTGTAAAACTATATTGACTTCACTTACTCATGAAGAATAAATATCATTTTAATTATTTAGATCTGAGTTTATTTTTATAAAATGTTTTATGTTTGTGTTCATATAATTCCTGTGTCCATTTTGGCAGGCACATGCTCAGGTATTTTATACTGTCTGAGTATTTTAAATACTCTAAAAAAATATTGAATAACATTGCCGACATATGTAGCTTCTCTATTTTTCACTTTTGATTAAATCTATTTTAACTTTAAATTTGTATGAGATCATGATTACTACCCTTGCTTTTTTAATTTACACAGAAATTCTACTCCTGCCCTTTGTTTTATCTTTGTGCATATCTTTCATTTTTATAATGTTTCCTGAAAGAAACATATTGTTGAATTCAAAATTTTAATCTGTTATCCGTTTCTGTTTTATTGATACATTTGTTCCATTTACATTCTTAACTACATTTACTTGTTGTGTATTTTCTTCTCCCTAATTTTCCTTGCTATCCTTCTCACCCTATTTACCCTAACCCTCCTCATTCGTCTACCCACTACCCACTACCCACTACCTTGCTCTCCTATTCCTTAACCTACTCACTCTTCTCAGAGTCCCTCCCTTATCCTCCCCCCACCATATCCCCTTGCTCTCTTATTTCTTTCCTATTTTAGAAGACCTTTATATTCTTTTAGGTATGTATGTTGTTCCCTCTTTAACCCATTTCCAGTGAGAGTAAGGTTAGCACTACTTACCCTTCATACCATTAGCTTCTTCTGTATCAGTTCTTCCTTTTATGCTTCATTTGTATGAATTAATTAGTACTTTTTATCTCTCCCTACAAAGTTTTATTTTTTAGGATCATCCCGCTATACTCAGCTACCACTTATGGTTTTTAAAATTGGCTTAGAGTACACAAAATAAGCAGACATACTGGATGTTCTGTTTGTTTTTTTGGTCCAGTACTTAATTTTATTAGCATAGAGAGCACTTGGTGAAGAAACTTTCTCCACCAAAGTAGGATGGCAACTGCCCTACATCTGAGCATCATAGAGAATTAAATTAAGCACTGAGTTGCTAAATGACTGTCCCAGGGTCACATAGTCAGTATAGTGTCATGGGCATGTCTTAAGCCAATATCTTTCTGATTCCAAGATAGCTCCTTATCCCCTGAACTATGTTGCCTTTCTAGTTGGTGACTAAAGAAATTAGAACTAAAATTATGAATGTTCTAAAAATCTGTGGTAAATTTCTTTTTGCACTTTGTCCTAATAGTTCAATAAATCTCACGGAGGGATCATCAATTCCAAATGGCCATGAGTAGGGTGTGTGCTAGAAAGATAGGAAATGAAAGGGCATTGATTTAGGATGGACACTGAAATATTTCTTTGGCAATGTAGTTGCCACAGTGAACTGAAGCATCTAGAGGCCTTGTCATCCTCTTGTCAAATGCTGCTTACATAGTTGGACCACTGGAGATGATACTACAGTTCTGCAGATTTACAAATGATGAACAGTTAAATTGAGAGAAGCATTGATTCATTGTCAACTTGACTCTCAAAAGGAAGTACCAGTCGATCAGTTTTTGACCCTGTGCTGGTTATTTTTTTAAATTAGGGATGTGAATAGAGTTGAAGATAGTAAACTTATAAAATTTAAAGATGACTCAAAATCAAGATGAATAGTTCACATATTGAAAGAAGTACAATTCTAAAGTGTTTAGATAGATTAGAACACTGGATTTAAAAAGATAGACTCAAAATGGAGAAATATAAAACCTTACATTTGAGTTAAAGTAATGAATTTTCAAAGTATAAGATTGGAAAAGAATGATTTGATTGAAGTGCATCTGGCAAAAATATCTAAGGGTATTATTGAGATGCAAACTTGTTATGTCTCAAGAATTTCACAAAGCCATCCCCCAAACTTATGATATTGGGTTATTTTAAGACTGGTGCAATTGGAAGGGCTAAAAGTGGGAAATTTCTACTGGATTATGCATTGTTTAGATCCTATTTGAAGTGTTAAATTTGGTTTTTAACAATCAATGAGAAAGCAATTATTTAACTCTTACCTTTTGCCATACAAGAAATTTTATAAGCTAGAAAGCTCCCTGAGTATGATCAGTAGTTTGACAAAGGATCTGGAAATGGTTGTTCACCTAGTCTTAATATGTGCCAGTATTTTGAATGTTTGCTGTTTTGGCATTTATCTGATAGAGAGTCAAAATGAAAGAAAACTTGAAAATGACACATTGCAGAGAGTAGAAAACATAGCAGAGCCAAGAGCAAGCATGTGCAGGCCCTAGGCAAGGTCTGAAAAACATATCCTTTTATGTGCTTTGGTCCATCAGGGCTTTGAGCCTCCACCATATTACATGTGACTTAACTTATCCAACAACAAATCCCCAGGAGGCTTTAAAGGGTATATTTTTCTAGCACTAAATACATGTATTTATTTATAAAAATGAATTTTAAAAATGACACTCATTATGCCCCTCCATGGTATGCAGTCCACTCACATTTCCTAATCTTAGGCACAGCTCTGACCCAGGGACACTAATCATTATGACTTTTGTACTAGAAATAGAGCAAATTGTATGTAAGATTTTAATGAGTTTCACTGGCAAAGAGACAGAAGAGATTAGTTGTGGGCATGGGTAGAAGTGGATATATTGTGAACCACAGCCTGTTTGCTGTAAGAAGCACTGGTAATGATAATAATAAAGGAGAGAAGAGAAGGAGGAGGAGGATGGCAGCTCTCATCTACACAATCTCTGTGTGATGTACAAATTGCAATCCTGTGAAATAGATAGTATAAATTATATCATCCCTGTTTGCAGATGTACAAATTGAGGCTCAGAGATTTGGAGACCCATCCAAGGTCACACAGCTACTAAAAATAACTGAAAATTTGTGTAGCACTTTAATATTTGTGCAAATACTTTCCAAACAGCATCTCATTTGAGCCCACAATAGACCCATGAGGCACACATTACAGTGGTCATTTTACAGTTGAGGAAGTCGGCTTAAAGAGTAAAGCAGCATGGTAGAATGGATAAAGCTCTGGATTTGGTGAATCAGATCCTGGGTTCAAATCCTGGCTCTGTCTGTTACTACTTATACGACCTTAGACAATTTATAAGCTCCTTCTGTGCCTCAGTTTCATCGACTGTAAAATGACAGGTTCTACTAAGTAGTCTCTAAGGTTCCCCTGTGACAAGAAACATGCGATCCTGTAAAGGTAAATTGTTCACACTAACACAGATAGCAAATATCAAAGAGGGTGACATGAAGCTAGGTCTTCCTGATTACCTGTTCCTTCAATGAAAACAAGAGGAAAATCACTTTTGATATCCAAGGAGGTGCTATCTAGGAAGGCTCTATTGCATCTAGGGAAAAATATCTATTAGAAAGAAAGCTAATTTAGGAATAAGTTCCAGCAACATTGATGAGATGAGAATCTTTACTCTTTGGTCTGTATCAAATGCTATGAGAATAACCTCTGGAGGGCTCTGGACGTTCAGTGAGACAAACTGAAGCAATTTGTTGTTAAATGAATAGGAAAGCAAGCAGTCACACTATCTTCAAATGGTAATTAAGAGTCTGAACTCTCAATATAAAATATGAGCCTTGTTAATCAGCTTGGCTGATGAGTTAGGAAGCACTTTGGCTGGTAAGTCCTTCAGGTAAAGTGTTACCTAAGTGTGAATTATTATTATTACTATTATAATTATTATTTTTATTGTTCTTTTTTGCGGAAAAGTTATTGAGATAGGCTTTAATAATAGGATTAACACCAAAAGATTCTTCAGAGATCATCTAATTTAACCTCTTGCATTACTTAGTACATTGTAAAGAGCATTGACTGTGGGGTCAGTGAAGCAGATAGCTTCCATCCCTGATACTTATTGCCTGTGTGACCCTAGGCAAGTCATTTAACTTCCCTGGTCCTCAGTCTTCTCATGTGTAAAATTATGAGTTTGGTGTAGATGACTTGTAAGATCCTGTTCAACTCTATTCTTATGGTATTTCAAATGAAGAAATGGAGAACAGAGAGAAAAAACTTCCCTCCCAAGATCATGGAGCTAGTGATAAAACTGAGATCTCATCTTGTACCTGCTGAATCCAAATCAAATGTTCTTTCTTTTCTGAGATCATTAATTTACTTTCTTCTCCTTTATTTATTCATTGGAAGGAAGATCCATACCTTTAGTAGAATGGAATGTTTGCTATTTTCAGAGAAGCTTACCATTGCAATTATTAAAATCATAAACTTCAGAGCTGAATGAGAATGCATTGACCAGTTAATTCATATAACTCCATTGGATAGACTGGGGAAAAAAAGGTTAAAAAATGATTTGTCCAAGATCAAACAGGTAGTGAAGATTAAAGTTAGAATTTGAACCTAAATGACCTGTACCAGCCTGTGTGGAAAATTTTGGAAAATTCAAAAAAAAAATAATTTCTAGACTTCAAAAAGTATAAGTTATCAATCTTATAAAAGTGAATATTGAAAACTAAATCTACCTATTTTTTACAATCTAAGTTGTCCTAAATGAAAGTCAGATTGCTATTTTTTCTTTTTTTCTTCATTCATTCATTCATTCATTTTCAGTTTTGAACATTCACTTTCACAGAATTTTGAATTTCAAATTTTTTTACTCATCTCCTCCATCCCTCTACCCCAGGACAGCATACATTTTGATAATCTTTTCCTCCAAAACCAGAAAAATCAGATTATAAACTCTGACTTTGATGACTAGTAAAAAATAGCAGACAATGTGAAATATCTCATTGTAAAAACAACTGACCTGGAAATTAGAGAGAGACACTTTAAAAATTATAAGACTACATCAAAACCATGATCAAAAAAAAGAACCTGGACAACATCTTTCAAGAAATTATCAAGCAAAACTGTCCTGATATTCTAGAACCAAATGGCAAAATAAATATTGAAAGAATCCACCGGTTGCCTCCTGAAAGAGAGGACAAAAGGAAACCTCCTAGGAATATTGTAGCCAAATTCCAGATCTCCCAACTCAAGGAGAAAATATGGCAAGCAGCCAGAAAGAAACAATTTGAACATTGTGGAAACACAATCAGGATAACACAAGATCTAGCAGCTTCTACATTAAGGGATCACAGGGCTTGAAATATGATATTCCAGAGGTCAAAGGAGCTAGGAATAAAAACAAGAATCGTCTACCCAGCCAAACAGAGTATAATACTTCAGGGGAAAAATTGTCATTCAATGAAATAGAAAACTGTCAAGCATTCTTGATGAAAAGACCAGAGCTAAATAGAAAATTTGACTTTCAAACACAAGAATCAAGAGAAGTATGAAAAGATAAACAGGAAAGAGAAATCATAATGGACTTACTAAAGATGAATTGTTTATATTCCTACATGGAAAGATAATATTTGTAACTTGAGATTTTTCTCAGTATTAAAGTAGCTGGAGGGATTATATACATATAGACAGAGGGCACAGGGTGAGTTGAATAGGAAGGGATAACGTAAAAAAATAAAATTCAGGGGTGATAGAGGAGTATATTGGGAGGAGAAAGGGAGAAATAGAATGGAGCAAATTATCTCTCACATAAAAAGGTAAGAAAAAGCTTTTTTAATGGAGGGGATGAGGGGGGACAGTGAGAGGGAAAATATTAACCCTACTTTCTTCACATTTGGCATAAGGAGGGAGTAACATACACACTCAATTTGCTATGAAAATCTATCTTACACTACAGGAAAGTAGGGGAGAAGGGGAAAAGTGGGGTGTGGGGGGATGATAGAAGGGAGGGCAGTGGGAGGAGGGGTAAATAGAAGTAAACACTTTTGAGGAGGGTCAGGGTCAAAACAGAGAATAGAATAAATGAGGGCAGGACAGGATGGAGGGAAATGCAGTTAGTCTTTCACAACCTGACTTTTATGAGGGTTTTTTGCATAACTATAAATGTATAACATATATAGAATATCTTGCCTTCTTGGTGGGGATGCATGAGGAGGGAGGAAGGGTGAGAATTTGGAACTCATTTTAAAAACAAATGTTCAAAACTGCTTTACATGCAACTGGGAAAGAAGTTATACAGATAATAGAGTATAGAAATCTCTCTTGCCTTATAAGAAAAGAGAGGTGATGGGGATAAGGGGAAGGGAGTAGTGTGATAGAAGAAAGAGCAGATTGGGGGAAGGGGTAATCAGAATGCATGTTGTCTTGGGGTGGATGGAGGGAAGAGATGGGGAGAAAATTTGGAACTCAATGTCTTGCGAAAATGAATATTGAAAACTGAAAAAAAATAAATTTTAAAAAGTATATCAAAAAATACATCAAAAGAAATGGAAGACTGGGAGTAAAGGAGTGGAGGTACTAAAATAAGAGGACTGGAATGAGGAGGAGGGCAAGATCACTAGGAAATGATGGCAGTACTGAGATGAGGAATGAGATCTTAGAACTCAATTTTGGAAGCACATCAGAAACAGTGAATACATCCACCCAATAAACTTTTCCCAGTTTACAGGGTTTGACCTGAGGAATGACCTGAGAATTGACCTTCTCTGGTTTCACTTTGCTATTTTAAGTTGGATGCTTCACTTTATTTCCAACGGAACTCATTTCTGGAATAATTAAGACAGTATCTGTGGCCTCAGGTTGCCTTGCAAGAAGTAGAGACATTTCTATGTATTTACTTTCTAGTCTGAAAACAAACATTTTTTGCCTCTCCCTGGGAGTCCAATAATGAATAGTAGAGGAGATTCTGTGAGCATCCTACAGATGAAATTACCTCTTGCTTCCTGGACTGTGGAATATCAGAACTAGTATCCTGGAAACCACATATTTGTTTCAGCAGTGCAGGGGGGCAGTTCTCTGGTTGCGCATTAATAAGGCAAATTATTTCAAGCTGGGATATGGTGGAACTGCAGATTCTCATCAGCTACTGTTGTCCAATCACAACGTTTCCTAGGTATATGGCCTACTACCTTTCAAGGAACTTTCAACAGAAATTTAAAGGCAGGTGTGAGATACAATTTATTAAGCAACCTGCCTGTATAACTATGGTACCTAGTGAAGTCTTAGGTCTCTGCTGCCCAGTTATACCAAAGTTAAGTTTAGCATTCATTTCTCTTAAAAATTTTTCTTTTACTTGTTCTTCATCACTCATTTAACAACTAAGTAACCACAGAATATATGTTCATGTATAGATTTGTATATTTTATAAGCATATATATATTTGTTGTTCAATCATTTCAATTGTGCCTGACTCTTTGTGAGCCCATTTGGGGTTTTCTTGGCAAAGATAATGGAGTAGTTTCTAATTTCCTTCTTCAGCTCATTTTGCAGATGAGGAAATGGAGGCAGAATGATTTGGCCAGGGTCACACAGTTAGTAACTGTGTGAGGCTGGACTTCAACTCAGGAAGATGATTCTTCCTAACTCCAGGTCAGGGACACTGTATGTATGTATATGTATTTATATGTATGTATATATTAGGCAGCCAAAAATTATTAATTGTCTACCTAAATTAATTTACTTATTCAGTGCTATACCAAACTACCAAAAAATTATTTTCTAGAGCTAAAAAAAAATAATATCAAAATTCATCTGGAAGAATAAAAGGTCCAGAATATCAAGGGAATTAATGAAAAGAAATGCTAGGGAAGGTGGTCTAACCCTGCAAGATCCCAAATTGTATTATAAAGCAGACATCATCAAAACAACTTGGTACTTACTAAGAAATAGAGGGGTAGATCAGTGGAATAGGTTAGGTGCACAAGACATAGTAATCAATGAGAATAGAAGTCTACTGTTTGATAAACCCAAGGACCCCAACTCCTGGCATAAAAATTCACTATTTGACAAAAACTGCTGGGAAAACTGTATAACAGTGTGGCAGAAATTGGGCATAGACCAATTCCTGATACCATACACAGTAATGAAGTCCAAATAGATACGTGATCTAGGTATAAAGTCTGATGCGACAAACAAATTAAGGGAGCAAAGAATAATGTATTTGTCAGATTCATGGAGAAGGATAGAATTTATGACCAAACAAGAGGTAGAGAACATTGTGAATTGCAAAATGGATAATTTTGATTACATTAAATTGAAAAGTTTTTGCACAAACCCAATGTAACAAAGATTAGAAGGGAAGCAGAAAAGTGGAAAATAATTTTGCAACTAGTGTCTGTATTAAAGGCCCCATTTCTAAAATATGTGGAGATCTGAGTCAAATGTACAAGAATACAAGTTATTTCCCAATTGATAAATGGTAAAAGGATACAAACAAGTAGTTTTCAGAGGAAAAAAATCAAAGCTACTTATAGTAATGTGAAGAGACACTCTAAATCACTATTGATTAGGGAAATGCATATTAAAACAATTCTGAGGTACCACATCACACATATCAGTATATGTTGGAGAAGATGTGGGAGAATTGGAACACTAATTCATTGTTGGTGGATCTGTAAACTGAGCCAACCATTCCTGAGAGCAATATGTAACTATGTTCAAAGGGCTACAAAAATATGTATACCTTTAGAATCAACAATATCGCTTCTAGGAATGTATCCCAAAGATCATGAAAATGAGAAAAGGTCCTACATGTACAAGAATATTTATAGCAGTTCTCTTCATGGTGACCAAGAACTAGAAATCAAGGGGATACCCATCAACTGGGGAATAGCTGAACAAGTTGTGGTATATGAATGTAATGGAATACTATTGTATTATAAGAAATGATGAACAGGAGGACTTCAGAGAGGCCTGGAAGGATTTATATGAAGTGATGCTAAGTGAAATGAGCAGAACCAGGAGAACATTATAAACAGTGTGTGAGGAGAGTTTCTGATAGACTTAGCCCTTCACAGCATGCAAGAACCTAAAACATTTCCAAAGGACTGGAGGCAAAACGGCATCCACATCCAGAGAAAGAACCATGGAATCAGAATGCGGAAAGAAGTAGACTATTTTCTTTTGTGTTATGTTTTGTTTTGTTTCCTCTCATGGTTTCTCCTATTCTTTTTAGTTATTCTATGCAACATGACTAATGTGAAAATGTGTTTTATAAGAATGTATGTTTAGAATGCATAGAAAACTGCATGCTCTCTCTGGGAACAAGAGAGGAGGGAGGGAGAGAAAATTTAAGACTTATGGAAGTGTTTTTTGAAAACCAAAAACAAATTAATTTATTAACAATTATTAATCGCCAATTATTTGTCAGACACTAAGTTAAGCACCAGAATACACAGACAAAAACCACAACATTCCCTGGTAACAAGGAGCTCAAAATATAATGGGAGGGGTATATCATGCAAATAATTTTGTGTAAACAAGTTATATACAGCATAAATTGGAATAATTAACAGAGGGAAGGTAGTAGAATTAAGAGGGATGAAGGACTTCTTATAGAAGTTGAGATTTTATCTGGGACTTGAATGAAATCCAGAGAAGCCAGAAATTTGAAGATGAGGAAGAAGCACATTCTTGTTCTTGTTCAAAGAACATCATGGAGATCAATGTCAGTAGATTGATAAGTATGCTGTTAAGGGAGTAGTGATAAGTTATAAGAAGATTAGAGATTGAGGGAAAGGTATTAAAAGGAGTTTGAATACCAGAGGATTTCACATTTTGCATTTAGAAGAAGTCATTGGAGTTTACAAAATAGGGAGGTGACATGATGAGATGTGCTCCTTAGGAAAATCACTTTGACAACTGAATGGCTTGTGGACTGGAGTAAGCAGAGACCCACCAGCAGGCTATTAACTTGCACCAGGGTGGTAGCAGTTTCAGAACAGAGAAAAGGATGAATGAATGAGAAATTATGAAAATAAAATCGACAGAAAGACAGAGAAGATGAGAAAATCTAGACTGTGAGCCTCAGTTTCTGGAAGAATAGTATTACCTTCAATTGGAATAAGAGAACTTGGAAAGGGTAAGATTTGGTGGGCTAAAGATGATATAATGAATTTAGTTTTGGACATGTTGAATGTAAGTATTATAAATATAAAATACATTTTAAATGTAATGTTAATTGGTGTTATAATTATCCTGCTCTCATGCTTTTCAAGGAAATTTAGGTAGAGACAGCCCTGAACAAAGTCATTATCCTGTTATTTTTTTTTATATTTTATACTCTGTGAACTAATGTAAACCATGATAAAATAAACATTTTTGATAGTTGAATAAAGTATTAGGATATAAATGTATTTTTCATAGACCCATGAAAAGATCTTCAGTATAACTCAAGTACAAGACAGGATGACTGGAATGAAATGTACCTCATCCTATTCACATATGATTATAATGTTCTCTACAAGATCTCTTTATTATGAAAGTTTTTATTCCACAAAATTTGGAAGCTAAGAGTATCTGGCATGGCCACATTGATTAAAAATGTTGCTGAATTTTTGAGGATTAAAATTATATCCATACTGCTGGGGGCAGTAATTTATTCTGTGAAAATTCTCACATTTAGTGTAATTTATTGCTTAAACTTTCAAAGATATTTTGATGCCTACATTTTTAGTATAAGTATTTCTTACTGTTTGTGTATAGAAGACAACAAATGTCTAATGTATAATTTTAGCCATCAGGTAAATATTGCTAGGTATCTGGTTGGTCCTAAAGATTTTAAATGCTCAGTAATTAATTTCCTGAGTTTTACTAGTTTTTTGTATAGTCTTCATTGATCACTGATTATGACCTCAAGGATATGCCTTCGTTAATTTATTTTGGTGATGGTCTGTTCCATAATTAACATAATAAATCCCATTTACTCCCCATAAAAATGTCTTTATGGCATAGACATTTTGACATTTCTTTGTCTACGTATTTGTTTTCTGAGTATATGTAGATGTAACTCATGGAGGGTCTTCCGATTCCTCCTTTAGAGCTTAGTGATTTTGGAGTCTTGATCTAGTTTTCTAAATTTATTTTTTATTTTCTGTCGAATTGTAGTCCAAAATTATATATCTACATGCAGATATAGATATGTAGATATGTGTGCATATTTCACAGGATCCTTACTCAGAAACCATGAACAAGAGCTAAAATGCCTTCAGTCCCATTAAAATAATTCCGTGCAGTATATCTTTTCTCAGCCTTTTCCATCATGGACTCTAAGAATATCTACTAATCATCTTCCTCATTTCAGCCAAAGTTATGTTCATTTTTTTCTAGGACTGACTTAAAGTCATGGACCCTGTTTATCTTTAGTCTTATACATAGTTTTGTTTGCATACTTTCCGAATTCATTATACATCTCCTAAAATGCACATGAAAACTAGCTTTATATAAATATAGATAATAACACTAATAGCAATAATGTAGTGATTTCAAGTTGTGTGTTTTATGTGTATTATCTCCTTTGATTCTAATTGTGTTGTGTAGGTTCTTCCATTTATCTTTGATTTCAGGATGCCAATAAGTCTCTTAACACAATCAGACATAGACTTTTCAACAGTTTAACATTCAGTATTTCTTATTTGGACAAAAACAATAAGGCATACGTAAGTTTTACATTTATTTGTTTGATTAATATGATTCCAAATTCAAGTCATCTCTTCCTTTGGTATACATTACAAATTTGATGCTTATTTAATCTAAGTGATATTTGGGGGGAATCTGAAAAATTAAGGTAGCTATTTTTAATAGTATTTTATTTTTCCCCAGTTACATGTCAAGAATAGCATTCACTTTTACAACTTTTTGAGTTCCAAATTTTTCTCCTTCCCTCTTTCCTCTTCACTATTCTGAAAATGGTAGGCAGTTTGATATAGTTTATACAAGTGATATCATGTAAAAATATTTCCATATCAGTCACCATTGTGACAACAGAAACAGATGAAAGTGGAAAAAGAAACACAAGAAAGAATAAAATAAATGAAAAAATATATACTTCAGTCTGTATTCAGAGTCCATCAGTTCTTTGTCTGGATATGGATCACATTTTCATTCATAAGTTCTTTGTACTTGCCTTGGATCATTGTGTTGCTGAGAACAGTTGCATCAGAGTTGAACATCACACAATTTGTTGTTACTGTGTACAATGTTTTCCTGGTTCTGCTCATTTCACTTTTCACCAGGGTGTGCAAGTCTTTCTAGGTTTTTGTGAAATCTACCTGTTCATCATTTCTTAGTGAACAATGGTATTCCATTACATTCAAATATCACAGCTTGTTCAGCCATTCCTAATTGACAGGCATCCCTTAAGTTTCCACAAAAATGGCTGGTACAAATACTTTTGCACATGTAGGTCCTTTTATCTTTTTTATGATCTCTTTGGGATACAGACCTAGTAGTAATATTGCTGGATCAAAGGGCATGCACAGTTTATTTGCCCTTTGGACATAGTTCCACATTGCTCTTCAGAATGATTAATTCAGTTCACTACTCCAACAGTGTATTAGTGTTCCAATTTTCCCACATCTCCAGCATTTATAATTTTTCTTTTATGTCATATTAACAAATCTGATAGGAAGGAGGTCGTACTTCAGAGTTATTTTAGTTTGCATTTCTCTAAGCAAAAGTGATTTAGAGCACTTCTTCAAATAGCTATAGATAACTTTGTTTTCTTCATCTGAAAACTGCCTGTTCATATCTTTGAGCATTTATCAATTGGAAATGACTTGTATTTTTTTAAATTAACTTATTTGTTTTCCATTTTCTACAATCATTTCCATAAGTCTTAAATTTTCTTTACCTCCCTCCTCACTCCCTTACTAAGATGGCATGTAATCTTCTATGGCTCTACACATACATTCTTATTAAACACATTTTCACATTAGTCATGTTGCAAGGAAGAGTTAAAATGAATGGGAGAAACCATGAGAAAAAAACAAACTACAACCTTGAATTCCAGTTCTTGACCACCACAAAGAGAGCTGCTATAAATATTTTTGTAAATGTGGGACCTTTTAGCATTTGTATGATCTCTGTGCAATACAATCCAAGAATTGATATTGCTGGGTCAAAGGATATGCATAGTTTTGTATTTGAGCATAGTTCCAAATTGCTGTCTAGAATGATTGGATCAGCTCACAGCTCCATCAACAACTGACATTTGTTTTTAGAACTTTGAGTTGCAAATTCTCTCCCTTCTTCCCTCCCCACGCAGTCTCATTGAGAAAGCAAGCAATTCAACATAGGTAATGCATGTGTAGTAATGCAAAACACTTCTATAATAGTCATATTGTCAAAGACTAAATATGTTTCTTTCCATCCTATCCCCTCTACCTATTCTATTTTCAAATTTGACTGTGTCCTTTTCCAACAGTGTTTACTTCTAACTATCCCCTTACACAATCTGTCCTCCCTTCTGTCATCCCACTGCCCTTTCCCCTTACTTTCCTATAGGATAAGATACCTCATTAAGTTTATATACTGTTCCTTCTTTACGGCAGATCTGATGACAGCAAGATTTATTCATTTGCTTTCACCTCCCTTCTCTTCCCTTCCATTGTGAAAAACTTTTTTATTGCCTCTTTTATGCAAGATAATTTATTCCCATTCTATCTCTCCCTTTCTTCTACTCTCATTATATTCCTCTCTCACCCCTTAATTTTATTTTTTTAAAATATCATCCCTTCATATTTAACTCACCCTGTGCCATCTATCTATCTATCTATCTATCTATCTATCTATCTATCTATCTATCTATCTATCTATCTATCTATCTATCTGTGTCTTTTTGTCTGTCTGTCCTCCGTCCGTCCATCAATCCATCCTTCATTTCATCTAATCTATCTATCTATCTATCTATCTATCTATCTATCTATCTATCTATCTATCTATCTATCTACTTACCTACCTACCTACCTCTCTATATTTCCTCCAACAACTCTAATACTAAGCAAGGTCTCTTGAGTTACAAATATTATCTATCCACGTAGGAATATAAACAGTTCAACTTTAGTAAGTCCCTCATGATTTCTCTTTCCTGTTTGCCTTTTCAAGCTTCTCTTGATTCTTGTGTTTGAAAGTCAAATTTTCTATTCAGTTCTGGTCTTTCTAGCAAGAATGCTTGAAAGTCCTCCATTTTACTGAAATTCCATTTTTGCCCTGAAGTCATATACTCAGTTTTGTGGGGTAGGTGATTTCTTGGTTTTAATCCTACCCTCTCTGACCTCTATCTAGAATATCATATTGCAAGCCCTTTGATACCTTAATGTAGAAGCTGCTACATCTTGTGTTATCCTGATTGCATTTCCACAAAACTTGAATTCTTTCTTTCTGATTGCTTGCTTCTTTTTGATCTAGGAACTCTGGAATTTGATTACAATATTCATAGAAGTTATACATTTGGGATCTCTTTCTAGTGGTGAATAGTGGATTCTTTCCATTTCTATTTTACTCTCTGGTTCTAGAATATCAGGGCAGTTTTCCTTGATAATTTCTTGCAAGATGATGTCTAGGCTCTTTTTTTGGATCATGGGTTTCAGGTAGCCCAAAAATTTTAAAATTATCTCTCCTCAATCCATTTTTCAGGTCAGTTTTTTTTCCAATGAGGTACTTCACATTCTTCAATTTTTTCATTCTTTTGGGTTTTTTTTTTTTTTTACAATGTCTTGATTTCCCAAAATGGCATTAGCTTCTATTTACTCTATTCTAGTTTCGAGGAAGCATTTTCTTCAGTGAGCTTTTGGACCTCTTTTGCCAATTTGGTTGGTCTATTCTTCTGGTCTATTTTCTTCTGTAATTTTTTGGATCTCCTTTAGCAAGATGTTGACTCATTTTTCATGATTTTCCTGCATCACTCTCATTTCTCTTCCCAATTTTTCCTCTACTTCTCTTACTTGATTTTCAAAATTCTTTCTGAGGTCTTCCATGGCCTGAGACTAATGTATATTTTCCTTGGAGGCTGTTGATGTAGGAGCTTTGATCTTATTTCTTCTGGTATGTTTTGACCTTCTTTGTCATCAAAATAAGATTCTATAGTCTGAGGTATTTTTTAATGCTGTTTGCTCATGTTCCCAGCCAGATACTTGACTTTCTAACTCATTGCCAAGGTAGTATTCTGTTTCCAGTGGTTGTTGGTGTGTGCGTACTGTCCCAGGCTTCAGGGTTTCAGCCACTCGATCCCCCACCATCTGTGGGCTGGGAGCTCCTCAAGCAGCCACCAATGCTGCTGTTGCTGCTGCCTAGGGAAGAGCCTCCTTCTCTGTCCCAGGGTTAGGGGTGGACCCCAGCCCGACCAGGTCACATAGAGTTTTCCCATGGTCCCTCCTTAATGTCCCTGGCATCTGTTAGTTGAGAAGTCTGGAAACTGCCATGACTGCCCACGACTTAGTCCCTTGAAGGCTGTTCTGACCACATCTGTGCTGGTGTGGGACATGATGCACTGTACTCTGCTCCCAGCCAGGTGCAATAGATACTTCCTTTCAACCTTTCAGGTTGCCTTGGGCTGGAGATGTATTTCACTGTGTCATTTTGTGGGTTTTGCAGCTCTAGAATTTGTTTATAGAGTAATTTTTACAGGTATTTTGAGGGTTTTTTGGGGGGCAAGCTCTATAAAATCCCTGCTTTTACTCTGCCATCTTGGCTTCGCTTTTATTCCTTCCTTTCTAATTTGCTTATGGTGTCACTTTTTATGTCTAAATCTTACCAAAGTCTGTCATTTCTAACTTTTCTAATATTTCATTTACTTTCTTAGTTTCTTTCTTGTTTATTTTGGTTGGATTTATCAAGTTCTGAGAGGGGACAGTTGAAGTTCCCCACTACTATAGTTCTACTATCTTCCTATAACTCACTTAACCATTCCTTAAAGAATTGGATACTTTAAGAATCTGGATGCTATACAACTAGGTGCATATATGTTTAGTATTGATATTGCTTCATTGTCTATGTTAACTTTTAGCAAGATGTAGTTTCCTTCCTTATCTTTTTAAATTAGGTCTATTTTTGCTTTTACATTTCTGAGATCAGCATTGTTACTCCTGGTTTTTGTTTTTGCTTGTTTGTTTGTCTGTTTTTACTTCACCTGAAGCATAATAGATTTTACTCCAGCCCCTTACTTTTACTCAGTGTGTGTGTCTCTGCTTCAAATATGTTTTTTATAAATACCGTATTTTAGGATTCTGATTTTTGATTCACTCTGCTATCCCCTTATATTTTATGGGAGAGTTCTTCCAGTTCATATTACAATTATGATTACTTCCTGTGTATTTCCCTCCATTCTATTTTTCCTCATCTGTCCTCATTCTCCTTTCACCCTTTTCCTCCTCTTCAATGTTTTGCTTTTGCCTACCACCTCCCCAGATCTGTCATTCCTCATGCCCCTCTTTGCTCTCTTCCCCTCCTACTTCCCTGTCAGGTAAGATAGACTTCTATATGCAATTTATTGTGCATATGATTCCCTCTTTGAGTCAATAAAACGATGCACATCATCCTTTCTCTCATCTTTCCCTCCTCTGTAGTAGGTATTTCACACCTCTTCATATAAAATAATTTACCCCATTCCACCTCTCCCTTTCTGTTGCAACCATTGTACTCCTTTTTCTCCTCTTTTACTTTTTTACTTCATTCCCTCAAATTCATCTGTCTTTGTGTATTTCTTCTACTTATATCTGTATTAATGATATAACTTTTAAAAATTAAAATATCATCTCCCTGTGTAGATATGCAAATAATTTAGCTCTATTGAAGCCCTTTTTTCTTTTGCCTCTTTACTTGTTTATGTTTCTCTTGGCTCTTGATTTTGGAGGTAAAATTTTTGGTTTAGCTACCATCTTCTCCTTATGAAAGCTTGAAATCCTTCTATTTCATTAAATAACCATTCTTCCCTTTGTTGTATTATGCTTAATTTTGCTGAGTAAGTTATTTTTAGTTGTAGTTCTAGCTCCTTTGCCTTTCTGAATATCAAGTTATGTGACTTCAGATCCTTTAATACTGCAGCAGCCAAGTCCTGTGTAATCCTGATTATGATTCCTTGATATTTGAATTGTGTATTTCTGGCTACTTATGATACTCTTTATAGTTATGATTTTGGAATCTCTTTCCCAAAATGATTGGAGGATTTTTTCAATGCCTGTTTTGCCCTCTGGCTCCAGGACATCAGGGCAATTTTCCTTGACAATTTATTGAAAGCTGATGTCCAAGTCCTCCTTTTGATTATGGCTTTCAAGTAGTCCTATATTCTGATATTGCCTCTCCTGGGTCTATTTTCCAGGTCAGCTATTTTTTTCCATGAAATATTTTTCATTTTTTAAAATATTTTTTCATTCTTTTGAATTTGATTGATTCTCAGTGTCTCATAGAGTCATTATCTTCCACTTGCCCAATTCTAACTTTTAAGTTGTTGTTTTCCTCAATTAGATTTTTCCTCCTTTCTTTTCCATTTGGCCAGTTGTACTATTTAGGGAGCTGTTTTCTTAAGTGGATTCTTGTATCTCCTTTTCAATTTGGCCAGTTCTACTTTTTAATCAATTTTCCAAGCTGTTGAATTTTTTTCATAATATATTTGCACCACACTCATTTCTTTTTCCATTTTTCTTCTACCTCTCTTGTATCATTGTCAACCTCCTTTTTGAGCTCTTCCATGAGGTTTTTCTAGCTTGAGACAACTACAAGGTAGTTTTTTAAGGTTCTTGTTGGTGGAGCCATATAGTGTATTTTCAAGCATATTTATTAAGTGGATTAAAGGTTGTTTTTGTTTGATTTCCTCAAGCCATATATCAAATGATTTTATTGAGATTACATGGTAATAGATTTATGATTGGTCTCTTCTTATTATCATCATTATTCTATGACTTACAGAGTTTTTATCTCTAATTTATATGATTCTTTGATCTGAGGTAGAAACTGTAGTAAACATCTCATTAATTCAAGATAAAGGTGGGTGGACCTCATCATGCTGAAAATTATTCTAATATCATGCCCTTTAGCCTGACAGTGGCTAGTGTGTTTGAAGAGTTCAAGTGATTGACCAAACTGTGGAGCAAAAAATCAAGTTATTAAGACTAGTTATCTTTACTGATAGAATTTACTAGATAATTGCCCAGGTCTATGCATAGATTGCAAATAATGGTGTAAACATACTGGCTAATCACAATACATATTATTGTGCATGTAAATATTCTCTGTGCCTCTGTTTGTGTTGTGCATCCATTCTTCCATCCTAACATCTCTCTCATGATACATAAATGGTACTCCCTGTATTTGTTCTTCGAAAACTCATATTTACACTGTACTTGCTATTCGGGACCACAAATACCAAACACATTAATACAACCAGCTGCAGCTTTCACTCCCTTTTTTTCATGACTGATGGATATTTGACTTCCCTCGAGTGCTGTTTCCATCTGACACTAAGATCTAGGAGTAAATTGTGCCTGCCTGTGACCCAGTCAACATTATCGCTTGCAGTAATTATTGGATTTAAAACTAAATTTTCTATTTACTGATTCAGTGTGTTTGTATGGGTCTTGTTAACTAAAATTCTCACTCTGCTAGCCTACATGGCCAACAATCAAGTATGACTTTTATTAAACTTCAGTCTCGTTTCTCTTTTTATACACTTCACCTACTGCTTCATTACCCATGCTTTTTAGGGACTATCTAAGTTATCACCTCTCTAAATTATTTCACTGAGGATAGGCCCAGTTATGGAATATAAAGCTCATAATTTTCTTTAGGGTTTCTATACATGCTAGACAAACAAGTCAAGGTCCAAATATTGACTCTCCTTAGGATAAGGAAGTTAGCCATCATGATGGGTCATCTTTTCTCCATACTCTTGACTCTCAATCATCTCCTATCTATTTGTGGGGAAATTAAATAATGTGTTCCTTCGGATTTGACTGAATTAAGAACAGAGGTAAGATTAAACTGGCACGAACACAAGAGGGTCTCAGCTCCACTGGCATGTCTTCCAAATAAATGGATGTTTTGGCAACAGAAAGCTTAGTCTGTTGCATCCTGACAGCCAAGTGCAGACATCAGAATTAAATGTTTGCTTCACCAGCAATAGTTTTCAAATAGAAACATTTGCTTCAGTCATTGCAGCCAAATGATTGTTTGCTTATGGAGTACTTAAGATGGCCTAATGGTTTTTGAAAATTCAGTGACAGGCCAGATGCCATGTGTCCCTCTGTTCTTTGAACAAAACTAATCTCCCTTCCCCCTCCCACCCCATTCCCTCCACGCAAACAGTCAGAACTCCTGGGCCTGCCTTGTAAAAGCCATTTGAGAAACCATTTGGACAATTGGGGCAGCCGAAATTTCCAAACATAAAATTATGCTGGGCACCAGCTTTCTGGCAGCTGTCTCAGTTATGTAGATGTTTTAGGTAGTTTACATCTCTCTTTAATTCTTTGTTTTCTAGCATGGTACTGGGGTGCATTCAGAGGAGTAGAACTAGAATAATGAGAAGTCTGAAGACTAGAGTATAAGATCAGCTGAAGGAACTAGGGAGGTAAAGCTTGGAGAACAAAACACTGGGGAAGGAGCCATGTCAGGAGAGGGTATTGATTACTGCTTTAAATGTCTTTAGAGAAAAAGTATTCCATTTGGTCTACTTGACTACAAAAGACAAAATATGAAAAATGGGTGAAGTTTGAAGCAGGAAGATTTTGGCTTGACATCAGAAATAAATTTCTAATGATTGGGTCTGTATCAAAAATAAAAGGGCTACCACAGCAGGGGGCAGGATCCATTGCCCAAACTGAGAGCTTTCATTCAGTGACAGGATGACCCTTGTGCCAGGATTTTGTGTTGAAAGGGGCTTTGTTAGCTATCATTCTTTGCAGATGATAGGATAGTGTACTTAGATAATCCTAGAGAATGAATTAAAAAACTACTTGAAATAATCAACAACTTTAGCAAAATTACAGGTTATAAAATAAATCCACATAAATCACTGGTATTTCTATATACTACTAAATAAAGCACAGCAGCAAGACATAGAAAAATAAATTCCATTTAAAATAACTGTAGACAATATAAATTATTTGGGAGTCTATCTGCCAAAACAAATAATTGGAAAAATATCAACTGCTCATGAGTGGGCCAAGGTAATATAATAAAAAAATGACAATCCTACCTAAATTAATTTATTATTCAGTGCCATAGCAATCAAACTGCCAAAGATGCATTCTATAGAGATAGAAAAATAATAAAAAAGTTCATTTGGAAGAACAAAAGGTCAAGGATATCAAGGGAATTAGTGAAAAGAAATATAAAAGAAAGTGAACTGTCTATATCAGGTTTAGAACTACATTATAAAGCAGCAATGAGTCAATAACTATAGTAATCTACTGTTTGATAAACCCAAACATGATTCTCTGGGATAAGAACTCAATGACAAAAATGCTGGGAAAACTGGAAATTAATATGGCAGAAACTAGGCATAGACCAACATCTTACACCATAAGATCAAAATGAGTACATGATTTAGACATAAAAGGTGATTCCATAAGCAAATTAGGAGAAAAAGGACAAGTTTACTTCTCAGATATATGGAGAATGGAAGACTTTGTGGCCAAACAAAAGAGAGAGAGAACATTATGAAGTGCAAAGTGGATAATTTTGATTACATTAAATTAAAAAGATTTTGCACAACCAAATCTAATGCAATCAAGAGTAAAAGGAAAGCAGAAATCTGGGAAACAATTTTTGTAGCCAGTGTTTCTGATAAAGGCCTTATTTCTAAAATATATAGAAAACTGAGTCAAATTTATCAGAATACAAGGCATTTCCCATGTGGTAAATGGTCAAATGATAGGAAGGAGCAATTTTCAGATGAAGAAATTAAAGTTATCTATAGTCATATAAAAATGCCATAAATATCACTGCCAAATTAGAAAAATGCAAATTAAAGCAATTTTGTGGTACTGAGTCACACATATCATATTGGTTAATATGACAAAAATGATAAATTTTTGAAATGATTTGGGATAATTGGAACACTATTGTATTATTGGTGAAGTTGTAAACTAATTCAACCATTCTGGAGATCACTTTGGAACTCTGTCCAAAGGGCTATAAAACTACATACACTTCCACCTAGCAATACTACTACTAGGTCTGTATCTCAGAGAAATTTTTGAAAGGGAAAAGAATGCACACATACAGAAATATTTATAGCAACACTTTTCTGTGGTGGCAAAGAATTGAGGGGATGCCTATCAATTGGGGAATGTAATAGAATACTATTGTGGTATAAAAAATCATGAGTGGGTGACTTTCAGAAAAATCTGGAAGGACTTACATGAGCTGATGCTTAGTGAAGTGAGCAGAACCAGAAGAACATTGTGCATAATGACAGCAACATTGTGATGGCCCACTTTGATACTTAGCTCTTCTCAGCAATATGATGATCTAAGAAGATTCAAAGACTCATGATGGAAAATGATATCCACACTCAGAGAATGAACTACGTAGTCTGAATGTAGATTGAAGTACACCATTTTCTCTTTTTTTTTTCTCATGGTTTTTCTCTTTTTTTCTGATGGTTTATTCATACCATGACTAATATGGAATATGTTTAATATGATTGTGAATGCATAGCTTATATCAAATTCTTTGCCTTCTTGGAGAAAGGGGAAGGCAGGAAGGGAGAGAGAGAAAAATGAACTCAAAACCTTATAAAAGTGAATGTGGAAAACTATATCTATAAAGAGACTTTGTTGATCATCTAATTAACCTCCTTCAATTTAGAAGTGAGGTAACTCTAGTTATCTAGGAAGTCATTTTCTCCAGGTCCATAAATAACAAATACAAGAGGCACAGATTTTGTCTCTGACTACAAGATGCCACCTCATTGAATTTTGTGATTGTTCATAGAGGGACTCTGTTTGGAGTGATTAAAGAGTGATGGGTTTGGATTCAGAGGACCTAGTTGATTCAAATTACATTCCTTCTATGACCTAGGTTGGGCAGCTAGGTGGCACAGTGGATAAACTGCAGGACCTGGAGTCAGAAAGACTGACCTCAGACACTTAACTAGCTATGTGATCCTGGGCAAGTGTGTTTGCCTCAGTTTTCTCATCTGTAAAAATGCTTTGGAAAAGGTACATGGTCAAAGAAGAAACTAGAATAATTGGGGGAGGATAGGATGGAGGGAAACATAGCCTTTCACAACATGACTATTATGGAAGTATTTTGTGTAACTACACAGGTATAACCTATATTGAATTTCTTGCCTTCTCAATGGGGGTTGGTGAGATGGGAAGAAGAGAGAGAATTTGGAAATCAAAATTATAAAAACAAAAGTTTAAAAAATTGTTTTTATGTGCAACTGGGACTCCAACCTATCTTTCCGTTATTTATCATTATTCTATACAAGTATAATAACACATTTGTATATTATCATACTGTGTAATATAGTGCATTTACCATATATTGCATATATAATATATAAGATAAGATATATCTATCATTTATTTTATATTGCTCCCTTTTCTTCATGACCTCTACAGGCCAACTAGTCTTACCTTCCACTGTTCCTCATATTAGACATTCCATATCTTTTCTTGTTCTTTTTGTACAGGTTCTTCCTCATGATAGGAATACATTTCCTCTAAACATCTGCCTTTTAGAATATCTAAACTTCTTCAAAGAATAACTCACTCCAAACCTCTAGACAGGGTTTTTGCCTGATATCCTAAGTTGCTAGTATGTCTCTCTTTCTCTGTTGCTGCCAAAATTACGTTGAATTTACTTTGATTTCAATATATTTGATATATCTATATATGTGTGTATGTCCACATACTGTTTTTTTTAACAGTTTATTAATACAGTATTTATTTGTCTTCCCTCTGCCAAACCCTGAGCCCATGGCTTTCCCCAGGGTTACCTGGTAAGATGGAGGGGGAGGTATTCACAGGCTGCAAGAGACATGGAAGGCCCAGAAGGATGAGGAGGGACATTTAGAAACGTTGCGGAATAGAAACGGCTCCATCACATGGAAAAGAGGATGAGGAAGGCCACCATCACGCAAAAGAGCCTGATGGCCTCAGACAGGGCAAAGGCCAAGATGGCATAGGAAAAGAACTGCTGCTTCAAGGAGGGGTTCCTGGCATAACCAACAATGAGACTTCCAAAGACAGTCCCAATACCAGCTCCAGAGCCAGCTGCCCCCACAGTGGCAGCTCCAACCCCAATGAACTTGTCTGCTGTGTCTGTGTGCCTTGAGATGGTGCTAGTTTGGAATCCACATCTGGGGACAAGTGAGGTCAAGGGACAAGATGCTGCCAAAATGCTGAGGTTGTCATCTGTCCGAACTTCTGGTAATTTTAACGCCACTGCAGAGAACAGTCTACTCAGCAGCTGAGAGCTGCTCCTCACAAAGGCAGGAGTAGAGATGAACTTGGTGCAGAGATACATTGTCAAGGGGTGAGGAGCCAAGTTGAAGAGCTGCCAGCAAAGCAGAGGAGACAGAGAGGGGGAGGCTATTTATTGTTTTTTTCCAATAAAATCTAAGTTTTGTGACGTTAGTGATACTTGAATTAAAAAAAAAATCATTATTCCCAGCAATTAACATTGTGCCTGGTATATAGGTGCTCTATAAATGCTCTATATTATTAAAAAATAACTGACAGGGAAGGTTCAGCGACTGGCCCAAGGTTTTAGAGGTACTAAGTGTCAGAATTGAGACCTGGATTCCAATCATCTGATTTCACATCCAGCTCCAGCTACACTAAGTCATTCAACATCTCTCCACACTACAATGACATGTTATAGGAATAACTTAGAATCTTTCTTAACTTAAATCTGATACAGGAAGTCTTCTTTAGTTTCTAAATCAAAAATGACTTTTCCCTTTGGGGTCCACACACTCATCTATTTGACTGCTCTAAATTTTGCGGTAAGCAACATTTTGTGATAAAATTAGCAATGTCTTATGTTTTATTCCCCTACGGTCTATAGACTTTATGAGTGCAGGGTGCATGTATTTTTTCTGAACTTTGTATCTTTTTTAGGGAAAACTGCAGTCCAGTCTTCTGCATACCATAAACATCTAATAAAGTTTCATTAAGTTGGATTGAATGCCTTCCTTGCAATCCAATATAAGCTCCTGGAAACTAAATGCAAAGTGTTTCTTCTCTCATTTTTTTCTCTCTACTACTTAGCATAGTATCTGGCATATAGAGACTTTAAAAGAGACTGTTGAATGATTAAAGAAAGGAAGGAAGGAAGGGAGGAATGAAGGAAAGATAGAAAGAAAGAACAAAGGGAGGAAATAAGAAGTGGAGAAAGGAAGGATGAAGAGTAGGAGGGAATGATGAGGTAAGAAAGGAGGGGATAGAGGGAGGAAAGAAGACAGAAAAGAAGGAAGCAAGGAAGGGAGGGATGAAAAATTATGGAAGTAGGAAAGAAGAAAGGGAGAAAGGAAGTGTGAAAAGGAGTCAGGAAGGAAGGGAAAGAAGTAGTGGGGAGGGAGGAAGGAAAGAATACTTGTGTAAGTCCCTTTAAATCCAGGCTATGCTGCCACACTCAATAATGTCCTCATTACCAGATCTGCCCCTCTCCATTTTTGGTTTGCTCCAATCTCTATCAGGTGATGCAAGTAAATAATGAACAATAGAAAAATCAGAGTTTGTGCATTAGATGAAACACTGTCCTTAAGCATAAGAAAGGCTGAACTACAATTTGTCTCTCAAAACCCCTTCTCAGACTAAGTGAAGTAGAAACCTTCAGGTGTATTGCAGAAGCATACCCTCCATATGCACATATACACATGTTGGCATCTGGATGGTTCTTGTGTCATTGTTTGACCTTTCCAGGCTGTCTCCAGTTCTAGGGTAGTAGGCAATTGATTCACTCTCTCATGTACTTAAATGGATTTTGCTTATGTCTTCCTTGCAGCTGCATATTTGGTTTATTTAGACGACAGTTGCCAGTGGGAAATTGGCCACATCATATATATTATTGCTTTTATGGAGCTCTTTGTCTAATGAGAGTGACTATTCTCCCTGCATAATCACTTTTATCATTGGGCACAGTTAGGTAGGAAACTGAATGATGGAGCTCAGAGGACTTTTTTATGAATCATAGATTTAAAGCTGATAAACGCTGGAGACCATCTAGTTGAACCTCCTACATTTAGGAAACTGAGGCCCAGAGAGATTAAGTGATTTGCCCAAGGTCACACTGATAATGACTAGCAGAACCAAGATTTGAACACAGTTGCTTTGACTCAAAATCAAGTGTTTTAGGGTTTTTTTCCCCCACAGTAATACAGAGAGAACATAGAAGTATCAGGTTAGTGAGCGTGAGAAACAACTTCTAATATAGATATTTGGGGAAAGAATGGATTAGGATGATTTTATTACCAACACAGTCCTTGTCTATGAATGTTTGGACATCCATTTTGAGAAATAATAACCACTGGAAAGTTAAAGGGGAAGAGTGGAGGAAAACTTGTCAAAGTGGGTTCTCTGAACATAATTCTCACCCTATCTCTACCTCCAGACACATATGCTACCAAAATTGTTTTGCACTTACTTTGCTTATCCCAGAAAGATTATAATCTCTGAGTAGAAGGACTGTTTAGTTTTTACCTTTCAGTACTCTTGGTCTATAAGGGTATTTGGCACATCTCAGGAGTTTAATAAATGCTGACTGATTTGGTTGATATATTTATCTAAGACTTATCTTTCCTCAAGGATCCTACTCAATTTCCATATGCTCAAAGCTGTTTTCTCTGGATAGCCTACCTTGGAGAAATCCCTCTCCTTTTAAGAAAAAAAGAAGCAGATATATACTGGTAAGTATTTAACAACTGTTGGGGTTGGAAGCTCAATTCCGTGTGGACAGTCTCGGGCGGGTAAAGGTGGGAACTTCTAAATCTTAGAGCTCTCACGAGACCCCCCCAGGAAACGGCTGGGAATCAAGGTGAACCGAGCTATCTCGTGTATTTCCGCCTCTTCCCGTGAGAAACGTGATGGGAGAGAGATCTCCCCGCCCTCGAGATTGTCCCGGATCTGGGCACACTATTGTTATCTAACAGCATGGTATTCAGATGCAAACTATGCGACTGGAGAGTTAAGTAGGATCAGGGAAGCCTGAAAGCTCTCTTAGCAAGTGAGGAGCCAAAGAGGACACAAGGCTCCGCTTTTCCTCTTCTCCTTCTCTCCCCTCCCCCTCTCTCCCCGCTTGTACTTCTACTTCCAATCTCTTATTGTAAGATCTTTGCCTCCTTGGGAGATTCTTCTATCCCTCCTAAGGAAGAATTCCCCTGCACTTGTAACTAGACCCTGAAATAAAGCTCAACCCTTGTTCGACTCTGGAACGTCCTTTCTCTCATACAAGCATCCGGTTTGGCCAACCGAAGACCTCGGGAGGTGAGGTAAGAAGACTCGGGTAGCCCACAGGCCTCTAGGTCTGGCAAACAACCAGCTCTTCAAAAATCAAATGTACACATAACCTTTTTGATAAATAACTAGAGATCATTTAATCCAAATCTCTCTATTTTTGAATAAGGAAAACTAAGGGTGAGACAAGGCAAGGCCTGGCCAAGAACATCACATACAGCTAGAGAATAGAATCTTGTGAATCCATGCCTTTGTAATTCAAACATTTGTCATATGATAGAAGGATTAGGTTTCTACATTGCACAGCTAGGCCCAATGGATAGAAGCTATCTTTCACTGAAATTTAAACTCTGTGAGGAAAGGGATTGCTGTTCACTATTGTATTTCTATTGCTACAGTTTAATAAATACTTGTTGTAATGGATTGAAAAATCCTGGACTTATACGAACTGTTGCAAAGTGAAATCAGGAGAACATTATGCATGGTAACAGCAATAGTGTACTATGGTCAACTGTGAATAGCTTAGCTATTCTTAAGCAATACAATGATCTGACACAATTCCAAAGGACATCTGATGAAAAAGCTATTCACCTCCAAAGAAATAACTAATGGAGTCTGAATGTAGACTCAGGCATGCCATTTTTCACTTTGTGTGTGTGTGGTTTCATCTGTGTTTTCCTTCATAGTATGATTAACACGGAAATATTTTTTGCTTGCTTACATATGTATAACCTATATTAAATTGCTTACTGTCTCAGGGAGGGAGGAGTAGAGAGAGGGAGGGAAAATTTTGGACCTCAGTTTTAAAAAATAACATTGATTTTTACATGTAATTGGAAAAAGCAAAATATTTTTCAAAAATGCAATAAAATTGATTAGGTTGGATTGGATGGGAATGGATTGGACTGGACAATACTGGAGGTTAGAAAAAGCAGATTTAGATGCAATGTGAGAAGCTTTCTTGTATTTAGAGCTTCTTAAAAATAAAAGGGACTGCCTTACATAGTTTTGAGTTTATCCTCACTGAAAATGCTTGTGAAGTGATTAGATCATCATCTGTCAATGATGCTACATTGAAAAAATGTTGCACATCCAAAGGAGAGATTAAGAAAATTGAAATGAAGAAAATTATTGAACTAATAAATAAAACTAAGAGTTGATTTTATGAAAAAGCAATAAAATTAATAAACCTTTGGTCAATTTGATTAAAAAAAGAAAGAGGAAAACCAAGTTACTAATATCAAAAATGAAAAGGGTGAACTCACCTGCAATGAGGAGGAAATTAAAATACTACTTAGAAATTACTTTGCCCAATTGTATGCCCATAAATTTGACAATATAAATGAGATGAATATTTTAAATAATATTTTAAAAAATATATATAAATTGCCCAGATAATAGGAGACAAAGTTGAATACTTAAATAACCTCAACTCAGAAAAGGAAATTGAACAAACTATCAGTGAACTCCCTGGGAAAAAAATCTCCAGGGCAAGATGGATTTACAAGTGAATTCTATCAAACATTCAAAGAACAGTTAATTCCTATACTATATAGACTATTAGGGGAAATTGGTGAAGAAGGAGTTCTGGCGGCAGAGCCAAGATGGCGGAGTAGAAAGACGCACATACACATAGCTCTGAACCCACAACCCATAGAACATCTACAAAGAAGTAACTCATGGCGAATTCTGCACCCAGAGGCCACAGAACATTGGAGCGAGGGAGATTTCTGTTCCAGAGAGACCTGAAAACCTCTCCGCTACAGACTGGGCGCCGGGACTGGCAGCTGAGTACAGCCCTGCCGCGGCCGCGGCACCGAGAGGAAAAGATCCGAGCGGGCTTCAGGGACAGAATCTCCAGCAGCCACGTGGGTCCCTCCACCCACAGGTGACAGGGGTTGGTGAGAGGGTCTCTTTGGCGGGTCGAGAGGGGAGTGGGGTGCCCCCATAACTCAGGCCCCCTGGGGAGGCAGAAGCAGAGGCAGGAGCAGACTGGGGCTCCCCAAGCAGGCAGGAGCCTGGATCCATTGTTGAAGATCTCTGCATAAACCCCCTGAGGGAACTGAGCCCGTGAGGCGGCCCTGTCCCCATCTGAACACCTGAACTTAATCACACACTGAATAGCAGCCCTGCCCCCGCCAAAAGCCCTGAGGCTGGAAGCAGCATTTGAATCTCAGACCTCAAGTGCTGGCTGGGAGGATCCAGAGGTGAAGTGGGTATGAAGAGAATATTCAGAAGTCAAATCACTGGCTGGGAAAATGCCCAGAAAAGGGAAAAGAAATAAGATTATAGAAGGTTACTTTCTTGGGGAACAGGCATTTCCTCCCTTCCTTTCTGATGAGGAAGAATAATGCTTACCATCAGGCAAAGACACAGAAGTCAAGGCCTCTATATCCCAGCCCACTCAATGGGCTCAGGCCATAGAAAGGCTCATAGAAAATCAAGTTAGAGAGGTGGAAGAAAAGCTGGGAAGAGAAATGAGAGACATGCAGTCAAAGCATGAACAGCAGATCAGCTCCCTGCTAAAGCAGACCCAAAAAAATGTTGAAGAAAATAACACCTTGAAAAATAGGCTAAACTCAATTGGCAAAAGAGGTTCAAGAAGCCAATGAGGAGAAGAATGCTTTCAAAAGCAGAATTAGCCAGATGGAAAAGGAGATTCAAAAGCTCACTGAAGAAAATAATTCTTTCAAAATTAGAATGGAACAGATGGAGGCTAATGACATTATGAGAAACCAAGAAATCACAAAACAAAACCAAAAGAATGAAAAAATGGAAGATAATGTGAAATATCTCATTGGAAAAACAACTGACCTGGAGAATAGATCCAGGAGAGACAATTTAAAAATTATGGGCCTACCTGAAAGCCAGGATCAAAAAAAGAGCCTAGACATCATCTTTCATGAAATTATCAAGGAAAACTGCCCTGAGATTCTAGAACCAGAGGGCAAAATAAGTATTCAAGGAATCCACAGATCACTGCCTGAAAGAGATCCAAAAAGAGAAACTCCTAGGAACATTGTGGCCAAATTCCAGAGTTCCCAGATCAAGGAGAAAATATTGGAAGCAGCTAGAAAGAAACAATTCAAGTATTGTGGAAATACAATCAGGATCACACAAGATCTAGCAGCTTCCACATTAAGGGATCAAAGGGCGTGGAATAGGATATTCCAGAAGTCAAAGGAACTAGGACTAAAACCAAGAATCACATACCCAGCAAAACTGAGTATAATACTTCAGGGGAAAAATTGATCTTTCAATGAAATAGAGGACTTTCAAGCATTCTTGATGAAAAGACCAGAGCTGAAAAGAAAATTTGACTTTCAAACACAAGAATGAAGAGAAGCATGAAAAAGTAAATAGCAAAGAGAAGTCATAAGGGACTTTACAAAAGTTGAACTGTTTACATTCCTACATGGAAAGACAATATTTGTAACTCTTGAAACTATTCAGCATATGGATACAGGGTGGGATAACACACACACACATGCACACGCACACGCACATGCACATAGCGACAGAGTGCACAGAGTGAACTGAAGAGGAGGGGATCATATCTTAAAAAAAATGAAATCAAGCAGTGAGAGAGAAATATATTGGGAGGAGAAAGGGAGAAATGGAATGGGGCAAATTCTCTCTTATAAAAGAGGCAAGCAAAAGACTTTTTAGTGAAGGGAAAAAGGGGAGGTGAGAGAAAAACATGAAGTTTACTCCCATCACATTCCACTAAAGGAAGGAATAAAATGCACACTGATTTTGGTATGAAAACCTATCTTACAATACAGGAAAGTGGGGGATAAGGGGATAAGCAGGGTGGGGGGGATGATGGAAGGGAGGGCAAGGGGAGGAGGGAGCAATTTGAGGTCAACTCTCATGGGGAGGGTCAGGATCAAAAGAGAGAACAGAAGTAATGGGGGACAGGATAGGATGGAGGGAAATATAGTTAGTTCTTTCACAACACTACTTTTATGGAAGTCATTTGCAAAACTACACAGATCTGGCCTATATTGAATCGCTTGCCTTCCAAAGGGAAGGGGTGGGGAGGGAGGGAGGGCAGATTGGCAGACAGGGGCAATTAGAACACTCGGTGTTTTGGGGTGGGAGGAGGGGACAAAAGGGGAGAAAATGTGGAACCCAAAATTTTGTGAAAATGAATGTTAAAAGTTAAATAAATTAATAAAAAAAAAAAAAGGAGTTCTGCCAAATTCTTTTTAGGATACAAATATAGTTCTGATACCTAAACCAGGAAGAGTCAAACCGGAGAAAGAAACTTATAGACCAATTTCTCTAATGAATATAGATGCAAAAATTGTAAATAAGATATTAGCAAAAAGAGCACAGCAACTTATCATGAGAATAATACATTATGATCAGGTTGGATTTATACCAGGAATGCAGAGCTGATTCAATATTAAGAAAACTCTCAGCCTAATTGATCATATCAGCAACAAAACTAAAAGAAGCTGTAAGATTTTCTGAATAGATGCAGAAAAAGCTTTTGACAAAATATAACACCCATTCCTATTAAAAATACTGGAGAGTATAGGAATAAATGGAGCCTTCCATAAAATAATAAGCAGTATATACCTAAAACCACCAGCCAGCATTATATGTAATGGGAATAAGCTATATGTATTTCCAGTAAGATCAGGGGTGAAACAAGATTGTCTATTATCACCACCATTATTCAATATGTTAGCTTGAGCAATAAGAGAAGAAAAAAACTGAAGGAATTAGAATAGGCAAAGAAGAAACTAAGTTATTTCTCTTTCACTTGGAAAAATCCAAAGAATCAAGTGAAAAACTACTTGAAATAATAAATAACTTTGGCAAAGTTGCAGGTTACAAAATAAACCCAGATAAATCATCTGCATTTCTATGTATTACTAACAAAGTCCAACAGCAAGATATAGAAAGAGAAATCTCATTTAAAGCTACGGTAGACCCTATAAAATATATGAGAGTCAACCTGCCAAAACACACCCAGGGACTATATGAACACCATTAGAAAGCACTTTTCGCACAAATAAACTCAGATCTAAGTAAGTGGAAAAAATCAGTTGCTTATGGGAAGGCCAAGCTAATAAAACAAAAAGAACGATTATACCTAACTTAGTTTAATTATTCAGGGTCACACCAATCAAACTACCAGATGATTATTTTCTAGAGCTAAAAAAAATATCAAAATTCATCTGGAAGAACAAAAGGTCCAGAATATCAAGGGAACAAAAGAAAAGAAATGCTAGGGAAAGTAACCTAGCCCTACCAGATCTCAAATTATATTATAAAGCAGCAATCGTCAAAACCACTTGGTACAGGCTAATAAATAGAGGGGTAGATCAGTGGAATATGCTAGGTACTCAAGACACAGTAGTCAATGAACATAGCAGTCTAGTGTTTGATAAATCCAAAGACCCCAGCTTCTGGGATAAGAACTCACTGTTGGACAAGAATTGCTGGGAAAACTGGATAACAGTGCAGCAGAAACTGAGCACAGACCAATGCCTGATAACATACACAAGAATAAAGTCCAAATGGATACACGATCTAGGTATAAAGACTGATACTATAAACAAGTTAGAGGAGCAAGGAATAGTGTATTTGTCAGATTTTTGGAGAATGGAGAACATTATGAAGTACAAAATGGATAATTTTGATTACATTAGATTGAAAAATTTTTTGCACAAACCCAATAAAACCAAGATTCGGAGGGATGCAGAAAACTGGGAAAGAATTTTTGCAACCAGAGTCTGTGATAAATGCTTCATTTCTAAAATACATGGAGAATTGAGTCAGATGTACAAAAATACAAGTCATTCACCAATCGATAAATGGTCAAAGGATATGAACAGGTAGTTTTCAGAGGAAGAAATTATAGGTATCTATAGTCACATGAAAAAATGCTTTAAATCACTATTGATTAGAAAGATGTAAATTAAAACAACGCTGAGATACCGCATCACACCTATCAGATTGGCTAATATGACAAAACAGGAAGATGATAAATGTTAGAGAAGATGTGGGAGAGTAGGAACATTAATTAATTACTGGTGGAGCTGTGAGCTGATCCAATCATTCTGGAGAGCAATTTGGAATTATGTTCAAAGGGCTACAAAAATGTGCATGTTCTTTGATCAAGAAATATCACTTCTAGGACTATATACCAAAGAGATTATAAAAATGGGAAAGGGTCCCACATGTACAAAAGTATTTATAGTACTTCTCTTTGTGGTAGCCAAGAACTGGAAATCAAGAGGATGAATATCAACTGGGCAATGGCTCAACAAGTTGTGCTATGATGAGTATAATGGAATA